>NC_134207.1:8595874-9220874 GCF_965140235.1 Caretta caretta | reverse complement strand
AATTGGTAAAAGCCCCAGTGCTTCTGTGACCTCTTGAATCTGACTCATTTCAGAGGGAGAGAATCTGGAACATTTTTCAGGCAGCCTTTAGAGCCGCTCACTTCTGTGAGGAAGGATTTTCTTGTGCATTTCACAGTGAAACACATTGTTAAAGAACAGCCAGATTCAATGGCCCCTCATTTAAGCCTCTGCTGCTCAACAGCCCTGAAACTAGACAGAGCCCTTGTGTATATTCCGCATGGAACAACTGTGGCCAGTCAGGAGATTCACAAAAAGAAAAGGAGGACTTGTGGCACCTTAGAGACTAACCAATTTATTTGAGCATAAGCTTTCGTGAGCTACAGCTCTCTTCAAATTGGTTAGTCTCTAAGGTGCCACAAGTCCTCCTTTTCTTTTTGCAAATACAGACTAACACGGCTGCTACTCTGAAACCAGTCAAGAGATTGTGAATGTGGGAGAAATGGAGGAACTCCCTAATTTCTATGACTCGAGGATATCCAGCATGTGGTCTGCAACCTGCCTGGCTGAAGGAGATGCACCCCACCATCCCGGCTGGAGGCAGCCTCCCCATTTGATCACCCCACTCAGCCACTCGCAGACTCTTGTTTTGAAAAACTCACACCTTCCCCAGGTCACAGGCTGCTTAGCCCTGCGTGGCCAGAGACTCAAAATAGAACATAAGCACATAAGTAAACTGAAACGGGAGGTGGCTGAGCAGAGCAACATCTTTGGTTGGTTCTTTCTTCTTGCAGACGCAGCACAAAAAAGCAACTGGAACTGTAACAGCGCTTCACAGCACACCTGAGGGAGGAGGCTGCTAGTAGAGGCTTAACCCACTACGTGCCATCCTCTACCGTTTACACTACACGAGGGACCATGCTAATGCTGCATTATCCAACCTCCCGACCCCTTGTTCTTTCAATTCAGCAGATGCCTCTGAAGACTGCTGACAAACATCCAGGAAGGGGTCACCAAGTTGTCACTTTGGATGGGCTATTACCAGCAGGAGAGTGAATTTGTGTGTGGGGGGGCGGAGGGTGAGAAAACCTGGATTTGTGCTGGAAATGGCCCAACTTGATGATCACTTTAGATAAGCTATTACCAGCAGGACAGTGGGGTGGGAGGAGGTATTGTTTCATATTCTCTGTGTGTATATAAAGTCTGCTGCAGTTTCCACGGTATGCATCCGATGAAGTGAGCTGTAGCTCATGAAAGCTCATGCTCAAATAAATTGGTTAGTCTCTAAGGTGTCACAAGTCCTCCTTTTCTTTTTGCGAATACAGACTAACATGGCTGTTACTCTGAATCCAGGAAGGGGTTAAAGATGGAGGGAGAGGGTGATGGGCTGTCCAACTGTGACATGACACATTAGGAAAAGAGCTAAAAGCAATTCCTGCTGTCACTGGGAGCTACATACTGTTATTATTAGAACTATGCAGCACCTGAAGACCCCAAGCAAGACCAGGGCCCCACTGCACTCAGCGCAGCGTAAACACACATTAACAGCCCATCTCCGCCCACAGAGAGAGACAAGATAAAGGAGGGAGGGGGGAAGAAAAGAACTACAATCACCCCCATTTTACAGAGAGGGAACCCAAGCACACAAAGATGAAGGGCCAGACAGTCAAGACAGCTCTGCACCCTGGGCGATGAACAGTTCTGGAAATCTGCGCTCTCTTGAAAAAAATCGGATAGTCGGATCTCTCAAGTCCTAATCCCGTGGCTGAAGCACAAGCCTGTCCCTCCTCTCCTCCCTAGGCTCTGTGGGGACTCAGTCAAGGCCAAGTTTTCCCATTAACGGGCCTGACCCCAGATCCCCAAAGCCACACGTAGGCCCCTAGTTTCAGCAACAGCCCTTTGAAAATTGCTGTGGCTTTCCACGGCAGGAAATATCCTAGCGGTTCTCCCCAACATCCTGCCCACGCACCGGCCCAGCCAGTCTCAAGTGGACAGAAAAATACACTGACATGGAGAGAAAGCAGATTTTCCTAAGAATGCCACCACCCGTGAGCCCTCCCACAACATTTACATAGCCACCTTCAGCAGGAGAGTCAAACCATCCATTTGTCACATGGCAGCAACACTGAAATGGGCAGCAAGTATAAATGAGAGGGGGGGCTGGAAACCAAACGGTCATTGCGAGAGGCAGTCCCTACCTGAGCTGGAGTTCTCACAGATGGAGACATAATGGCAAAGCATCTTTACTGATGAACAGTAATTGGACAGATCCCCTTCCAAGGAGGGGGACCTCAGGGCAAGCGACCTCTGGGGGTTTGGGGGTGTGCCCCACAGCTCGTCCAGTGTAATGACACAACAGGAGGAGATCCTTGCCCTGCCCTGAAAACCTTCTGACAGGCTTTACATCTTGACTTGGGGCAACGTGGACCTATGAAACGATGTCATGTTTATGCAGCATTTGGCACATTCAAATCACTGCACAAATAACTGATAACTCAGGGCACTGCTCCTATGAGATGGGGAAAGGATTTACCTATCTGTGAAATGGGGATAACACGCTGAGGTTAACAGATTAGCCAATTTCCACACAGCGAGTCATAGGCAGTGCAGAGATTAGAACCCCCCACCCTCAACTCCTGCCCCAGTCCAAAGGGCCACATTTCTTCTCACCCCCACTCTCCACAGAACTTCAGTGGAAATTTGGTTCCCTGCCTGGGAAACTTAGTTTGTGTGAATTCCTTTGCGCTAATGTAAGGCTGTTGGGGTTTTACCCTCCGAGGGCAACATGTGGAAACCGGACAAGGCCAATGGATACCACGCTCTGTGAGAACTGTCAGCCGCCTGAAGCATTCCAGCACAATCAGTGATCCCATGTCTGAACTTATCACTGTACAGCGTAAAGTTAGACTATATGTGCAGGCTATCCTCTTGCTCCCTGGAGATACCAGCCTGGGAGGAGCAGGAGGAGGTCTCTCCTTTGTCCAGCTAGTTTTCCAAATGCTAAGAGGGAAGGCTCCTAAACTGGCACAGAGGAACTGCATGTCTGCAGAGGAACTGCGTTCCTCTTTCATTGCTGATGCCTACACCAATCTGGGATGGGGAGGAGCGAGAATCTGTGAGAGAGCAATGTAAAAGGGGAGCTAAGAACATACTCCATTTGTACTGGTCACCCCTGAAAGGGCACCCAGTGACTTACATTAAAAAACAAACAAACCCATAACAAATCAATGCTCCATGCGTCTTAACGAGAATTCTATCCCCTCTTACAACAAAGGATAGACTGGAAAGAGACGCTCTGCCTTCAAGTTACAGTCTCGGCAATCTTCCCTGTAAAACGACTAGGCCCCCGACAGGTTTCAGAATGACAATCTATCCCAGGCACCTCCAACAGATACCAGGGGAGCGATGCTGCTGCAGAAACACCGAGAACCCCTCAATAAATGAAGATGACTCAAGTCAGTCAGCTTGTCTGTCTGAAAGTCCTCACCCTGAGTAAATCAGCAGAGTTTTCCAGTGGACCTCTAAGAGATTCGCAGGTAGCTACTGCTTCCCATGTTACGGCCTGAGTCAGGAAGAGACGAAGCTCACCTCACGTTTTCCCCAAAGAACAGCCACTATTGCACGGTGTGGTTCCCTACAGCACCTGCGGGGCTCAGTGAAGTTGAATTTCTAAGGAGGGGGTCCCCCACTGCCTGAAGCCCTGAGCTTTTGAGAGACGTCTTTTCCCAGTCTTGCTGCAGCGAGCTCAGCGCCTGGAAATGCTTCTGAAATCTTACCCAAAGCGAGGACGTGAGCGTGCCAGCCCTGAGTGTCAGGATGACAAACTCCTTCCTGGTGTGCTGGAAGTGAGTAGATGGACACAGTGCCCTGCAGCCAAAGTGCTAAGTTATTCAATTCTCCTCCTTTTAAAACCTTCCCGGAGGAAGTGACCTGATGAGGAGCAGATCCCCACTGTCCTCCTGGGAAGTGAAGTAGCTGAGTATCACGTTTCTGAGGGCTATTAATAATCCGTCACATCACACAGGCTTGCCCAAATCGCCCCAGTCAGGATGCAGCAGCTCTGACGGGGTTGTTTTGAAAGGAGTATCCGGTGAAAGCCCCTCTGCACTTCAGATAAGCACTGAGGAACTTCTCTTTCACTGCAGACACCTGCTTTCTATATTTAAAACCCTGCATCTGTTGAATATGTTCGGCTTGGCCGAAAACAAAGTTGTAAAAGGGTACAAAGGGGTGGGTTGTTGTTTTTTTTTTTTTTTTTGGGGGGGGGGGGTTCACATAGTGAGACAAAGCTGGACGTTTCCACTAGCTCCCTGCTCCTAGGACAAGGAGAGAAACATATAGGGCCTTTTAGTGGTCTCTGCATCAGGGGAAAACAAAAAGCTAGCAGCTGGCCACCATGGAAAAGAATATTGACTATTAACGGGCAAGCAACTGTTATTAATGACTGTTAAAATCACAAGTCTTCTTTCTATTAATAGATCGATGATTATTTGCATCATACTAGTGCCCAGACACCACAACTTTGTCAGGGCCACATCGTGTCAGGTGCTGTACATATGCATAGTCGGAGTTGGGTCCCTGCACCAGAGAGTTTCCAGCTCGGATTTTTCAAAAGGAGCTGCAAGGGAGTTAAATGGCGAAATTTCCGGGAAATCCAAGGGGATTTGGATCCTGACTCCCTCAGGCCCCGATGAAAACCCAGCCTAGTATTTTATCTATGACAAAACAAGCGTGTGAAGCAAGCAGGAAGAGAGGACAGGCCAGCAGAAATCGAGGCACGCTTTTGCAGAGCTTAGGTGCATTTGCAAAGTTTGTAGGGGGTGTGCACATACGCAGGTGTTAGCAGAAGCCGTAATTGCAGCTGACCCCCTGCCTATCTATGATCAGCTGGCAGGATTCTGTAGGCAGCACTGTAGAAATGAGTCTTAAGGAGGGATTTGAAGGAGGATCAGTGAGTAATCAAACTACTAACTGAGTCAAACCCAGATTTCAGTCACATTGAAAGCGACGGTGACAGCGTGAGCAGAACCATTTCCCCCACGCCACACAGGTTCACTATAGAACTGCTCGTTGTACAATGGGAGCGTTTGGTGCTTTTACCCTGCTTGACTATAAATAGTTTCTGGAAATCTGAGCTCACTACAACCAGGTCCAGCTGCTTTTTTTTTTTTTTTTTTTTTAAAAACTAGGAGCTACAGGACAGCACATGCTTGGCACACATTCTCTCTATGCTGGAACAGTTCTAGTGCACAACTAGAATGCAGCTACGTTTCAAAAGAGGTGAAGGATGGTCTCATAGCTAAAGCACGGGATTGGGACTCAGTTCTACCTGGGAACTGCCGGACCGGATCCATGGTCCAGCTAGTCCAGTATCTGCCTCGGACCCTGGCCAGCATCAGATGCTGCAGAGGGAGGTGCAAGTAACCTCACATTAAGGCAGATGTGGGATAATCTGACCTTTACATTAGGTGGTCTCCTAATCTCTAACAGATAGAGATTGGTTTAAACCCTGAAGGTTTAATATCAGGTTTAATATCCCTTCCAAAATGGATGTTAGCATCAACTAGAACTCCTCTGGCTTCTGGTACCCATGTCAACATCCAGGCCCTTTTTTAATCTTACTAAGCTTTTGGAATGAACAACATTCCGTGGCAGTGAGTTCCACCGTGTATTTCTTTTTATTGGTTTTCAGTCTCCCACATTTTAATTTCACTGACCACCCCTTGTCCTTGGTGTTCCAAGACAGAGAACGAAGTTCCCAATTTACCTTCCCTATACGGCTCACTCTGTATAATTATGCTTCTTCTTACTCATCTTCTTTCTAAGGTAAGCAATACCAATCTTTTCCATCTCTTTTCATATGAGAGCTTTTCCTTCCCCTCTGTCCTTTACACCACCAATTCTCCATTCATGCTTCTGCCACAAACTTTCTGGTCAAGTCACTTCACTTCCGAGTTTTCTCATCTGTAAAATGGGGATAACATGGTCCTACTTCACAGGGAGGTATCAAGGCTAAATTCACGTCTGGAATGCACTTTGAGGCCATGGAATACAAGAACTCTGGATTCTTAAAATGCATAGGTTGGCAAGCAAAAGTGGAGTAAATTACCAATAAGTGCTGACTTCTATGATTCACCAATATTTACGGTTACAAATTGATTACGTGCCACACCTGTCTAGCATCAACACCCTGCGGGAGCACAGACATAATGGTATTCTATGAGTCCTTCACGGTTTCCACTCCACTTCTCTTCATGTTATGATAATCAATTTCTAAAACTCTGGAGTCTATCCGTTGCAAAGTCCAAAGTCAGAAAGCGATAGAATTATAAGAGATACCCGCATAGTGACAGTCTGTGATTGGAAAGGTTCACTTCAGAGGATACTGCAGCATTAAAAACTATGTAGGACTTTCCACTGGGGATTTTACATCACTATAAATGGAGCCTCTCTATACATAGAAGCCAGGACTTGTGTCTGAGCAAGGTTATAAAAAGATTCTGAGTTACACTAGTAAAGTGTAAATGAATACATACACCTGACAAGAATGAAAGCCATTACCACTAGCACAAACTAAAATGAGACGAGAATATTTCTCCCAGTTTCCACTGGTCTCTATGTCATGGTTTCATAACTGGGATGGGAAACAGACATTTGCAAATGTAGCTGAATTTTTCTTCATGCTATACAATCCCAGGTAATGAGATTTATATTGGCTTGAAGTTTGAGACTTGGTACTGTCAGGGTTGACTCTACTGATGTTTAAAATGATGTTCACCCATTTTAAAAGTGTCTTTAATTTTTGCATATGCTCCCAGAAACAGAAATGCTTCAAAAAATTTAAAAATATTCAGTCATGAACTACTAGGATTCCCACCAGTATTTACACTAGCAATTCTTTCCAACTTTGGCAGGATGCACACGAACACACCATAAAAATCACATCACTCGATTACCTTCCTTACAACCCACAACAATTTATTCACTGAGGGCCACAGGTTTATTCAGCACTTTAAAGACACACGAAAGACAAGGAGAAGCTCACAATCGAAACACCCCAATCTCATTTCTGATTGTTTGAGAGGTTACTACCACAACAACTTCTCGAGCTAGAAACAGTGTTAAATGTTTCACCTTTTGAAATGCTCAGTACCCAGCTCTCAAATGGCAAGCAGTATTATAACACTAGTGACTCAAGAGATTTCAGCTTCTAAAGTTACACCAGAATTGTAACAGGAGAAGAAGGAAGTAAGCCGAAAAAGAATGACACGAGTTATATCAACTGATACATCCTGACCTATCCATGGTCAAAGCACTTTCGCACATCAACCTTAATGCTTTCAGGACCACTAGTGTCTTCTAAAGAAAGGTCCTAAATGAGCAATCTGTAAGAAAAGGCAGAAATCCTTGGCAGCTCTCTCCAAGCATTCCACTCCCAGCTCAATACGGCCAAGACACAACTTGAACACCTAAATAATCAGAAGCTATTTTGGATTTTTATCCCAGGCATTAAGACCAGCACACAGATTGAGAGAACAGAAACCTGCATTCCACAGATGAAACAATTTCTTCTTTTTAAGTATCTACAGGGTACAGCTCTTGCTCCAACAGAGCTGCCAGTTCCCAGTCTTTATTTACTCCCTCCAAGGAGTGCTTTGCTGCAAAAAGATGATCTGTTTGTTGACAATGTGTTAAGTAGCACGCTTCACATAAATCTCCCTATTTATTATCAAGGCTGCATGCACATTCTTCAACTATTGCCGAGCACTTAGCAGGTGCTGCATTCCCCTGCAGTGTCACCACACTACTAGTGTTTATCCTTGGGCTTCACAAAGTGCTTTGACAAGCTTTTACATATGATCCACAAGAGCTACTGTATATAAAACCAAGGCAACTGGGGGGGGGGGGGTCTTTTCAGAGCAGTGTGGCCTGGTGGATGGAGCACTGACCTGGGACTCAAGAGATCTGGGCTCTATTCCCAGCTCTGCCGCTGGCCTGCTGGATGACCTTGGGTTCATCATGTTACTCCTGTGCCTCAGTTTCTCTATCCATAAAATGGGGATATGATACTGATTTCCTTTGTTGCACACTCTGAGATCTACTGATGAGACATCCTATATAAAAAGCGAAGTATTATTTATTAGTTCTACTTCCAGGTTCGCCAATCACCATACAAACTCAGCGTTGCTATGCTATAGATGCATCTTGACTTGTATCTGAAGGAACACTTGGCAATTGCAGAGCACCATCCCGTTAAGTACTGTGCGAGCATTAGGACAGCATCTCTAAGAGGCAGATAAACACATTTTGCATGGAGGGGGGAGGTTAAGGCCTTGCTGTTTGAAGTGCTGAGCACTTGCAGCTGCCTTTGAGCTCTGGGACCACTGTGGGTGCTCTAACTTTAAAAATCGAGCCAGTAGTTCAGATACCAACTTCAACAACCCCCGACTGATATGTCTGGCCCAAGGCCATGCCTGAAGTTACATTTCGTCAGTGGGAATGGCCAGGGATAGAAGGTAGGAGTACTTCGTGTTCTAGCCATGCTAAGAGTGCACTGCACTTTCTTGTGCCAACTATAACTCCTGGCAACTTTTATTTTTTCTTTCATCTAAGCAGACAAATTCAGGGTTGGCCAACAGGAGCATGAGCTGGACAGAGAGCGGTGGTGGGCAACCTGTGGCCCATCAGGGTAATCTGCCGGTGGGCCGCGAGACAGTTTGTTCATGCTGACTGTCCGCAGGCACAGCCGCCCGCAGCTCCCAGTGGCCGCGGTTCAATGTTCCCGGCCAACAGGAGCTGTGGGCAGCAGCAGCCAGCATATCCCTGCGGATGGTCAATGTAAACCCACTGCCTTGCGGCCCACCAGCGGATTACCCTGCCCTGACACAGAGGCTTCTCACTCACCCACAGGGTCAAGAGATTTCTTGGGCTCCCAAGTAGCTAACCCGTGGCCCTCCTGCACTCCTTACACAGGCACTGCAATAATGACAAGACACCCACCTATTGCCTTCTCCATCGGAGCTAAATAGCCACACAAGCCATGGCAGAGAAGCCCACATCCGCCCCTGCGCTTCTGTCCTGGGCATTAGTTAAAACAGGGCGAGAAACAGAAAGTGGCTGACTGAGTTGGAAGCTAATTCAGGGTGTTTCACTCCGAAGTGGGTGCCTGGGGTAAGAATCCTTACAGGCTTGCAAAGAGATCCATAGACCATCTCAGGCAGTACAAGAGTCCTGGGAAAAGCTGAGCCTCCGAGTGCAATGATTGCCAAATGCCAAAACTGGCACACCAACCCCCTTCCATCCTGAAAATAGAGTCATCCAGAAGGTTTTCTCCAGGGAAAAGAGAATCTTCTCTTCCCAGTCACTGGCAGCGAGATTGTGAAGGAAATACAATTTCTTGTCAATCAGACCAGCTCCATTCCCAGAATCTCACACCTGCATGGGAACATTCACTGCTTAAGGAGGTATTTCTATAAGCCTGCCCAAAAAGCCTGGCAAATTACTCATGACCTATTCCCTTAAAATAGCCCTGCTGGAGAGAGGTACAACACGACCAACTGGAGAGCTCAGTGCGTTATTGACATTTACGCTGGTGGATCTCAGACTTGCCAGCTTCAGCAGTCCCGTTCCACGGGGTAGCCAAGAATTCGATACATAGACCATCTCATTTATCCCCATCTCATTCCTGCATGAGCGGACGGTCAGCATACACAGTTAAGCCTGATGGTGCCAAGCTTGCCACTTCTCAGCCGAGCGGCATTTCTGACAGCTAATATTTCAGATATTGGACAGCGTCTCTGCTCCTTCCCCTCCTCCCCTGCCCACTATGAGCCCCCACCGGCCTGCCTGCAGCCAGAGAAGCCACATAAGAGATTTTTGTTTTATTTATTTATCTTTTTCCACAGAAACAGATTTTAGGGTGACCAGATGTCACTCAGCTTTTCGTTCATGCCAAGAACACAGGGCTCCAGATACGCGTGGTCAAAAAGAAGAGAGCCAAGAACACGAAGAGCAAATGTTTCCCAAGAGAAACTCACTGGCATTCTCTCCGGCAAACTGTTTTCTTTGTTTTGTTTGCTTAAAGGAAGGAGGCTAAAGCTGAGGTCCTTTAAAGAGACAGGAAAACAAACCCTACCCAGCAGCTGAAATACTGGGTATTATCAAGATAGCAGTAAGAGCCCCATTCAAAACAGAGGAGCTGCCATAATTACTATTTCCACCGATTAACTGGTAATCAATTTGAAAATGGAACCAGTCTGTTCCAGCACCTCCTTCTGACACAGCCCATCTTTATTGCCTGAAAAGAGTAGCTCACTCCTCAGCACCTTCTGATGCAAAGAAATATTTAGTTTCTCATGGTTTTTAATTTCTCCTTTAACGCCATGCCGCTGTGCCTCCTGATTATTTTGCAGGCTTCCAGCTTCTGATAGACTTAGAGGATTTCTGGTTCTTTATTTGTAATGCCTTTGGCTATTTGCTCTTCACACTCCTTAATTTTGATCTTACACGGCATCTATCACAGCTTACGTTCCTTTCTATTGACTTCACATGGGTTGGATTTCCTCTTCTGAAGGATAGCCGTCTGGCTCAAATCACCTCTGAAATCTTGTCCTCTAACCCTACTCTATTTTTCCCTCTTTATTTTGCTTCCTTTTCTGCTAGGGGCACGCATGCCCTGTGTGACTATCAGTGTGGTTAAGAGGTCATACTATACTAAACCCAAGGATTTTAATTTCTTCAAGTGTGGATTTTGGGGTTCTTTATGACTAGCTTCCCGTTTTAAAATCCTCCTTTTAAAAGTTTCATGTTCAGGGACCAGTTTCTAGGACAATCCTTCCTCAGAGGATACTGGACTTCATTGGGTTGTGGTCCACATTAGTTACTTGGTGCTTCAAGAACTTCTTGATCCAAGTGAGGTGTGTTTGTGACTTAGGACCCAGTTGAGAACTGGATGGTTTTGTATTTAAGGCACCACACAAAGACTCGAGATCTGGGTTGATTCCTGGCTCTGCCACATACTCCCTGACTGCCTCTGGGCAAATCACTCACTCTCTCTGCCTCAGTTCCCAACTGTACAACGCAATGATCTTTCCTTTCTTCCCCCTGAACCCCCACTCCCCTGCCTCTGTCTTGTCTATTTACAATGCAAGCTCTTTGGGGCAGGGTCTGTCTCTTACTATGCATACGCACTGGTTGCCGCGCAATAGGCTCTGATCTCACTTGGGGGCCTCTGGCTGCTGCAGTACCGAACAGAACACTTGTATACTGCACTCTTCTAAGATGCAGTCATTTAAGGTAGCAATGAGAAATCGCTTCTCTCAACCATGGCCTAGCATGACCTACAACCAGCTTATATGCTGGCAACCGACACTCACTCATGACTGCTTTAGGAGATGGAGTTGTTCTGATCTCCCTCAACAGTGCATACTCTCTATCCTCTTTCCTGATCTTGAGGTGGCTAGTGTAACTCCAGGAGCACATCCACCTTCCTGAGACTTGGGTTTTGAATCCCCCTCTCTGCTCAGAAGTGTCTTCTCATTAGATTTGAGACTGACAGAGCAGGGCGCCTACTCTCCTGTGAGAGCACTGGGAATTGTTTATTCCCCCCAATCCTGTCCTTCCCTTGGCAGATGCTGCATCTTTCTGGCCAAGGACCCAAACAGAACAGCTTACCCAGCCTCTGAGCAGTGCCCAGCGATCAGCTGGAGAGCTGTCTGCTGAGCAAGGAAAGAGCAGCCACCTCCCTCTCCCCACACCTTAAGGAGGGAGAGATTCTTACCAACCCCTTTAAATCACAAGAATGGGTTTCAGAGTAGCAGCCGTGTTAGTCTGTATTTGCAAAAAGAAAAGGAGTACTTGTGGCACCTTAGAGACTAACCAATTTATTTGAGCATAAGCTTTCGTGAGCTACAGCTCACTTCATTGGACGCATTCAGTGGATGCTTTTCCACTGAATGCATCCGATGAAGTGAGCTGTAGCTCAAAAGCCTATGCTCAAATAAATTTGTTAGTTTCTAAGGTGCCACAAGTCCTCCTGTTCTTTTTAAGAATGGGTTAGTAGCAACACAGAGGGCTAGCACCCTGTTTGGCTGCCAAGTTGTGTCTGGTTAGACACAATGCAGAGGTTTAGCTCTGCTGGAGCACTAACAGCTGCTTTTGGGAGCCTTGCTCCAGACAAGACTTAGCAACGGCTCCCAGTAGAGCTTTCCGCACTGCAGGCCACCTCCCGTTCTCAATGCTTTGCAGATTAGCTGGTGTCCCAGCAGCGTTCCCCCTGCTACAGTCCAGAGAGGGGGGGAAGGTCACAGCTTGGGTCAGTGAGCTGCCCTTTTCCTGGGCCCCTCAGCCTGGTGCTGGCTTCCCTGAGTCACCTAATTCACTCTCAAACGGCACTGCAGCCTTTTGCTTTAACTGTCAATGGCGCCCGCGCTGCACACCTTATCAAGGGGCTGTATGAATATCTCAGACCCAGGGAGAAGGTTTAGCCCCATTTTACAGTCAGGAAGATGAAGGAAGACGTTCACGCCCACATTTCCAGAAGGAACCACTCATTCTGGGTACTCGACTTGAGAAACCATGGGCCTGGCTTTCAGACACGCTGGCACCTACCACTCCCCCTGGAGTCCATGGAAACTGGAGTTGCCTAACCCCTCCGAATGTCAGGCCTTAAGATCAGTGGTCCCCAAACTGTGGGGCATGCCTGCCTAGGGGGCCATGGAGAAACGTTTGGGGAGCGTGCAGCAGGGCCCGGGCCACCCCCACGGTGGGTGGGGAAGGAGCGCCATGCATCCAGCCCTTCTCTGCCCCCAGACCAGCTCTTCCCCAAACCCTGTTCAGCCCCCAGTCCTGCTCCGCCTTCCGGCCCAGCTCCACCTCCAGGCCAGCTTTGCCCCCTACCCCAGCTCCATTCCACCCCCTGCTTCACCCCCAGCCTCACTCTGTCCTCATTCCCTCTCCGCCTCCAGACCAGCTCTGCCGCTCGCCCCAGCCCCTCTCCCATCCCCAGCCCTGCTGCTGAGGAAGCCTAGGCTGTGCAGTAATGGGGGTGGGGGGCATTGA
Organism: Caretta caretta; assembly: GCF_965140235.1. Taxonomy (NCBI): domain Eukaryota; kingdom Metazoa; phylum Chordata; order Testudines; family Cheloniidae; genus Caretta; species Caretta caretta. The sequence continues at coordinate 9,207,857 of NC_134207.1, read as the reverse complement.
CAGATTCCGTTACTGGTACGGGGGGAGGACGGGTCTGGAAAAGTTTGCGCATTACTGCCTTAGATGCTTGAAGCTGGGCACCAGTCAGCTTTTACAAACCTGGGCCTCACGGAAGGCCACACACACTGAACCAGTGGCAGAGCCAGACTCAGAACCAGGTGGGCCTGGCACCCAGCTCAAGGCGTTCGATTTGCCAGTGTGGCTTCTCACCACTATTTCCACGTGCTAGGAGCGTTATTACATCTGTTCCCTGTAGCACTCGCAGCACCTTGCGGCAGAAGATTGAGAGGGGAAGGGTAGAGTGAACAGCGACCCCATGTTTTGCAACATAAATCCTGGACACATTTGCTCCGGCGGATCTTGGTATATTTGCACTTCGAGACAAGTCAATCCCATTCAGATTAAAAGAATGATGTTTCTATGGGCAGAGCAGGGACACACGGTTCCCTTTCATTGTTCCTATGACCTTTGGTTTTAATGAGAAAAGGAGATTTAGAAAAAGCAAGGAGGAGAAGCAGGAAGGCAAAAGTTCATCCTAAGGCAGACACGTTATTCAGCACTCAGCACACAACAGAAGTGGCTTTAGGTATTTTATTAAGGTTTCCTTTTCTGCAGTTCACCCCCCTGCACAGTCCCTAACAGGAAGTTTTAAAAAACCCATGTGCAATATAGGGCCCAGCAATCTTGATGTCTGTCACAGGCATCTGAACTGGAATATGGAACGAAAGCAGACAGAGCAGGTGCAGCATAAACAGATGGCAGCAGGTTGCTCCCACCTGTCCCACAGTGCTGGAGGGGAAAAGCGGCACAGTACCGATACGTTATATTACTACACTGCCTTGCATCCTGAAGGATGGCAGGCTGCTTGACAAAATACACTGATGATGGACCTCTGGGGAGAACGGTCTTTGGGAACAGCGAGAAGGCGTAAACCTCTTTCGGGGCAGTGCTGTCGTGTAAGGCGACACCAAGGGGTGCATTGTTGGAGCTGGGACCAGTGCCGGTGGAGTCTGCTCTGTTTCAGGCTGCTCCTTCTCCCCAGCCCATGTGGGACGTGGTGGACTTCTCACAGGAGGCTTTGTGGTATTTGTTCTTATGGGAGCTCCTTCTTGGGCTTCTGCTTCAGTGTTTGGTGCAGCTCCTCCAGGTTTCTCACGGACACTGGGAGTGTTGATGCCAGATGCAATGCTGATGTTGAGATCAGCTTTAGTGCTGTGGGAATCTGGGATGATGCTGGTGCTGGATCTCCTTTGCGCTCTCTTATTTGTGTCAGTCTCAGGCATTGCCTGTCTGCTCGATGACGCTGGCTTGTCCACGAGTAGGACTCAGGAATTTGACTCCTCGAGGTCTGATGAGACTTTCATGGACTGTTCCGGAAGACAGAATTGCAGCTTCCTGTCTCGTGAGGTGCAAGGTCCGGCAGAGAAGGACAAGCATTCCAAGCCTCTGCTCAGAACGTGTGATTCCCCCAGGGAGAAGTAATATCTGCTGTGTCCAGCCTTCAGGGGACTTAGTCCATTGCAGGGGAGCCACAGCTTGCAGCCTGCAGGTTTAAAGTCTGCCACGTTAAGGAGCCCTGTACTGCGTGCATGTCTGGAGGGTGGGGTCTGACTAGTAGAGCTCAGTCCAGGCGGGTCAGATTAGTTCACAGTGGTCAAATACTGGAGATGTGAAGACTCCATCCTGCGGACTTTGGCAGGGTTTGAAGAAGTTTAGCCTGAGCTAAGAGCTAGCTGACTGGACATTTTCCAGGCTCCATGTCACTGCCAGGGGTGACAAGAGGGAACTGAGGGAGGGTGGCAGCCGCCTCCTCCCTGCCTTTATACCCTTGTATAGGAGCACGAGGCAGCACCAAACTCATATGCTTCCCCAAAGCCCACTGCGACTCAAAAACCCTCTGGGCTCCCGTGCAAGAGGTGCAGGGACACCTCCAGTGGGCTCCACACTGGTGCTTACTGAGAGAAAGCCAGGGGGTCAGCTTGACTCTACCTCCACCATGCAACAGACTGCGTCTTGCAGGGAAAAGGAAGCGGATAACACACATGTCCATTTTGCAACTGAAGGAGCTGGAAGTAATTCTTGCCTCACTGAGCCCATCTCTAGCTGTTGAACAGTAAGGTGACAGAGCTCATGAGCCATCGTCATTTGTGATAAGGCAGCTCTAATCTGTGCAAAAAAGAAATCCTGTCCACCCAGCATGCTCGGCAAAGAATCAACAACCTACAGCCACCGGTCTGCTCAGAGCCATGTCTGTACATCCATCCATCCTGCTGCCTGGTCCCATGCCATTTGCTGTTATCTTTAGCTTGCCACAGAGCAGCACCTGGCCCCATCATTATGTGACATTCTTGTTATCCCACAGGAAAAATAAAAAAAACAACACAGCAGGAACTAAAAATGATACATCCCGTCACACCCCCAGGGCGGTCATTAGGAGCCAACAGTGCACTGCAGTGTCTGAAAGCATCAGATTTTAAAAGAAAGCAAAAATATAAAGAAGCAAAGAGGGAAAAGAAAATTAAGAAGTGAGAGTGGGGTTTTTGAGGGGGGAATATTGGTGATCAGCTGAGTCAGAATTCATGTCCACGCGCAGTTGGTTGTATGCAAGAGCCTAAACCAGCATGGATTCAACAAGCAGATATGCTTAAGCATGAACTTTATACTGTTAACGTTGAGACCGGCTGATTGCCTTGTCCCACTTTAAATACTGTCTGAATAATTATTTGTAAGTCACCAACCCTGGGCTGCAAAGATTGACAGTGTCATAAACGACGCTTCAGCGGTAACAGCTGCTGCCAGCAGGAGTTCTAAGAAATGTCGCTTTTAATTAAAAACATTGTTTTGAAGTGCACTGCACAACTTCTACATGTGGAGAGAGGTTTTACCCACCACGGGCGTGAGATGCCATGCAGAGTTGAATGGGCACAGTTTTCCTTCCAACCTGGAAGGTCAGACACAGGATCCTGCGTGCACAAGAGGTGCCAGGTATCTAATACCATGGCAGAGGTTTTCAAGAGCGACTAGTGATTTTGGGTATCAGTTTTTGGATGCTCGATTAGAGACACTTCAAAGGGGTCCAATTTTCAGAGGGTAAAGTGTTCAGCACTTGCTGAAAATCAGGTCCCTTTCAAGGCATTTCAAACAGGGCACTTGAAAGTCACTAGTCACCTCCTGAATTCCAGTCCTGTTCTAACCCCTACCACAATGCCAGCCCCCAAAAAAGGAATGACCAGCCAATATGTTGTTATTAGAAGGCAGAGCTGGAGCAGTGTAATGTTTGGGACACTAAAACAAGAGTGATGCAAAAGGACTTCTCTCCAATAAAACCTGAAGCCTCTGCCCCTGTTTTAGCTGGTCCCAACTGAACTGAAGCCAAAGCAGCACGGAGGTTCAACAACGTGCTCCAAGTGCTCACGAAAGGCTCAAATACAGCTCTGCACAGCCTTTTGAAAATCTACAGTGCAGCATTTACAGGAGTTGCATCATATCAGTTGCATCAAAATTCTGTTAAAGGAATGAACATGGTCTGGCAAACTGCTGAGAACGAATACTCTGCAATGTGTTTCAGGAGCGGAGGTTCACTAGGAACCTTTTACCACCGTCATCGGGTAGCAAATGTCAGACATGTGATCCCTATTCTATACGCATTCAATATTTTTTATTGGCTTTGATCCACTCCTGCCAGTAATCAGGATTCAGTGGGAACGGATTGCATATGAGAAAAACATACTAATTTCCCACAAGGTCTAATTTTCTGTGTAAGCATTTAAACTATTTTGGCAAATCCATGTTCTGGCAATTCAGCTCTAGTCCATAAATTCTTAATGGGTTTTCAATCACAGTTCATCCCGGCAATACAAGCTGCAATACCGATTACCATATTCAGCATGACAGAACAATGTAAGGAGGATTTTTCAAGCAATATTAATAACCTGTCAAGTGAATACATATCCTTCCCACTCAAGAGCTATAGGGGATCTGGATGCTGCAAAGGAACATGCAGTAAATAACCTTTTGGAAGAGGATAGCTTATCCCCAGTACACAGCCCTAGGTGTCCCTTGGCTTTCAGACTTTTGCACTGCACAGACCCAACCAATTACTCAATCTGACAAGGCCCAAACAAGGGAATCTGAATCATAGAATCATAGAATATAAGGGTTGGAAGGGACCCCAGAAGGTCATCTAGTCCAACCCCCTGCTCGAAGCAGGACCAAATCCCAGTTAAATCATCCCAGCCAGGGCTTTGTCAAGCCTGACCTTAAAAACCTCTAAGGAAGGAGATTCTACCACCTCCCTAGGTAACGCATTCCAGTGTTTCACCACCCTCTTAGTGAAAAAGTTTTTCCTAATATCCAATCTAAACCTCCCCCACTGCAACTTGAGACCATTACTCCTCGTTCTGTCATCTGATACCATTGAGAACAGTCTAGAGCCATCCTCTTTGGAACCCCCTTTCAGGTAGTTGAAAGCAGCTATCAAATCCCCCCTCATTCTTCTCTTCTGCAGGCTAAACAATCCCAGCTCCCTCAGCCTCTCCTCATAACTCATGTGTTCCAGACCCCTAATCATTTTTGTTGCCCTTCGCTGGACTCTCTCCAATTTATCCACATCCTTCTTGAAGTGTGGGGCCCAAAACTGGACACAGTACTCCAGATGAGGCCTCACCAATGTCGAATAGAGGGGAACGATCACGTCCCTCGATCTGCTCGCTATGCCCCTACTTATACATCCCAAAATGCCATTGGCCTTCTTGGCAACAAGGGCACACTGCTGACTCATATCCAGCTTCTCGTCCACTGTCACCCCTAGGTCCTTTTCCGCAGAACTGCTGCCTAACCATTCGGTCCCTAGTCTGTAGCTGTGCATTGGGTTCTTCCGTCCTAAGTGCAGGACCCTGCACTTATCCTTATTGAACCTCATCAGATTTCTTTTGGCCCAATCCTCCAATTTGTCTAGGTCCTTCTGTATCCTATCCCTCCCCTCCAGCGTATCTACCACTCCTCCCAGTTTAGTATCATCCGCAAATTTGCTGAGAGTGCAATCCACACCATCCTCCAGATCATTTATGAAGATATTGAACAAAACCGGCCCCACTTGGGGGCACTCCACTTGATACCGGCTGCCAACTAGACATGGAGCCATTGATAACTACCCGTTGAGCCCGACAATCTAGCCAGCTTTCTACCCATCTTGTAGTGCATTCATCCAGCCCATACTTCCTTAACTTGCTGACAAGAATACTGTGGGAGACCGTGTCAAAAGCTTTGCTAAAGTCAAGAAACAATACATCCACTGCTTTCCCTTCATCCACAGAACCAGTAATCTCATCATAGAAGGCGATTAGATTAGTCAGGCATGACCTTCCCTTGGTGAATCCGTGCTGGCTGTTCCTGATCACTTTCCTCTCATGCAAGTGCTTCAGGATTGATTCTTTGAGGACCTGCTCCATGATTTTTCCAGGGACTGAAGTGAGGCTGACTGGCCTGTAGTTCCCAGGATCCTCCTTCTTCCCTTTTTTAAAGATTGGCACTACATTAGCCTTTTTCCAGTCATCCGGGACTTCCCCGGTTCGCCACGAGAAGGGAGGGCTCTACAGGGAGCTTTGTGTGGCCTAGCAGATAGAGAACCGGACAGGGAGTCAGGAGACCTGGTTCTAGTCCCAGCTCTACCTTGTCTATTTAAATAATAAGATGTTGGAGGAAGGGACAGTCACTCACTATATACACATGCATAGTCTCTAGCATAATGGGGCCCGGGCCTCAGGTGCCAACTCTAAACACTGCTCTAACAAACTACAAAAGGCGAGCAATTGCTTTACGGCATAAGCAACCCTTCCTACCGCCTCAGTTTCACAGAATCATAGAACTGGAAGGGTCCTCGAGAGGTCACCTAGGCCAGTCCCCTGCACTCATGGCAGGACTAGGTATTATCTAGACCATCCCTGACAGGTGTTTGTCCAACCTGCTCTTAAAAATCCCCCAATGATGGAGATTCCACAACCTGCCTAGGCAATTTATTCCGCTTAACCACTCTGACAGTTAGGGAGTTTTTCCTAATGTCCAACCTAAACCGCCCTTGTTGCAATTTAAGCCCATTGCTTCTGTCCTATCCTCAGAGGTTAACAAGAACCATTTTTCTCCCTCCTCCTTGTAACAACCTTCATGATTCACCATTATCCATAATAAAGTCAAAACAGCAACAGGTAGAGATCAGTGCCAGGCGATTGTCCCGAGCCTGGGGCAGGGGAGCAGGAATCACTGCGGAGCGAGCTATGGTCTGGGGCTGAGAGCCAGGACTCTGTTCTTAAGCCACTTCACTCCTGGGTGCTTCAGTTTCCTCATTAGTCAAATCGGGATAATGCTTACCCTACCTTTCTAACACAGTTGGAGATTTTAAGGATACAAAATGCCAAGTGCAAAGCACTATTAGCAATAATAATAATCCTGATTTAACCAGCCTTCTGGCTAGCTAGCATCAACTCAAGTGCCAGTGGAGAGTAACTGCTCCAGAAAGAGACACTACAATGGGATCCAAAAAGAATGCACCACAGATTAACTGATTACAGGTTGAAACATACACCTTTTTCCTAGTGAAGACACAATCCAAGACTTCATGACTATCAGTATTATGCAATGATGTGACCTTTTGGAACTTCACAGCAGCAGAGGTGATAGAAAACAGGGCCTTCCTGGTCCACAGCTGTAGTTCTTTAACGGCTGAGATAAAGGAGAATCCCTTTTAGCTGCAAGCTGTACAGGATCTTGGATGCTGCTGAGCAATTCTGATTTAATCCAACAGAGGGCAGCGTACACACTACCAGACCTAGTATATGTCTGTGAGTAATGCTTCAACGTACTAGCCTTTCACCTACTGGGTTCCGAAGAGGAAGAGTGGAGTCACGGCACAGTACTGTGTAAATGGGAATGGGAAGTACAGTTGTAAGTGTGCAGCGGTGTTACATTTAGCTAGGCCGGACATGAAACACACATGGGTCGGTGTTTGTGGACCTACCACATCCCCAGATGACACAATAAGGCATGCTTTGCTGCCTGGCTTAGGCAGAAACTCCTAGCAAAGGACACTGGCAGACCGGTGCCGAGGCAGCGCGTGCGTATCAGAAGCGGACGGCTCTTGTCCTTTTAGTCACATAGCTAGGGCCAAGAGGTCCATACAGAGCACTGAATTCAGCCTGATCTCAACGTGAGTACAGAGACCGAAAGGGGGTTTTAATCACAAAGAACTGCCTACTGTAATACCCCTCCAAATATAACCTGGGTATGTGTTATAAATACCACCCTGCACATACTGTGGACACATACAGCATATGAATTAGCTCACGGCTAGTTGCAACCTTCCTACCTTAGAATCACAGAATCTCAGGGTTAGAAGGAACCTCAGGAGGTCATCTAGTCCAACCCCCTGCTCAAAGCAGGATCAATCCCCCAATTTTTGCCCCAGATTCCTAAATGGCCCCCTCAAGGATTGAACTCACAACCCTGGGGGTTAGCAGGCCAATGCTCAAACCACTGAGCTATCCCTCCCGCCCTTGCCGTGGCTTGTACGCTCACAACCCTCAGCTTAGAGCACACTGGGGCAGTTCTATTAGGCTACCTGCGATTCTCAAACTGGGTTGCAACCCTGTTTTAATGGGGTCACCAGGGCTGGCGTTAGACTTGCTGGGGCTTGGGGTTGAAGCCACAGCCAGGGCGGTGGGGCTCCGGTTACAGCCCTTTCCTGCCCCTCCCACCCACAGCGCAAGGCTCAGGCTTCAGTCCCCCTTCCTGGGGTAGTAACTTTTGTTGTCAGGATGGGGTCATGGTGCAATGAAGTTTGAGAACCGCTGGAGAAAGCCCCCAGCTGTTGTAACGAGCAACATTCCTGGGCTGTCCCAGCAGTGTTATGCTAAAGAGCTTCAACCTGCAGCATAGAGGACAGCTAAGAATAGAGGAGCAATCCAACACCTTGGGCCGTGGGACACTGTGGACTCCCCACCAGTGGAGCTATTCCATGATTGGACCACAGACATCAGTAGGTATACGACTGACATCCATCTAGTAGCGAGGGTTCAGGGACGATACTGCCAAGAGTCTGGAGGATGGGCTAGCTGACCAGCTAGAGCGCTCTTCTGATCCACCCGAGTTATATGAATCGCATTAATTCCTCTTACCTTAGACTCAGCCTTTAATCCATAACACTGTTTCAGAGCTGGGTAAAAGGTTCAGTGAGCAACAGCAGAGGGAAAAGGGGGTGCGGGTGGGGGGTGTCAAACCAAAGACAAGTTCAAGCCCAATATCACTTTGAACAACTAGCCAGGAATAATCAGCACAAGACTCACCTCGGCTGCGTCTGTACCTTTCAGAAATCCAGCTAGCAGTTTTGGAGTCTCAAGCAAGGCAGGCAGCCACAAAAACCCCGGTCTGTCAGGCTGCTTCCAGCTCACTGGGTATTTAACATTCTGCACAGAGCGATGGCTTAAGCCTGCTGCGATCTGGTTTCAACACTGGGTTTTGCTTTTAATTTACATAGGCAGAAGCATTCATTTTCAGGTCTGTACTGTCTGAAGCTCCGGAACACAAATGGCGTTTTTCAAAAGACCCCCCGAAAGCAACACGTACCAAGCAAATTGCAATTTACATTTTGCCACAAGCATCTTTCGCTGAAACCTCAACTGTCAGTAACTGTAGGATACATGAGTGAGTGATAAGTGGGCGTTATCAAGCGCGTTTATGAGTAAGTCTCATTAACCCTTTGCTTGTCTCCTGAAGGAGGCTGTTTAAGGACTCAGAGTGGTAACCATGTTAGTCTGTAACAGCAAAAATAAAGAGGAGTCCTTGTGGCACCTTAGAGACTAACACATTTCTTTGGGCATAAGCTGACCTCACACTTGGTAAAGCAACCCCCATCCTTTCTTGTATTTAGACCTGCTCCTGTATTTTCACTCCATGCATCTGATGAAGTGGGTTCTAACCCACGAAAGCTTATGTCCAAATAAATTTGTTAATCTCTAAGGTGCCACAAGGACTCCTCATTATTTTTGTTTAAGGACTGCATTACTTAAAACAAAAAGCTGCGTTCATCCCAGTTCTGCTACTTGCAGCTTGACCTTGAAGAAGCCAATTAACTGCTCTATATCTCAACTGACCCATCTGTAAAAGGGGTATAAATGATATTTTTCCAAGAGGGATGGTGCAGGTAGAGCTAATAGATTTTTATGACAATTTAGCCATCAAGTTTACCCTTATTTTTGTGCTGGTAATTCACCTACAAACAGAGCATGATTTATTAATTTATTCTCCATTCAAAACTGATCAATGGCTTATTCAAAGAAATATCAGTCTATAGATTGTTCACAAACTGTTTGCATGGATAGGCAAGTTGTGTGACTGGTCACTTAAGTCACATGGCATTAAGGTTGCCAACACGGTCTTTCAAAAATACAGGACATGCATAATGGTGGGGCGTCCAGGCCAAATCTGAGTGGTGTTGCGACCCTGTGCACTAGGTCACACCACCACTCAAATTTGGCCCACCTGCCCCTCTGTCAGCCTTCTAAAGAAATACGAGACTCCTTTTATCCTGTATTTTAACCAGAGGTGTAGTGCTGCCAGAAACCTGATTTAAATAGAGGACATCCCTTATAATATGGGACGGTTGGCAACCTTACATGGCATCTGTTCCCCAATGGGATGACCTAACCTTTATGTACTAATTTTGTTTCTGCCCCAAATGAATTTTTGGTTAAATAACTTTCTTTTCTGAATTAAACCCGGGCCTGAAATTTGACCTTCAAACATGCTCGTGTAAGAACAAGAGCTCCCTCAAATGTCCGTGAAAAAGGTGGATGCAACAAAGCTAATTTCGAGAAAAGTTTCTGAAAAGAGTTAGCAAATACTCCTCTGCACTCTTTGCCCAGATCTAGCTACAAGGCTCAGTTTGAGTGAAACACTTTAAGACCCTTGGTTTCAAGGCCTTATTACTGAAAATTTTTATTACTATACTAAAACCAGAGCCTACACAAACTCAGATCTGCCTCTTGCTATGAGCAAGAGAGAAACTGACAGCCCAGCCCAGTTCCCTGAAGGAACATAGCAGGAGGCTGTAGTAACACAGACGCAGAGCTGTTTCGGCAGAAGCTCAGTAACCTTTGTGTGTTTGTAGACACACACCCATTGTGAAACCTGGGGGCACACACAGGACAGAAACTGAAAACACAAAGCGCATCAGTGGGGCAAGCTGCTTCTGACCGATGGCGACTAACCACATTCCCACCCAGACTCGGGCTGGTGAGGAAAAGACCACCTGTAGTGAATGCTTCTGTAAACAGATGGGATTGGATTGTACCCTTGGATGTCAACAGATTCTGGCGGACAGACAAGGGGAAATAAAGGACTCTTGGCCAATAAAAAGATTCCTTAGTTCTCGACCCTGGGTGTTCAAATCTGAAGTTACCAGGAAAGCCCAGGATGGGGGAGCAGCTTGCTAAGGAACCAGGATCCATACGATATAAGGGCTTGCAGATTTAGTCAACTACATTGAAGCAGCATTCAGAGCGCTAGAAATGTACTCGAGAGCCCCTCCACCACTAACGAGGCAGGATTTTGCTGTGGGCACTAGGTAAAGATTTGGAGCAGTAATGCTGGAAAAAGCCCATTGCAGTAATCAAACCATGAATCACCATAAGAGGGGCGGGCGGGTTGGGAGACTGCCAAAGGGAAACTGAAAAGATGTGCCTGGCTCCTGCCCCGACCTGGGAATCCTGGTAGGGTCGTCCTGCTCATTAAGAACTCCTAATCTGCATGCCTCTGACAGCTATCTGCCACGCAAGTCACTCATTACACGTGAGCCAACTCATTTAGCAAAGATACAATATTTACTATATGACTTGTGGAAAATGAGAAGCCTTGAAGAAAGCACATAGCCAGAGATTTTCCTGCATCTCTGACTTACCGTTTTAAACCCTCTGCACACATGCAGCTAGCTCACAGCCGAGCAACCCTCATCTCCCGGGAGCTGCCGTTCCGCACTGACATGGCAATACGTTCATAAGACTGGCTGTGGAACTGTCAAAGGAAGTATTACCACCATTTTACAGCTTCAGATCCAAGGCTCAAGGTTAAGTGTTAAAGAAGTGCCTCGGTCCCGTTTTGAAAAGTGACTTAAGAGACCAGGCCAGAGTAAACGACACTGCCTGTCCCGGCTCCCACATCACTCGCCCAAGGTCACAATGGCAGCCAGTGGCTGCATTCCCAGCCCAAACCTCACCCCAGGGCCCCATCCATGAGACCACCCCTCAGACCTAGACTTGGGAATGTGCTTCCTCCGACCCTGTGGTCTGGCAGAGCTTGGATTCATAAGCCTTCCGAACAGCCTGCAAGACCACCTTGGGGCCCCAGTATTTGGGAAAGAGGCTGTCACACGTGGAGAGGTTGGCACTGGTTAACTGGGGGGCTCAGAACCGATGGCAGGAAGAGGCGAGTGCTTTGTTATAAGATCGGATGGCAAGAGTGCTCAGAGAGGGGGATGGGAGCCTCTGGGCTAGACAGACATCTGCACTGTATAAACCAAAAGGCAAATTTAAGTTCCCCGCAGCACCGACTGGAGAAAGGCACAGCATGGACAGGTCCTCTGCATTCTCAGCGCTGGTCTCTTGTGACCCTGGCTCCCATGGTGTCCTGTTCCTCCTGGACAGAGGCTGCCAGTCAAGCCCAGTTACGGGACTTCCAAGCAGCCAAGCAGGATGAGACCACAAGACTCACTTTCACTTGTAAAATGAACCGACACCGCAGCCCAGGTGTAGAGAGGGGAGAGGCCAGCCCACAAACAAACCCATTACACACCACACCTAGCCTTGCCCAGTCGGTATTTTCGGGAATGCCTGCCATTATAGGCTGTTCACCGCTGAGGAATGCATGTCAAATCATTATAGCTTGCTCAGTGCTCCGTGTATTCTCTGTCCCCGAGCCGCACTGCAAGCTGCCTCCCGTCTGCCCGAGGGCGCGGGAACGCCAATCATGCCATTCCCACGCTGCCAGATCCCCTTACAGTCAGCGCTCCGCTTCCCGCTCTGCCCACGTGCTGCCGGGGTCGGCGATGCCAATCCGAAAGAGAAGAGAGGGTGTGGGAGCAGCGTTATTCACCCAGAGAAAGGAGGAACGGATGGGACCGGGGACAAGCAGCAGTGAGGTTCCCTATCTCCAGAGTCAGGGCCTCCTTGCTCATTGAGGATCTGTGCCATGACATGCAGAGGTCAGCTCACAAGGTGCTGCTGACCCCTAGTTAGCGCCATGCAAAGCTATCAGCCGGGAGTCAAATTCAGCCCTGGTTTAAGCTGGCATCATTTGGCCCTGCATTATTGCTCAACAGCATAAAATTAAATCTGAACCTCAACCAGAGTCATTCCCCCCCACACCTCCCCCGGCTCACCCCCCATGCTGGCAAGCCAAACAGCTCCACTCTCACCGGTCCCCAGCACTCTAGGGCTGCCCCAATCCTGCTCCAGGTGCAAGGCCCAGTTGTCACTCCAGCATCTGAATCCCAACACCAGCCATCAGGGGAGGCTCTAAATCAACGTTTCAGGGGTGGCCTGAATTCCCTTCGGCAGCATGCTGGCTCATCCACCGAGGGCCCTTGGGGCAGCGCTCCCGGGCCTGGCATGATGAATGCCAGGCTAATTTTCTGGAGCATGCTGCTTTGGCCCCACTTCGGGAACGAGCACCGGCGGTGATTCCTCACATGGAACCCTCATTCTTCCAACAGCCATGAATGGCACAGAGTCTGGATGGTGTTTTCCCATTTCTCCAAGCGGGGCAGTGCCTGCTGACCCCGGTGCGGGGGCTGGACCTGGTCACCATCCTGCGTCCCCCCCACACACACACATGCTCAGGAAGTCTCTGGAGCCAGGGAGGCAGCAATCTCTCTAATCTAACCCCAGGGCAAGAGAGACACCGCGACTCTCGTTCCGGGTCCTGGCCTTTCGCACAGCTCAGGAGGACCCATTGACAGAAGACAGCTCAGAGGACATGTACAGCATGGAGCAGATCCAGGCATGCTTCCTCACACCCGCTGCTACCCCAGCCATGCCAGCACGAAAGGGCAGTTAGGCTTTGCTGGGCTGGACCATTTGAGCTTCGGTCACCCTGCTGGGATTGTGCACACCTACACACAGGAGAGAGACAGAGACAGCCAGGCAATGGGTACAGCACTGCACTGAGACCTGGGTTCAATTCCCGGCTCTGTCACTGACCTGTTGGGTGGCCTTGGGCAAGCCACATCCTGCCTCATACCTCAGTTTCCCCACCTGTAGAATGGGGATAAAGATACTGACCTCCTCTGTAAGTCGCTTTGAGATCTACTGATGAAAAGAGCTATATAAGATAGAGGTACTATTATACACAAGCCACCAAATAGCCATCAGCCTGTAATAGCTTCCAGCCACTACTACTCCAAACCAGTCAAACCTCGGTCTCTGATCTGATCTCTATGGATCCCCCAGATAAACAGGGAAGAGGGAGAGAGATACCCACAGCTATCTAAAACTTATTACTAATGAGTTCGCACACTCCCACCGGTACGACCATCGTTCGATACATGCTTCTAGCAAAGCGTCAAAAGAGCCATTTAATCCAAAACTCTTGTGTAGTCTGGCTCGCGTTACTTACTGACAGTCTGGAGAACAGTCCCAGAAAAGCCTGCCGCAGCTCTGTACAGAGTAGGTGAGGTTTTGTTCGATGCCGTAGATGCAAATGCAGGGTCTTTTGATAACAGAACTGCTGTACCGAACTCTCTGAATAGGAAGCTCTCCTCAACTTGGATGGGGATCTGAATTTCTGTGTTTTCTTTTATAAAATGAATAAAGAATTATGCGAGACAGGTTCTCGCCCCATCTGGGGAACCAGCTGAAGGGTCTAATTTACATCTTAAAGCTCCCATTTCTTTAAGTTGCCAAGTTGCCCTTGGTTACCAGAGGTTTTTCAGTAGCTGAAGGATCTGCTACTTTTCTGTCATCTCTAAACAAACTGAACGGAGAGCAGTTCTCTTTCACGCCAACAGCCCTGAAATGCCACCACTATCTTGGTGTGACAAGAGGTCTGGTCTACTTCCACAGAGCTTTGCAACACTAACACATGACATACCACCATACACAGCCTCTTCTCTTCAAAAATGGGTATGTAAAACAGGACAGAGGTGAGACTGGAAAGAAATTGACACAGATTTCCTTTGATAAATGAATCTGTATTACGCTACAGCTCCTAAAAAGGGGAGAGATTATCCCCTCATGCCCCCTCCACTTTATGTACGGCACAAAATTCTCACACTTCACCTTTGGGCACGTTCTAGTACAGGAGAGAATAGGTGGGGGTTTTGTTTTTTTCTTTTCAGCCATCTCAGTGAAGATGGCTGAAGTTGAACATTACCCAGCGAAACAGAAGGTGGAAAATTGATAAAGCCTATTCAGGTTTTGGTTTATAACCAAAAAAAAAAAAAAAAAAGTCATGAAAAAGAAGAAAAGTGCACTTTATAAGCCAGATTTATTTTTAAATGGCTCTTTGGAGGGAATTTCTACATGTGCTAATTCCACAAAAATTAATTACATTGTCAAGACTTTTAAACTCTTTACCTTTTTTAGTTATTTCCTTTAAAAAGCCACAGATTTTAACTGAATTTTCACTGTGCCATTTGCTTGTTTTCCACTCCTGGTTCAGTTTATATAGCAGAACAAGACTGGTCAGTTTCACCTAGTTTCCAGTCCATTTCGCTTGTTGGTTCACAGACACTAGCATTATGTATTCCTTCTGTCCCCCCGCCCTCCCAAGAACATTTTGATCTCCAAACTCTCAAAACTTAGCTGAAGTGTGTCATAAAAACTTTTCTATTCCTATGGTGTTTTATAAAATGCTTTTCCTTTAAACAAACTTTACATTTTATCCTTAAAAAAATCTTACCAGAAATAAAACAATCAGTGGTAGAGGATCAAAGGGACGGGGGAAGGGACAGGATTCTTTCCTTGGTTGTGCCTTAGGGTTCACCTAAACTGCAACAACAAAAATAATCTCCCGTGGCAATGAGTTTCAGAGCACGGGTCAACTGGCTCGGGCTCATGCTACAGAGCTGAAAACAACAGTGTAGACATTCTCGCTATGGATAGAGCCCAGGTTCAGACTTAGTGATGGTGGTGGGTCTCAGAAGCCAGGCTCCAGTCTGAGCGGGAATGTCTACACTGCTCTTTTTAGCCCTGTAGCACAAGCCCGACTCAGGTGACCTGGAATCTGATTCCCTCTGCCGCAGGATTTATTTGCCGCGCAGACGTGCCCTGAGTTGCAAAGGTGGGGGAGGACATTGTTGAAAGTTGGAGTGTGGTCAAGATTTTAAAGAACGCTTAGTGATTTTTGGTATTCAGCTGGTGACACCGTGAATGGGGCCTGTTGTGCCCAAAGTATCCCATGTCTCAAACTGGGCAGCCAAAAGACTGAGGCATCCATAATTGCTAATCCCTTTTGAAAATCCTGACCATGCATTCTTACCTATCATGCAAGGCAGCAGATTAAAGGAACGGCAAAAGGTCAGCTACAGTAGAACTTAAAGCAACAGCAGCACATGACAAACCACTGTAACTGGAACAGAAGGTGAGGGGATGTATACACACAAGTTTGTGACAGACCTGGTATGCAGAAAGAGGTCCTGTGTAAAGACCTTACAGAAGACATCACAGTCCTCCTGCCCAGCCAGGACTCCAACGCCACTGAGAAAAACTGAATCTGACAACGGGAGAGAGATTGTATCGGTTACAACCAATAACCACAGCAAGGGGCTTGCCAAAGGAAAGAAAAGTTCAGAAATTCCCAGTGGGAGTAAGGGTGTGGAAGGAAGCAGGAACTAAAGATGAAAGGCCTGGAGGAAAAAAACAACCCAACATCTGCACACAGATCTCTAAGTGATGACTGGGAGGAGACTGGCCCAGGTGCAGTGCTGCCAAGCGGCCGGAAAAAGCAGATCAGTGTCACCAATTTGGGCCTCGCTCTCTTTTAACAAAAGCCACGAGCCACCAGGCAATCGGACAGTCAGGCAGGACAAATGCATCAGTTAGTAGAGGGAAGGAAGAGGCACACGGTGTAGGTACGTCTGCCTCCAAGAAGCTGCTTGAGAAATAAGTAGAGCTGGTTGGAAAATGCTGTTGTTACTTGCCATGAACATTTTTGAAAGAAATGTAAATTTGTGGGGTTTCCTAGAGAGTTTTTGGAAACTAGAGAATTTTTTGGAGGGGTGGCGGGGGGGTGGATGGCAGAGAAAACTGGACATTTTTAAGACAAATAAAACTTTCTATTTAGAATACAAGAGGCCATTTTTCACTGAAACTGTTAGAAAGACATTGACCAGCTCTAGCAATAAGCATGCAAGAGAGCGACAAACCCAGCTATGTTGCTGGAGGAAGAGGAGAAGGGCTAGGGAGTGTCATTCAGGAACACATACAGAGATCTAGCGTGCACATGAAGAATTCACCACAGAATGTCTCCCTCTGCAAGACGTGGCCACATCTCTGTCACCAGCCTGAGATGCAGGAAGGGATGGTGGCAGAACATACAGGATGGTAGTGGATGGACCTCCCAGGGTAAATGCAAAGCCTATTCCTGGTTGAGAGTTTCGATCAAGGTGACCAGTCCCAATAGGCAATAAGAATCGGGAGGTGTGTCCTTTGAAGAAGAGTGCTGCTGAAGGCCTGTGATCCTGCAGGGATGGTAGGGGAGTCATGCAACCAAACAGTTTTCCAAATGAGAGAAAGGATGGCCCAGTGGTTAGGGCACCAGCCTTAAGAGACCTGGGCTCAAGTCCCAGCTCGGTCACAGGTGACATTGGGCAACTCACTGACTCTGTCTGCATGTCAGTTGGGCTAATGGCTCTAGCAAATCTCACCTGGTGTTGTGTGGATTGAGGGGTTTGGACACCACAGTGATTGGGATGGAGGCATATGAGTACTTAAGACAGACACCTGTTTCACAGAGTTTCCACAGTACCACACTTACCAACTGACCTGTTATTTGTTAAAAACTACAGACCCCAGACTGGTCACGTGATCCTGTTTTAGTCAGCTACCTTGACCACATTTCCCAACAGCCACAGGCATCATATCCCACCGACGGCCAGTTTTCCTCCAATGGACAGAGCAATACATTTTGCACTATAAACTCAACTCCACTTAGTGTGTAAGGAGATGCAGACACTATTGTTAGTGCAAATTGTTAACCAATGGTTTCGATCTAAACTTACGGCCCAGCTTGACTTGCAATGATGCGAAGACTTGCTTCCATGCGCGCCCCTTTCATTTAACCCTTCCTTCCTCACACATCGCACGGGGTGTAACAGGAGAATCTTGCAATTAACTCCTATGCTCTGCAGGGCAGAGGAAGCATTAAAAAACAACTATCAGATGTAAAGACGGACTTCATGCAGCGTTTAGGTCTGGTGCTAGTGCAGAGGTCTTTGAATCGAAGGGAATGAGTAGGCTATTAGGTAAGGTGTGCAAGAAGGAGCAGGGGAGGAGAACAGAAGAGCACTGTTTGAGGCACCTCAATGTAGTTGCTATGGAATGCATCTGAAGCCCAGAGAAGTTGAAAATTCTGTCAACTGCCATTTACTTCCTATTGAACTACAGGGGTTTCTGCCCTTAGCGGAAAGCAGAGAGTTTACGTACACAGCCTCAGGGCTTGTCTACACTTGGAAATCTACTGAAGTAGCTACTCCTGTGTGGACACTCTTATCCCAGAATAAGAACACATCCACCTGGAAACACCCAAATATCTGTATTGGGAGAAATTATTCTGGTAGAATCATAGAATATCAGGGTTGGAAGGGACCCCAGAAGGTCATCTAGTCCAACCCCCTGCTCAAAGCAGGACCAATTCCCAGTAAGTTACCAAAGTTACACAAACCCTTCGTCTATGGCAGGGGTTCTCAAACTGGGGGTCGGGATCCCTCAGGGGGTTGCGAGATTATTACATGGGGGGGGGTCGCAAGCTGTCAGCCTCCACCCTAAACCCCGCTTTGCCTCCAGCATTTATAATGGTGTCAAATATATTTAAAAGTGTTTTTAATTTATAAAGGGGGTCGCACTCAGAGGCTTGCTATGTGAAAGGGATCATCAGTACAAAAGTTTGAGAACCGCTGATCTATGGCATCATCTAGCCAGTCTGCCTCCGCACACTCTAGCTATTGCAACAAAGCGATGATGAAAGCTACACAGTCCGGAAGTCCTGACATTACTGTTGTGTGAATCAAGAATGAACACACAGAACAAGCCACCCTTGACTGTGCTGACGCAGATGACCACTCCAAGTGCTGCTCTCTAGCAACAGTTTGTCTAACCAAGCAAGGACAGCTAATAAAAATGGCCTTGACAGTACATGGAATTCTAACACATGGCTTGCCACAGCCCAGAGACACGGGAAAATGAAAAAATCCAGACTTGTCTATCTGCTCTGAAGAACACACATCATTAACACACGTTTTATTACCTGTTATGTACCTAACAGGCCCCCAGGGAGAACAATGACCCATTATGCTAGATGCTGTACAAACACTGAGAGTCAGTCCCCGTCCCAAAGAGCATATCATCTACATAGACAAGACAGGTAGAAGGCAGTAGGGGAGAGAGGAAGTAACTTGCTTAATGTCACCCAGCAGGTCAATGGCAGAGCTGGGAACAGATCCCTGGTCTCCTGACTCTCTGTCCAGTGCCTACCCACTAGACCATATTTCCTTCCTTAAGAACTGGGTGGCCAACAGATTAAATCCTTTATTTTCTTGGAGTTCAGCAAGGAGCCTGTGAATCTAGATTAGAATGTGTCTACAAACTTGCACTGAGAGTTCCACGGTTGCGAGGCACATGCCGGCTTCATAGCACTCGTCTGATTGTTAAACCGTGCGCACGGCATGTTGAGCGACACTGTTCCTTAATGCCAACAGACCATCCTTTGGAACAAAAGGAGAGTTTTATGCCCCCGACTCCAGAGCAGGACCCATTCGCCTTTCCTCCTTGCTACTCACCCCTGGTCCTCCTATGCCACCCCAGAACCCCTGGCACCACTTCCCATCACTGGGTCGGACATCCTGTGTGAATCAGCACATTATTTCTAGGATGCTAGTGGCCCCAGTGCAGAAGCGGAGGTGGAGAAAGTCAGCAGGCATGGAACACGGCACGCAGGGCGCATTAAAGGGGCTCAGCTACAAAGCCAACTAAGGGCAAAGCACCAGAGAGCTGTGCTTCCCAACAGGCCTTGTCCGTGCATTTCGAAAACTCCACACCACTGAATTCAAATATTTGCCATTACACAGAACTGCCAAGGGGAAGGAGTTTCTTGATAGGAAGGAGCAGGAGAAATGTCAACCCGCAAAAGGTGATTAAAAACCGAGCGAGACCAAGGCCCTGATTCAGCAAGGTACCTAAACACGTACCTAGCTTCAGGGTGAATGCTGGGATGCTGGTTAGGCTCACATTTAAATACTCTGCTGAGCTTTCGTAGATTCTAAGGTCAGACAGGACCACTACGATTGCCTTGTCTGACCTCCTGCATAACCCAGGCCAGAGAATTTCACGTATAGATCGCACCAAGCCCATCACGTCCGTCTGAAACTGGGGAACGTGGGCTCCCTCTAAGGGTATGTCTGCACAGCCAGCTTCCATGTCTGGGTTGACAGACACAGTGCTAGGCCTCTCTCTAGGCTTCAGAGCCCAGGCCTCAATGTCTGCAGGGCCTTATTTAGCACTGTGGCGCGTGCCCCGTGAGCCCAAGTCTGTGGATCCAGGCTTGGAGGCTCATGGCAGCAGGCTGCACTTGTATATCCTCACGGGGTTGTCCATGTGCTCATTTTGCATTTATCCATTGCTTTTCATCAGAGGATCTTACGAACATTAACCCTCACAATATCCCCAGCAGGGAAGGCGATCATTCATACTCCTCTGAGAGAGATCAACAGAGTTTGCCGAGAGCCAGCAAGAGAGCGTCCCAGTTCCCAGAACGCAAAGAACGAAAGCCTCACAGTGAACAATTAGCTCCAGACCCCCAGTCCTTCTGCAATATCATCTACTAAACCTCAGCGACGCCCCTGCCCAAAGCCACTCTGAGCAGCCTCAGCTGCTAAGCCCACGGCTGGCCATGTGTAATGCCAGACTTCTGGATGTCTAGCAGTAATCCAATCACAGTCACTGCTTGCCTGTCCACATCCTTTATCGTATCCAGGCTGTATTCCTGGGAACAGCTCAAAAACTAACAAATGCTCAACCTACAAGGCAACTGGGTCGGATTATCCATCTCCTCTAGGGGGAGAGGTAACCCTGCATCTCTTGGCATGAAAGCAGAGCTCTTGTCTGCACACAGCTTCCTTATTAACAAAGGAGGCTGAGAATATTCCCCTCCACAGATGTTGAGAGCATGACTCTTTAAACAAAAAAACCAGAAACCCAGCATCAGGCATGAAATCCATACAAAACAACCAACACAAGAAGCTCTCATGACCCTGACTAATTTAGTTTTATGAAGACTGTACTCCCAGTACCAACCATCTGAGTTTGCACCAAACGCTATCTGGGAGGCTTAATAAAGGAAACCTTTACATAGACACAAAAAAGCATAGCATTTCTGGATCGATATTTAAAATACACTTGTCAGGAAGACAGATCAGTCAACTGTCAGGCGAGAATGCAACAGAAACGCTCTACTTCTCCTAGAAAAGTTGGTATGACAAGGTCAAACTACTTGACTTCTGAAGACATAGTCAGGAAAAAAGGTTACCCCAAGGACAGCCAGCATGTATGGCTAGCAGTCCCCTTTCCCTGCATTGCTGTACATCTGGATACTTGAGAGAATTTGCTAAAGATTTATTTACTTTTCACAACCACGGCATGCATCACATCAGCCTCTCCCACGTGGCACTAAACGACTCCAGCTTGAAAGAATTAGCCCCGTACGGCAGCGCAAGGAGCCACAAAGCTTTCAATATTTCAGCCTTTGAATGCGAAGAGAGACATGACAGTGAGTACAAGCTAACAATCAGCTGCAGATAACTCACTTGCACTGGAGGCTGTGACTCCTCCTCTGTGCGCACAAGGTGGGGGAGGCCAGAATGAATTATCCCCTGGCCTCGCTCAGAGTGAGAGCCGAGGTTGACTTTCTGCGATATCCCCCACCAGCAGCTTGGAGCACTCAAAGGCTGTGCCAATATCCGAGGTTTCCCTGACTTGGATTCCAAGCACGGCTGATAAATGTTACGGAACAGGGGGGTGGGGGGGAACCCACAGAGAAAAAGGCAACTCTGAGAAAGCTAATGCACACGCTGAGCTAGAAACACCAGCCGCGCTCGCTGGCAGTGGTTAGTTACCCCTTCGGCCTGTAGCCCAAGCTGCTTCCAGACCCACCGTCGGCCTCCAGACAACCACGGCAGCCCCTTGCCCCTGTTTCAATGAACGAGAAAGAAAGCAAACCCAGGGCTCGGGGAAGAAGAGGATGAATCAGCTTGCTCCCTGCTGCTGAGCGCTGCGATGTCTGGGTTCAATTAGTGATCTCAAATGCCAGTTCGGAGCAGGAGGGGCGGTGGGGGAGGGAAGAGAGGCCAACTCCACAGGGAATCGTAATATAATCATTTAAGCTGGCTGCCTTGCAAATCGCAGAGCTCCAGTTCTGCCCTGGCGTGGCGCCAAAGCCTGAGGCGCTGCGAAAAGAGGCTTGACTGGAAAGCTCGCTAGTGTGGCTTGGATTTCATC
Source organism: Caretta caretta (assembly GCF_965140235.1). NCBI lineage: Eukaryota > Metazoa > Chordata > Testudines > Cheloniidae > Caretta > Caretta caretta. The sequence goes on along the minus strand of NC_134207.1, from coordinate 9,186,105 downwards.
GTAGGTACCAGCCCTGCAGGAAGCTGATCCAGATCAAACAAGCGGATTACACATCAGGCTTTCAGCAGGAGAAGAAGAAGAGGGAGAATCTGAGATGGTTTCCCATTCCCCTCAGCCCACCCCAACTATTCCCCTCTGGAACGTTGCAGGGGGCACCCAAGATCACTCCATTTTCTCTCCCCTTTGTCAGGAAGCGAGCCATTCCCCCAGTCCGCGGTGTCAAACCCAAAGGGAAGGCTGGTTTGGTAGCTGAGGTGCGGGACTGGCCCTCAGAGATCTGGGCTCAGGTCTCTGCCCCGTCACAGGCTCCCTGCACCATCTTGGCTGCATCACTGAATCACACAAAGGTTAAGCTTTTGTATTTCTAAACTGGGGGGGTCACGATACTTGCCCATCTCACAGGACTGCAGGGAAGGCTCATCCCTTCATTCAATTCTGTAATGTGCTCCAAGATCATCTGAAGGAAGGTACTATATGAAGCACAAAGGATTATCAGGACCTGGAAAACTTTCCCACTGCCTACAAGGCAGAATGAAAAATACTTTGGGGGCTGGAGCCATGATCCTTCCTGTAAGACTATAGCCTGGCACAATCTACGGACTGATGGGAACCTAATGGTCGAGATGGGTGCTCTCTTGTTCCAGGTGGACCTAGAAGGGGAACAAGCTATGAGGAGCAGACACTCCACAGGGCCTGTTTCCTGGCCCTGGGAGAAGCTGGTGACTCTAATCGAAGCTGGAGACATCAGCACTTCCTGTTGGCTCTATAACCGGAGCTCATATGACCTATTTCCCATCTTCCCCCAGTCAATTCAATGCTTCAGTGTCTTTCTGGGTTGCTGCCATATCTGGAATGCTGGGATCATTACCAGCCAGGTTAACGCCAGACACTGACACTGGAGGGGAGTTCAGAGAGGTGCAACAACAACAAGGAGATTGGAGGGAATGTTTCTATTTTAAGAGCTTCCTCCTGCTTAGCAACCTGAATCTGGTACCCACCGTCTCTAGCACTGGGTGCCAGGTGCTACCAATGGCTGATGCACGAACAAAGAAACCACAATGACAGCAACAAGTGGAGGTGGCAGAAGTGGAGGGATGTTTGCTGGACAGTAAAATACAAACAGGTAGCGAAATAAACTATTTCATAGTAGGCGTGAATAAGTAACTGGTTTGCACAGTCCCTGACCTCCAAGGGCAGATTGTTCTGTAGGGAGTTCTGTAGCAAAACCAATCCAGGGCAGAAAACTTTCAGCGCACGCTGGAGTTTTCAGGCCACCGCTGTTCTTTCTCCTCACCCCACACCCATTCCCCGCTCCCCGATGATATAAACCGTGGAAGGGATGTTAAACCTTGTGCTTCAGGGTTAAAGCTAATCTGACTATTAGAGACCAGGAGGAGACCTAATGTGGGGGGCAGATTATCCTATACCTTCTTGCACCTTCCTCTGAAGCACCTGATGCTGGCCACTATCAGAGACAGGACACGAGGCTAGGTGGACCTCAGGTCTGAACCAGTCTGGCAGTCCCTAGGTTCCCTCCCTATTATTCTCTTCGTACTGCCAACCTCTCCGCTCCAGAAGATAGCGCCGTACTTTCTGTGTCCCCCCATAATCAGCTAGTCTCCCCCACCCCAGAGTTTTCGTACTTCCGAAGGGCATCCATGAAAGAAAACAAACTTAGCCCTCGTCTCCCCCGCCCCACCCCACCCCAATAAAACCCAAATAAGGAGGCTAATTACCTGGTGAGAGCAAGAATATGCTTTGTGATTCCTCCCACCTTTCGTTAAGCTTGTCGCCCAATTAATCCGTGCACCATGTTGCCTAGCTAATATTGTCTCTGCTTCTCTATGGCAAGATGGTCTTCTTTGTTACTTGCTTGTACAGCACTTACCACAATGGGTCCTCAATCCTTGATTTGGGCTCCTAGATGCTACCATAATAACTACCACCCACTTCTTGTTTTCTCTCCATTCACAGATTTGAAGGGCAAAAGGGACCACTGTGATCATCCACGCTGACCTTCTGCATAATTCAGGCAGAGGACTTCACTCAGTGGTTCCTGCATCCAGCCTAGCAGCCTGTGGCTGAATTCGAGCATCTTGTTTAGAAAGCTGGTCAGAGCTAGAAAGTCACCACAATCCCTGGTACTAGCTCTTATTCCCATTGTTCCTGCTACCATGGTTAATTACCCTCCCTGTTAATTGGCATCTTATTTCCATTCTGAATTTTGCGGACTTCAGCTTTCAGCTACTGGCTTCTGTTATAGCTTTGTCAGCTGGAGCCTGTTAGTATCCTAACTTCTCACTATGCCGGTAATTAGACTCCACAGGAAACCCTGTACAAAGACAGGTCCCTGCCCTGAGGGAATTACAGTTCCATAGCACCCACATGGCCCGAATCAACCAACATGTCTCAACCCTGACCAGTGGGTACAAGCAGCTGTGTTTGGGCTCATTCAAATTCCTTGGCCTTTCTGCCAAGACGACCAACCGATCTAGCCAGTTGCAGTAGTAATTGTGGACATTTGTTCCCTAGGAACTGGACTGAGACTATGATACCATTTTATCTACTGTATGTGTCCATCAGAGGGACAATGTCAGCCGTTGCTGGAATCTGAACCTCAGCCTCAAGATAAAAGGGAAGTGTAACTATTCATGCCCTGCCGACCTTTTAATAAGGGGTTCCCACAAAAATATCCCAATTAGACTGCGGACAGGCACGTGCCCTCCCAGGGTGAGGATGCTACAGAGGCAGGAATCACACCACCCCCCCCCCCAAAAAACCCCAAAACAAAAATTCCCCTCATACCAGTTCCAGAGGCACAATAAATAAAAACTGCTCTTCAAAAGTATTTTTATGAGCCCCAGGGACATGTCATCTCTGACAGCGCTTAACAGAAACAAAGAAGAACGGTGAGTTCCAGCGATAGGGGAACCATTCCAGTTTAGTGGCAGAATTTTGACAAGGAGCTCACATGATACCCTACCCCTTCCGGCGCCATATCCCTGTCTACAACCTACCGTAACTTCCCTCAGTCATCAAGTCCCTCGCTCCCATCTGGTATTCTTGTTAATCTTTCCACTCCTTGTAGGCAAGGGTCTCCCCAGTGCCCCCAGGACAGATCAGTTTCTCACAGGGCTTCAGCCTATGCCAGGCGTGAGTTTTGCTCTGGAGGCTTTGCATACCACAGCTGTGAATGGGCCTGTGGGTTTCTGTAATGCCCTTGATAATGGAGGCAACAATGGCTTTTTATAGCTCTTCTGACACCATTGTCTCTTACTCATTCCAGGCACCAAGCACCTTTTGGAACCACCCAAAGGCTCCTCGGGATGTTGCTTTACACAGAATCCCAGTTCACTAGCAGACTGTTTCCTCTGTAGAGGCGGGAGGGTATTTACAAGAGAAGGGAGAGAGGAACGGCAGAGTGTGGGTTGAGTGGTTTCAGCATCAGATTAGGAATCTGAAGCTCCTGAGGTATAGCCCCATCTTCTGCCTCAGTTTCCCTATCTATAAAATGGGGATAACACTGTGTAAGACCTCATTAGCTGAGGTCTGTACAACACTATGAATGTGCAAAAAGAAAAGGAGTACTTGTGGCTGTAGCTCACGAAAGCTTATGTTCAAATAAATTGGTTAGTCTCTAAGGTGCCACAAGTACTCCTTTTCTTTTTGCGAATGCAGACTAACACGGCTGCTACTCTGAAACTATGAATGTGGAAAGCATCCTGTAAGTGCTAATGGTCACTGTACTACTTGGTCAAATAGGCTACTTTTCATGGGGGAAAATTCAAATGGTTCACCAGCCACAATTAACCCACCTTTTCCAGCACTGCCGGTTTACTCTCTGGCTATGCTCATTGGACTCTGGGCTACGTCTACACTTAAACCGCTACAATGGTTCAATCACTACAGCGAAAGGAGGGGCTCTCCCCCCTGAGAAGTGGTAGCTAAGTTGACAGAAGAATGGTTCCATCGACCTAGGGCTGTCTAAACCAGGGGCTAGGTCGGCTTAACTATGTCACTCAGGGGAGTGGATTTTTCACACCCCTCAGGGACACAGCTGGGTCAACCTAACATTTTAGTGCAGGCCTGGCGTGAGGGCAATAATTATGCTCATAGCTCACCAACCTTCAGGAACATACACAGGTATGATCTTTACCCATCACTGAAAGTCAACCCCCCCTGAGCGGGAACATAGCAGCTGTTTAAATTGTTCACAGGAGCTCTTCACTCTTTAATGCAAGATATGAAGAATCCTATATGTAGGTAATCTAAGATACTCCTCTGGGGTACAAACAGTATATTGGTGTATTCAGCAGGGGGAGAAAAGCACCATGCTTAAAGAACTTTATGGTTAGTGCTGGCCAGCAAGTCAAAAAACTTTGACCAACCCCTGTCCCCTAGGAAATCTCTCTCCAGTTTCCCTATCCATGCTAGCTCTGCTGCTTAAAACAAAGCGGGGCCTGCCACACTAGTAAATAACAACTAATGTGCACCACGTAGTACAAGGCTATCAGCTGCAGCTGAGCAGCGATACATCACAGAAGAACTCAAAAGACTCTGCAAGCATGGCTCTTCCCCTGGTGGAAAAATGCCAGAAGCTCTTTAAATGAACATGGCCAGTCAAGAGCAAAATTACTGCATCTCATCCAGAAGCTGCAATGATGGTGTCAAAGAGAAAGCACCTTCTGCTCCCAAGCCAGGCATGGGCCGTATCTTGCATGGAGGGAGGTCCCTGGGAGTCTGGAGGGCAGAAAGACATCGAGCCAGCAAGCACGCTTTTCCACAAGCCCTGCTGCCCCCTGAATGATTAAGCCCCGAATGGCAGCACTGAGAGTCACAGCCACTCTGCACGGGGCTGCGTCCAGACCAGTTTGCTAATCAACAACGTCCCCCAGAACCCTTCCAACTCTGTACGTCCACCTTAGAGTTTACAGCTTGCCCCCAATGAAAACACTCCAACTTGCTCACCCTGCCGGGCTTCCCAGCGAGTCCCGCCCTTCCGTCCCAATCGTTTACACTGTAAGTTCTTTGGGTCAGGGATTGCGTCTCTCTGCGTTCTTAGGTGGCCCCTACCACCATGGTACTGGACATCTTCACTTTGCGCCCTGCAGACTTTACGCTTGGGGGCTACACGTTTACAACAACAATTCCACTGCAGAACAGAAAAGAACATTGTGATTGCTTTATCATGGTGTCAGCAAATTCCCTTCTGGGGATACAAGAGGAATACAGCTGCAAAGATTCCATATCTCTTGTAACGCTTAATGCTTTATCCCTGCCGCCACCCCTCCCCCGCACCACACACACACCCCTTGACTCAGATTAAACATAAATAATTACACCACCAATATCTACAGACTGGAATTCAGGGTATTATTTCAACCCTTTGATGCCAGCCTCTCTATACACAACTTGATTAGCTTGATACAGGCTTGTCTCTAATCCAAGCAAACTTTTCTGGCCTATCTTGTTCAGCTCTCCTGCTATCAGCTGGTGCCAACGGCTTCTCTCTCAGCTCTGTCTTGTTCCAAGGCATTTCAGATCGCCCCACACAGCCATTTTCACAGCCTCTATTATCTCCTGTATGACTCAGTCCTGAAGAGCAACAGTACCCTTTCCACAGCTGCTGCAGCCACACATTCTGTCCAGCGGCGGAAGGCTCATCACTGTCAAACATAAATCCAGTCTTCAGCCTCGGACTCTGCTCTGGACACTGCCAGACAGAGCTAGCATTATTTACAGTGGTGACAGCCGCAGCAGACGGTGCCAGGGAAGTAACTTTTTTCAATGCATTGCGTACTCTGGATTGGCATAATTTTGAAACCAGCTTTACTACAGGATCTGTTCAGTCTTGATAGGATCCAAAATGCAAATTAGAATTTTATTACCAAATTGAGTTGACTCAGGAGAACACCCTTCTGCCAGCAGTACTTTGCATGTACTTGTAATCTAGTCTCCACAAATGCACAGCATGCAAATCAGGCCAGAAGGTGGTCTGCTATGGAAGTCAAGGCTCCACTGTGCTAGGTGACGTACGAACACGTGGTAAGAGATCGGTCCTGCCCTAGGAAGACTTACGATCTAAGGGGATGTCTACACTGGAGCTGTCGTTTCCAGCTCAGGTAGATGTATGTGTGCAAGCTCTGAATGACCTAGTGCACTAAAAACAGCAGCATGGTCACAGCGACACAGGTGACATGACGGCTGCCTGCCCCAAATACATATCGAAGGACTCTGACATGCCTGTATTCGGGGCGGCTAACCTGTCCCATTGCCCATGCCACCCTGGCTACACTGCTATTTTTAGTGCACTTGCTTAATCAAAGCTAGTACGTGTACATCTGCCTGAGCTTGAAACTGAGCTTTGACACACCCTAGCCAGACATGGAAAGACAGGAGATGGGAGGAGAAATAGACACATGGAGGTGACGTGACTTGCCCAAGGTCACAGCACATCAGTGGCAGGACCGGGAATAGAACCTGCATCTCTTGACTTCCAGTCCCGTGCACTCTATCCGCTAGACCATATTAACCCGCTGATCAGCCTGGAATACACACCCATAAAGACTGCAACGTAAAGCACAGCTTCCCCTCCTCAACCAGCCATGTGTGGCGTGGTGAGACCCAATCTGGAACACTAAGTCCTGGGCATCTCGCCACCATAAAGAAAGGATAAGGATAAGGACAGGCAATTGGCAAGGACAACAACAACAACAAAAATCAAGAGGCTGAGGACTTGGTTTAAGAGGAAGAGTTTAAAGAGTTGACTGTTTATAGCTTGGTTAAAGGGGGTCCTGCCAGCTGCCTACATCTGCATGTACGATGCATACTTAGGAGTAGTGAATCAAAAAAGAGAGAAAACTAACATTTAAGGTGAACATCAGGGGCAGACGTCCTGTAACACTGTGGAATAGTTTCCCAGAATTGTATGGGACATGCAAAACTGGACTGGACAACAATACACTGAGTACCTGTGTATATTCTCACGCACAATATTGCGCCACGTACCTGAGTGTTAGTACAGTTAAAACCTTAGTGTTTTACACACGTTTAGCTACATATAAATGTCTATCAACTTACTTATAGTTTGGACAGGACAATACACTGGGGAACACACTACTGCAGTGGTTCTCAGACTAAGACCTAGCGAGCTGCATATAAAATGCAGAAGTATTGGGTTGTACCACCTGCGTAATCATAATCAGTGCAGCAGTAAAGGATTCTGAAACCGACACAACACATTAAAGCCATGTGCGAATTGCCTGATCACAGTCTACAAACTACAGTTCAACGACCAACTGTGCTACAGAGTCTGGTGCTGGCTGCTGAGGAACGGTCTAGAGTGTCTCAACAAATCTTTTCTTTTACTATATATAGAGGGATCCCATTTATCCAGTCTCCTGAGCTCCGAACGGGTGGGTATGAGAGACTCAGCCTTTGGGCAGGTCTACACTACTGCTTAAGTTGATGTAACTTATGTCACTCAGTGGTGTGAAAAAGCCACTTCCCTGAGTGACGCAAGTTACAGCGACCAAAGCGCTGTCCACACTGGGGCTATGTCAATCGGAGACACTCTCATGCTTCAGAGCTTCAGCCTCTCGTGGAGGTGGAGTAATTATGCTGACGGGAGAGCGCTCTCCAGTCAGCATAGAGTGTCTTCACCAGACACGCTACAGCGGAACAGCTGAGCCGACATAGCGCTTCTAGTGTAGACTTGCCCTAAGGCTCTCTTCAGCAGCCTATCCAACCCAACTAGACGTGGCACCGGAATAATGCAGAAGAACTCAAAAATCAAGCCTGCCTCACCTGAAGGATGGGTCACACGGATGAGAGTCTGTGAAAGGACAGTAATGGGGAGGGAAGGGGAGGGGAGGGCAGGACAGACAAATAAGAAAAGACTTATCGCTCGCAAAACACAGCAGAAATCCCAGTCAACCTCTTAACTGTACACGGGGATTTCCATGTTGACAGAAGGGAATGCTGGAACTCAGCAACCCAGAACAGGGTCTTGAGCTGGAAAGAAATGAAACGCCTGCCTTATTCCATATCTATCGCTTAAGAAATGGAAACAGTTTGTCTATTGAGAGAGTAAAAGAGAGCATGTGGAGGGGAGGGAGGGAAAAGGTTTGGAGACAGAGTATTATTCACAAGGCCAGTCTCCGCTTCCGCCAGCCAACCAGTGTATCCCAGCTATCGGCACAACAGAACGGGAACGGCTTTGGCTCCCTCCCATACCGCTGGCAACATGCAGGTTTTCTGGTTTCTATCTGGGCTGTGAACCAGAAGCAGAAAGTAGGTTACTGTCTCAGCAGCCGCCACCGCTGCTGCAAACGAGTGTTTTAAACACAATCAGTGCATCACCACACTGGGACTCAGCAGTCCCAATGCAGAAACCCAGCGGCTGAGACTGGCTTTCAACATTGCTTTGAACATCACTGGGAAATTGTTCAGTGCTCCTAAAGAGGATTTTTTTTTTAAAACAGCTTTTTTCTCTCCCATGAGCTGACAGGATAATCTCTAAGAACATAAGAATGGCCATACTAGGTCAGACCAATGGTCCATTTAGCCCAGTATCCTGCCTTCTGACAGCGGCCAATGCCAGGTGCTTCAGAGGGAATGAACAGAACAGGGCAATTATCAAATGACCCATCCCCTGTCATCCAGTCCCAGCTTCTGGCAGTCAGAGGTTTAGGGACACCCAGATCATGGGGTTGTGTCCCTGACCATCTTGGCTAAGAGCCACTGATACATCTATCCTCCATGAAATTATTCAATTCTTTTTTGAACCCAGTTATACTTTTGGCCTTCACAACATCCCCTGGCAATGAATTCCATAGGGTGACTGTACATTTTCTGAAGAAGTACTTCCTTTAATTTCTTTTAAACCTTGTGCCTCAATTTCATTCGGTGACCCCAGGTTCGTGTTACGTGAAGGGTTAAATAATACTTCCTGATTCAGTTTCTCCACACCCGTCATGATTTTATAGCCTTCTATCATCTCTTTTCCAAGCTGTACAATCCCAGTCCTTTTTCACTCTCTCCCCATATAGAATCTGTTCCATACCCCGAATCGTTTTTGTTGACCTTCTCTGTTATTTTTTCAGTTCTAATACATCTTTTTTGAAATGGGGTGACCAGAACTGCACATAGTGTTCAAGGTGTGGGTGTACCATGGATTTATACAGTGGCATTATGATATTGTCTAGCTTTTATCATCTATGCATTTCCTAATGGTTCCTAACATTCCGTTAGCTTTTTTTTTCGACTGCTGCTGAAGACTTAGCGGATGGTTTCAGAGAACTATCCATGAGGACTCCAAGATCGCTTTTTGAGTTGTAACAGCTACAGTAGAATCTTAGAGTGAAGAACATCTCAGGTAGGGAGGTTGTTCGTAAATCAGACGTCAAGAATTATAACATTCAAAAACCAGTCAGAGAACACTTCAATCTCTTTGGTCACTCGATTACAGACCTAAAAGTTGCAATTTTTCAACAAAAAAAACTTCAAAAACAGACTCCAAAGAGAGACCGCTGAATTGGAATTAATTTGCAAACTGGATACAATTAACTTAGGCTTGAATAAAGACTGGGAGTGGATGGGTCATTACACAAAGTAAAACTATTTCCCCATGTTTATTCCCCTCCCCCTTGACCCCCACCGTTCGTCAGACGTTCTTCTCAACTGCTGGAAATGGCCCACCTTGATTATCACTACAAAAGGTTTTTCCACCCCTGCTCTCCTGCTGGTAATAGCTCACCTTAAGCGATCACTCTGGTTACAGTAAAAAGAAAAGGAGTACTTGTGGCACCTTAGAGACTCTGTGTGTATATAATGTCTGCTGCAGTTTCCACGGTATGCATCCGATGAAGTGAGCTGTAGCTCACGAAAGCTCATGCTCAAATAAATTGGTTAGTCTCTAAGGTGCCTCTAAGTACTCCTTTTCTTTTGAGAATACAGACTAACACGGCTGTTACTCTGAAACCTCTGGTTACAGTGTGTATGGTAACACCCATTGTTTCATGTTCTCTATGTATATAAATCTCCCCACTGTATTTTCCACTGAATGCATCCGATGAAGTGAGCTGTAGCTCACGAAAGCTTATGCTCAAATAAATTTGTTAGTCTCTAAGGTGCCACAAGGACTCCTTTTCTTTTTGTGGATACAGACTAACTTGGCTGCTACTCTGAAATCTGAAATGTTTGTCACTCTGAACACGTTATGCTTGTTCTTTCAAAAGTTTACAACTGAACATTGACTTCATACAGCTTTGAAACTTTATTATGCAGAAGAAAAATGCGGCTTTTAACCATCTTAATTTAAATGAAACAAGCACAGAAATTTTCCCTTTATTTTCTTTAGTAGTTTGCGCTTAACATAATACTGTGCTGTATTTGCTTTCTTCCTTTTGTCTCTGCTGCTGCCTGATTGTGTACTTCTGGTTCCAAATGAAGCGTGTGGTTGACTGGTCTGTTCGTAACTCCGGTGTTTGTAACTCTGAGGTTCTACTGTAATTTAGACCCCATCATTTTGTACGTATATTTGGGATTATGTTTTCCAATGTGCATTACTTTGCATCTACCAACATTGAATTCACCTGCCATTTTGTTGTCCAGTCTTCTGGTTTTGTGAGCTCTCTTTGTAGCTCTTCACTGTCTGCTTCGGACTTAACTACCTTGCATAGTTTTGTATCGTCTGCACACTTTGCCACCTCATTGCTTACCCCTTTTTCCAGATCGTTTTATGAATATGTCGCACAGCACCGGTGCCAAAACAGACCCTTGGGGTACCCCACTATGTATCTCTCTCCACTGTGAAAACTGACCTTTTGTTCCTGATCCGTAGGAGGACTTTGCCACTTAATCCATGACTGCCTACTTTGCTTAAGAGCCTTTGGTGAGGGACCTTGTCAAAGGCTTTCTGAAAGTCCAAGTACACTATAGCCACTGGATCCCCCTTGTCCACATGCTTATTGGAAACCCGCAAAGTACATTGGTGAGACATGATCTCGCTTTACAAAAGCAGAGTTGACTCTTCCCCCACATATGGTCTTCATTTGTGTGTCTGATAATTCTGTTCTTTACTGTAGTTGCAACCAACTGGTACTGAAGTTAGGCTTATGGCCTGTAACTCTGGGCACTTACAAGCTGGCTTTTTAAGCCCTTGTTCTCCCTGAGTTTACCCCTCTTCAAGGGATCCTAGGGGATTAGGGATCAAAACACAGCAAGCTAGAGCCTCGCTAGAAAGCTCTCAGTTTTGCCTAGCAGGCCACTAGGCTCAGCACTCAGCCCCCCAAGCAGATCACACTACCAACTTCAATCAAGCAGGCACATGGCAAGCAAGCAAGCACACAACAAACTAACAGAGAAAAAGAGCAAACAAGTGCAGTGTCAACAGGGCCCCGTGCAGCAAAGAGTGAGTTGCGATTCCCTAGCACATGAACAGAAACAGAAGTTGACTTCCGAGAGGAGGCAAATGGAGGAGGAATCCAGCTCTCACCCCACCTGCTACAGCAGACAGAGGTCCATAGTCCTGTAGTTACCTTTGGGACGGGACTCACTTGCCATTATAAGCTCAATAGTCACATATATGGCCTCCCACTTGGGAAAAGAAAATAAAGACTCCTTTCTGCCTAGAAATGTGTGTCTTCCTGGGGGAAATATTGAGGCTAATCAGACCAGAGACATAACAGCAGAGGGACATGAAGCAGCAGATGAGAGAGAGAAAAAAGCAACTCTCCCCTAGCTGCTTCTGTGGAAGATGGAACAGGTTGGACCTCATGTGGGCCTTTGTTTTGCAATAACTGTTGTAAGGTAGTCCGATGCTAGGAGAATGAAAACACTAAACAACAAGATTAGATAGATATTCACCTTGCATGTTGATAAACACAAGGAATTCCAAACAAGAATATTGCTAACCCCTTCTGGAGATGGTTTAATCACTTCAGACAGGGAAGGAACTGGGAGACCAAGGAAGGGACTGCTGGCTGGAACAACTCAAAAACAATCTGATTACTGCCAAGAAAAGGACCTACTCATTCACTCTGCATTGGCAGCACCGGTGTTGGGGGAGAGCTTCCAACTTCAGACGTTGCAATGCTGCTTTAGAGGCAGGCATTAGGACAAATCTGGCCCAAGATGCAGGTTCTGCAATATGGTTATACATCACCTAAAACTATTAGAAATGCTGTCGTTATGCTATATTTAAAGATCTAGCTTTTCATAAAAAAGCTGTTTCCATTATAGATATTCCCTTGCAATGTTTGCAACCCTCTAGAGTATCTGCAATGTGGCAATGCCCGATAGTGACATGGACTAGCCCATGGTCATTGCTCGAGCTGAGAGAAATGCAAGAGTAAACCAGATACATAAATAATGAGACATCAGGCTGATGACTTTCACTTTAATAGCCGATCGCATTTCTGGTAACTGATTTAAAAAAAAAAAAACTTGACAGTGTCCCTCAATTATAATATGAAATAGAAACATTCATATGGTTGATGAATACATTTAAGATTCATTGCTGTCATGGCAACCAACTATTACTAAAAACCTGAAATTGAAGCTGAAATGATCCAGTGAAAAACAGAGTTAAAGCGGGAGTTCTGTCCTGCAAGCTACAGGACACTATAATTCAGAAATAATGGAAATTAGTAAACTTCTGAGAGACAAGACCTTCAGAGATAATTAACCTTAACTCTGCCCTCCAATATGCTTGACTAATCTCAATTTATATTCTCAGAACATCCTCATACTCCAATACAGCCCCTCTTCTACCTTTCCAATATAAGTAATATAGCGAAACTACAGGTACACAAGGCATGTGTGTGGCCTATTATCCATTACCCTCTATCTCCAATAGTAGCTAGTTCTTGATGCCTCAGAGGAAGATATAAGAAACCCCATAATTGTCCATTTGGGGACCATTAACCCACACTGCTGCATGTGGGCACCTACATAAATATACAGGGTCACCAGCAGCCATTTTCACATGGTATGCCCTCCCCTCCCCACCAACCTGACCCCCCTGGTTAATGAGTCCCTATCCCCCCCCACCCCCCCTGCAGGAGTCTCAACCCAGGGAGTCGGCCTCCCTTCCCCTCAAAGGAGCCCCTACCTCCCCACCGCAGCCCCCAGGTTGGAGTCCTTAGGCACTACTGCAATACAAGTTAAATGCGTACATTAAATTTAGTATACGACGTGTCACACTACAGAATGGCACCGGGACTCAGAGAGCCCTGCTGCCCCCAAGTTATGGGAAGGGGCTTCTCTTGCTCTGTGAAAGGAAAAAAATTCCTGGCCATTGCTCTGCGCACAGGGACTGTGTTTGAGTTGGTAAACTTCTGGATCACCCCCCGGGTGAAAGCACATGTGCTGCTATTTGTGAAGGCATTTGTGCTGCTCTTTGCAGCAATCCCAGGCATCTGGGGGGATACATTTTCCTGGAGTTCTTGTCAATGACAGGCAGCAGACTAGTGAGAACCTTGCTCCAGACTGGTGGGAGAGCAGAACTGGGCAACCATTCTGCAATTTTATGGGCTATTTTCCTCCTCCCCCTTCTTTCAGCATGAAAAAAAAATATTAAAGGACACAAGGCCTAGAACCTGGGAAAAATCGAGACCCTAACCAAAAGGAGGATTCCCCTCTACCTGCCAACTCTCCATTCGACGATGTGGCCAGCAGGCTTACTTCCACTGACTCCACACTACACAGGCAGATAGATTAATGCATGGGGCATGTCAAAGTTTTTCTGGAGAGCCCAGCTTTCCAGACAAGAAGAGTCAGTGATTCTCCTGCTTCTGCTCCTCATGGGAGGGCATTGAAAGGAAATGCCTCAAAGTAGCGGTACCATGATCATGATGCTCCAATTCCTCCTTCCACCCTGGCCCATTTGGGACTAGCTTTAAGTGTACCTCTCGCTCTCTCAGACAGCTGTCCAGTCTAGGTCCCACCTTTAGATGCCCATACCACATACCACTCTGGGCTGACCTCAAGCTCAGGCCTGTTCAGTATGCAGCCCAATTAGCACACAGCTGCAGCCCAGCTGAGTGCTAAAGGCCACGGGCTCCAGGCTGCCACCCTTCCCCGCGGCACGGTGGGGCTCCGGAGTCGGGGTCCCTGCCCCCTGCCCAGCTCTCCACTCCTGGCCCCATTCTATGGAGGGGTGTCTGGGCAGAGAGCGCTGAGCATAGGGGTTTGTGTGTGGGGGGGGGTGGGGGGGGATAGTTGGGGGTCACTGTAGTACTCAACCTGTGGCCCAGGTAACACTTTGTGGGCCGTATTCACGCACAGGAGGCACTATAGGAAATGCTGGTAATTCAGTAGGGGGCGCTCTTCCCTCTGAACAAGTACTGAACCAATGCCCCACCATGATGCCAGGAGGTTCTGTGCGAGGTGCCGTCGTTTACTTGAGGCAAATACCAGCAACGGTCACTCGTGTTCATTAAAGGTGCCACAGGACTTTTCACAGGAGATGGGGTATTAACCCGGATGCCTTGGCTCAGGCCGGGTAGTTGTATTCAGACCATCTAAACTCACCCTGGGTACAATGACAGGTTTCAGAGTAGCAACAATTCCTGCTCTTGCGGACGGCTTGTAGAACGACTGTCATACAGCTGAGTTGGTAGGACAGGCCAACCAGTGGGGGAAGGTCATTCACAGCAGCGTGGTGGGGGGGAGCGGGGAGAGGCTGAAATGAAGCCTAGCACCAGAGCAGTTTCTCATCCCACCCCAGGCCAGGCCAGCTCTACTGATTTCATGGTACAGTTCCACTGCTCACCGAACAGGGTTCTCCCCTTTCTAGAGGCCCAGTCTTAGGATTCTATCCCCACGCCAGGGACTTCAATCGGATTTCTGCTGAGCTGAGCGAGACTCGCTCAGGTCCCTATGCTCATCATGCTGTGAGTACAACCATGTTCCGTACAGTTATCCTGATTTGCATGAACAGGTGTTTACTGTCGGAGAAGTGTGCCTGCAAAGCCATGCTCCGAACGTGCTCATGGGGTACTCGTTAGCAGGATGGCTCAGGTGTTTAAACAATCAGCTAGCAGGATTCTGCATCTTCCACATGCCAGCACGTGGCCAGGTAATCGGAGGTTTCTATTGCAAGTGCACGCTTCTAAGAGGCACCTGCTGCAGAATATCCTCTGGGCGCTTGAACAGACATAACTGGAAGAGACTGCATTTTTAAAATCATGACTGGAAAAGAAATTTGGAATAATTTAATAAGAGATGACTGCGTAGTTACCCTGCTTTAAGCATCTCGTGCATTAAGCTAAGATTTCTTAGTGAGTTACATCAGGTTAATACTAAACGAAAGCACAAGTAAACGTGAAAGAGCAGTGAAAGGGTATAGAATGCCATTCGCCATTCCCTCACAGAGCAGAAGTTATCTGTGTATCACATCGGACAATCCTCTGCCTATGGACGGTTCTCTGATTACTGCAACCAGTGTAACAGGTGAGGAACACAACGGTCTCATATGACTATGAGAGTGTAGAGGAATGGACTGGGGAGAAACCAAAACAACATTTACATTTATGCAACATCTTTCATCCAGAGAGCCCAAAGAACTTTACAGACAAACTGGACCCCTACCCCACAAAGGACATGCAGTCACTTCTGGGGTGGCATACACGGGCTCTCTAACAATGCATAGGAACACTACTGTACAGCTTAAGGCTGGAAGGGAAGAATACAACATCCAACAGAAACCGTACACCCTGTTAATCCCACAGCCACCACATACACATTACCAGCTTTACAGACAGCACGGATAGTTACCAGCATTCAATAGCAAATCAAAGTTAGTGATCTAGTTTTCATGCTAAAATGGTTCAAAACCGAAAAACTGTAGGGGCCGGGGTTTAAAAGTTAAAAAAAAAAAAAAAAAGAAAGAAAGAAAAGAAAAGAAAATAAACATGGGAGAAGAGAGCGAGATTTACCCCAATATTTACCCAAGAAAGCTGCAAAGTCATTTTTTTTTGCACAGACTTTCACCAGTTTTTACATTTTTGTAATAAACAGTGATTAAAATTTCCTGGGATTTTTTTAAACAAAATAAAGACCAAAAAGAAGGAGCCTTTCCACTGACAAACTATTTTTTTAAACCAGACAGAGGGTGTGCAATTACTGACACTCAAAAGGTGGTTTTGTAAGAAAACACAAATATGGAAATGCATTTCCCTTGGGTCACAAGCAGTTCTGAAATGGAGAACTCTTTAACAAGAGCTGCTGGCTCCCCAAAGAATACCTAGAAACGTTCCCAGTTTAGCACAGTTCTGCTTCGACTCTTCTTCCTTAAGGTTATTTGCATGAAAACAGCGTCTTTGGTGAAATGCAAATATTTTACACAAATGGCAGTGTTTTACATACTAAATTCCCCTGGAGCATGCAAGAGAGGGAGAGGTAGTATTCTTTGCATTTCAGACCCTGCAAGTCATACAATCAAGGTCCAAATGGCTAATTCCCCCAAAATGCAGCATTCTGAACACCACAGGGCCAGGAACTGCAAGATTTTAGGGTACTACACAGTTTCTCGTTTTTACTGCATCCCCTTTGGGTTACAGCATAAAAGGTTCATTCTGAAGTCTCGAAGTCACACAATACACTTAAACCACCACCGAGTCTGAGCCACAGCGGGATGGATCCAAAGAATTCCTGGAGCCTGCATGGAATCCAGTGGAATTCCTGATAGCTGGGACACCACTGAATCAGGTATTTTGCTGCACCAGAGTAATCTGATTCCTGCTGGTTTCAGAGTAGCAGCCGTGTTAGTCTGTATTCGCAAAAAGAAAAGGAGGACTTGTGGCACCTTAGAGACTAACCAATTTATTTGAGCATGAGCTTTCGTGAGCTACAGCTCACTTCATCGGATGCATACTGTGGAAACTGCAGCAGTGACTTTGCTCATCTCAAATGGATTGTGAGCTGCATGCCCCTCACTTCCTTACCGATGGGGGGCTCATCGGACTTGGGGACACACATTTCATGTTAACTTGTCCGATGGCAACCTGGATCTTGCCTACAGCTCTCCCAGAAAACAGGAGTGTCCTTTTTTCTTGGTGCAACGCTGGAGTTAGCTAGTATGTTAAGCTGTGTTGGATGCAAGCCGTACGTGCCTCTTCCTTTGGGGACAAGCTACTCTGACCTGATGTCCACGGATGCCTCCTCAGAGCATCGAATAACCTACATATCTGACCAGAAGAAAATATGGCTTCCAAGCTGGAGGTTCATTTTCTTTTCCCTCATGTTGAATGAACTCATCTATTACATGGTCTGAGATGCCAAGCCACTCAGCAACACATCTCTGAGGGACACAACACATCCCATCCAAGCCACCACTGCCAAAATCATCTCCAGCATCCCCCGTCTTCTCAACCACATCTCTCCCTTCTCACTCACCTCACTGGCTCCCAACCGTACTGAAGAACAAGCTCAAGCTTCTTCTCTTTGTTTTCCAGGCCCAACACACCTCCACCCTGCTCTCTCCTTCCTCACTCTTTCTACCCCAGTGACACCAGCCTTTTTACCCTGTACGTCTGTCCCTTACAGCACCTCTTATGCTCTAAACGCCCTTCTGTTTGCCAATCTCCACCCTCTCTCACCCCCTCAAATCACTCCAGAAACGTAGTGGTGGATGTTTACAATTTACAGATGTGGCCCCAAATCAGCTTATTGGACCATTTCATTTCTGTCACCTGTCGCCTCACCTCCCAAATTACCTTTTCATAGATTCAAAGGACAGAAGCAATCACTGGGACCATCTAGTCCAGTGGTCACCAACTGGTAGATCGCGATCGACTGGTCAATCCAGGAGCCTCTGCCAGTCAATTGCCTTCTCCGGCTGCTAAAAGTCCAGTGGCACAGCGGGGCTAAGGCAGGCTCCTTGCTTGCCCTGGCCCCACGCTGCTCCCAGAAGCGGCTGGTATGTCTCTGCGGCCCGGGGAGGGGGGGAAAGCGGGTCTCAGTGTGCTGCCCATGCCCGCAAGCACCGCCCCCACAGCTTCCATTGGCCACAGTTCCTGGCCAATGGGAGCGGCGGAGTCGGCACGGTGGGGAGGGGGAGACAGGGACAGGGACAGCAGCAGCACATGGAGCTCCCTGCCCCCCGCACCACTCCAGGGACCGCAGAGACATGCCAGCCACTTCCGGGAGCGGCACAGGGCCAGAGTGGGAAAGGAGCCTGGCTTAGTCCCACTGCACCAGCAACTGGGAGCTGCCTGTGGTAAGCTCCTCCTGGCCAAAACCTGCACTTCGCACCCCTTCCTGCACCCCAACCCCCTGCCCCAGCCCAGAGCCCCCTCCTGCACCCAAAACTTCCTCCCAGACCCTGTACCCCCTTCTTCACCCCAACCCCCTGCCCCAGCCCTGAGGCCACACCCTGCACCCAATCTCCCTCCCACAGCTTGCACCCCTCACCCCCTTCCTGCACCCCAACCCCCTGCCCCAGCCAGGAGACCCTTCCTGCATCCAAACTCCCTCCCAGAGCCTGCACCCCTCACCCCCTACTGCACCCCAATCCTGTCCCAGTCCGGAGCCCCCTCCTGCACCCCAAATCCCTGCCCCAGGCTCAGCCCAGAGCCTGCTCCCACACTCCGAACCCCTCGGCCCCAGCCCAGAGCCTGTACCCCCTCCCGCACCCCAACCCCCTGCCCCAGCCTGGTTAAAGTGAGTGAGGTTGGGCAAGAGCAAGTGACGGAGGGAGGGGGGAAATGGAGTAAGCAGGGCAGATCCTGGGTTGATCTTAAATTCAAAAAGTGATCTTGTGCGTAAAAAGGCTGGAGACCACTGATCTAGTCTGACCTTCTGCAAAACGTGGTGTGTCCTCATGTGCCTATCACATTCATAGTTCAGTGTTTATGCTCTTGAGGGCCTTGGTGGGCAGGGTGTATGGTTAAGCATCTACAACATTAGTAGGCCCTAGAAATTAGGTTTTATTTAAATAGCTCAATTTTAGATCACAGTTTGGCAGGCAGCCAAATCAGAGATCCAGGCTGTCCTTGAACCAGGCAGCTCACAATATTGTTACCGCGCCACCACCGAAGCATCTCCAAACAAAGAGTTTCTCAGAGTTCTCGCGAGCCCCCAGCCCATCTTTAGAATGGTGTTTCTGCCTACGGAGGGAATCCAGATGCAGGTTTATGAACCAAGCCCAGGATGGAAAGGAACGAACTGGGCAAGCATGCATCAGTTCCATTCCTCGCTATGCTCCAAAGATTCTCCCATGCATATTGCTTAGCAAGGCCCTTCGCTTTTGCTGAATGCAGACTTGGCGATGTTCCAAATCCAGATCAGGTTCACTCTTTGGAAAGAAAGTTCACAGCGGAGGGAAGAGAAAGCTGTCCCCTCTGAAGAGAAATATTCTTCCACCAACAATAAGCTTCTGCGAGGGATAACTGAAGCTTATGCACCTGTAGCAAGAGCACAGTTTACCTTGACCTGCATTAAATAATGCTAGCCCAGCCCCCTCCTACTTTGAGTAAATTAAGGATGCAATTGAAGCCTATAAATCATTATCTTTACATATATTTGGATAATGGACATCCCGACACAGAAAAGTTGTTAGGAATGAGCCCAAAGTGCTGTGTGAGGAGTCATATCAGTATGAAATGCAGCCACTTCGGAGGTGGGATCCAACAGAGTCCCAGAGTGAGGGGATTGAACATTTCTGGCCCAGGAGAGCTCACCACGGCAAACGTTTCCTCATGTATAAAGTCAGGGGGAAATCTAATCTCCCGGCTGAGCAAAAGATCCCTGTGTCCATTAGCTCACCTGTAAGTACATGCCTCATCCAGCAAACCCCACAGCATTTCCCTCATGAGCAGTCACACAGTGCTCACTGCACAGTATCGGAGGATACAGATTCATTATAGCAAGAGAACTTTGGGGGGGGAACCATGCCCCGCACACACGGCAGCAGCCCTGCCCAGCCTGCTGGGGACTTCAGGTCCACTCCAATCACTTTCAGTACAAACCTGCCTCAGCCAATTAAGTGGTATCATGCAGCGATCTTCAAGC
Source organism: Caretta caretta (assembly GCF_965140235.1). Taxonomy (NCBI): domain Eukaryota; kingdom Metazoa; phylum Chordata; order Testudines; family Cheloniidae; genus Caretta; species Caretta caretta. The sequence goes on along the minus strand of NC_134207.1, from coordinate 9,166,089 downwards.
TCCCGGCTGCCCGTCGAGCAGATTTGCTCGGGAGAGAAGATAGCTTTTCCAAGCTTTAATGCTTACAGAGTGTCAAGTTATTTATAACCAATGCTGTGCTGTAACTTCTCCTTGGATCGATACCCGGCTTTGTACGTCAAACAATGACGGGCAGCCAGTCTGAAACAACATCTTTCAATAGCAGAGAAACTGCCAGGTCTCCTCTCTGCTACCCATTTGCTATACCTGTGGGCAACGTGCTCTGGGAGTGACATCATCGGATGCTACCCAGCCATGTTATGTTATGGCACTGCCATAGGTGTGTATGGTGACTTACAGGTTTAAGGCAGTACCCCTGTCACGAGGAACTTAGAGGCAAAGTGACTTCTGCTCCCATTTAAGCCCGAGTGGTCCAGCAGATAGAGCACCGGACTGGGACTCAGGAGAGCTGGGTTCTATCCAAGCATCCACTTCACCTGCATGTCCCTCAGTTTCCACATCTGTGAAAAGGGTTAATATTGCCAATCCCCTTTGTAAAGAGCCTTGAGCTCAATGGGGTGAGAGGTGCTCCAAAAGAATGAGGCATTATTGCTATTGACGACTTATGGAGCAGAATTAGCCCACAGTTTAGACACAATTCAGATCATGATATTTGCCCTTCTCTTCACAAGGGCCAGGAAAATATATAGTGGGGAATCATCCTGCGCTGGCTCCAGGGCAATGGACTAGCTGTGACACAACAGACCTTCTTTCAGTTCTAACTCCTATGGCACAGTCACCTAGAGGAAGCTCACCATGGCTTTTCATCACGTATGGAACACGTAATTTGATGTAGATGATTTCAGGAACAACCTCTGTTGTTGTCATCTTTTCCCAGCGACAGGGCAATCCTAGCTGCCACTGCCAGAAAGCCAGTTTTCTGTGCACAGACCATCGGACAGGACTTGTCCCACTTACCACAAACTAATTCTTTCAGAGCAGGACTTTAAAGGCTGCCTGACGTGAACACAAAACCCAATTCTCTTGCAGTCAAGGTAAGCAGCAACAGCATGCAGCTAGTTATCAGGGTGGCCCTGCTTGGCAAGTGTTTGAGGACAGCTATAGTTCCTTAAATTAATCTGATCAACCACCACCCACAACATCTCAGCTCCTTTGGGGCAGGGGAGAAAGTTTCAGGGCTAATAAACTCCCCAAACGACCACCGTAAAGCAGTCATTGATGAAAGGCATTACTGACAATCACGTCATCTCACAGACTAAGCAGGGTCTGGCTGGGTCAGGATTTGGATATTGCTTGCAGGTGCTGTCTTCAGATACTGAGATTAGCAAGGGGTGGATAAAATTCCACGCACCAGGACAGCATTAAGCAGCAATGGGCTGCTAGAGGTGCTCACCAAATCACAGCCATGCCAGCACTGATGTCCTGGACAAACAGCAGCCCAGTGACGTGCTGCCTGCCTTTACTCACCTGACACTGACAGTGGCATTGTGTTTCTTCACTTTGCTTCCCAGAATGTTGTGCAGCATTGCTGTGCCTGGCTACTCCACTCCCGCAGTCTCTGCACTGTAGCAACTGGCCAAGCAGGCTGTTTTTATACCTGCACTGCTATCACCCAAGAAGACCCACAGGTCATGGAGAGCTAAGGGAAGCACTTAAGGAAGCCAACTTTATGCAATGCTATAGAAGTGAAAGTCGATGCATAATGAAACAGCCCTTGGAACAAGGCACAAAGCAACGCCTGGTCCCATCTTCTGATTTGCGTTTGTGTGTTCAGCCTCTTTCTCCTAGTTCTGTGAAAAGCAAACGTGTCACGAAGTACTGTTTCCACCGCTCGTCTCTTGAAGGGTCCAACTTTCCAGTGGCGCTGTGCCCTGTAATTGAGGGGGGACGGCAAAGAGAAACAGAAACCAAACTGATCTGGTGAAGAGGAGACGGGAATCTTGTCCTGCACTACTATTGTATTAGATTGGTCAGTCCCAAAAGGCAGAGTCAGGAGGAATGTAATTCTCAAAGTCAATTGCAATAAGCAGCACCTATCAACGTGCCAGTGATGTGGAGCTCAGCCTCAGGCTGGCCCTGTGATGCAGCTGGGCAAGCTCAGAAGCAAGCGGACTGAGACAGAAGCTGAGCAGGTGACCCAGGGAGACACAGTGAGTGGAGCCAGGAACAGAATCCATCCTCTAGCTGCTCGACCACAATCCCCTGCCAAGCCAGTCTGAACTCTGATCAGCATGACACACACGCTTCCAAGAGTCAATACACACAATCTCATCCAGATAAGTCTGCCTACCTGAATGCTCTACGCTAGCTGCCCCAAAAAACAAGTTCAGTACACACAGGAAAGAGCATGCCTGGAAGCTAGAAACGAATGAACATTTCCTGCGCCCTCTCCACCACATTCTCCTGAAGCGAGAATTATAAATTAGCCTCCTGGAATAAGGCACTCAGCATTGTCCACTAGCTTTCAAGGCTCCTCTCACTGGAAGGCAGCCGAGAAACAAGTCGCTTAAAAAAAAAAAAAAAAAAAGGAAGTGGGGAAAAAAATCCCATCTAAGAATCCTTATGGAGCAAAGATAAGTTCTATAAGGCAGTGGTTCTCAGCCAGGGGTCCATCAAGCATGGCTGGTGTTAGACTTGTTAGGGCACAGGGCAGAAAGCCAAAACCCCACTCTACAGGACTGCAGCCTGGGGCCCCAAGCCTCACCAACCGGGACTAAAGCAGAAACCTGAGCAACTTAGCTTCGTGATGCCCTTTGGGGCATAGGGCCCTGGGCAGTTGCCCTGCTTGCTACCCCCTAATGCCACCCCTGGCTTTTTTATACAGAAAAACAGTTGTGGCACAGCTGGGCCATGGAGTTTCTATAGCATGTTGGGGGCCTCAAAGAAAAGGGTTGAGAACCCCTGCTATAAGGGAATGCAACAGACGATGCACCAAATACGAGCTAGGTATTACTACCACCACCTGGTACTCCTGGCGGAATTCTGTGCCACTGAATGTGCATAATTAATGAGCCGCGCATACTTTTAATTATTTGCGCAGAAAAAAGCTTCTGCTGGAAAGTTTCTGCAGTTCCTCCTTTTGCCCACCAGAAAGCTAGTGGACAGTGGCACCAGAACAGAGCAGCCTCCTCCGCCAGCCCCAGGGAGAGACAGACAGAGTGGGGCTGCTGGGGGTGGGGGGGGAGGGTCGCAGACAGGGGCTCATAAAGGCTAGTGGGGGAGGACGGACTGGGGCAAGGGCGAATGGGAGTGGAGGCGCAGGGCCACAAGGGGGAGGGAGATGCAGGGCCACATGGGGATGGGGGGAGTGGGTGTCTGAGTGGGGGTGGAGGGACACGTGGTGCAAGGACACACAACGGTGCAGGGACACATGGGAACAGGGGCAGTGTGCCTGACAATGGGAGAGGCTAGGGGTCAGCCACGGTCTGCATGGGGGACACTCTCTAACAATCCCTCCCCATCCCCCATAAAAACCTGTTCCATACTTTTCCCACCCATAGCCAACCCCCCTCCAAGTTCACGCCTAAGCTCCTTCCCAGCAACCCCTCAGCTCCTCCATTACCCCTGACTGCCTCAAGCCTTTGCACGGTTTCTGAGGGGTGTGGGAAATACGGTTCTGTATTGTAGTTTAAATGAATTATTACTCATAGTTCTGTATTAATATGCCTAGTAAGGAATCTATTTCTCAAAAAACATTTCCTGAATCTTTTTTATTGTTATTTTGACAAATAAAATATGCAGAATTTTACAGAATTTGAAAATATTGTGTGCCAAAAATTAAAAATTCTGCACAGAATTCCCACAGAAGTAACCTGGGAGCACCTGGAGATAATTTCTTGGCTAATTTCTGGCACCCAAGCTTTAAATAGCGGAAAGGCCTCTTCACTGCTACAGCTCTACCAACCCCATCGCTAGTCAGGCCCCTGCCCCCCAAATCATTTGTTTAAAAATCCATTATTTTTCAACAAGCCGGGGAGAGGAAGGGAGATTATTTACCCTCTGGCTTCAGCTTTTGGGGAGCACTTGGGTCCCGCTGTCAAGCTTTTTTTCTTAAAACATGCAGGTGAGAAGCTTACTTTTTTGGTAAAGGAAAGCTAAGGATCTCACCTAGTCACCTCCCTCCAGGAGCTGGGGCTTTAAACCCACATTAAAACTCATGAGAGTTAGGGGCACTGAGCTTCCAATGAAGTTGCACAGAGCTACCGAGAGACCTTTTTAAGGTAAGCATGGTAGGTATAATCACCTTTATTAGAAAAAAGCAGGCTTCAACCTGAACAATGAGACTTACCAGTTAGTCTGTTGCAGATTGTGAGAATGTGGTACCAGAGACGTCTCCGCTACCTGTCACTGTCCACGTCCCTGCCCCCACTGCAGATATTAATGGTATGCTCTTGCATTGTTTCTGGCAACACAGGAAGCAAATTGCTACACACATGTATCTACAATTACACAACAAAGCGCGGTCTCTGTTTACAGCACACAGCACACATTGAAATGTGCTCTCACCACATTCAGAAATTTATATCTGCACCTATCACCAAGGAACTTAGTTGCCTTGCATCAGTAAAATCATTCAAATCAAATACCCACTTCCTATTATGAAGTTCAAACAAAACCCTGGGTCAACAGACAGGTCTTCTGTCTTGAGGTCTGTCGAACTCTGGGTTTGACAAGCCCCTGGAGAGAGCAGGTCACCAACACACAAGAACCAACAGGGGGTGTGACCCAACTGGGATTAGCACTCAGGGTCTGCTGTGCTGCAAACACAGCACTTAAATTTAAGGAAAAAATCTCTGTTAGTGCCTGTAGAATTGTGATGGACAGTAATGCTGTAGCCTTAAGAAAAGGAGGACTTGTGGCACCTTAGAGACTCACCAATTTATTTGAGCATGAGCTTTCGTGAGCTACAGCTAGCTCACAAAAGCTCATGCTCAAATAAATTGGTGAGTCTCTAAGGTGCCACAAGTCCTCCTTTTCTTTTTGCGAATACAGACTAACACGGCTGTTACTCTGAAACCTGTCGATGTAGCCTTAAGCAGGCCAGCCCCTAGAGCACTGGTCCTCAACTTATTTACCACTGTGGGCCACATATGCTGCTCTCTATGTGTTATGGGGGCCGCAGCCACACAGTGTATATACTACCTGTATGGCCCAGAAAATGTCACATGGGCCGCAGCTGTGTGCTGATTGGGCCACAAGTAGCCCGCGGGGGCCACGGATTGAGAACCACTGCACTAGAGGGAGATATAACCACACACGCAAGTGCAACTACGAGCCAGCAGAGGGCAATATATCACACACCTGCACACATTTCCCCCCAGCCTGGCCAACACGTCCCATAGGCTGCCATTTGTTTATAGATTCATAGATATTTAGGTCAGAAGGGACCATTATGATCATCTAGTCTGACCTCCTGCACAACACAGGCCACAGAATTTCACCCACCACTCCTACAAAAAAAAACAAAAAAACCTCACACCTATATCTGTGCTACTGAAGTCCTCAAATCGTAATTTAAAGACTTCAAGGAGCAGAGAATCCTCCAGCAAGTGACCGTGCCCCATGCTACAGAGGAAGGCGAAAAACCTCCAGGGCCTTCCAATCTGCCCTGGAGGAAAATTCCTTCTCGACCCCAAATATGGCGATCAGCTAAACCCTGAGCATATGGGCAAGATTCATCAGCCAGATACTACAGAAAATTCTTTGCCTTGGAAGTGCCTCATCCAACACTGATCAAGCCTTCTTTATTTATTGGCTTTTCTTTAGATACCATGGAGATGAGCGCCAAACACCTCGAAAACCAATGAATGTATCCTCACAGGGATAAAGAAATATCACCCCTGTTTTACAGACGGGGACTGCAGCACAGATATTGAGTGCCTTGGCCAAGGCCACACAGGGAGTCCGTAGCAGAGCCAGAGACTGAACCGAGGTCTCTCAAATCCCAGTACAGTGACTTAACACAAAGTCATCCTGCTCTTGCTCAGCTTCCAAGTTCACCCCACTCCCCAGCCTGCCCCAAGAGAGAAACACCAGCTGCTCAACACAACCATTGCTGGCCGCTTTCTTGTAGGCTCCACTGAAGTGTGAATGACCACACACGAATTTAACTAGCCTTAAAGCTGGGCGCCTACTTGCTTTCAAGCTCTCCCCCTGTCACCACCACACTTTCCCTTTTGCATTTCCAGCCTCTGCCCTATATGTCTTAGCAACACCCCATCTGCACCTGGATTCCCTGGCCAGCTCCTCTCTCCTGCCTCCACATGACCTGCCAGGGGGCAGAGCCTGATGCAGGGGGGCTGTTGATGGAGCCACGAAAGGACCGGAGCAGCCTGTGCAGGTAGGTACTCATGCCCCTGCTCGGTGGCACCGTCAGAGGAGCAGAGCCTCAGAGAGGGCTGCTGCTGCAGTTAGAGGGGGAGGCAGGCAGTCGGGCAGGAGCGGCGGAGGACTCCTGCATAGTGGATCCCTATGGGGGTCATTTCCTTGTTGCTTGCAAACGGAGCAGAGGAGCTGTGGGAATAGCACTGCCCATATCGCCCCTATAGGCATGAGGCCAGCAGTGCCCATCCACCCTACCTCTGCTGCTGGCTCAAGCCTCTCTCCCTACCCAGCCAGGCGTTACCATGCTAAGCCTTGCAGGGCAGACGAGATCGGGCTTCTGATCCTGGGAAAGCCATTTGCTCTCAAGTAGCCAAATGCGGCCCCTTCAGGGGCAATTCAGGGAGACTCGGTTTGAATTGTAGAACAAACTCTGGGAGCAAACAAACAGGTGTGCAGGTGGCAACCTAAAGAGGGCTGCTGCCACCAGCAGAGGGCAATGAGGAAAGCAGACAGCCAGTTCCCAGGGGAAGTAAGCTCACTGTATAGAAAAGGGCAGAGACAACCTGTACCCGCTGGCAGCGGGGGCAGAGTGAGAGCAGCAGCTTCAGCAAATGTGACTGAAAATGCTCAGGCCGCGTGAGCATGCTCAGTACAAGTCAAGCAGCAACTCTCAGGGAGCATGTGACCCCGTTCCCCTGCTCCCAGCCTCTTTTCTTAAAGCGTTTATTGTTTGTGTTACTGTAGCGCTTAGGAGCCCTAGTCATGGACCAGGACCCCCTGTGCTAGGGGCTGTACAAGCACAGAACAAAAAGGCAGTCCCTGTCCTAAGGGGCGTACAATCGGAGTGTAAGACCGGAGACGACAGATGGATCCAGGCAGATGGTGGAGTACTTGTCATCATTACAGCTATCACATAGGGGGATATTCCCCACAGCGGCTGTCTTTTCAAAAATACCTGCCCCCGAAGCGTATGGGACACCACAGTGTGGTGGGGGCGTTCCTGGAGTGACAAGAAACTTTACATTGCACCCTCAGACCCTGTTCTGAGCGTGCCGTCCTCGGAGAGCCACCTACATTCCCGAAACAGCAAAGTCTGAATTCCTCAGGCAGCGCTACAGGCTTGCCAAGTGTTTAACAGTGTCAGAGTGCTTCTCTCATCTGGGGAAACGTCATGTCAGACAGAACAGATGCTTGTGAAACTCTTTTTTCCTCCCCCAAAAAGGGAGCTCACGACCAAGCACCAGGGAGCAACACCACACTACATTCTGGGATAAGTGAACTATGAGAAGGTTATACCGGAAACAGCATCACAGAACAAACGCCCAGAGGGCCACTTTGCCACAGTGGGGAGGTGCAGGAGGAGCGATATAGCTGATGTGAGCAGTCGCAGGGCCCTGGCATGAAAAGAGCAAGACATCTGCGAGCAAAACTCCCCTGCAAGGGCCAACCCCATTTAGCATACCGCACATCCAGCTCAGCAGCCATTACCTTTCACCTGCCATGAGGACAGGCTTCTTTACCTTCCCCCAAAAGAGGCCAGGACAGCAGTGGGAGTTGGACCACATTCTGCTTACAGCTTTGACCTCTCATTCTTCGAGGGAAATTGCCCCCCAACCCCACCCCACCCCAAAAAAGTGGTGAATTCCTCTCATTTTGTGAGGGATGGTCTTCACAAGTGGTTTGATGTGGTGGGCCGGGGGGGGGAGAGAAGGCCAATACTGTTCCAAGCGCTATCCCCTGCCCAAGTTCTGCCCACTCATGCCAAAATTAGGAGCTCGTCAGAACACTTCTTAATAGGAGAGTCCCTCTTTTTTGTATACCGTGCCCCAGAATGAAATAGTTAGTAAAGCTGACATTGAAAGAGACATTAGGATTTAGAGTCAACCTCCTATGGCAATGAAGAGGGGACAACCCAGGCCTGGCAGCTATTGTTACAGGCTGTTTGGAGACTCAAGCAGACCTTGTTGCATTGGTTTGCACAGGATTTTGTCAGTCCTCTTCACAACCACAAATGGCTTAAAGGCTCAATACTGGCTTAAAAATTAAGGTTTAGATACTGGAGATTCCAGCTTGCCAAGCCACTCCAACTCAACCCCCAGTCTCTCTCACTCTCCACGGCTGTCCTTTTATTTCCCTTTCCAGCTATCTTTAGATGACAAAACTGACTGAGCAGGAAAGCACATCAAAGGTGATGTATACACTGGGGTAAGTTACAGGCTGAAGGGCAGGATGGCAGCAGGACAGTGACCAGAACAGAGGTGTGATGTGGTGCAACATATAGTAATTCCCTATACAGCCTCTTTGCATATACTTCTGCCCTCCTATTGGTTGTTTTTCCTGCTGCCATCCTGCCCTTCTGCCTCCTTTTCACGGTGCTAGCATTCTACACGACGACTGTACATTGCATTCGCTTGCCTTCGTATCTGCATGTAAAAACCACAACATTCACCTAACAGGCAATACAAACACTAAATGCGCACACACACACACCCTTAAATGATAATTAAGGTTGCAAAACCAAGCATGTAGAAGTTAGGAAATGCCAGAATTAAGGTTGCCTGGCTCTTCTCGTCTGTGGGCCCAGCAGGAGGGGCATTCACAGCAAAAAAAGAGAATTCTGGGGTTTGGTCCTACACTCAGGCTGGAGCAGCCAGAAACCACAACTGCAAAGAAAGTCCTGCTCAACCCAAGACTGGAGCATGCTCACTGCAGATGGAATCTTCAGGGAATTTAGCTGCAAAGCTCCAGCAAGTCTCTCCGTGCGGTTTTTCAAAGGCTTAGGAAACTTGGCCAGATTTGCGCAGATTTTCATGGGGATGACAAAAGGTCCATCCCTGGACACAGGGATCACCCCCCGCCAAATTTCAAGTCCCTGAGCCAAACCATGGGGGCACTAGAGCGTCTAAAAAAAGAAATCTGGTGACCTCTCTTTTTTTAAAACATCGCAAAACGTATTTTTCCTTAGCCTCATTCTCTGCAATGGCTGAACTGGTTTGCCCCGGGGGGGGAGGGGCGGGTGGAAATCAGCGTGAGGCAGACACCTGGCATGAAAAGTTTCAGCCCAAACAGTTAAAGTTTGGCCAAGTTATAAGCAACTGAAAACAGAGTGGCCGAACAACCTTAACAGATGGCGGTATTCTCTCTGCCTACATTATATACTGTAAGGATTGAATATGCTATCGTGCTGGAAAGGGTTAATTATTTTCAGTAAGCAGAGCTTCCAGTTCACATCTGCACACGTCAATAATTCCTTTTAAAATAGCTTAAGAAACCTACTCTTTTTTTTTTTTTAAATACACACACATACATATGCGCAAAGCAAGGGTTATGAACCAATGCAAGACTTTCTCAGACTGTAGCCAAGCATCTGAAGAGCTCTGGAAAGGAGCCCTAAACCACAGAGTTTCCTATCTCCAACATATCTGAAATCCCATCAGATCCAAGAAGCCACTTTTTGACCCTGGACAAAAAGGGGTAGGGGGGCAGGGGGAAGGGGAGGAAGCCCAGTGAAAACAGGAGACCTTCTTAAAAATCACTGAATGGAAAGGGAACTACCCTGGGTGTTCCGAATCTGCCAGCGACTGAGGTCATGTGGATGGTTTAAGATTTAAGTCCCCCTAAGGGACTCATTTCAACATTCCTATCTTTCCTGAGAATGCCCCTTCTTCTAGGGTTAGAGCTCCCCTCCCCCTTCCCTATAAGAGCTGTTTTACTGATGTGATTTAATTACTTGCTTTGAAATTCAAATTCTCAGCAGAGTCCAGGGTGGTCTCTCCATGTCAGCTCCCATTACAATTTATGTGGACATATGTGCATCTGAAATGGCACACAGCATTCCAGTCTCTGGGGTAGGACAGAGTCTCCCCTCTACCTGACAATGTCTGCACCCAAATGAGACACTTAAAACTCTCTTAAAAAAAAACGTTTAATTCATATGGGATCTTCAGGAATGGATTAATGGAGAATATTCCTCCCAGCCAACAAGAGCCTGTCATGCTGCCAATGTGATTTAGAAGGGAAAACAAAAAACAGCTGAAGATTTTATTTATTTATTAACCTTCAGCGATTTCCTTTAACCCTCTGCAGAAATGCAGAGGACATAAGAACGGCCATAGAGGGTCACACCAATGGTCCATTTAGACCAGTAGCCTCTGATGTGGTCAGCCACACTATCAGAGGCTCGTTCACCTGCACATCTACCAATGTGATATGTGCCATCATGTGCCAGCAATGCCCCTCTGCCATGTACATTGGCCAAACTGGACAGTCTCTACGTAAAAGAATTAATGGACACAAATCAGACGTCAAGAATTATAACATTCAAAAACCAGTCGGAGAACACTTCAATCTCCCTGGTCACTCGATTACAGACCTAAAAGTCGCAATATTACAACAAAAAAACTTCAAAAACAGACTCCAACAAGAGACTGCTGAATTGGAATTAATTTGCAAACTGGACACCATTAAATTAGGCTTGAATAAAGACTGGGAGTGGATGGGTCATTACACAAAGTAAAACTATTTCCCCTTACTTATTCCCCCACCCCGTTATTCACACCTTCTTGTCAACAGGCCATCCTGATTATCACTACAAAAGGTTTTTTTCTCCTGCTGATAATAGCTCACCTTAATTGATCACTCTCGTTATAGTTGGTATGGCAACACACATTTTTTCATGTTCTCTGTGTGTGTGTGTATATATGTCTATATCTCTTCCTACTGTATTTTCCACTGCATGCATCCGATGAAGTGGGTTTTAGCCCACGAAAGCTTATGCTCAAATAAATTCGGTAGTCTCTAAGGTGCCACAAGTACTCCTCGTTCTTTTTGCTGATACAGACTAACACGGCTACTACTCTGAAACCAGATCATGGGGTTGCATCCCTGACCATCTTGGCCAATAGCCATTAATAGACTTATCCTCCTCAAACTTATCTAATTCTTTTTTGAACTCAGTTATACTTTTGGAATTCGCAATATCCCCAGCAATGAGTTCTACAGGTTGCCTTCGCACTGTGTGAAGAAGTACTTCCTTTTGTTTTAAGCCTGCTGCCTGTTAATTCAATTGGGTGACCCGCAGTTCGTGTGTTTCTTGAAGAGGTACATAACACTTCCCTGTTCACTTTCTGCACACCAGTCATGATTTTATAGATCTCTATCATATCCCCCTTCAGCCATCTCTTTTCTAAGATGCACAGTTCCAGTCTCTCTCATCTCTCTTTGTATGGAAGCTCTTTCATATCCCTAATCATTTTTGTTGCCCTTCTCTGTACCTTTTCCAATCCTAATATATCAGTTTTGAGATGGGATGACCAGAACTGCATTCATTATTCAAGGTGTGGGGTACCATGGATTTATATAGTGGCATTATGATATTTTCTCTCTTATTATCTATTCCTTTCCTAATGGTTCCTAAAATGATTAGCTATTTTGACTGTTACTGCACACTGAGCGGATGTTTTCAGAGAACCATTCATGACTTCTAGATCTCTTTCTTGAGTGGTAACAGCTCATTTAGACACAACCATTTTGGAAAACATAATCCTAACTATACATACAATATGCATTACTTTACATTTATCAACACAGAATTTCATCTGCCATTTTGTTGCCCAGTCACCCAGTTTAATGAAATCCCTTTGCAACTCTTCGTAGTCAGATTTGGATTTAACTATCTTGAGTAATTTTGTATTGTCCTTTTTCCAACTCATTTATGAATATGTTGAACAGAACTGGTCCCAGTACAGATGCGTGGGGGGCACACCATTTACCTCTCTTCCTAAAACTGACCATTTATTTCTATCCTTTGTTTCCTATCTTTTAATCAGTTACCGATCCATTAGAGGACCCTCCCTCTTTATCCCATGACTGCTTAGTCTGCTTAAGCGCTTCTGGTGAGGGACCTTGTCAAAGGCTTCTGAAAGCCCAAGTACACTGTATCCACCCTTATCCAGATGCCTGTTGACTCACTCAAAGAATTCGGATAGATTGAGGCATGTATTTCCCTTAACAGCTGTGCTGACCCATCCCAAACACATCATGCTTATCTATGTGTCTGATAATTCTGTTCTTTACTACAGTTTCAACCAATTTGCCTGGTACTGAAGCTGGGCTTACTTGGCAGAATCACCTCTGAAGCCTTTTTAAAAAAAAATCTGGTGTCATAATAGTTACCCGCCAGTCATCTGGTAGAGGCTGATTTAAGTGATAGCTTACATACCAGATTTTCAAGAAGAGCTCAGGACCCCAGCACTCCCAGCTGGGTGCTCAATGTGGCTGAGAGCCTAGCCATTTCATTTAGGTGTCTAAATGGGAGCGGTGTTCTTTCCAAAAATCTGGCCTTACACTCACTAATGCAGGCTGAGTTTGGAAAGAGCAAGGCTCTCAAAGGTAGCAGTCTGGGTCTAGAGCGGTTTAGGGTGGCAATTTATGACATCGGAGCTTTGTCATAATGAAGTGGCTAAAACATATGTGCTCCACCAGCCACTGCTAGATAGGACCAGAAATGCTCAACTGGGCATGATAACCTGAGCGCTCCTTTTAGGGATGGGATCACATGAGCCTTAGACGATAACCCTGTTTGGGCAGGTCTTCATTGCACAGTTAGCCTGGGTGGTTGGCACTCGGGTTGAAGCCTAGCACGAGTGTGAGCAGCCATGCTGCAAAGCCCTACCCAAGTTACTGCTCCCTGTCGGGTGGTGCACTCCTTGGGTTCGTCACTATGGCTTCTGGGGGCATATCCCATGGTTCTTTGCGCTGCACTAACCGGAGCTTCTCTAAGACCCAGGGAATTGTGGGAGAACTCATCTCTCTTTCTGGGCGCATGGGGCAATTGTGGGACAGCACTGGTGCCCTAGCAGCAGTGGAGTGATTTAGCCTGCGTCCCCACTGCAAAGCAGACGGGTTACCGCCCTGAATGACAGCAGAACCTGGGCTCTCGCCCACCTCCCCAGCCAGGCCAGCTAGCCTGGGTTAAAAGCGCCAAACTCAGGTGAGAGGGTTGTGTGTGTGGATGGGAGAGGGGATTAGGGCAACACGTGGGCTAACTGCAATGAAGAAATACCCTTTATGCCTTCATCAGCACCTTGAGCAGAGGAGCAGGGTGATGGAAGTCAGGCTTTACTCCGGTAAAATGCAAGCTAGAAGGGCGTCACGTTTTCATCGGCGAGAGTAATTAACCTTGGTGAATTGTTCCAGTGGGTCGTGGTAGATTCTCCATCACTGACAATTTTTAAATTAAGCCTGGACGTTTTAAAAATATGTGATCTAGGAATTATTGGGGGGAAGCTTTCTGGCCTGTGTTACACAGGAGGTGATCTCACAATCATAGAATATCAGGGTTGGAAGGGACCTCAGGAGGTCATCTAGTCCCACCCCCTGCTCAAGGCAGGACCAATCCCCAATTAAATCCTCCCAGCCAGGGCTTTGTCAAGCCTGACCTTAAAAACTTCTAAGGAAGGAGATTCCACCACCTCCCCAAGTAACGCATTCCAGTGCTTCACCACCCTCCTAGTGAAAAAGTTTTTCCTAATATCCAACCTAAACCTCCCCTACTGCAACTTGAGACCATTACTCCTCGTTCTGTCATCTGCTACCACTGAGAACAGTCTAGATCTATCCTCTTTGGAACCCCCTTTCAGGTAGTTGAAAGCAGCCATCAAATCCCCCCCTCATTCTTCTCTTCCGCATACTAAACAATCCCAGTTCCCTCAGCCTCTCCTCATAAGTCATGTGTTCCAGTCCCCTAATCATTTTTGTTGCCCTCCGCTGGACATGTTCTAACTTTTCCACATCCTTCTTGTAGTGTGAGGCCTCATCAATGTCGAATAGAGGGGAACGATCACGTCCCTCGACAATGGTCCCTTCTGGCCTGGAAATCTATGAATCAAGTTATTACGTGAGGAACCTAATGTTGCTCTGTTCCTTTGGGAAAGACTATTATGTGTCAATGAACACAGTGGCAGTCACCAAACCACCTGAAACACATCCAAGGGAGACTGTTAAAGTTACCACGGATTTGTCTGTGCAAGAACTGTACTGTTTTAACTCTACTAGTATATAGTTAAAGCATCTCAATGCCCTAGCATGGACTCTGTCATATTGGTATGTATACCAGTAGTATAACTGGTCCCATTTGGGAAGGTGAATAAAACTGCACGAGTATACGGTACCTTTATATTGGTACAACTGCCTCCATTCTAAGCATTGTACCAGCCTAACTATTTTGGAAGGGGAAAAAAAAATCACATCCCTAATTATATCAGTACAAGAAGTGTGTTTTGACCAGACCTTAGAGTAACAGAAAGGTTACCTGTGGCAGTGGGAGGGTGTTATTTTTGTTAACTAACTAAACATAAGTTGCCCAGCAGTATTTACAACTCAAATATTGAGGAACCACACTAGTGCCTGAGAACCTAAAGGTGAAATCACCAAGAAGGTGATGGTCTTCCTATAGACCTAGTCCAATCTGAGAGAATTGCAGGAAGTTAACAGTATAACTAGGGAACAATGAACAAGATCGAAGTGTTTCATAGTTATTAAAAACAAAGAAGGTCACAGTACAAATAAGGATATTCTTTAACCTGAAAATCCCCTTTTAAACAATCTTTCCATGTAAGGGAAAAGCAACAAGGAGAGCCACGCCCTACCTAATTCAATATGAATGTCCTCGTAAACCCAGACAGATCCACTGGCTGTTCTCAGCAATTTCATCTCCATTTAATGGCTTCTATTCTGGACCAGTTCTTCTCAGGCACTACCCACGATTCATATCTGCAAAGAGTAGAAAACAGATCTCTCATTTACAGAGGTCCCAGATTACGCTATAAACATTGCAACCAACAGAAGCAGAGTAGTAAACATATCTTTTACTCATGAAAAACCTCATCAGAAAGTTTTGCGGGTTTTTTTTAAACGTTAAGCATGGAAATTCCTACTTCCAGGGACACCACCTTCTTAGGAGAAAACTACTGTAAACATCTTTTAAAATCCACTGTTGTGGCAATTAACGCCCAAGATCATTATCACTGGAAAAGATTAGAGAAACTGGGGATACCTTGACCAGACAACGTGTTAAAACTACAGTTTGCCTTGTCTTCACTAGGATTCAAACATGTTTCAAAAATACACTTTCTTCCTAGTGTACACGTGACCTACATGTACGCACAGGACCCAGCACAATAGGGACTGATCTCCACTGGGGCTTTTAGGTACTACTATAATATAAAGTCCCCTGCCTTCCCACTTCTCTGGCACTTCTAGCACAAACCGAGGAAATAATTGTTCCACCCCTGCTCCAGAGAGCTACTCTCCTTAGTATCCACCTATTAGAGCTATTACATCCCATCTGTATTCATTACCATATCTTCCTCATTTACTAGACATGCAGCAGAGCAGCGCTGAAGCTTTAGTTACATACACATTCAATTCCTTCGAGATTATCGCTGTAACTGGCAGAGTTAATGCAGCCGGCCAGGAAGCCCAAGAGCCCTCAGCGATACACCCCCTCCTCCTGCCACGGTGAACAGTTGAAATATTTGCCACCCAATCTTGCTTAAAGAGGGAGAACCCCACATGAGGCAGATGCAAATCACAGGCGGTTAAAGTAAAGGAGAAAATCTCCCGTCTCTGCTCCGTTCCCCTTACAGTTCAGTCTACTTTAACCACTGCTAGTCACAGTGCTTCAGCCATGATCCACCAAGCACTTAACCACGGGAGTGTCCTGGTGAATCTACCCAACATATGGCCCCAGGTACCAGAGTATCTCAGCACTGCACAATGCGTTTACCCACCAACGCCCCCACTGGGCAAGGAAATACGATTATACCCCCATTTCACAGCGGCACAGAGACGCCAAATAAAAGACCCGCTGGAGCCTGGGCACCAAGACCCAGCAAGGGGGAGCCCTCAGAACGCCTACCCTGTTATTTTTAACCCTACAGCCTGAGCCCTGTGAGTCAGGTCAGCTGACCGAGGCTGGGCTCAGACTCAGTGCTGCAAGTTTCTTTGCAGCATAGAGATACCCTTGCCCAAGCGAAACCTATGCCAGAGCAGGGAACTGAATCCAGGTTACCTGAGTCCCAGATTAGCACCCTAGCCACTGGGCAATCTTTTCCTCTTCTAATCAACAGGACTGCTTCCACGTTTTGTTGAATCGGGGCCTGTATGCATTGAGATGCCACAGTGATGGGTGGACTACAACCACCTTATGCGAACAGAGCCCTTGTGGAGGGCAAGGGAATGAAACGGATTTGGAGTTTACAGGCCAAACCCTTGGAGGTAGGCTCCAAAACACAAAATCAGACAATGTAACAGAGGTGACATCCTGGTGGGTTTCTCAAACTGGCCCCTCATAGATGCCTTGTCCAGTTACTCCCTGAAAATTCTCCTCTAGCAGAGACACATGGCGAGACTGTTGCCATTTTGTCCATGCCTGGAAGAAGGGGAGTGTCAGAATTGGACACAAAAGGGAAAGGGGAGACTCCTGCCTGCCCTAACTGCAGTATTACTGGGAGACAGGAATCGAGCACCTCTTCCTCTCAGTTTCCAAGACAGAACTCATTTATTCGTAGGCCTTGTCTAGATCAGAGACATTGCACCAGTTTCTCCGAAGTGATTTTAAAACTGATGTAGTTAAACCAAGGCAAACCCCTAATGCAGACAAAACTCAACCTGCATTAACTCTAGCTCTAAGTCAGGTCAGCAGGCATCGACACAACTCTTCCTCTATGGAAGTGGGGTGCCAAACGTATGGCTTTCAGGCCACATCTGGTCTGCCCGAAGCATCTGAGAAGCCTGCATGACATTTACATTGTACAAACTCTCAGCTTTCATTTAAAAAAGGAAAGGAGGACTTGTGGCACCTTAGAGACTAACCAATTTATTTGAGCATGAGCTTTCGTGAGCTACAGCTCACTTCATCGGATGCATACCGTGGAAACTGCAGAAGACATTATATACACACAGAGAATATGAAACAATACCTCCTCCCACCTCACTCTCCTGCTGGTAATAGCTTATCTAAAGTGATCATCAAGTTGGGCCATATCCAGCACAAATCCAGGTTTTCTCACCCTCCGCCCACCCACACACAAACTCACTCTCCGCTGGTAATAGCCCATCCAAAGTGACCACTCTCTTCACAATGTGTATGATAATCAAGGTGGGCCATTTCCTGCACAAATCCAGGTTCTCTCACCCCCCTCCAAAAACCACACACACAAACTCAATCTCCTGCTGGTAATAGCTCATCCAAAGTGACTACTCTCCCTACAATGTGCGTGGTAATCAAGGTGGGTCATTTCCAGCACAGATCTAGGCTCTCTCTTTTTCTTTAAAAAAGGGTTTCTAACTTTCATGGCTATGCAGAAAGCCTTCCAAAGTGAACACTGGGCACATGGATGCAGTATTGCCTTCCTGAGCCTACAGACAGAAGCAACAGCTTGGAGAGGCGGAACCACCTCAATCCCCAATGAGCACATGGGAGCATCAATTTAAATGACCCTGCTGTCAACATTGACAATTGCACTGCCTATCATTTTGGTGGATGGAGAAAAGCCCAGGGGGTTGGGTAGTGGGAAAGTACACAGGGAAAGAAATGCAGTTGGAATAATAACGGAAGAGGGAGACAAAAGAAAAGATGATGGGCAAGTATAACACTTTGGGGGTTACCCCAGGGGTGCAGGGTGAATCACTCCCACCTGTTTACAGCGCGAAGGAGCTTCGCCTATGTCCACTGCGGGAAACTCACCCAAAATTACCGTCTGCTGACAACAAAACTGCCCCACTCCAGACTCCGCAAGCCCTGTGCTTCCCTCTGCAGGCTAGCAATTTGCACACCCCAGCCCTTAGGCTCCCTAAGTACCTGGGGCAAAGCAGAGAATGTGGGGCAAAA
Source organism: Caretta caretta (assembly GCF_965140235.1). Lineage (NCBI taxonomy): Eukaryota > Metazoa > Chordata > Testudines > Cheloniidae > Caretta > Caretta caretta. The sequence goes on along the minus strand of NC_134207.1, from coordinate 9,147,893 downwards.
ATCTATGGAAATTACCCCCAGAGTTCTGCTCTGACCCAGGGCTCAGGTTCCTCCAACCAGCCTGTACAACCCACTTTATTATCCTCGGATGCCCACTCCCTCGACTTCTGGGCACCGCAATGCACACACATTCGCGGCCTCCATGGAAGCAGTGCCCCCACTTCGCTAGCTTCCACTCAGTGCAACACGCTCCTTAGCGCACAGAACTTGTCGTGTCTACAGTAAAACCAAACAGACCTGACAAAGCTTAAGATAAAGATTCAAATAGAAGCCAGGATGAGGATTGGAAACATACGGTTATAGATCAAAGACAAACACAAAATGCCATCCAGAGCCTGTACTAATTAAGGAGTTCCTTTCCTGCCTAATAAGGTATTTCTCACGCAGTGGTCAGTCCGTCCAGTGCCTGTCCAGCCAAAACAGCTGGGATCTACTTTTCACGAGACACTCCCACTGGCAGCGTCACCTCCATAACGGAGCCCATCTTGCATCCTTGTTTCTCCTATTATACAGTTCCAGATGTTTTGTCTCGTTTCATAACCAGGGCATTCCGGTAACTTCACTTGCCCATCATGGTCCCCCTATTCAAAATCCTTTTCTTGGGCTTGTTCACACTTTGGAAAGGCCCATGCCCACACCTTGTCTAGGCTGTCAACACTTGGCTGGGCTGGGCCGAAAGATGTCAACTGTTCTCAGTCTGGACCAAGTTAGCTCGGAGAACCACCCTGCCCCCGGTGACCAGTTTCACCCCCAGCAGGTTTGGAACGCGCCATTCTACATGTTACACAACTCTTCAAATATTTTCCGTATGTACATCTTGCAATAACCATGACAACCAGCGAGTTCTTCGTTTTTGGCAGATACCACATGAGCCCCTTCGGGGAAATACCATGAAAATGGCCACTGCAGGGGAAACGTGCCCAGCTGGGCATCTCTAGGCAAGTCCCTCGATATAGACTTGTAACCGTGTACCCCTGTCTGTTGCCAGCATGGGGCACTTGATTCACAGAAAGGAAGAAGGAAAAAAAGGGGGGGCATGCATGTTTACCCACCAAGTGATATTAAAGTAAAAAAACTTGAACAGTAACTATAAACTTTACCTACCTACAAAAGCCAGATTCTACCCTGGCTCGTTGTGCAACCCTCCCATTGACATTGGGGGCATGTGGCGGTGGGGGGGGAGAGGGGCCTGAATTTCTGCCCCGGCCTACAGACCAAGGACTGGAAGTGGAATTTTGACTTTTCTACTGAATGAGTGCAATGCCCTCCCTTGGTGGCACACTGAGGAAGGGCAGTCGTCAGTGTGTTGATGGTTGACCCAGAATCTGACAGCTCAACTTTGCAATCCCACCCAGCAGCTGTCAGACATGACAGGGACCAGGATTGTTGGCTTGGTGAGAGACATGTGAACCAACCAACTCTCATTTCCCCCATCCTCTGAAAACAGACTGGTTGAGGCTCTAGCTGGGACATCCACCCTCTATCCTTTGTTTTCAGCATGGCCACAGCTCTCACTACCTATAGTCCTTGGTTCACTTCTAACTTGTGGGCCTGTGATAGCCCCTCTCTCTTCCCTAAACCACCACTGCCTTTGAAGATTCCTGTGCAGGGCTCAGTGGCTCTGACACGCTGCATTTCAGCTATGGCAGGACACTAGCAGAGTCCCCAAAGGCAATTCAGGCTGCTCCAGGCAAAGAGCTGAAGCCAACCAGAGGGCAACCTATAAAGAGAGTTTGGACAGCCTGAAAGTCCATGAAGGTTTATTCTGACTGTTGCAACTCTCGTTCTGTGGCTCACTCACTGCAGATCAGCAACATCCAATGCTGACAGCGTACAGCACTTTGCATCTGTAAGTCACAGAGCACTCTGCAAGTGAGTGAGTATTATCCCCATTTTACAGACACGGAAGATGGGGGCACAGGAAGATAAAGTGACTTTCCTATGGGCAGAGAGGGAGTCCATGCCTATGTGACGCTGACAGACCAGGTGCTAGCTCATGCCAGGGCCCCTAGGCCTCACTGAACACTGACAAATGCATAGCTGGAAACCATCTGGCTTACCGGTCAAATAGGTGTTAGATTTATAAAAACTGTGTTTGGTCTCTGTGAAATGCCTGTAAACTGCTGCGTGCATTAATCCACTAACAATATCTATATTCCATGTGATATGGTAATATTTAAGCGTTTGCTCTGTGACTATGAAAGTGTTTGCTCTGAAACTATAAACCCACAGTCAAGAGAAAAGCGTTACCAAGTGCGAAATACTAGTTAACCACAAGAAGTGTCATCTCCTGCCCAACAAAAGAAGGCCCACAGACATCAGACAAGACTCTGTGGAACATCAGTGGACAAAAGACTTTGTTGATTGCTTCCCCCCCACACCCATGAAGAGGAGATGTGCACAACCGCTTGTCCCATCCGCTTGAGCTCTGGGGGAAGGGAATAATAATCCCTGTCAAGACAAAACGGTTCCCTCTCTGCTGCTTGAACTCTGAGGCAAAGCCTTCTAAGCATAAGCAAGGGATCCCCAGCTGTTTAGCTGCCAAGTTCTGTACATGTGACTGACACATAAAGCCAACTGCAAACCCCTCATTCCCAGAATTTCTTCTCCTTACCCTTCAGAGTTCTCTTTGCCCCAGGCTATTCCTACAGACTTGTACCCATAAAGACAAGAACCAGGAATTGTGCCAATCACTGGTAACCCAGGCAGATCCCTTTGATGTCAGAATGCCTATAAAACACTGGTCTTTGGCCTGTACACTCCATTAAAATAAACATAACTTAACAAAATTATCACAGCCTATTTCAGTTACTGCTCTTTCTTCTGCCCTTGGAGCTTTACCACTAACCTTATCCAATGCCAATTTTAGCAGCTAGCAGAAGGAATTTTTGCCCAGCTGTATGGTATGCTGATGCCAAGTTCCAACTACAATGCAGCTATAATACAAGTTTGAACAACACAAGGTGAACCCACTGGACGGTGCAAAGAAAAGTTTTAATTTATAAATTCAGCCTAATGGCCCAAGCTCACACCTCAAACATCTGGGGCAAAGACGTACTTTACCTTTGTGGTGACTACAAAGTTAGATGTGTAACCACCCATACGATGCATTGTATCCGATTCCTCCCTCTGCGTATTTGTTTTCTAATTCTTCTTTTTATCAGATTACCTTACTTGTATACGCCAATACATATTTCTTTAAACTGCAATCAGAATAGATGGCAAAGAAATTACAAACATCAAAGCAAAAATCAATTAAAAACATCAGAGGAACACATTAATAAAAACAGGCAAGATACACAGCTTTTGAGAGGACATCTCAGAAATTGTTTCATTTTTCTGAGGTAGTGGGAAAAGGAAATTCGAATTGTCAATATTTTAAAGATACCTTTACCCAAGCAAAAGTCTAATCAGGGTTGCCCTTCCCCGCAAAAAGAATGACAATCACATTGGAAAACTAGTGTTTAAAAAGGATCTAACATGTTGCTTTGATTTTCAAGGAAAAAACTTTTCAAATCTTGGGTAAAACTTTCAAAATTGCCTAAGTTAGAGAGCCCAAGTCCCATTTCCAAAAGTAACTTAAGCACTTGGGAGCTGAATGAGACTCAGGTACTTGTGAAGACCATAACTCTAGTCTCTAGAAATCAGGCTGTTAAATTCATATTTAGGCACCTAAAATGGAAGTGGCCCATTTTTCAAGAATGCTGGATTTAAGCAGACTAGCTTTTAGACACGCAGGTGTGATTCTTTTGAATGAGGCAACTTTCAAATCCCTGTTCAGCATAAGCCCCTGAAACGTTCCTCTTCGGCTCCCAGCCATCAAATCAGGTAGTTTTGAGTTAAGTATGTTTTCAAGGTAAGAACATATAAAGTCAGCAAGCTGAAATCTTCATTCCTTTTTAAAAAGCAATTCAAAGCTAGTGTGGGTTTAGAACATGGGCTTCTTTCCAGTTCTGAACTTTAAAAAAGCTACTCCACCAAATTACTTCAGACTTGGTTTTAGGCTTTAAGTCTCAGTGAGATCTACAAAATAAACCAGGTCTAAAGACCAATCTGTACAAAGAAGTTCCAATTTGTATCATAGTAACTGGCATATTTGTAACGAGAGAGAGAGACGCATTTTAAAAAAGAGACAAGGTAGATAAAAGTAACATCTTTTATTGGACCAACTGCTGTTGGTGAAAGAGACTAGCTTTCGAGCTCCACAGAGCTCTTCTTCAGGACCTGAAAAAGAGCTCCGTAGAGCTTGAAAGCTTGTCTCTTTCACCAGCAGAAGATATTACCTCACTCACCTTGTCTCTATCATATGCTGGAACCAACATGGCTAAAACAACACTGCTAACCATATTTTAAAGACAGACTCTAAGTACAAAGGAGACAGAGCTAAGGCAGAAGTTTCCATTTTAATTCTGCATTTCCTGATTTCTCAGTGTTTTATTTCTCAGCCCTAATGTTGTATTAATATGAGGGGACAGTAAAATGCATAGTCAAGCTTTTCCACAGTTTGCATACTCTGCTACATCAGTATGAGAGCTCCTGCTTCCTTATTTCACTGTGCTGAATTATATTTTTGGCCTGCAAAGTAAATAAAACAAAACTTTTTGGCACTGGTTGAAACTTTGCAATCCAAAAGTTCCAAGAAAACCAAAGCTTTTAATACACTAGTTTGTTCGTCAATAGTCTGATTTTTGAGGGACCTGACCCTGCATTTAGAGAGAGGAGCATTGCATTGACAACAATATTTTTGGTTCCTATGTGAAAACCCCTGTAATGCTCGGCTGCCAAGTCTTGAAAAAGTTCCCAGGAAACTAGCTACAGTTTGCAGAAAGTCTATTCCTCAGCAGATCTCAAATAGAGCGTTCCCTTGCTGACTTACTGCCACCTTGAAAGGAAGGGCACATCAATCGTAGTGTTTGAGAAGTTGCAGAAACATTTCAGTGGCCAGCAAAGGGCCAATGATCCATCAAAGCCTCCCTCCATATCGAAACATGCCAGACTAAACTTCCAGATATTTTGCAGCTATCTGTCCTTTACTCTACCTTTAATGTACTTATATAGGAAAATTTACCAGCACTTAACCAAAAACTTCCTTTCTTCTTGTGGGAAAGTCCACAAAACCAACCTACCCGGCACAAGGATTATAATTAGAGGAGCTAGAACAGTCGTGCACTCTTCCACTTTCCTTCTCAGTGTGTTTTATATTACCTCTCTCCTCCAGTAGCTGGGATCAAAATCTGAAGTTGCTCTGCGGTAGGAAGCGTTTATATGAATTTATTGTTTTAAATAACCTATGAATTAAAGTTTAAATGACTTAGCTCTACAAAGTAGCTTTGGAAGTATCTCATATTGGCTAGGTCTCTACAGGTGTGGCCACTCCCAGCCTGCCTTGATAGACAGGTTTGGTTCTGCCTCCGTTGAGCTCCAAGCACAATGGGTAAGTTCCACTGTAACACACCTGCGTGCTTTCCCGCTAGAAAAGGAAATTTCCAGTAAGTTACAATTTTCTGATTTTTTGCAGGGAAATTCTGCAGATCCAGTACAATGGGATCCATTCCACTGGTAGGGTGTTGCAATGATCGTGGCTGGAAGATGACCATGGGGAAGACCAAAGACTCAGTACGTGGACCAGATCTCAGTAGACTTTAGAGAGACCAATTTGCACAACAAGCCAAGTGTACAATCATGAGTTTTGGAAGAAGGCTATAAAAGTTGCTGACCCAGAAAAGGGAAGTGACAACAAAGACGACGAAAAGATCAGTGACTGGCTGGGCACAGTAAAGATAAAGAAGAGATCAGTTATCCAGTGAACACAGTAAGCAGTGCCCTTTCTCCAATGGCAAGGACCAATAAGGCCTGCACATTTAATTTATTTTAAAAACAAACAAACAAACACACACACACAATCTCAGTGAAGGTGTAGAAACATTATAAGGAGGCCATGCAACATTTCTTTATATGTTTCATACTAGTAGCTGAAAACTCGTGCTGTCACACAGGTGTAAATTGTAAAGGCATGTAAAAAAATATAACAATGGCTGAAAACTTAAAACTTGGATGGTAACAGACTGCAAACCCCAGAGATGACTGAACCTGGTGATATTCTGAACAAGAAGAACTCTCAGTCATGCTTGTAGTTACTCGTATTACTCCACATGGACTCAGACATTTCAGGTTTCAGAGATAGAGTGACAATGCTGGAATCTGATGATACATATTCCTCCTATCCCCCCAATTTCTTGTAACCAGCTTCATTTGAGGAATAAAGGCTGTGTTAACTCTTATCCATGACTTAGCCCTCATGAGACGTGTGGTACTACCATTCCCCAACCGGACGTTAACTTCCAGAACTGCTCCTTTCTATTGTGACTGCAAACAGGATGACAACCTTTAAAGATAGAAAATCTATGGGCACTTCTGACAAGGGATCAAAAGATGCTTTGACAGGGTGTTTAGTACAAGATTTAGGTCTCAAGAGCAAGTTCTAATTGGTGTAGACTTAAGAAGCATGGCATCTTTAAGAAAGCTACTTACATCTGGATGAGAGGACAGTCGCTCACTTACTGTCTAGTGAGCTGGAAATGGTTACCACCTGGACATTAGAGTCTGAGATTTTAGGCCCATATCAAGACTTTAAGAACTCCAAGAAAGATAGGCTTTGGTCTTTTTCTTGACCGGATCCATCCATTCCAATGGCTTACCCCAATGTCTTACCCCTAGACCGGGCATTTGAAGATGCTCTTTTTGTGGAACATTTTCTCAAAGATAAAAGTTATGATAAATACCTTTCCTATTTTAACTGGAACCTCTCAAATGTCCTGTAGCTAGACTAACTACTCTGTGCTTGGATGTGGAATCTAGTCCTTGAGAGCAGATCCTCCTTGGACAGGAGGCATAACTGAATGGTGGTTTTGTTGTGTGAGTCAGATACAAAAACCAGGATGGGGCCACCCAACTCATTGCATTTTATTGTCCTGGAGAACACAGTAAACAGAAAGACAGTCGTGCTTCTGGCCATGGGAGAAAGTGCCCAGTCATAGCTGTGGCCTATTAATCTCTTCGTATGGAATATGACTTCAGCATCTTTGCAAGATCCTGGAGGCAAACGGGTCTTCTGGGGGTTTGGGGAGGAATGACAATTCGGGGCCTGAGTTTCCACCAGAACACTTTGGGAAGGAACAAAGACAAATTAGCCTCACACTGAGCGTACCCTGATCGTACAGAATCCCCAGCCCCCTGCTATGTAGGGCAGAGGGAGAGTGGCCTCCCTGTTCTGAGATAAGGTATCAATGAGGGGGAATCTGAAAGGAGAACCACACCTGCTGTATTATAGAAATAAGTCTAACACTTGAAAGGGTCACTCTTGAGATGATCCCTAGATAGGCTCCTTGAACTTTGTAGATACACCCGAAGCTCCCTCTGCCCTGCCCCGCTTCCAGGAGAGGAATGAGACACCTTCCCAGGCAGCACACTAACCTAACTAGTGCTTTTTATGTAGCCTGTTGTAAAACTAGGCAAACGTCTAGATGAGTTGATGTCCCCCCGGAAGACCTCTACATACCCCTGGTTGAGAACCACTGCTCCAGACCTTACTGTCCAAAGTCAAACGTAAGGGAAGATTGAGAAGTACAGGTTCTACTCTGGAACTGCAAATGTACAGGATTAAGAGTTAGGCGTATAAAAGCAATTGTCCATGAGTTCTGGAGATTACAGACCACACTCGAAACAACTCAGGAAAGCCACCATCAGATCATTGTAGCTATGTGGGAAATATAAGTCAGAGTCTGCAGAACTTCTGGGATTCTCATTACAACAGAAGCAACAATAACTGCTAGAGTCAAGGTTGCAGACCTCTGTTCATCCTAACCTGGTGTCCTGTATCCAGGTCACTCAACTTTCTGGAACTTTTGCCTTTAGAGCTGAAGCTTTCCAGGCTTAGTTACTGCCCAAAAGTGAAGCTCTCTGTTAAGTTTGAGCAAAAAAGTTCAGTCATTTTTGGGGTAGAAGGAAAGATGAACGTTCTCTTGCTAAGTCGCTGAAGGCAATCATGCCAAAATATGCATTCCCAAATGACCTGCCACACACCCACCCACCCACCCACACTTGGGGAGCTTGGCCTCATTCACTGTGCATCACACAAGGTACAGGTAGATGGAGAACAGCTCTTCTCCTGCACAACTTAGCAGCTCCATTACCATGCAACTGTTAAGAGGGTGTGGATGTTGTTCTCAAAGAAGAGACATGTAACATATGCTGCTGATCGGATCAGCCCTAAAAAGCTCTGGGTGCCTTACCTGACCATTATGCCCACCCCCAGATGCTGAAAATAGAATTTGGGCTCCTGCCTCTAGAGTTCTTTCTAAGTGACACCAATTGGTAGAAGCATTAGATTCTCTGACCAACCAGCCTGCTACTTTAACAAATGACTTCTGTCCTGTAATGTGTTCCACAGGAAAGTGTATAGCTAATAGGTTCTACTTCTAGTAACCTGCTTCTACCTCTGAGTAAGAGAGTTTTCTCATTTTTTAAATTGATAATCTTCATTGCAGGTGGTTATGACCCAATCCCCCAGCTTTTAGTAGATCTCGACATAATACCAGGATTTTTCCCACAACAGTTTTCCATGGGAAAAGTCCCCTTTCCAAAATTTTCCCCCATAAGGAAATTACAGATCTTCTGCAAGAAATTAAAAAAGAAGTAGGCCTTTTGGCCCACTTTCAGGCCATTCCCCTCTGCCTTGCAACTTTCGCTAGTTGGGAAAACTGCCAGAAAGTAGGAACAACCCCAACATGAAAAGTTTCAAAAAAGCTGTTTACCCAAAAAATTGCTTGGAAACTGACGTTTTTCATGAACAATTTTGTTCGCAACTAAACCTTTTTCCAAAGGAAAAAACAGTTTCCGCTGAGAAGTTTCTAGGCAGCTCTAGCTTTTAGTGATGCAAGCTTCACAGCATCTTGGGAGTCAGATGTGATTTTTTTCACTTCTATTAATTTTATTAATGGATTACATTAAGTGAAGTAAAGCAAAAGGAAGCCCATTAAATGAGCACAGGAGCTTTGAGCTAGACCTTGACCTGAACTCACCTCTTTGTGGGCAGATTCACCCAAATGAGTTACTTCAGAGACTGGTATTTAAAACCATTTCATTTTCAGCAAGATTGTAAATAAAATAAGCTCCTACCTTCAATACATTAGGACTTAAATTTTAAGTCAGGTAAGGACAAGGTGGCCTTTTACACAGGATAAATAAAAGTCAGCTTTTATACACACACACTTTAAAATAAACCTGCAAATATTAAAACACAGGCTTTTAAAATAAATAAAATAAGATTCACCCCCACTGGAACAATCATTCTCTGTTGAAACACATTTCCCTCCCCACTTCAGACATCTGGTCACCATATCGCAAACTTCAAGGCTATTAAAAGGTATCCTCCCCACCAGCCAGTTTTATTGGACATATTTTAAAAACCCACCACCTTTGTGATGGATTTGAAAAAACCCAATAAAAGATGTGTGTACACATTTAAGTGGCATCACCATTCTGAAAAGTCATATTTCTATCTCAGTTTTTCTTTAACCTACTGTTATAAGCACATCGAAGGTTTAGACGTATCTTTTCCCCCCAAGGTGCTTACTCTGTGCATTTGACTCACTGTGTTCAGACGGTTTTCCATTGTAGAGTCGGGCACTTCTTTATCCGTGTGGGTCTTTCACACACTAGTAAAGGGAGGTGGCAGTTGAAATTATATATGAAAATTTGATTGTAAAATAAATCAAAATTAGGGCTCAGGTGCAATGACAGAAACTACTTGTAACTCCTGTTTCAAAAGGGACTCAATTTCAAGCTGATAGCGTCCCTTTAAACTCTGCAAACTTCATTAACAGATGTAGGATAGTCTTGTGCCAATTTATCTTGGTGTCTGGTACCAAATGGGATACAATGGACATCAAAGCATTCCTAAGATTTGCTGGTGAAGATGGATAGGCAGCAGTCTGCACTCTCTCCCACCTTCCCCCCAACACACACACACACACACACTCACTCACTCTGCTGGTTCTCAGAGGACCGGTAGCCAGAAGAATACTATTGCTACTTTCCAGAGATTTTTCTTTCGCTCTAGAGGTTTGTTTCAATTGAAATTTGAGGGCTTGGATCTTCCCGCTAATCTTCTTCTAATCAGTTTAACTGGTCACAAATGATCAGCGCTCCCAGATTTCTCAGACTTTCATCCCAACATTGGCACAAGTCAGATCAAATGTTTAGAGGTGATGAGCGGCCAGGGAAGAGGAGAAAGAATTGTTCTCTTAATGGAGCTCTACAGCTACCTCCATCTGGGGTGGCCAGGTGCCAGGTTTTCAACCGGACATTGGGGACCTGACAGTGTCCAGTCAGATCTACACCCAAAGTCTGGTTACTGCAGGCTAGGGACGTGGGGAGGTGCCGGGTCATGACCCACGCCAAACTCTACTCAGCCGGGGCTGCCTCCTACCTGCATCAAGTAGCTGCAACTCCCAGCCCCTGCTTCCCAGGTGAGTTCCTCCCAACCCAGGAGGTGCGGGGTGGGGAGACGGGAAAAGCAGTGAGCAATGGAGGAAGGGGGGAAAGAGGAGAAAATGGGGGCACGGCCTGGGAGGGAAGGGGCAGGGGCGGGGAGATTCCAGCACTTGTGCTGGAGTGTCCGTTTTTTAAATATTACGGAGTTGGGAAACCTATCTCATAAAAGGATAGTTCATTGCAATCAAGATAAGCCAAACTTTTTCATCCAGTAATGAGAGAATCGTCTTCTCTGCCCCTTAACAGCAAAGAGTATTTTCTCTTGCACATTCCTCTGCCTCCAGTAATCTTGTGAGAACCTAGAGAGACTGCAATTCTGAAACCTGAATCTTCCCTGCTGGCAATTCTGCAGGCTTCCTAGAAGCAATGGCCAAGAACATTTGGTCAGCATCCCCGAGTAGCATTCCACCGGACACCAGAATAGAGTTTTCTATAGCAGCATCTTACCTCAGCAAGGTATGTTGCTCAGCAAGGGCTGAGACACATCAGTGACTTGGGAGTGGCAAATGCTGCAGCGAAGATGCACTCAGCACCAGCATGTGTGCAAGCCTTGTCCTAGTTGCTGGAACTGGAGTAGCGTTCCAGCCACCGATGCAGCTACCCCAGTGCAGACAAGGGGAGCAGTGATTTGCATGAGTGGAACTTAGTCATGGAGCAGTTGCAGCTTTCTATATCTATGCCTAGGGTTTGCATGGGGCAGCCACCACAGCGGCTGGCCATTGGTTGCTTGAAATTGATTTCATTCTTAGTGTAGACAAGACCACATCCCTGGATGTCAGAACTGATCTGAGGTGCGGGAGTACTGGCAGGTTCTTGATGGAATGCACTACCTTTTTCCGAAAGGACCATGGGACTGCTACTGGCCCATGAGATGCCCACAAACAGGCAAGAAGAGGGCTTAGGAGACTGGTCTCATCCAGGTTAGGTTCAGATGTGGGGTTGCAGATTGAGCTAAAGGACAAAGCAGAGCTAGGGATGATGGTGCTGAAATACCATGAGCTGTTCTCAGAGGTCAGGGGCCAAGTCTTCCATTTCCACTGCCTCAGGCTATATTTGCCAAATCTGGCAAATGGATCCCTTTGGGCTTTGGATCCAATCCAGACTCAAAACCATACAGGTAGGGGCCAGATCAGAGGCACAGAAGTTAGGTGGTTCAGAGTTGGGGTTCCAGTTTAAGCCAGAGAGGAGCCTCAAGTCCCAGCTGATGAACAGCACCTCAAACAAGTCAGCTTCCCAGGTGCTATCCTGTGGCATCAGCACTAGGCAGTAGGCTAAGTCTTGACAGGTGGGACTTAACCCATGCCCTTCTGGCCTAGTGGAGGAAACGCTACACGTTAAACCACACAGACAACAACACCCTCAGCAAGTTCGCAGATGACACTAAACTGGGGGAAGAGGTAGATATGCTGGAGGGTAAGGAAATCATGAAGCAGGTCTTCAAGGAATCAATTTTGAAGCACTAAGAGGAAAGTTATCAGGAATAGTCTGCATGGATTCACGAAGGGCAAGTCATGCCTGACTAACCTAAGTGCCTTCTATGATGACATAACTGGCCTGTGGATGAGGGGAAAGCAGTGGACGTGTTATTCCTTGACTTTAGCAAAGCTTTTGATACGATCTCCCACAGTATTCTTGCCCTCAAGTTAAAGAAGTATGGGCTGGATGAATGGACTATAAGGTGGATAGAAAGCTGGCTAGATCGTCGGGCTCAACGGGTAGCAATCAATGGCTCCATGTCTAGTTGGCAGTCGGTATCAAGCGGAGTGTCCCAAGGTTCGGTCCTAGGGATGGTTTTGTTCAATATCTTCATGAATGATCTGGAGGATGGTGTGGATTGCACCCTCAGCAAGTTTGCAGATGACACTAAACTGGGAGGAGTGGTAGATATGCTGGAGGGTAGGGATAGGATACAGAGGGACCTAGACAAATTAGAGGATTGGGCCAAAAGAAATCTGATGAGGTTCAACAAGCAAAAGTGCAGTCTTGCACTTAGGACGGAAGAATCCCATGCACTACTACAGGCTGGGAACCAAATGGCTCGGCACCAGTTCTGCAGAAAAGGACCTGGGGATTACAGTGGATGAGAAGCTGGATATGAGTCAGCAGTGTGCCCTTGTTGCCAAGAAGGCTAACAGCATATTGGGCTGTATTAGTAAGAGCATTGCCAGCAGATCGAGGGAAGTGATTATTCCCCTCTATTAGGCACTGGTGAGGCCACATCTGGAGTACGGTGTCCAGTTTTGGTCCCCCCACTACAGAAGGGATGTGGACAAATTGGAGAGAGCCCAGTGGAGGGCAAGGAAAATTATTAGGGGGTTGGGGCACATGACTTAGGAGGAGAGGCTCAGGGAACTGGGATTGTTTAGTCTGCAGAAGACAAGGGTGAGGGGGGATTTGATACAGCCTCCAACTACCTGAAGAGGGGTTCCGAAGAGGATGGAGCTTGGCTGTTCTTAGTGGTGGCAGATGACAGAACAAGAAGCAGTGGTCTCAAGTTGGAGTTGGGGAGGTCTAGGTTCAATATTAGGAAACACTATTTCACTAGGAGAGTGGTGATTGAGAATGGGTTACCTAGGGAGGCGGTGGAATCTCCATCCTTAGAGGTTTTTAAGGCCCAGCTTGACAAAGCCCTGACTGGGACGATTTAGCTGGTGTTGGTCCTGCTTTGAGCAGGGGGTTGGACTAGATGACCTCCTGAGGTCCCTTCCAACCCTAACCTTCTATGATTCTATGTCCATGTTGGCTGGAGGGCAGGGGGTTAAATACTTTGCTCATCTCTGGCTGCAGTTAGAGTCATGCATAATTTCAGCAATGAAACCCAACCAAGCCATTTGCAAGTCCACAACATGAGCCTACACTAGGCAAGCCTCGCTGTCCCCAGGAAACACAATGACAGGTGTGCCATTGTAGAGAAGGCTCAGAGGTTACACCACCATGATGTCTAACCACACTCAGAGTGGATGAATCTTTGCTAGCACGAATACACCCTTCCAGACAGACATCAAACTCAATGTGAAACCAACCAGGCACTGGGCTCTTTGCAAACTATTAGGAATCAGTCTTAGTGAAGTCCTAGGAAATGTAATTGTTTTACTTTGGGCATCCAAGACCCTTTGGTTTCTATTGTACGTGCGAATTTGCCAGAAAACAGTTGGTAATCACATGCCGATGCTGCCTCTGTAACTAGGGAAGAAAGCTACGTGCATGTTTCTGCTGGGCTTGTTTTGCAAAAGATCATCTCTTCCCTTCCTAGAATCAAAGGGGGAAGTTCCCTTCCCAACATACTGCTGCCTAACCCCCACAATGTACCTTATCGTATGCAGGGTATTCGCTAGCTACATGTAAGCAATTGGCACCATCTTCCTTATTCGCTTGTGAACATGAAATACCCCTCCCTGTTCAGAAATGCTTCAGATATTTACAACCAGAGCTTCAGGGTAAAACAAGCTGTGCCTTCCCACCTAACCAGTATGGACATCAGGGAAAAGCAGCAAGCGTGAGATTCCGCATTATTAACATGCACAGGATTGGGTCTCTTACGAAGCCATGCCCAGAATTATCACACATTTTCAGTTGCTCCGCCGGCCGGTCACCTCAAGAAAGTTGCCTCCATTTGTTCGCCTGTCCAGGCTCAAGAAAATTGCACCACGTAGCTTACACTGTTTTTTCAATTAATATCGCTAAACTGGCACAAACCCCTCTGTAGGCAGGTATTCTGGTTTCAGAGTGGCTTATTTTGGATTATCTTATAATCATAAGACATACAATGATCTAAGAGAAGCAGAAATCCAATGCACTTTTTGCATTAATTTAAAAAAACTTAAGGATGTGTTTAAACAAGCCACAGAAATCAGACATGGAAAATGTTTAATAGGGCACCTAGTCTATAACCTAGAGACTAGCTCTGCTCCCTAGAGGATACTGTCAAATGCTTTGTCCTGTCCAGTTACAACACAAAACCAGGGGGCTTTTGCCATTTCTCCTGCACTGTGAAAGACTATTCCAGAGCTTAAACGGACAACAGAAAAGGTTAGCCTGAATATCCGGAAACATTTCCTAAGCATCCAATAACTCCTAGCTCTCCCTGGGAGCATTCGAACTAAGTCTCAGCCCTCTATACATATATTTTCTTTAAGACTTTCCTCTTCAACCATTTTCCTTCAGTCCCTCCATTATTTTTGATTTTCCTTCTCTGTATTCATTCCAATTTGGAAAAATCTTTCAGGCATTAAGTTTCCCACAACTACACAAAGTATTGCAGGTGTGCTCACCCCAGGGACACAGATAAATGCACACTCTGGCTACTTGACCACAGCCTTTATGTTTCTACATTTGCAGCTCAAAATTGCTTTCTCTTTTTACTCAATTATTGGATTGCAAGCGCCTACCTAATCTGTAGTTCTGTCACACCCCTGGCCTCTTCCAGCATTACGGCTGCCTCAATTTCTCCTTCCTATTGAACAGATGCATTTGGGATTTATACATATTTCTTTACAGCAAACTCATTTTTATGTTTTACTTATGATCCTAAGTTCTTCAGCGGCATTTGTATTGCTTCCCCCCTCCTCACTGGTCTTTGCACCACCTCCCAATTCAGTGTCTGGATTTTGTTATACTGCATCTTATTCCCTCTTCTAGACCATTAAAGATGATAAATTAGATAGAATTGAACCACTGGCCCTACTAGACTCTTCCAACTTAAAATATATGGCTAGCTATTCTCATTCACTTTGTTCCTTCTCCTATTTTGAATCATACGAGCAAGCTCATACTCAAGCCAATTTAATTAATTCAGGTAAGATTTCATGAGACACCATTAAACGTTTTCACAAAGTCCCAATATTTTATTCCTTTTTTATCCATTGACTGTCAGTCTATCTCGGTTTAACTAGCTGTTGTACGTCTGACATAACTTCTTCAAAACGCAGGCTTTTTACTGCTCCTGGTTCCTTTCTGCTGCTATTTAAATACCATCCAGTATTTTAAAACTCTGTTCCAGCCCGATCCTTACACTGAGTCATTACTGGGGTATCTATACGCTTTCCAGGGGAACACAAAGTGACGTGACATACATCTGTTGTGTGGGGGTCTTTCCCATTTCCTCTCACGAGAGGGACAAATTGCATGGGGATTCTGAAAGAACTATACCTATGTTTTGCCAGCTGACGTAGCTCACCGAAGTACATGGGCAAAATGTGAAGACTGGGCTAGGTTTTGGGCTCAAGGCCCTCCATGAAATTGGACTAGGCTCCTCTTAAGACATGAATTCAGTTCCCCAAGCACCCTACAAATATTTCAGAAATAGCTGGGGAAGCACAGAACTACTTGCAGAGTGGGTTGCTATTTGTGCAAATGTGCTGTCCTGGAAGGAAACTTGAAGAACAAGTCCCCTTTTATAATGTATTCTATGCTGGCAAGACGCCTATAAATTAGGAGGAATTCGGGGAAGAGCAACAAAAAAACCTTAAGGGTCTGAGGGATTAGTTTAGGAGGAACGGACTGAGAGCGACATGTGTGATCCAGTGCTTGGAGCACTGAACTGGGAGTTGGATCTGGGTCCTCTTTGTGGTTCCGCCCCTTGCTCGTCATGTATCCTGGGCAAGTTACATGCCTTCTGTGTCTCCATTCCCCACCCTTGCAAATGGGGAATCTATTTCCCCACCTTGGTGCAGCAGTTTGACTTTTACAGACTAAAAGTATTAAGCGCTAACAACAAACACTCCTGGACCACATGACAACCCCACTGTGTGATAGAGGAACAGAAGTCTACACGTAATTGAATAGAGAAGAGATGCTAGCTGGAGTGATGGGGTGACAGGAAGGGGGACAAATTTAAGACACGGGGGGGGGGAAGGGGGGAGGAAGTGTCCTGATTCTGGTGTATTCTCCAAAAGGACGTGACAGAAATCTCATTGTCAAAGATATTCTCAACTGAACAAATCACTGAAGGCCCCACCGTAGTCCTTGCTACACAAGGCAGAGTTGCAATGGACTAGCTGACCCAATTTAGTCTTTTCTTTCTGATATGTTTCTGTGTTTGTGACTCTGAAGACGTGTGATATTACGCCTTTCGTGTTATGCTTGTCTGCAGCCACCCTGTTCAAATAAAAATGGCAACAAAGCAAGACGGCAACAAAGTGTGCATATGAGACTGTACCACTCATTGAAGTACTGGATTAGGAGAGGCTTGCTCTGTTGCCCTGGCTGTTTGGTCTCATCCTACCACCCCCCTATCACTGCTATCGTTCAGCAGCTCGGGCTCCTTTCTGTTTTGCGTCTCATCACCCTTGTCCCATCTGTGTTTCCTCTATCCTACATTTCCCTTGCACCCCGATGAGTATCTATAACATATTAACAAGTGTGTGTGGTATAAAATAAAAAATGAAACAAGGCATCTTGTGATGTTCCCTTCTGGTGTTATCCGGACTGATGATCTGCTAGGTCACTCCAATCCTTGACTCTGGGAGCCAGCCTCACCCTGCTCTGCTGTGAGAGCCCCCACTCCTGGGCTGTTCACGCACAGCCTCTGGCATGTAAGCTGCTCCTTGGATTGTGCAACCGAATGACCCTAGCCAATATCTCCGGTCCCAGACACTACCCTAGAAACCTCCATCTTGCAGTGCCCAGTTATGCCCGCTGGAGGTGCAAGCTTATATGAGTTCATCAATTTAACACAGAAATTGTTATGTACCAGGCTTGTTATCCCAAGGGGAAACTCTGACACACTTCAAACCAAACACACTGCTTCAGGTAGCATAAAATTTATTTATTACAAAGATAAATTTTAAGTGATTAGAAATAAGTCAGATTTGGTCAAATGAAATAAAAGCAACACACATTCTAAAATGATCTTAACACTTTCAATGTCCTCACAAACTTCGGGCATGGCTACACTTGCAGATGTAAAGCGCTTTGAGTTAAACCAGCCTTCGGAGAGCGCAGTAGGGAAAGCACTGCAGTCTGTCCACACTGACAGCTTCAAGCGCACTGGCATGGCCGCATTTGTGGCACCTGCAGCAACACTGGGAGCGGTGCATTATGGGCAGCTATCCCAGCATGCAAGTGACTGCAACGTGCTTTTCTAATGAGGTGGGGTGAGGGTGGAGTGTGACAGGAGTGTGTTGTGTGCATGTGGGGGAAGAGAGAGTGGGTTTTTGGGGGGCTGAGAGCATGTCAGCATACTGTCTTGTAAGTTCAGACAGCAGCAGACCCCCCTCCCTCCTCTCTCTCTCTCTCACACACACACACAGCATTCCACACTAATGGTTGCTTTGTCTCGGAGCAGATAAGCAGCCAGCTGTCAGAAACGGAGCTTTGGAAGGGCATATCTGCATTCCTGCAGCGATTCAAAAACAATGACAAGAGTGGCCACTTGACTTAAGGGGATTATGGGATGTTTCCAGAGGCCAATCAGAGCACAGTAAAGCAACACCTCGTTCACACTGACACCCGGGCATTTTAGCCAAGGTGCAGCAAACGTTATTCCACTCGCCGAGGTGGAGTACCAGAAGCACTCTACCTGCGGAGTCAGAGCACTCTACGTGCCTTGCCAGTGTGGATGGGTAGTGAGCTAGGCCGCCCAGGGCTGCTTTAATACACTCTAACTCGCAAGTGTAGCCAAGCCCGTAGATGCTTCTCACCATAGGCTGGCTGGTTGCTCTTCAGCCAGGCTCTCCCCTTTGATCAGTGCTTCAGTCACTTGGTGTGGTGTCTGTAGATGTAGGTGGGAGAGAGAGAGAGAGAGAGCGTGGCAAACGTCTCTCCCTTTTATCACGTCCTTTCTTCCCTCTTGGCTTTGCCCCCCCTTCAGAGTCAGGTGAGCGATACCTCATCGCAGTCCCATATGGACCAAAGGAAGGGGGGTGACTCACTGGAGAGTCTAACAGATCCTTTTGCTGTTGCCTAGGCCAGCGTCCTTTGTTCCGTTGAGGCTGGGCTGGGTTTGTCCCATACATACCCTGATGACGTGTGAACTGCCCCTCTGTTCTTGGAGAGTTTTTACCTGGTCTTGCTTTAAGCCATGAGGACATATTCTCAGCCTCATAACTATATACATGAAATTATAACCTATAACATGACTGTAACAATCACTATAACAACCCTGCTCAGTGCATCATGAGCCTTCCAAAGATACCCAACATGCATTGGATACCACACAATCATTTTATAAAGATGAACATGGGGGTGCAGGGGGTTCCCCTGAGGTACACAGCGTCACAGCATCTGTCTGCCATCACCCCGGACCCTTGCCTTGTATGTGATTATCCCTTCCCCACATCTTTTACCCGCTCTTGCGACTTTTCGGAGCACTCAGTCCTTGGGGCAAGCACTGTTGTCCTGTAGGACTGTGACATGACTAGCGCTTTTTGGGCACATCTGCAGTTCACTGTTACAAGTGCGGAAAAGTCGTTGCCTTTCTGAACCCACCGTCAGACACCTCCATTGTCTTTGCTGCCACTTGGCAAAGCTAAGTTCCAGAGACACCACTCAGTGCCACTGATGTTACTCAGAACGCTATGGACAGCAGTGAGATGGGCCAGAATCACGTCCAACCAAGGCTGCAGTGGCCAGGGAAAGTTACGAGAAACAGCAGCAGCAAGATGAGTAGCTGTTATACATGGGGAAGACGATGCAAAAGCAGAAGCTGTGGACAAATAGTAGAAATCTTTCTTCCTCTCTTCACGCAGCAGCTGGGAAAAACACAGTGCAGCAGAGACCCAGCCTGTCTGCGGTGGCAGGAGACACTGGAGCGGAAGATGCAGACACCTCCCTCTTCCTTCCAGAGAGAAGCTTCATGGTTATCAGACTTTTAACTAGCCAGAAATCAACACAACACACACCATTCCCCGGCAGGGTCAAGACAGCACCTTGGTAGGAACCCTAGCACCTGTCACTCCAGATCCTAGAAAAAGAGGGAGCTCTAGGTTTCTCTGGCCCATACTAACAAGCCCCCCATCTGTGCCTTTTACAACTCCTCCTGGCTAGCGGGTGTTTGGCAAGTTGCAGTGGGGGAGGTTTAGACTGGATATTAGGAAAAACTTTTTCACTAAGAGGGTGGTGAAACACTGGAATGCGTTACCTAGGGAGGTGGTAGAATCTCCTTCCTTAGAGGTTTTTAAGGTCAGGCTTGACAAAGCCCTGTCTGGGATGATTTAACTGGGAATTGGTCCTGCTTCGAGCAGGGGGTTGGACTAGATGACCTTCTGGGGTCCCTTCCAACCCTTATATTCTATGATTCTATGATAAGTTCTTCAAAACTCCCAAGATGCGCCTTTAGCCTCAGCAGCATGGCAATTCCACATTTCCAATACTTTGCTGAGTCTTACCCTTGCTTACAAGTGGGGTAAGCATCAACAAAGCCAGCTGAGAGTTTTTTTGGGGTTTGCACACATGGAGCAATCTTGGTTATTGAAATCAGTACAAACGAATCCTCCTGAGAGACAAGACCTCAGATAAATTGCACATGAGCACATCCTGTTCTTTGTGCTTAATGCTGAAGTGACTGAAGACCTGCTCGTGTAGCTTTCTGCTTCAAAATTCCAAATCAGAAGCATACTGCTACCAGGAGAATTTCCACTTTTTCAAACCTAACTTGTATGCTTTTGGAGGGCAGGGCTGTATTTTTCTATGTTTGTACAGCACCTAGCACAATGGGGCTCTGACCTCATCGATTTCTAGGTGCTACCACAATACAAGTGTTAAATAAATAATAATCCTTCATTGCCAAGGAGTGGACAATCAGATAGGTTATTATCCTGTATCTACCTTCTGAGAGTCTATGCTAGGTTTTTCTCTCGCTGAAATACTCTCTAGCCTAAAGCCACTTTTAAAAATTTTCAGTGGAGATCACTCAGTTGGTCTGAGAATTTTCAGGAGTATGAGAAAAGGCCTACATCGATCCAAAATAGTTTTGACTAGAACACTTTTCAGAGAGTTCTGAGAGAGCGAGAGTAGCTGCAAAGTTTGTTTGTTTTTGGTTATGTCACGTTACCAGGCAAACATGAACAAAGACAGAAAGGAAAATGTTTCACTGTTAAAGGAAAATCAGTTTTAATATTAAAGATTTCAAGCCCCACAAATAAACGCCATCCAGGCACAGCCGCAAAGAAACGAGTTCACGGAAACTTTAACACTAAACGAGTCTGATATAATCTATAGCCCACCACCAAATATTCAAAACTTCAGCTAAAATAATGTTGTGTCTTAACAAAAGCTCTTCCTAGTTTAGTAGAAAGCTTGTTTCAGTAACGCTAGACTTCAGAGTGTCACCGCTATATAAAACCTGCCTGTTTTAATTTTTTAGTTCATCAGAACATTTCCTAGTTTCCAGGATAATTAAACCCATTCCCTCATCCCCTTCTCTACAATGCCAAGGCCCAGTGTGGAAGAGGACAGAACTCCCAAAGCCCACTCTGGAATGTTCAAACCCTTAAATGCTTGGCATCTCTCTTTAAAAGAGAGAGAGTTTATTTTAAAAGCCGCTTTAATAGCAGCTGGGAATTACCACGGAGGCACTTTGTTATGCGATTTCCCAGCTGCTGACCCTATTCACAAGAACAAGGCCTGATGCATACTCCCAGCTCCAGAACGTGTGCTGCAGGCCGATCTTACAAGGCCGTCTATAATGAGCAACATAAGCTGTTGAAAGAGCCAGTTCTGCACTCCGGCTGCCCCTTTTACCACATTCAGGATCCCTTTTAAAGTCCTGTTCGTCTTTTTGCATCCCTGCTAGCTAGTTCAATTGCAAGATTACTGTAACACTTGCTCGATTATCTTTCAGACATTCACTGGAAAAAGTCGTCGTCCTGCACTTCGCCCAGGCACAGTGGAGAAGGGTTGATTTTAAACGGCAAATGTCAGCATTTTATGTTTTATTGCAAGAAGCTCGTTTTATATACACAAGAGCACCTACGCATACCAAGTACGCAGATGGCATTTACGGCTATGTAAGGGCATTCATTTCCTTGCCCAGGAGTGGTCCTACGTGTTAATAACTGCTCCTGATAGCAGACACTCCTAGTAGGATGGCACTGCACCACCCGTATGGAGGAGACCAAAAGAGTCTGCAAGTAGACACTGAATGGCTCATGACACTCACCCCAAGAACAGGACAATACCAACCGAAAAACAGAGGTCACTGAGAGCTGTTTTCCCTGTGCTGACACCTCCCTCCCCCACCCCACATCTCAAACTTTTTCTTAACATAAAGCATCTTAGGAGAGATCAGCTCGTGGGAAGCCTCCCACTCATCAGTCCCATTTGCAATCATGCAACACCTCCTTCCGTGAAAAGGTATTCACGGTTAGCTTTAAACAGAAAACAAACAAACAGTGTAATGCAGGCAGTGTTCTGCCACTGTTAAGAAATATTAATCACCATCCCCTTTTGGCTCATCTTTTCATTCACTGCCTCCTCCCCATCTGTTCTGTTCCTGCCATCCCTCCTCCACCACACACTCCACCCTGCTGTCTGAGCCTCCACATCTTTCTGGCATATACCTTACCTCTTCCCCTTTCCCCCTCGCACATGCTGCCCTTTATCCCTTCACGCGCCCCTCCTACTGGATAACTTCAGACTCGAAGGCTCCTTTTCCTTTCCAAGGCAGCAGCAGGCACGGGAGGAGTATCAGGCTGGCTCCTTGTTAGCTGCCGAGCTGATAGGAAGCCCGCTGTGCTGCAGAAGCAGCTGGCAGTGTTGCCATGTTACCTGCCAACTCCCCATGGACCCCCCAACAGGCGCACCACACCTGGGGACTAAACTGGCTTTCCTTATCTTCACGGCCCTTTGTGGCATCCCCACCGGCCCAAACGAGCCCGGGTCTCGTCTTCTTCTATTGCCCCTTCCACGCTACCATTTCCCACATCCTCTCCCTCCCCCACCCGCTCCTGGGTCAGAGGTATATTGCCCCACTCCTTCTGCACAGGGCAACTGCCTCCACTCAGAGGAGAATGGGTGCTTTGGATCCTCAGGGCCTAGAGCCACAAAGCAGCAGATCGGCCAGCCTGCCAGGCAGCTCCCCGCCCCAATAAGTCAGAGTGAAGAACCCCACAGACCCTGAGCCTTCCAAGTTCCCGCGGATTAAATGCACTTGAGTAGCTAGAAGGGAGGAGCAGACACGTATCACTCATGCAACCAGGGAGAGAGAGCTTACGGCTTAAAGGAAGGCGTCCTGGTGAACTCGAGGCCCAAACCCTTACCCCCACCATGACGTCTATGGGAGAGTGGGAAAGTTTGGCTAGTTTTCCCTCTCGGTTCTTCTTTAAAAAGTCACCCTAAGGAAAGAGATTCTAGGAACAGCTAGAGACCCCATTCTGATCCACCGCCCTCCCCACCCCCCTTTCTATAAGTCAGACTTTGATCTTCCACTGCAGGTTTCTTTCTAAAGGTTAATCCACTAGTAATTGCACTTGTTTCTAACCCATACTTGCCTGCCTTGACTACAGCCATCAATTATTTTCTAAGTTCTGTGCAAGGCTGCAATGGTAAATAGCAATCGCCTGCCTAGGGAGATCAACATCACAGCAAGAAAGAGACGTAAACAGCACAGCATTAGCTTAGTTAGTCTGCAAACAAAAGCCTGAAATGCTAGCTTAGGGGGATGCAAACTTCTCCCATCCCAGTCAATGTGGTGTTAACTCTGAAGCTGAACGATGACTGTTTACCTCAATGCTTCCTCTTATTTCACCAATATTTTAGTAGTAACATTTAGATAATGGGAGTTTATCCTTTGTTGCTTGATGCAGCAGCAGCTATTCTAATAGTGAATGTAACAAAGGTAGGGCTGCTCTTTAATAATCTTGTATCTGCATCTGTCGCATATAATGGAATGGTTACTTCACCCTGTGGGTATGTCTGGGTTGCATCTTGGGGGAGAGAGGGGAGATTGAGCAAGAAGCCTTACTGGCTCCAGCCTGCTCTCTTTGGGGAGCACTCAACCCAGTGTGAACAGGGTGGGTCAGAGAGAGAGGGGGGGGGCAGACCGAGTACCCCAGACACACAGGACAATCAGAGCTCCGCTAGGAGAACGTCAATAGGTTCCGTTCAGTTACAGGAAGAGAAGAGGAAAACCTGTCTAGCTCAATTTGTAGTGAAGGGCAAGATTAGAAGAGATTACGTTCCCACTGCTAAATAAAACCCCTTAGTTTTAAGAAGGCTGTTAGTCGCTATCCTTGCTCACAGGTTCCTGACGGGGGGGCAGGCAGGTGCCTGGAACCCAGTCAGGCCTGCAGTTTGATCAGTGGCTGGTGATGTACCCAGGTCCTGGTCCGAGTGTGGTAAAATTATGAGATTTCCCCCCCAAGACAGGAAAAGGCAGGGGGCTGACCACCTGAAAAGGTGCACTCAGAGACCAGAAGGGAGGAAAAGATGGAGCTAGCTCTGTAACAGTGATGGGAGTCTGGCTGTTTCTGGGGGGGGGGGGGGGGGGGGGCCTCTCCTCTCAAAGCACCAGAGAACCTGCCCCTACTTCAGAAAACCACCACAGATGCCCCCTGAGTGCAGAGGCCTTTCCTGCTCCTCACTTTCCATGGATCCGCCATCTTGGCCGCCAGTAAATAACAGCTATCCAGAGGGGAGGAAAGATCCCGGTGTGCTGCTGGGGAAATGAGAAGAGGCCGGGGGAGGTGACAGCACAGATGAAGAATCCGAGCAGGAAGGGTGGGTTTGGAATACAGACACGGCCGCTCTCTGCCACGCAGGGAGCTCCCAGGCCCCATGCCTGCTCAAAGGCAGTAGGGCGTGGGCAGGAAGCGAACGAACAGGTGCTTTCACTCTGCTCCCGCTTGCCTGGCAGCTCTTGCTGCCTCCACTGAACACACTAAACCCACCTGCACCAGATGGCCTCCCAAGAGAGCAGCTCCTGACTCATCTGTAACAGGGCCATCAGCAAGTCACCTAGTCCTAGAGGAAGACTGACAGATACCCGGCTGATATTTAGCTGACTTCTGAGGGCTGGATTTCTCTCTCTCTCTCTCATACACACACTCACACTCTCTCCCTTTTGTGGCATGATCTAACAGGAAAAAAAAGTTACGGAAAAATGGTGAGAACAAGAGGAGAAACCTTGACTTAAAAAAAAAACTTAAAAAAAAGCTTAAAAAAAAAACTGCAAGGGGGGGGGAGAGGACACAACAACCACGGCTCCAAGGAAAGGTTGCTTGGCACCGAAAGACACAGGCATTCCCGTTTAGTACCAAACTCCCCAGGGCACCCTCCAAGTGTTTATTCAGCAACTTCTACATTTTCTTCTCAACAAGCTGGCCTGGTAAACTGTTGCCATGAGGGACAATCTGCGTTGGGAGCCACACCCGCTGAGACCGTTAACTCTGTGGTGGAACGCCACACAGCAATACACAAGGCACTCAAGGAACAAACTCAGCTCGGACCATTTGAGAGCGCCCAGTTCTATTGCCATGACAGCAACTGCTCTCTGCTGCTATTACAACCGTTTGCCTATGCATAGCAAGACAAGCAATATGTTAATTATCTGCTAAACAGCAAAGCCTAGAGCCCAAATATGGTCAGGCCCCCATTGTGCTATGCACTATACAGACACACACAAACTGAACAGCTTATAATGTTAACAGACCAAACAAAAGGTGGAATGGGAAACTGAGGCACAGAGAAAGAAAGTGACTTTCCCAAGGTCACCCAGCAGGTCCGTGGCAGAGATGAGAACAGAACCCAGGTCTTCTGACTTCCAGTCGAGTACCCTCCCCAGGGGGTCATGCTACCTCTCAGCAAGCAGAGAGTACCCCACAACCTGGTCAAGAATACTTGTCCCCTATATTTGCCCCCAGTTCTTCAAACCCCCATATGTCTTGCCTCTGAACAGGGAGAGGAGGAAACCCCTTTCCCCTGATGCAATAAGTGTTGACTCCTTGCACATGTGCAGATTTCCACGACAGAAGCAGAGAACAGCTACTCATGGTAAGAAATACAAATATAATCACCTCCTTGCCAATAAAAGCAAGCCATCACCTGCACTCAGGAGTCCCTTGCCACGGCTGCTTCAGGTCTGTAACATACAGAACATTTATAGGGTATGAAAAATACTGGACTGGTTACACAGTGTAAGTTGGAGGGATCTGGTCTCATGACTCAGCTCAGTGCGGGAAGCAGCTCTTGGCTCCTGTAGTCCGGCCCTCCGGAGTGGTGGTCCCAGCTCTGCCAAGGACTCGCTGTGTGACCTCGGGCCAGACGCGTGACCTCATCTGAAAGACGGGCAGTAAGAGTGACTTGCGTCTCGGGCGGGGTTGGGAGGATGAAGTGTCTGTGGTGCACTTTGAATAATAAGTGAAGCTGTGTGAGGGATCTCGTTCCCGGTTTGGGTTTTTAGTTTCATTCACACACACACACCTCTCTCTCTCTCATTACAGAGGGGGGAAAAAGACTGTTAGCTGAAGGTTTCTGCAGCTGGCTTACCAGCCCCAGACAGGGCTAGCCGTCCTATGAACTAAGAATGTGGCTTTTGATCGCAAGTGCTCAGCTCACGGAAATCACACAAGCAGGCTGTAGGAAGACAAAAAAAAAAAAAGAGCTCTCTTATAATTCAAAGTTGGTTCCTGTACGCAGATAACACAATCTGTATCTGCCGCTGTTCTGCCCACGAAGACTTGTCAGAACAGTCATTCTATCCCGATGTGGGGGAGTGGCAGGCGAGCACTACGCAACGATGCCAAAAGATCCGACTCCAGCCAGCTATTTAGGATTTCCATTTTGGTTCAGCCACCCCGATCTTCCTCGAAGCCTGGTTCTATTTTGAAAGCACTGGCAGGAGCAACTCAATACAAGGGTAATTCTGGTGGGCTGGCAGGGCTACAAATCCCCTTTTTCACACCGTAATGACTGAATCGTGTCTTCGTATCTGACAACACTTCAGAAGACAAATGAGTTTTCTATCTCCACTAGCTTTTGCAAAAGAAACATTTTCCGATGCTCCCTTTTGGAGAGTTCCCCCACTCCTCTTCATATTCCTTTCATTCCTCTACCCTATGGGTTCTCAACAGGGCAGTAAGTTACCAAAGGTCTGAGGAGGGGAGAGGCTGCAACCACAACCCTTTTCTTCCTGGCTAATCCAGCTTTCTCCATCACCCCTTCAACGACAATTGCTTCCCCACAAACACACATGTTCTGTGAATACTACCCAAATCTGTATGCCAAGTCAGAACTCGGGATCGGGTGTTTCTCCCCCCCCATCCTTTCTGATCACTGGTCCAGGAGCCCAAAGAGTTTTCTGAATCAGAAAAATGCATCTAGCCTCAACAGTCTGCAATATCAGATGACCCCAGGACAATGGATGCCCGCCTGCTTACAGGGAGCCTCAAAAGTGAAGCAGAAAAAAGAAGAGGAAGATAAAACACAGGATTTGCCATACCACCAGATCAAATCATTTACCCATCGAGTCTGATATTCTACCTCCAGCAGCCACCAACACCTGACAGTTCAGAGAAAGGAAATAAAACCAGTTAGCCAGGTACTTTATGATTATATATCAACGTATAGAGAGGGAATCCCCTTCCTGGTCTCTGCAATCAGCTCATGTCTTGATGCATGAGACTGATTTACCTGTATCTTAGATCTGGGGGGCGGGGCGGGGACAGAGCACATCATGCAGGTTTCTCAATGTTAAAGGTCAAGTCCGACTTCCAACCTGACAATTGCGGCAAAATATGCAGGCAAGTTCAACTGGAAAGACTCCGAGTCAATCTACCATCATGCACAGAACTCTGCGTGGGAACTGCTATTGCCCTGTTTCCCCCCACTTGCAACAGGACAACACACAAAACTTCTTTCAGCTCCCAAGTTAAGCACCGGTGATCTTCAGTGACGTAGAGAGGAAATTATTGGGCAATATTAAAAAGATGAGATGCAGCAAATTTACCATTGATTGGATGCAATACCATAGCACAAAGACCTACATAGAAAATGGATCCCTCCCACCCATGCCTTTCTAATCACCCAGTGTCATGGGAAACTAAACCTGACATCCAAACAGTCAAGATACAAGAGACTAAGAGTAAAAATATTTCTAAGATAAAAACTTGCCTTCCAGGAAACCAGCTGCCTACAAACACGGCACAGCTGCAGACACCCCCTATAAACTCCATGCAGCCTGCATAGACTTTGAGCTCGAGGGGAGGGAAAGGAGATATTACAGCTGATCAGATGTAAGAGGCTCTTAGCAAAGTGGTCCAGCAATCTCATCTGAAATTCATACAGTTGCGATGAGCTTGTCTGCAGATCCCACACAGCTGAGAATCAGCACTTACGTGAACTGCACACACAGCAATTCATTACATCAACATCCCTTTTCCAGTTGCTTTTCGCCAACCCCCCACCCCCAACCCACATACTCTCCAAACACTTTCTATGGGAGTGGAGCAAAACCCTATACTATTTGACCAGCAAATCCTGCTTGACCTCAGAATACCATCACCACCCTCTTTGGTGGCGTTAACCAAGATCCCAATGTCCTTTATGGTCATTGATCAAAGCTCAGCACATCTGTGAGAGGTAGATGAATAGGTAGAGAGAGATTTCTTTGACAGGGTAACAAGCCTTGTGGATGGGGGGAAGCAGTAGACGTGGTATATCTTGATTTTAGTAAAGCTTCTGATACTGTCTCGCATGACCTTCTCATAAACAAACTAGGGAAATACAACCTAGATGGATCTGCTAGAAGGTGGGTGCATAACTGATTGGAAAACCGTTCCCAGAGAGTAGTTATCAGTGTTTCGCAGTCACGCTGGAAGGCCACATTGAGTGGGATACCGCAGGCATCAGTTCTGTTCAATATCTTTATCAGTGATTTAGATAATGGCATAGAGACTACACTGATAAAGTTTGTGGATGATACAAATCTGGGAGGCGTTCCAAGTGCTTTGAAGGATAAGATTAAAATTCAAAATGATGTGGACAAACTGGAGAAATGGTCTGAAGTAAACTAGGATGAAATTCAATAAGGACAAATGCAAAGTACTCCACTCAGAAAGGAACAATCAGTTGAACACATACAAAATGGAAAATGACTGCCTAAGAAGGAGTACTGTGGAAAGGGATCTAAGAATCATAGTGGATCACAAGCTAAATATGAGTCAACAGTGTAACACTGTTGGAAAGAAAAAGAAAGCAAACATTCTGGGATGTATTAGCAGGAGCATTGTAAACAAGGCACAAGAAGTAATTCTGCCACTCTATGCCAAGCTGGTTAGGCCTCAGCTGGAGTATTGTGTCCAGTTCTGGGCACCACATTTCAGGAAAGATGTGGACAAATTGGAGAAAGTCCAAAGAAGAGCAACAAAAATGATTCAAGGTCTAGAAAACATGACCTATGAGGGAAGATTTTAAAAATTGGGTTTGTTTAGTCTGGAGAAGAGAAGACTGAGAGTGGACATGATAGCAGTTTTCAAGTACATAAAAGATAATTACAAGGAGGAGGGAGAAAAATTGTTCTCTTTAACCTCTGAGAAAATGACAAGAAACAATGGGCTTAAATTGCAGAAAGGGCGGTTTAAGTTGGCCATTAGGAAAAACTAACTAGCTGGACACTTAGGAAAACACTGGAATAAATTGCCTACAGAGGTTGTGGAATCTCCATCAGTGGAGATTTTTAAGAGCAGGTTAGAGAAACACCTTTCAGGGATGGTCTCGAGAGAACACTTATTCCTTCCTTGAGTGCAGGGGACTGGATTAGAAGACCTCTTGAAGTCCCTTCCAGTCCTACAATTCTTTGATTAAGTGACTTGGCGAAGGTCAAACAGCAAGTTGGTGTTAGAGCTGGAAGAGAACCCAGACCTGATGTACTCCCTTGCTCCAACACCTAGGATAGACTTCTGTTCAGTACCTGGTGTATGGGATTACATGTTTATAGGAGTCCTATCTTTCCAGGTCACAACAATACATTTCCTAGTGAAAATTTTCAGTATGACAGACATGAACCCCTCTTTAGCAGCGCAATGAAGAATTCAGACAGATATGGGTAATATACAAAAGAACTGGAATCAAACTACAGCAAGGAAATACTCCCTCCAGTTGTCAGAAGCCTGCAGGTTCCATTTACATTCGTATTTCTTCCCTTTACACCTACTTTTTATACTCTACAAAAGGGATTTTCGAGCGCGGGTCTTTGGGAAAATCCCCATCACTGAGAGCTGCCCATCCACTACCCCTCTCAATTACTAAAAAGAAAAGGAGTACTTGTGGCACCTTAGAGACTAACCAATTTATTTGAGCATAAGCTTTCGTGAGCTACAGCTCATTTCATCGGAGTGAGCTGTAGCTCATGAAAGCTTATGCTCAAATAAATTGGTTAGTCTCTAAGGTGCCACAAGTACTCCTTTTCTTTTTGCGAATACAGACTAACACGGCTGTTACTCTGAAACCTCTCAATTACTGTCACCCATGGCTATATCTAGGGCCCTACCAAATTTATGGTCCATTTTGATCAATTTCACAGCCAGAGGTTTTTAAAACTGGTCAATTTCACGTTTTCAGGTGTTTATATTTGAATTTTCACCACGTTGTAACCGTGGGGGTCCCATCCCCAAAAAAGGTCGGGGGGGGGTCACAAAGATGTTGTAGGGGCGGTTGCGGGATTGCCACCCTCACTTTGCAGAGATTCCTGCAGCCGGGGAAGTTCTGGGAAGCGGGTCTGATCTCCCCACCAAGAACAGCCAGGCAGAGGAAGAGGAAGTCCTGTCCCCTCCCCAGCCTGGAGGACTAGCAGCTGGAGCCCAGCAAATGCCCCCAGCCTTGTCCCTCTTTCTCCCCTCCAACAGCTAGATTTCACAGGGCAGGTCTGATTTCATTGTCCACGACGTGGTTTTCACTGCCGTGGATTTGGATATCCATAAGCAGGATCAAAACTGCAGCAACTGCTCCTGATGAAGGACTACCATGAGTGACGCTAGCTTTATCAACAGCTAAATGTGCAGCAGTTACAGCTACTACAGAATTTGCTTTGGTTTTTTAATCTACGAAGAAGTGTGACCACAAATAACCCCTCCTTTCCCGGACAGTTCAAAACTACATTTAGATCACTCATTGTCGTGTTCCAACCTGTTCCCCACAACCATCTAACACCAGCTTCCTTTGTCCCTTCCTATCATCTGGTCATGCTTGGCATAAGCAGGCTTTTCTGTCGCTCCCATCATCCTGAACAGCCTTCTTGTATCCATCGTCTTTCCATTTTATTTCAAATCTCTTTTAAACACATAATTTAACCTTCACCTGAACCACTTAACGTTGCCTGAGCCATATAGGACTCAAGATTTAGGATCTCTACAGTGCTTTTGCAGAAATCAGAGACCAGCAGAAAAGTTTCAATTAAAAACAAAATTTTAGAAGAAGCAGTTAGAAAACCATTCCCTTGCAGTGTCTGCAACTCATACTGTAGCACTCAGCTAGAACTTGCGAGACATTAACACCAACTATCAAATCCTGTCCAATCTGAGAGAAATACAAAAGAACCAGCAGACACAGCAATGATTCTTTTAAAAGTACTTTTGGTTTTAAGCTCATGTGCGATATATTAGTAACAGGTAAGGTTATTTAAAAAAACAGAGGCTCTGATTTTTAAACTGAGAGCCTCTTTAATTTATAAACGCAACAAAGGCTGGGGGGGAGGGATAGCTCAGTGGTTTGAACATTGGCCTGCGAAACCCAGGGGTTGTGAGTTCAATCCTTGAGGGGGCCATTTAGGGATCTGGGGCAAAAATTGGGGATTGGCCCTGCTCTGAGCAGGGGGTTGTACTAGATGACCTCCTGAGGTCCCTTCCAACCCTGATATTCAACTCAATTCATGGGGGAAACAAAGCAACACACTGACTGATGCTGCAATTCTGATGACCATGCCAGGTTCTGCAGGGAGTTCTAACTATACCACAATAATGAGAAGGATTGGCTGGCCTGAAAGGAAATCACCTCTGCAGGGCAAGCACCATCAGAGAGAAGAAATAAAAGGGGAACGTGAGGAGGTGAAACTCAAACAACCCATCTTAAGGGGGGGAAATGCCAAAGATATCCCCTGCTCCACCAACCGGCAAGGTCACGTCTTCACTACAGAACCCACTCAAGTTATCTGCACTCAAGTTACTCCTCTCACATTAGCCTAGCTTGAGTGAACACAACCATACTATGAAATAACACTCAGCATGATCACTCTGAGCAGCTTAACTGCCAATGAGTTGTGCTAAATTGATCTGTAGCCCACACCTAGGCTTAGCAGAATTCGGGGGTGGGAGGGTGGTTACTCATTTCAATAGATAATACTTCTGCTTATTTTAAGCTTTTTATTTTTATTTTTATCTATTTCAGTTTTCATAGTTGTGGGAAATTGGGGGGGGCAGACAAGGGAAAGAGGTCAGAAATTATTTAATGCCAGTAGACATTGAGACTCTAAATTAAAGGCTTGTAACAGTTAAAACACACAATCAGCATCATGTGTCAAAATACACAAAGTAAATATCCTTAAATCAAACTCTGACAGGTTCTCAAGCAGCATTCTTCTTACTTTGCCCTCCCATACATTTCAATGACTGTTGATGGAAATATTTTTTCATCTGTGCGCGTGTAAGGTAAAACTGACATTTACTGATAAAAATCTAAGGCGTCAAAGCCGATCTACACCAGAGGGGCCAGGCAACTCGAGTTAAAGCACCACCACCACTCAAGGTAAGTGTTTGTGTGTGGACAGGACTAGAGTTAACTCTGCAGCGAAGACAAGCCTTAAGAGATACAAACTTAAAAAACCCCTCACAATCCCACCCCTGTGATTAGCCACTTGGTACTTCTCTACACAGACTGCCCTACTGACTGATCAGTTAGCTGGTTGTGTGCAAGTGGATATACAGAAGCTCTCCCAGCACTACTGGCGTGAGAATAAGCCTATTAGTCAGGTTGAGAGATTCCTTCACTGCCACTACCCCCAATCAAATCCCTGAAACCTGCAATTTAGAGGAATATGAAACTGTGACTTGTTTACTGAGCCTGTATTTAACAATAATCTACAATCAGTTTTCTATTCGATAATCACTCTAAACGCATGCACAGATTTTTCCCTTGTTCCTGTAAAACCCCTGCTGGCTTTGCTTCAGTTTTGCTCTCTTCTTTTCAGTAGGCGAACATGGCATCTCTTCTTTTACACTGACCTCAGTCAAAGTTTCTGTAACACCTTGGCCCAGTGCCCCTCTGCACAGTCCCCAGTCTTCTTGTGAGCAGACCCAACTGCTGCGTCCCACATGCTTCCACGACAAGTGGGTCTGAGTTGAGCTCTCTCTCTGTTTCTAGCTCTGGGTCTACAGGGCCATGGTCCCAGGCTCAGACTGACACTCCCTTCCTTGTGGCATGGGACTCCACATTCCAGTTGCCCTTGACCCTGAAACCACTGCCTCAGACCTCCCAACCCCTCATCCCCTCCCTGATGAGTTTTCTGCCCCAACCGTGGCATTTCTGGGCTTCTGAGTTAACTCCTTCTGGACAATATGGCAAAAAACAGGCTTGGGAAAAGACCTCATTTGCCACCGTCACTTTAGTCTTGAAAGCACTTGAGAATAATAAATCTTTGCAAGATTAAAGTCTCATGACACACCTTCGTCTGCTCTCACCCAATCTGTGAGCCTGGGGTTTGTCAGCATTTCAAGTTGGGCAGAGTCCCCCCTGCATAGCCCGCTTCCAAGCAGCAACGGTCAGCTTCCCGACCCTCTTGCCCTCCCAAATCAACTCAGAGCAGCATCCCACTCAAAAAGTCTGTTCCTTTTTGCCATGCGTTCCATTGGAAAGCCCCAGCCCTGCCCGCAGTCAGGCTCACCACATAAGTGGAAGAACACAAGAAACGGCCATATAGGGTCAGACCAATGGTCCACCTAGCCCAATATCCTGTCTTCTGACAGGGACCAGCACAGGATGCTTCACAGGGAATGAACAGAACAGGGCAACTTTCGAGAGATTCATCCAGCTCCAGCTTCTGGTGATCAGACATTTAGGAAGCCCCAGAGCATGGGGTTGCATCCCTGACCATCTTGGCTAATAGCCACTGATGGACCTATCCTCCATGAATTTGTCTAATTATTTTTTTAATCCAGTTACGCTTTTGGCCTTCACAACAACCCCTGGCAATGAGCATGTTGTGTGAAGAAGTGCTTCCTTTTGCTTATTTTAAACCTGCTGCCTATTAATTTCATTGGATGACCCCTGGTTCTTGCATTACGTGAGGGAGTAAATAACACTTCCCTATTCAGATTCTCCATACCATTCATGGTTTTACAGAAAATCTGTTGTTCCATAGGCACAAGTAAGTGGTTGAGAGACAATCAGAATCAACAGATGGCTTCTCAGTGATTGTCATTTAAAGATGTGGCAAAAACCTTTTCTGGGCGGGCACTGCCTTCATGGCAATACAATAAGCTGGCCAGAGAAAGTTTAGAAGTGTTCAGCACTTAATACAAAAACGAAGGTCCTAACACAAAATGGAGTTCACAATTTGATACACACATGCCAGTCATGGTTTGTTCCCTCTAATCCCACATTGTGTTCTAGCCCTCCTTCTCCATATTTTCCTCTTGATTTCTCCAAAATACTTCACTTCCCTAAGGGCTTGTCTACACATAGTCGCTCCCAATTAACATCGTTTGTGGACACTTGCTCTGGAATAAGAGTCCACACATGGAGTCATCCAGGAACAGCCATTGTGCTTTAAATTCACACCTTACCTTAATCAACATTAATTTTCAAGTGTAAACAAGTCCTAATCTACCCTATCGAGCTTTCTTCATACAAACACACACAATTCAATGAGGGTTAATTAGCACGGTAAGCAATGCAACTGCTTCCGGAGTGTGAACTCAGACAGACCCCTCTGGATTCTGCCCAACCAGCAAGATCTGCCCAGGCCAAAGATATGCACTGGACTTGGTATTTGATTCCAAGTCCAGTGTCTGTTTTTCAGC
Source organism: Caretta caretta (assembly GCF_965140235.1). Lineage (NCBI taxonomy): Eukaryota > Metazoa > Chordata > Testudines > Cheloniidae > Caretta > Caretta caretta. Next base: position 9,113,394 of record NC_134207.1, on the reverse strand, counting down.
AGTGTCCAGGCCTGATCCCGTGTCAGGTTGATATACAGCTCAATGCCATTACTTGAGTATTTTAACCAGATAATTAACAACTAGACAGAACTTACACTCTCCAGGATTAATGCCCAACACAGAATCCCGCCACTCCCCCTCCTTCAGCTGAGGCAGGTGCCGAGATTCCTATATGGAAACTGTTCAGCAGCTCATCTTTCCTAGCAACCTCTGGCTAGCTGGTATCCGAAAAGTTTGAGGCCTTTCTTGCCATCCCTCTCTAGATACTGGAAGTGACCTCTGAAAAGACTGGCAGGTTGCAGCAGAAGAAACTGGCCAAAGCTATGAGCAGCAGGAGAGGCACTGAAGCCATCTCCTGGCAGATTCAGGAAGCACTGCATTGGTTTACACGCTGGTCATGTTTTAAAATCTATCATCACGGCCATTAGAGCTGAAAATTATACACGTTCTTAGTGAGTTCCTAGATTCCCAGGAGAGAGCCGTCAGTTCAGCTGAAAGTTTCTCACCACCGGGAAGTGGATTTTTTCTCAAGACTCAATGATTCATTACCAAGAAGTTTGCTCACCTGTTTGACACAGTTAGTTGCCAGTTAAATGCTCTCATCTAGTCTAGTAGAGGCTGGATCCAAACAGATGTGATTAAGATTTTACATTTTTCATCGTGGGGCCATTTTATAAACACGCATGAGCTGCAGAAAGCTCTAATAGCACCCTATGGAAGATCTTGGAAGAACTGCTATTCTTGGCTGCAAGATCATTTCTTCCCAGGAAGTGGAAATGACTACAACCACCACCCCAGACTGAATGGTTGAAAAACAATCTGCAAAAGCACTCAAAACTCCATCCACTTGAGAAGTAACTCCTAGATGCACACAACAGCCATGCTAAGAGCAGCATTCAGCAACTTACATAAGATGGCTACACTGGGTCAAACCAATAGCCCATCTAGCCCAGTATCATGTCTTGAGATAGTGACTAGATGCTTCAGAGGGAATGAACAAAACAGAGCAATTATCAAGTGATCCATCCCCTGTTGTCCAATCCCAGTTTCTGGCAGTCAGAGGTTTATGGACACCCAGATCATGGGGTTGTGTCCCTGACCATCTTGGCTAATAGTCATTGATGGACCTATCCTCCATGAAATTATCTAGTTCTTTTTTTAAAGCAATTATACTTTTTGGCCTTCACAACATCTCCTGGCAATGAGTTCCACAGGTTGACTGTGCGTGGTATGAAATACTTCATTTTGTTTGTTTTAAACCTGCCCCCTAGTAATTTAATTGGATGACCCCTCGTTCTTGTGTGATGAGAAGGGATAAATGACACTTCCTTAGTCCCTTTCTCCATACCATTCATGATTTTATAGACCCCTATCATATCCTTCGTCATCTCTTTCCTAAGATGAACAGTCCAAGGGCAGTTCTACACTTAAAGCGCTACATTGGCACAGCTGTGCCATTGTAGCGCTTTAATGAGGACGCGCTAAGCTGATGGAAGAGAGCATCTCCCGTCAGTTTAGTTAAAAAGCCGTCCCGCTGACATAGCGCTGTCTACGCTATAGGTCAGTATAACTCTGGTCACTCACAGGTGCGGATTATTCACATCCCTGCGCAACCTAGTTATACTGAAGTAATTGTGCACTGTTAACAAAAGCTCAGCCTTTTAAACCACTCCTCGTATGGAAGCAGTTCCTACCTCTAATAATTTTTGTCGCCCTTCTCTGGACCTTTTCCAATTCCAAGGTATCTTTTTTGAGATGGGGTGACCAGATCTGCACGCAGGACTCAAGGCATGTGCTTACCATGAATTTATATAGAGGCATTATGCTATTTTCTGTCTTATTCTCAATCCCTTTCTTAGTGGCTCTTGATGTTCTATTCGGGTTCTTTTTTGACTGCCACTGCACACTGAGCGGATGTTTTCAGAGAAGTATCCACAGTGACTCCAAGATCTCTTTCTTGAGTGGTAACAGCTAATTTAACCCAATTTAGTGAGATCCCTTTGTAATTCTTTGCAATTTGTAGGATTTAACTATTTTGAGACATTTTGTATCATCTGCAAACTTTGCCTCTTAGCTGTTTACCCCTTTTTTCAGATCACCTATGGATATGTTGAACCACACAGGTCCCAAAACAGATCCTTGGGGGACCCAGCTATTTACCACTTTCCATTGTGAAAACTGCCCATTTATTCCTACCCTTTGTTTTCTATCTTTTAAGCAGCTAGTGATCCATGAGAGGACCTCAGACTCATACATGTTAAGGCCAGAAGGGACCATCATGACCTCCTGCACATTGCAGGCCACAAACTCACCCAGCCTCCTCATGTAATAAACCCCAACCTCTGGCTGAGTTACTGACGTCCTCAAATCATGATTTAAAGACTTCAAGTTACAGAGAATCCACCATTTATTCTAGTTTAAATCTGCAAGTGAGCAGTGCCCCATGCTGCAGAGGAAGGCGAAACCTCCCCAGGGTCTCTGCCAATCTGACCTGGGGGAAATTCCTTCACAACTCCAAATATGGCAATCAGCTGAACCCGGACCATGCCAGAAAGACCTGCCAGCCAGACACCTAGGAAAGAATTCTCTGTAGTAACTCAGAGCCCTCCCCATCTATTGCCCCATCTCCAGCTGTTACAGATTTTTGCTACTAGCATCGCAGATCGGCTACATGCCATTGTAGGCAATTAGGTCATACCTCACCCTTCATAAACTTATCAAGCTCAGTCTTGAAGCCAGTAAGGTTTTTTGCCCCCACTGCTCCACTTTGAAGGATGTTCCAGAACTTCACTCTTCCAATGGTTAGAAACCTTTGCCTAACTTCAAGCCTAAACTTGTTGATGGCCAGGTTATATCCATTTGTTCTTATGTCTCCATTGCCACTTTACTTAAATACCTCCTCTCCTGCCCTGGTATTTATCCCTGTGATGTACTTAGAGAGAGCAATCGTATCGCCCCTCAGCCTTCTTTTAGTTAGGGTAAACAAGCCAAGCTGATTGAGTCTCCTCTTGTAAGGTAGGTTTTCCATTCCTTGAATCAGCCTAGTAAACCTTCTCTGCAGCTGTTCCAGTTTGATTTCATCTTTCTTAAACATGGGAGACCAGAATTGCACACAGTGAGTGAGATAAGGTCTCACCAGTGCCTTGTATAATGGCAATAACACTTCCCTATCTCAACAGGAAATACCTCGCCTGATGCATTCTAGGATTGTATTAGCCTTTTTCATGGCCACATCACATTGGCAGCTCAGTCATTGTGTAATTGACCAATACACCCAAATTTTTCTCCTCCTCTGTCACTTCCAACTGATACATCCCCAGTTTATGGCAAAAAAAAATTGTTGATAGTCTTTAAGTTCATGGCCTTGCAATTTGCACTACTAAATTTCATCCCAATTCTATTACTCCAGTTTTCAAGGTCCTCCAGATCTCCTTGTATGATATTCCAGTCCTCCTTCATATTGGTAATACCTTCCAACTTTGTGTCATCCACAAATTTTATTAGCACACTCCCACTTGTTATGCCCCCTTTGGTGTGAGATCTTCTCAAAGGCTTTCTGAAAGTCCAAGTACATTATATCCAGTAGATCATCCTTGTCCACATATTTGTTGACACCTTCAGTGAACTCTAATAGATTGGTGAGGCATGATTTCTCTTTGCAAAAGCTGTGTTGACTCCTCCCCAATATACTGTGTTCATCTATGTGTCTGGTAATTCTGTTCTTTACTACAGTTTCAACCAATTTGCCTGATACTAAAGTTAGGTTTACCAGCCTGTAATTGCCAGGAGCACCTCTGGAGCCTTTTTTAAAAATCCACATTACATTAGCTATCCTCCTGTCATCTGGCACAGAGGTTGATTTAAGTGACAGGTTACATACTACAGTTAGTAGTTCTGTAAATTCATATCCGAGTTCCTTCAGAACTCTTATTACAGTTTAATAGTTTATCAATTTCTTTCAAAACCTCCTCTTATTGACACCTCACTCTGGGACAATTCTTCAGATTTGCCACCTAAAAAGAATGGCTCCAGTGTGGGAATCTCCCTCACACCCTCTGTAATGAAGACTGATGCAAAGAATTCATTTAGATTCTCCACAATGGCCTTGTCTTCCTTGAAGGCTCCTTTAGCACCTCGATCGTCCAGTGGCCCTACTCATTGTTTGTCAGGCTTCCTGCTTCTGATGTACTTAATATTTTTGCCATTGGTTTTTGTCTCTTTTGCTAGCTGCTCTTCAGATTCTTTTTTTCACATGCCTTATTACACTTGACTTTGCCAGAGTTTATGTTCTTTCTATTGCTGTCAGGAGGATTTGACTTCCAATTTTTAAAACATGCCTTTTTGCCTCCAGTTGCCTCTTTTACTCTGCTGTTTAGCCATGGTGGCATTTTTTTTTTTAATCCTCTTTATTTTTTTTATTCGGAGTGTACATTTAGTCTAACCTCTATTATAGTGTTTTTAAATAGTCTCCATGCAGTTTGCAGGCATTTCACTCTTGTGACTGTTCCTTTTAATTTCCGTTTAGCCAGCCTCCTCATTTTTGTGTAGTTCCCCTTTTTGAAGTTAAGTGCTACTGTGGTGGGTTTCTTTGGTATTTCCCCCACTACAAGGATGTTAAATTTAATTACATTATGGTCACAATTACTGAGCAGTTCAGCTATAGTCAGCTCTTGGACAAGATCCTATGCTACACTTAGGACTAAATCAAGAACTGCCTCTCCCCTTGCGGGTTCCAGGAATAGCTGCTCCAAGAAACAGCCCTTAATGGTGTCCAGAAACGTTATCTCCGCACGTACCCAGTCAATATGGGGATAGCTGAAATCCCCCTTTGTTATTGGGTTTTCTGTTTTTGTAGCCTCTCTAATCTCCCTGAGCATTTCATAATCCTTATCTTGGTCAGGTGGTGCTTAACACTCCTCCTCTTCTGGCTCCTGATTTCACAACAGTTTTTGCACAAGTTTTTTTTTTTAAACCTGCAAGGGGTTTGCATTTTTTGTTAAAGGAACCTTGAATCGCTTTCCAATGGCTTTTCCTTTCAGTGCACAGCCATAGGCATCACGTATTTTTAAAGCCACCTCCTGTAGTATGATGGCAGAAGAAGACTACAATTCAAGTAATTCATGCTGAGCAAGGGCCTATTGTTCCAGCACTTCATCTTCCTAGGCCCTGCAGTTCCAGGGGATAACAGCTTTAGACTCTGCCAGACTCTGGGACTGAGTGCAGCAGGGTTCCCGTGTTCCAGTGTGGGGCAGAAGACGAGCACGTTCACAAGGCGAGGAAGGACAATGTACTCTGACACTACTCAGCTCCTTGAGCTCGTTAAGGTCACCACTTTGTTTCGGAGGACAGTAAGAACCCACTGGCCCTCTCCCCCTGAGGTCTGCAAACTGCTGCTGTTGCATCTGTTTTTAGGGAAAGAGGTAAAAAGGAGATTTCAACAAGGGAAGCGGAACAGAGGACAGAAGGAGCAACAGCAAAAGGAAGGGGAAGAAAAAAAAGATGCCACCCACTTTGTCCCCCACAGAGCTGGTTGGGAAAGAAAGTGACAAAAGAAAGAACAGGGCTTGTCTACAGGGACCACAGTAAGCTGGGGTGTGAATTTACCCAACACTAGCCTGCTGTGGTGTAACTGCGTGTGTGGTGTAACCTACTAATGTGTGTTAACAGTTAGTTAATGCACTTTGAGCTAGTCCCCTTTCAAAAAGAGGATCAAAGCAAAGCGTTCTAACAAGCTGTTAATGCATGTCAGCAAGGTGCACAAGGACAATTAGACAGCAGCAGGCTAGCCCGGGGTTGCTGCGGTCTAATTGTTGGTGCAGGCAAGCCCTTAGAAAGAGAGGCGCATTCTAAACACTAGTGAAGACAAAGCAGTTTGTAGTTTTCACACAAGTTAGCAAGTCCAAGGTAAACCCTAGGGTCTTCATAGTCTAACTCGATCTGGTAACTACAAAACTGCCTTGTTTTCACTCAGATTTGACTTAAGAACACACAACCTTCAGGTGTTAGAACAAGGAGGAATCTTACTTAAAGCCCACTTTTTAACCATGGCTCCCCTCTACTCATTTTTTTTTTAAAAAAAAAACACTTAACTTATCATGAGCTCTGTAGCCAAACCTCATTGCTGCTATTATTGATTACTTTTTTTCTGGAAGCAACCTAGCAATTTTAAACTTCTAGGACATACACCAATACAAAAGAATGTTTTGCTTATACTGTGTAAGAATTACTTAAAAATCAATGAGCTTTTCTTGGGAGCCGTTACATTACCTAATTAACAGCCATGTGCCAGTGACATTTTTAAAAGCTGTGAAAGTAACAGAAATATCACCAAGTAATTAAATTGAATGTATTGTGTTTGCTGGGCTGCAGCAGGGAGAACCTCCTTTAGCAGCCCTTGCTCAGGTATGGGCCCAATTATCTTCTCGGTGGATGGCCGATTAATCAGAGGGCTGTTACCTTTTCTCAAAGTACCAGCTGGTTCATAGATCTGCATTTACTCATGCTTCCTCTTGGGTGTAATTAATTCTATAGCAGAAGATAACATAGGGCATCACCAATAGGTGGCATTGCCTAGAATAAAAAGAAGAAATAAGCACATGTAACTGAGAACAGTTGCTGGGAGCTGTGTATACACTGCCCTAAAAGCGACTGGTTAGATAGTAAAGATTTTTTTTTTGCACTGTCTTCAGGATAGTAACACGGCTTACTCCCATTTCAGAGAGCTGTCTCCTGTTGCTTGACTTGTATTTAAATATAGAACCGTAACTCTGTGTGCAGATGGGTACTCTACACATGGGACCCAAACCACCTCCCACTGAAGTAAATGGAGGCCTTTCCTTTGGCTTCACTTAGCACTGAATCTGACCCCTAATGTCCTCCTTCTTTTGAGAGTACATCTTCAGAGAGTTCACTTGAGTAATCTACATTTAAATTTAATCCTCTCGCATTAGACTAACCTGAGTGAGAGCAGCCCCATTGTGAAAAAGCTTTCAAGTTGCTATGTCCACATGGCTCTGCACTCACTCGTGTGCCACTAAGATTTCTGAGGGTACACACCACGGCTCCTTGTAATGCAATAAGCTGAGCTGCTCTAGGAATTCTCTCTCCCCGAGTGAATTGTGGGAGAACTTTGTCCTTTCTGGGCACACAGGAGGAATTATGGAAAGGCACTGGAGGACTAGCAGCACATGAGATGAGATGAGCTGGCCTGCGTCCACCACAGCAGTCACGTTAGCAGCTGGCTGTGCTTACTTTAGTTTTAGACTTTACCCCGGACTTCCCAGCCAACTCAAGTTAAAAGAACCACCACACTCAAGATAAGTCCACTGTGAGTAACAGGACTTGAGTCAGGGCAGTGGTCCCCAAACTGTGAGGTGCACCCCCCTAGGGGGACACAGAGGAACGTTGGGGGGGGGGAAGAGGGCGTGGCAGGCCCAACAGGGGACAGGGAGGGAGCGCCACCCAGCTCTGCTCTGTCCCCAGCCCAGTTGCCTAGAATTGCTAAAGCGGAGAACAGGCAAATACACCTGCATTAAGCATTTGTGAAAAACAGGATATGGTCCCAAATCAGTAAAATCTACCAGTTCTGAATTAAATTCCAACTGTTATAGAATACAGCACTAATGTGACACAAATCAGGGTGTCTTTAAATCCAGTCTGCTGCAAAGTAAGGGATCTTACTAAATGAGTTGGTTATATAACCAAGGTATCAACTTCCATTGATTTGTGGTTTGCATCTTTTCAAGGCCATCAGTAACTGCATGTGCATCCCTATAGGGCTATACTAGCTACTACACCAGGGGTTCTGCTGCACAGCTACATCAGTCAGGAATCGCCTCTCCAAGTTCACACCCTGACCGTCATAGCTGTGCTGGCAGAAGTCTGTAGCGTGGACCGAACCCAAGGCTTGTATTCTTGCTGAACAAGTTTACCAAGAAGGATGCACAGAAAAAAAAAATCCATTCATTCGGCTTAAATCTCAGTTCCTCTGAGTGGGCAGATAAAGTTACAATTGAATTAGTTAGAAGCTGGCAGTAACATAAAACCCAAGATTTAGACTAACTGCTGGGATTAGTAATTCTGGTTGTACAAGATGTACACCACATGCATTTTGGAATAAGACACCAGCATCCAGAGCTAGCGTCTCAAAAGGGTCTGTCCAGCTGAACACGGATATTTTTTAATCTAAACTCCAAAATGACAGTCACATGAAGAAGGGGTTGTTTTTTTATTAACGATATCACACTAGTGCCTAGACTAGGGGTGGCCAACCTGGGGCTCCGGAGCCACGTGCGGCTCTTCAGAAGTTAATATGCGGCTCCTTGTCTAGGCACTGACTCTGGGAATGGAGCTACAGGCACCAACTTTCCAGTGTGCGGGGGGGGGGGGTGCTCACTGCTCAACCCCTTCTTGCCCCCTCCCCTGAGCCTGCCGTGCCCTTGCTCCTCCCCCTCCCACCCCAGAGCCTCCTGCATGCCACGAAACAGCTGATCAGGAGGTGCAGGGAGGGAGTGGAAGGTGCTGATCGGGGGGGCTGCTGGTGGGCGGGAGACGCTGAGAGCGGGCGGGGAGGGGGAGAGAGCGAGCTGCTGACATATTACTGTGGCTCTTTGGCAATGTACACTGGTAAATTCTGGCTCCTTGTCAGGCTCAGGTTGGCCACCCCTAGCCTAGAGGGCTCAAATTAGATCACTGCCCCATGAGCCCTATTGTGAAAAACACTGTACACATGTGTGCATGCACACTCCGCAAGACACAGTCACTGCCCCAAAGAACTGAGAACAGAACTCAGGATTCCTGACTTCAGCCCAGAATCCATCCACTAGACCATACATACCCCTCTGCCATTTTCCAGATTCAGATCATCCAATACAAATAGTCTGCAATAATTTGAGTTAAATACATAACCTGAGAGGGAAACTGAAAACTTGTCTACACATACAGCGAAGCAGCCATGCCACTGTAGCACTTTAGTGAAGACACCGCCAGGAGAGCTTCTCCTGCTGGTGTAGTTAATCCCCCCCTGCGAGAGGCAGTAGCTATGTCAATGGCAGAAGCTCTCATGGATTTTTCACACCCTCAGCGATGTAGTTATACCAAGGTAAGTTTGTAGTGTAGACCGGGCCAAAGAAATATTATGAGTCTAACCATTTAAACACACATTTTCATAACTGTAATTGGGAGGCTGCTGAGAACTTTCACCAACCTAGTTTTTATTTACTTAAAGCTGAAACTCATGTCAAGGAAAAAGGCAACCAAATATACTCAAGTATCGAGAACCATGCCAGTTGTGTGTGGCCACTACCACTATTGCCCTTCAGCACCTATTACTTCTGCTGCTTCAGATCTCAGAGTCCTCATGCGCATTGCAACAACGTATACCACCACATCTACACTCATAAGAATATGAGAGCCGACATATTAGGTCAGACCATCTAGCCCAGTATCCTGCCTTCCGACTGTAGCCAATGTCAGATGTTTCAAAGGGAAATGAACAGAACAGGGCAATTATCGAGTGATCCATCCGCTGTCGTCCAGTCCCACCATCTGGCAATCAGAGGCTTAGGGACAATCCAGAGCATGGAATTGCAACCCTGACCATCTTGGCTAACAGCCATTGATGGGCCTTTCCTCGCTGAACTTATTTGATTCTTTTTTTTAAACGCAGTTATACTTTTGGCCTTCACAACATCCCCTGGCAATGAGTTCCACAGGTTGACTGTGCCTTGTGTGAAGAAGTACTTCCTTTTGTGGCCACACATACTCCTTTTCTTTTTCCTTTTGTTTGTTTTAAACCTGCTGCCTATTAATTTCATCAGGGGACTGCTGGTTCTTGTGTTTCATGAACGGGTAAATAACGCTTCCTTAGTCACTTTCTCCAGTTCATTAGTGATTTTACAGACCTCGACAACCCCCTTAGTCGTCTCTTTTCTAAGTGGCTTGGTCCCAACCTTTTTAATCTCTCCTCATACGGAAGCTGTTCCAAAACCCTAATCATTTTTGTTGCCCTTCTCTGTACCTTTTTCGATTCTTTTTTAAGATAGGGCGACCAGAATTGCACAGTGTTCAAGGTGTGGGCATACCATGGATTTATACAGTGGCATGATGATATTTTCTGTCTTTTTATCTCTCTCTTTCCTAATGATTCCTAATGTTCTGTTAGCTTTTTTTGCCTGCCGCTGCGCACTGAGTGGATGTGTTTAGAGAACTATCTAGGACAACTTCAAGACCTTTTTCTTTAGTGGTAGCAGCTAATTTAGACCCCATCATTTTGTATGTATAGTTGGGATTATGTTTTCCAATGTGCATTAATTTGCACTTATCAGCACTGAATATCATCTGCCATTTTGTTGCCCAGTCACCCACTTTTGGGAGATCCTTTTGTAACTCTTTGCAGTCAGCTTTCGACTTAACTATCTTGAGTAATTTCATATGGTCTGCCAACTTTGTCACCTCACTGTTTACTCCTTTTTCCAGATCACCTGTAAATATGCTGAACAGCAGTAATCCCGGTACAGATCCCTGGGGTGCTCTGCTATTTACCTCTCTCCATTCTGAACACTGACCATTTATATCTGTGCTTTGTTTGTTGAAAGTGTAGCTAGGCATCACAGTTAGTATGGCTGTACCGTCACTCACGGTCTCCAAGCGCAAACATGTTCAGCGTGACACCGCCTCATGCACGATGCTCTTCTCCCAACCACACTTTGGGACATGCTACCCAGGCGACACAACCCCATCAGCACCCTCCTCCAGCCCGCAAGGCACAATCTCCACCCCCTAAGGCTGCACTAAGAAGGGGGCGCATCCGGCCAGCTCCAGGACATCATACACAGGGGACACCCCCATCTGCAGGAGATGCACCCAGCTACAGAGTACCCTATGCACGGGAGCGCGGTCTCCCCAACTCCGGAGCGTCCTGTGCATGGGGCACGTGCCACCGTCCAGGCAAGGGGCGCGCTGCATGGGGGAGTGTGCGGGGGGGGGGGGGGCAGGCTCATCCCCAGCGCCCCCCGCCCGGGCCGCCCACCCCCCAGTGCCCCGCACGCGCAGGGGCGGGCTCCTCCCCAGCGTGCTCTGAACGCACCGGGGCTAGGGGGATGACGCCCCCCCAACTCCCAGCGTGCCCCACACACGGGGTCCTCCCCAGCCCCGGGCCGGGGGAGGTCACGGTCACACTTCCCCCCGCCCCCCTCCCATTGTTGCAGCTGGAGCTGGCGCCGCCCTGCACCCCCCGCCGGGCTGCCCCCGCCGCGCCGCGCCGCGCACACTCACCTGCCTCCCCCGCACCGACCCCCGCAAGGGCGCAGCAGTAGCAGCAGCAGCAGCAGCTCGCGCCCGCCCGCCCGCCGTCGCGCGCCGCACGCGCTGCCTCTGAGCTCCCCCGGGGGCCGGCGCGCACCCGCGCACGAGACACCACCCCTCCCCTGCTCCGTCGCGCGCCCCTCGGCTCGCACGCGCGCAGCCGCGCTCGTCGCCCCACCCCCTTCCCTGCCGTTCGGAGGCGCTCGGTCCGGGGCTGCCCCCACCCCTTACACAGGGTGTCACGTGGGTGCCGGGGGAGCCAATGGGAGGTGGCCGGAGGGCTGCGATGCTCTAACGGGGCTGAGGGGGTGAAGGAGGGGGGAGGCGACTGGAGAAGTTAGAGAGGACAAAGGGGAGGGGTCACGGGGGGAGGGGGGGAGACGGAGGGTGGGGGAGGGGAAAGAGATAGGAGGGGAAAGGGGAGGGACAAGAGGAGGGGCCGGGGAAAGGGGGCGGGGCCAGAGGAGGAGGAAAAGGGGTTGGGGGGTAAGAGGAGATGGGGAGAGGAGATGGGGTAAGAGACGGGGAGCAGAGAGAGGGGGTAAGAGGAGAGGAGATGGGGAAGGGGGAGGGGTAAGAGAAGGAGGCGGGGAGCAGAGAGGGGGTAAGAGGAGAGGAGATGGGGAAGGGGGAGGGGTAAGAGAAGGAGACGGGGAGCAGAGAGAGGGGGTAAGAGGAGAGGAGATGGGGAAGGGGGAGGGGTAAGAGACGGAGACGGGGAGCAGAGAGAGGGGGTAAGAGGAGAGGAGATGGGGAGGGGTAAGAGACGGGAAGCAGAGAGGGGGGGTAAGAGGAGAGGAGATGAGGAGGGGTAAGAGACGGAGACGGGGAGCAGAGAGGGGGGTAAGAGGAGAGGAGATGAGGAGGGGTAAGAGACGGAGAGGGGGAGCAGAGAGAGGGGGTAAGAGGAGAGGAGATGGGGGAAGGGGAAGGGGTAAGAGAAGGAGGCGGGGAGCAGAGAGGGTGTAAGAGGAGAGGAGATGGGGAGGGGTAAGAGAAGGAGGCGAGGAGCAGAGAGGGGGTAAGAGGAGAGGAGATGGGGAGGGGTAAGAGAAGGAGGCGAGGAGCAGAGAGGGGGTAAGAGGAGAGGAGATGGGGAGGGGTAAGAGAAGGAGGCGGGGAGCAGAGAGAGGGGGTAAGAGGAGAGGAGATGGGGAAGGGGGAGGGGTAAGAGACGGAGAGGGGGAGCAGAGAGAGGGGGTAAGAGGAGAGGAGATGGGGAAGGGGGAGGGGTAAGAGACGGAGACGGGGAGCAGAGAGGGGGTAAGAGGAGAGGAGATGGGGAAGGGGGAGGGGTAAGAGACGGAGAGGGGGAGCAGAGAGAGGGGGTAAGAGGAGAGGAGATGGGGGAAGGGGAAGGGGTAAGAGAAGGAGGCGGGGAGCAGAGAGGGGGTAAGAGGAGAGGAGATGGGGAGGGGTAAGAGAAGGAGGCGGGGAGCAGAGAGGGGGTAAGAGGAGAGGAGATGGGGAAGGGGGAGGGGTAAGAGACGGAGACGGGGAGCAGAGAGAGGGGGTAAGAGGAGAGGAGATGGGGAGGGGTAAGAGAAGGAGGCGGGGAGCAGAGAGAGGGGGTAAGAGGAGAGGAGATGGGGAGGGGTAAGAGAAGGAGGCGGGGAGCAGAGAGAGGGGGTAAGAGGAGATGGGGAAGGGGGAGGGGTAAGAGACGGAGAGGGGGAGCAGAGAGAGGGGGTAAGAGGAGAGGAGATGGGGAAGGGGGAGGGGTAAGAGATGGAGACGGGGAGCAGAGAGAGGGGGTAAGAGGAGAGGAGATGGGGAAGGGGGAGGGGTAAGAGATGGAGACGGGGAGCAGAGAGGGGGGTAAGAGGAGAGGAGATGGGGAGGGGTAAGAGAAGGAGACGGGGAGCAGAGAGGGGGTAAGAGGAGAGGAGATGGGGGAAGGGGAAGGGGTAAGAGACGGAGACGGGGAGCAGAGAGAGGGGGTAAGAGGAGAGGAGATGGGGAGGGGTAAGAGACGGGAAGCAGAGAGGGGGGGTAAGAGGAGAGGAGATGGGGAGGGGTAAGAGACGGAGACGGGGAGCAGAGAGAGGGGGTGAGAGGAGATGGGGAAGGGGGAGGGGTAAGAGACGGAGACGGGGAGCAGAGAGAGGGGGTAAGAGGAGAGGAGATGGGGGAAGGGGGAGGGGTAAGAGACGGAGAGGGGGAGCAGAGAGAGGGGGTAAGAGGAGAGGAGATGGGGGAGGGGTAAGAGAAAGAGATGGGGAACAGAGAGGGGGGTAAGAGGAGAGGAGATGGGGGAGGGGTAAGAGAAGGAGACGGGGAGCAGCCGGGGGGAAGAGGAGAGATGGGGAGGGGCAAGAGGGGAAGGAAGGGGGAGGGGGAAGGGAACAGTGAGAGAGGGGGTAAAAGGAGGGGGGGCAAAGAAGGAGTGGGGGATGGGCTAGTATAACTGCAACATGGCCTCAACTTCCAATGGCTAGTTCTGCTGTTGCTGACATTCACGATTTTTATCACAAGTGTCGCCTATGCCCCCACCCCACCCCACCCCACCCCCCGGTCAAGGAGCATTTCCTTTAGCTGTTAGCACTATAGGGCTAGTGACACAGACAATGAGTAGTGTTGATTCTCTGCACTATAGGACAATGGTTAACTCACCTACTAACCTGCTAATTCAGTGACTTTGGAGGAAGAAGCTAGTGAAGCTGGGAGAAATCCCAGATGGAGTTAAACGGCACAGCACGTTGGAAAATGGAGTGTAACTTGTACAGTGGAACGTCACACACATAGTTCCCAAAAAAGGCAAACTTCTCTACAGATACACCAAGAGCTTGGAACTTGCAGGATCCATTGAGGAAGATGGCTCAGGAATCTCAACCAAGTTACTTGCCCAATGTGAAACAGCAGTTAAAAAAGCAACCACCATACTAAGGAGCATTGAACAAAGGTGCAGAAAAATAATATTGAAAGAACTAAGTAATTAAGCACCACTACCCTCTACTGGAGGGAATCGGGACTGTCCAACTGTGTGTCACAGGCTCTATACAAAAAGCACCTGAAGGTTACTCTCACTTAGCTCAAGTGGGAAAGGCCTCATCCAAAGCCCACTGACTTCAGAAAGATTTGAGTTCTAGCCCTGCTAGACGGTTCCAAGTTGGCATGCTGGCAGCCTGTTGACAACCGTGAAGTCCTAGGTAGTTGAGGGTTTGTACAATGTTATAATAACCTGACATCAAACAATGATCTATCTTTCCTCTGGAGTACAGTGGTCAACTCACTTTAAACTGAAAGGTTCAGAGAAGTACAACAAAGATGATTAGAGGTACTTGCATATTGCGAGAGTTTCCAAAACCTAGGATCAATTAGCATGGGAAGGAAAAGAATTAAAATATGAAGCAGAGTCACTTGAGTGATGTGTTTAAGATTAGAAAGGATAGCATAAAAACAGAAAAATCTCTTCCTGCTTATACCATCCCCATAATTCTACAATAACGAGTTACTTGAAATTAACAGAAGATTAATTTGGGACAAACATATGGAAATATTTCTTCACACAGTGCATAACCAACTTGTGGAATCGAGTGCTGCAGTCGATACAAAGCAAAATATTGTTGCTGAACTTAATAGAAGACTGGAGAATTTCCTAAGCAATATAAATAATAAATTTAATATGGTGCAACTTGCAGTAGCAAAGCTAGATAAACTCTAGATGTAATGACATTACATCAGTGGTCACTACCCTGGAGACGTGGGTGATTTAAAAGCTGCAAATACTTAGCTGTTCAGGGCAGGGATCTTGTCTTAGGCTGTCAATATGTTACTTTATTATTATAAATCACCATGTATATCTAGGGTGCTATATAAATATCATAAAGTTGAAGGAATGAGAACCGAGCAACAGTCTTCAGCACGAGCTGCCTCTCTTAATTTATTTTTGATTGATAGGTTTTTTTATGGCACTCATCACTATAGCATCTGAGTGGCTCACAGACATTAAAGAAGTATTATGGTCTTCTTGTTACAGAGATGAAATGAGGCACCAAGAGGGATTAAGCGCCTTGCCTAAAGTCACACAGAAAATCTGTAGTAAATCTACGAATAGACTCATAGAAAAGTAGGGTTGTAAGGGACCTCAAGAGGTCATCTAGTTTTGCCCCTCATGCTAAGGCAGGACCAAATATACCTAGACCATCCTTGACAGATGTTTGTTCTGAAAAACCTCCAATGACAGGGATTCCACAATCTCCCTTGAATGTCTATTCTAGTACTTAACTAACCTTATAGTTAGAAAGTTTTTTTCTATTATCAAATGTAAACAGATTAAACTAGTTCTCAGGAGTCCCAGAGATATGCTTTAATCTCAAGACCGTCTTTCTTCTGTGGTGAAAGACACTGAAACTTCGTCTTCTAAATCAGAAATTCCTGAGAATACTTTTAACCTCTGAAAGCATTAAAGAACTAAGCCTCACAAGACCTTGTTGGTATTAGGTTTTACAGATGAGGAAACTGAGGGTATGTCCACACAGCAAATGAAGGTGTGATTGTAGTTGTGACATTGCACTCCACAATGTTTTATGGAAATATGCTTACGAGTGTGACTATGATGTAACTGGAATATGCTTCATGCAAAAGGTCTTTTGTAAGGTATCATTACAAAGCTTATGATCTACTGAGTGTGGTCATCCTATTTGTCTGCATGTATTATTTCTATGTCTAGAGTTAGGAGAATAAGATATAAACTTGTATTACCGATGTAAACATATTAAGTGGAAGCCATTAAGGGTGCTTCAGAATCAATGACCTGTAAATGGCTCTGTTACTTGCAAACCTTCCTGGGTACCTATGGGCCAGCCCTGGAAGAATGGAGGCTGGGGTCTCACAGGACATGTGAACATATCACCTGATACTCGAATCCATCTTAAACCTGGTGCTTTTCCATTTAGAAGGAGGGGTGGGGACCTAGAGAGACAAAGGAGTCCCGCCTTGGGCCAAAGCTATAAAAGGGGGTGGAGCAGGACAAGGGGAAGTCCCAGCCATGAGAAAGCCCCTGCCTGCCACCTAAGATATCTGCTGGAACTAACAAGGACTGTAACGGGGGAAAGGATTGGGCCCAGACTAGGAAGGAGTCTAGTCTGTGAAAGAAGCTTATTGGAACATCTCTGAGGGTGAGATATTACCTGTAATCAGTTTCTTAATGTATTAGGCTTAGACTTGCGTGTTTGGTTTCATTTTGCTTTGTGATTTACTTTGTTCTGTCTGTCATTAGTTTAAACCATTTAAATCCTACTTTTTATACTTAATAAAATCATTTTTGTTTATTAATAAACGCAGAGTAAGTGATTAATAGCTGGGGGAGCAAACAGCTGTGCATATCTCTCTATCAGTGTTATAGAGGGCAGACAATTTATGAGTTTACCCTCTATAAGCTTTATACAGAGTAAAATGGATTTATTTGGTGTTTGGATCCCATTGGGGTCTGGGTGCTGGAGTCAGGTAACCTGAAGAGTCATTTTCACTTAAAGCCTGCAGTTTTGGGGGCATGGCCCGGACCCTGGGTCTGTGTTGCGGCAGGCTAGCATGTCTGGCTCAACAAGACAGGGTTCTGGAAGTCCCAAGCTGGCAGGGAAAACGGGCTCAGAGGTAATTTCAGCACATCAGGTGACAGTCCCAAGGGGTTCTCTGTGACCAAACCTGTCACAGTATTGCAGGCGTACCCGTATTAGCTTTAGCTAGTAATGAAGACATGACAGCACGGACTTCAGCATAGGCTAGCAACCCGAGCCTGTATCCAGGTGCTTGGCAGGATTGTACAGGGGCAGCTAGCCCATGCCAAAGCCTATGCTGCCACATCTGCACTACTATTGTTACGTGCACTAGCTAGATTAAAACTAGCGTAGGTATGCCTACCTGTGATTACACCTTTGTATACTGTGTAGCTGTTTCCTGAGAATCACAGAAATCTGTCCAAGGTTACATCACACGTCTGTGTCATTTTGAGATAAAACTATCTTCTGGATATCTTCTGTTATATGATCCCTATCACTGTAATATTTCAACACTTTTATTGTCTCTCTGTTTAAATGTTGAACTCTTTGGAGCAGAGATCATGTCTTTTGTTCTGTTTTGTGCAGCACCAAGCATGTGTAATTCCATTTCCTTTATTTTATTGGCTCTCAGCATGTAACAATGTCTGTGGCCAAATCAGGAATAAAATCCAGTGTGCTTGGCACTGTGCAATATGTAGAGGAGGATCCAATTCCTGCTCTATGGAGCTTGCAATCTAAACAGACGGTACAGACATAAAATGCCTTGGATGATCTGAGGAAGGTTCTCTATCACAGTGTTGCGAGATTGGGACTTTTCAGCTTGGAAAAGAGATGACTAAGGGGGGATATGATAGAGGTCTATAAAGTCAAGACTGGTGTGGTGAAAGTAAATAAGAAGTGTTATTTACTCCTTCTCATAACACAAGAACTAGGAGTCACCAAATAAATTAATAGGCAGCTGGTTTAAAACAAACAAAAGGAAGTATTTCTTCACACAACGCATAGTCAACCTGTGGAACTCTTTGCCAGAGGATGTTATGAAGGCCAAGACTATAGGAAAGTCTACACTAAGTCAACCTAAGTTACGCAAGTTACTAAGTCATGCTAAGTCAACCTAAGTTACGCAACTCCAGCTACGTTATTCACGTAGCTGGAGTTGACGTACCTTAGGTCAACTTATTGCGATGTCCACACTGTGCTGGGTCAACGGGAGAAACTCTCCCATCAACTTACCTTATGCTTCTCATTCCGGTGGAGTACCAAAGTCGATGGGAGAGTGATCAGCAGTCCATTTAGCGGGTCTTCACTAGACCCACTAAATCGACCCCTAGTGGATCGATCGCCATGCGTCACTTGCCCAGTAAGTGGAGACAAGCCCTATAACAGGGTTCAAAAAAGAACTAGATAAGTTCATGGAGGATGGAGATGTGGGCAGATGAAGTGGGGAATGGGTGGAAATGAGAGCAGAGGTGCAGCGAAGAGTAGCATTGGATACAGAGTTGTAAGGATGAGAGCTTGAACCTGCTGCAGAAGAGGAAGCCAGTTGGATGAAGGTGCAGCACTAAGAAGGCCTGGAAATGGATCCAGATGCATCTAAGGCAGGAATTCCACACAGTCATTACAAGTGTCCCCAGGGATGATGTTATGTGTGGTCCAGCAAAATGCCTGGTCTACAGGTCAGCCTAGACCTTAGCTCTAGGAATTTTAATGTTACTTAAGAGATGTTGTGGTTGGTTTGTTGCCTAAAATACAGAACAGGAAAATATGGTTCTGAGCTACCTGCAGCCAGATCATGATAGATGCTAAGTGCCTTCCCCATTGTTTCGAGTTCATACCTTACCGAAGGCGCTCGGAACCTCATGGCCTTGGGCCAGATCATTCTAATTCATGAGCATGTGTAATTCCATTTCCTTTATTTTATGTGAGTTACTTGACTGATGTATCGTGGCTACACACACATTACAGTTTTGCTATTTACTCTGTGCCTTGCAGGTGACCTGCAAAGTAAAAACAATAAAAATTAGTGCTCTTTTTGGCTTTATTATGTGTCACTAAATCCTGAAAGGTTGGGGAGTGTTGTGGTTTTTTTTCACATTGGAGGTTCAGCCCTGGTGTGTCCTGGAGGACCCTACTGATGATGGGAGAACTGGTAGGTTTATAATAACAGGGGTACCATGCAAGTGAAACCAGATTAATTGAGAAAGGAAATTATTTTTATTCTAACTGTATAGAACCCTTTGGGGGCTGTGATGGAGCTTACTCCCATCACCTGTCAGACAAGGGGTTAAAAGCCAGTTAGTGCACTTGTGATTGATTGATTGATTGCCTTCTGTCCAGAGGGGGTGGAGGTACGTAAGGATCATGACACCCCCCCTCTCCCTACTCTCCCACCCCCCGGGCCTCGTAAGGAACCAGGGAGAATTGAGGAGAAAGAGAGAGAACCTGCCCGTGACTAAAGAGAAGACAGGATTTTCTGTGGACAGAAACCCACAGGGAGCAGGTCACGTTCCTGTAGGGGTGACCCTGAGGTAGGTCCAGTAAAAGCACTTGAGTGGAGCCCATGAGGGGTGAAAGACTTATTAGTTCAGCAGAGAATGGAGGCTGTGTTAAACACAAGCGGTGGGAAACAGCACAAGGGGGCTTAGAGGTAGGAAGCAGCCCACGAAAGTAGCAGCACGTCTGAAGAAGCAGACCTAGCTGCTTAGTACAGGGGTCCAGGCCAGAACCTAGAGGAGATGGTGGGCCTGGGTTCCTGAGGAAAGAGAATGCAAGTCAAACATAAGGCATAGTGAGCCTAGGATGGGGCTGAATGCTGACCCCAAAGGCTGGGGTGAGGAATAGCCCAAAGAATTCCTCAGGCAAAACCAGACTTGACAAGCCTAATATTTCCATGGTAAAAAAAACAAAAAAACAAAAAACAAGCAGAAAAAAACCTTTGAAAATAACTTTCTGGACCTCTTTATGCATCATACAAAAACAATAAAGAGTATACTTCCATATTTTCTCCTTGAGCCTTTCCTTTCCTTTCACCTTTAAGATAGCAGGTTTCGCTGTGTAACTCCCTCCTACCTCTTCAAAGTGAGGACAAACTCTAAGTGAAAGAGGAATGGAGGCTGTGGGTGGAATGACTGTTGTTTTCATTAAATAGTAAGTAAATTGCTTTTGGTGTTCACAGGCTTGATTCTGCCAGTCTTACTCAGATAAAACTTCTGTTGATTTAACTCTCTTTTGACATCATTGGATGCACAAGGATTGGCTGCTAAAACCAAATACAAATCAACTATTTCCTTTAAAAAAGAGAGAGAAGGAAACAGGAACAACCAACAAAGGGAACAAAAACAAACACAAAGGAAAAAGCTTGCCAGCCACTACAGTTGGTAAAATATTTTGGCCAAATTCTACCAGTGTTACACAAGTTTAACCCCATTACCTTCAATGGAACTGAGGGCAGAATTTAATTTTCAATATACATTTATTAATTTGTTCCATTTTTTCTTTAACATAATGTAGTGGTTTGCAGCATTGTTGTAGCCATGTCAGTCCCAGGATGTTAGAGAGACAAGGTGGATGGACTTTTATTGGACTAATTTCTGTTGGAGCAAGATTTACCATACTTCCCCAATAACTGGTTCTGACCTGGTTCTTTCTTCATGAATGAGATGGTATTCACTTTCCGTGTCTCAGTGTCTTTTATGGACTAGACAGAGGGCGCAGATAAACCTGACACTGGTACAAAACCCCCTCTGGTAACATCTTCAGGTCTCTTTACCAGTCTGGGTGGGGCGACTATATTTCCCTTTGTTGAATATGGGACACCTGGTAAAATTACTCGTATTCAAGCGAGTTCAATGGCAATCAGTTAGAACTATGAAGTACAAACATGCAAATGAACATAAAGTTGACTGAGCCCCGATTAAAAAGAAATACTGCGTAGTTGGATTCTTTGTATTTACCTTCTTATCTTTAAGGCTTTAGGGTTCACATGGGAGGGATCGCATGTTTCCCCTCCTGCCCCAGATTTCTGCCAGGGTTCACAGCAGAATGTGGCCAGCAGCAGCCTCCTCGCAGCACTGTGCAGGAGGGAAGAGATGGGAACTGCTTCCAGCCACAGATGTGGTGGAGACAGATGACCTGGCCCCCGTCTTTGCAGAGCTAATCTCTTCTTTCCTTCCCCCACCCCACCCCTGTGTGGCTGGAAGCAACTTCTCCCTTCCTGCCTGCACCGTGTCAAAAGGCAGCTAAAACCTCCAGGCTGCTGCTGGTCACTGACATAACTCAGCCACCTCCAGTTCCCCTGGCTGCAGCGTGGGCAGCAAGAGGTTAAGCCCTAAGGCTGCATTGTGCACCAGGGTGCAGGGAACCTGACTGCAGGGGCTTCTGTGAACCCAGCCAGAGAGGTGGGTCAGCAGGTGAAGGTGCCTAGGGGACAGAGAGCCCCGCGCTCACTGCCAGGACCCAGGGCAGGGGTGTGAAGAAGGTGCTGAGCCCCTGCCCCAGGGGCTGCTGTGGAGCCTGCAGGCTCAGGGCATGAACAGGCTGAAAATTGCTTTCCACCCACCCACCACTCCAGAGCTTAGCTGAGGGGCAGAGAGGCTTCCCCGTGCCAGCACTGTGCGGGGCTTTGGCACATGTAGGGCTCAGCTCCTCCTGGCTAGCGGCCCAGGCCGGAGGGTCTTGGGCTTTCCCGGGGCGCCCGCTCAGCCAGAGGCAGTGGGGGAAGGAAGGAGCCTGCCGGCCAGGCTGTTGGTGAGCTGAGCAGTGCTGCGGGAGATATGGAAGAGCAGCGGGGCTGGGGGCGGGGGGTGAACAGGCAAAGCAGGGAGAGGACAGGGAGAGTAGGAGCACGTGAAGGGCCAGTGGATGGGCAGCAGAGGCGACACGTAACTGGCCACCGCCTGGCGCCTGCCTGCACTCATGAGCCGTCGCGGCTTGCAGCACACAGCCAGTGCCAGCCAGAAATGGGATGTGGGGGCGAGGCCCTGCTGGCCAAGAGCCAGCACGTAGTGGGGGGCTGCGCTGACGGACCAGCCGGGGGAGCGGCTGGCCCCACACTCTGCATCTTTGCCCCACCACCAGCCTGGCACACCCACTCCCATCGTCAGTCACTGGACCCCTTCCCCTCCCTCCCCCCCCACTCACTGCTGGTGGGAGGGCGGCTGGCGAGCAGGGATCTGGCCAGCTGCAGGACCCACCTGTACTGATGGGGGGAGACAGAAAATATGGGACAATTTGTCTGTTTTTAAGAAAAAGTCAGGACACCTGCAGGAGGGCTTAAATACGGGACTGTCCCTTTAAAAACAAGACATCTGGTCACCCTAAATCTGGGTCCATATCCCATAGCCATGCTAGACCTGCCAGACTTTTATCTAGTTTAGAAAACCCACATTAGTTTAGAGGAATGTTTCCACATTTGGGCCACTGCCTTAAGAGGATCAAGTGGGATCTACACTAACTGTAATTTCCTGGATTTGAAAGGATTATTCAGCACAAATATTGATAATCTCCTTGCATTTCAGCATCATGTAATGTCCTTTTCAGCATAATGCACTGAAAAGCAATTTGGGATCATTGTAACCGTACTGAAATTACTAACCTTATAGGGCTCTGTCCCTCTAGTCAATGGGCCTACTCACATTCTTAAAGATAAGCACATGCCTCAATCCTTCAGTGGATTGGGACGGGACTACTGCATTCAGCACTGTGCTAGTTCAAATCCATACACGGAAGAAGAGGCTCTTTCTGCAGTAGCTAAGTTTAGAGGGAGGGTTTCAGACTCTTGAAATGATTCTCATACACCTGCTTTGTCACAATTTCTGATCTCTAATCTTTCCTTTTTTTTAATCCTTCCCTGCTCTGTCATAATGATTTTCATTTCAGCAAAATTCAAGCTCTTTCACCTAAGATGATGCCGCACTGAACCAATGGAAATAATGATCCTATTTTGTGTCACAGCTGACAACACCTCTCACTGCTTCTGCAGAAGAGTGGTGATGCATTTTTTCACTGCTAACTTACAAATCGTTGCTACAAAAGCCACTTCTCCAGGACCGGAAAGAACAGAGATTGCTTCTTAATGTGCTTTAGTGTCACTGCTCCAGCACTGATGCCTCCTTCTCACCCTCCAGCTGAGGACCAGATTCTCTCCTGATATCCCCATACTATTAGAGAGCCAAGACAGATGCTCCACTTCTAGTACTTTCCTTTGGGTTATCATGAGAGTCAGGTGACATTTTTGTGACCAGGCAGTAGGTTTAACGACAAATCCCAAGTTTAAGCCGAATTCATTAAGATTTGTGAACCTTTAGGGAACCTTCCCTGAGTTCCAAGTGATCCTGCAATTACGTTTTGGTCAGTTGTGGGCTCAAAGAGATAAGGAGATGACTATTTATGGTTGCAGGTGGAAACGAGATAAAACTTGGCAGTTTCTCATAGTCTTGAAGTTGTAACCAGGGAAAACTGGTGGTTTCAGCAGGGTTTCACTTTAGATTTGAGGGTTGTTCAAACCCAGAAACTCAAAATGAGCCTCAGTGGGTAAGAAGGTAGAATCCCATGAGACCTGAAACAAAAAAGTCTCCTTTGGATTGAAACTGCTAAACACCATATAGAGCTGGTCAACACCACTAATGTCCTTCTCACAACCAGCTAGAGACTTCACCCTTGTACAGCATGTTTCACACCAGGGTCCAAGGCTTCACCATTTTGTTTCACATCAGTGTCCTGGTTAATAAGCAACACCATTGATGAAGCATCCGTTACTGTAGCATCTTTCCCTGCATTGCCTCACCTGCAATCTGAACATTCCACACAAAGATGGACTACAAGCCGTCAAGAACACTATCCCCGATAATGTCACGGCTAACCTGGTGGCTGAACTTTGTGACTTTGTCCTTACCCATAACTATTTCACATTTGGGGACAATGTATACCTTCAGATCAGCGGCACTGCTATGGGTACCCGCATGGCCCCACAGTATGCCAACATTTTTATGGCTGATTTAGAACAACGCTTCCTCAGCTCTCGTCCCCTAAAGCCCCTACTCTACTTGCGCTATATTGATGACATCTTCATCATCTGGACCCATGGAAAAGAAGCCCTTGAGGAATTCCACCATGATTTCAACAATTTCCATCCCACCATCAACCTCAGCCTGGTCCAGTCCACACAAGAGATCCACTTCCTGGACACTACAGTGCTAATAAACAATGGCCACATAAACACCACCCTATACCGGAAACCTACTGACCGCTATTCCTACCTGCATGCCTCCAGCTTTCACCCTGACCTCACCACACGATCCATCGTCTACAGCCAAGCTCTGCGATACAACCGCATTTGCTCCAACCCCTCAGACAGAGACAAACACCTACAAGATCTCTGTCAAGCTTTCTTACAACTACAATACCCACCTGCAGAAGTAAAGAAACAGATTGATAGAGCCAGAAGAGTTCCCAGAAGTTACCTACTACAGGACAGGCCTAACAAAGAAAATAACAGAACGCCACTAGCGGTCACCTTCAGCCCCCAACTAAAACCCCTCCAACGCATTATTAAGGATCTACAACCTATCCTAAAGGATGACCCAACACTCTCACAAGTCTTGGGAGACAGGCCAGTCCTTGCCTACAGACAGCCCCGCAACCTGAAGCAAATACTCACCAACAACCACATACCACACAACAGAACCACTAACCCAGGAACTTATCCTTGCAACAAAGCCCGTTGCCAATTGTGCCCACATATCTATTCAGGGGACACCATCACAGGGCCTAATAACATCAGCCACACTATCAGAGGCTCGTTCACCTGCACATCCACCAATGTGATATATGCCATCATGTGCCAGCAATGCCCCTCTGCCATGTACATTGGTCAAACTGGACAGTCTCTACGTAAAAGAATAAATGGACACAAATCAGATGTCAAGAATTATAACATTCATAAACCAGTCGGAGAACACTTCAATCTCTCTGGTCACGCAATCACAGACATGAAGGTCGCTATCTTAAAACAAAAAAACTTCAAATCCAGACTCCAGCGAGAAACTGCTGAATTGGAATTCATTTGCAAATTGGATACTATTAATTTAGGCTTAAATAGAGACTGGGAGTGGCTAAGTCATTATGCAAGGTAGCCTGTTTCCTCTTGTTTTTTCCTACCCCCCCCCCCAGATGTTCTGGTTTAACTTGGATTTAAACTTGGAGAGTGGTCAGTTTAGATGAGCTATTACCAGCAGGAGAGTGAGTTTGTGTGTGTATGGGGGTGGGGGGGATGTGAGAAAACCTGTATTTATGCAGGAAATAGCCCGACTTGATTATGTAAAGAGTTGTCACTTTGGATGGGCTAGCACCAGCAGGAGAGTGAATTTGTGTGGGGGGGTGGAGGGTGAGAAAACCTGGATTTGTGCTGGAAATGGCCCACCTGTTGATCACTTTAGATAAGCTATTACCAGCAGGACAGTGGGGTGGGAGGAGGTATTGTTTCATATTCTCTGTGTATATATAAAGTCTGCTGCAGTTTCCACGGTATGCATCTGATGAAGTGAGCTGTAGCTCACGAAAGTTCATGCTCAAATAAATTGGTTAGTCTCTAAGGTGCCACAAGTACTCCTTTTCTTTTTAGTATCAAAAAATCCATTGATATAAATGAGTAGGGATCAGTTTAGGTTGTGCAACTCCTGAAATGGACACTAATGAGTAGAAGATAACAATCGCACAGCCGATGAAGTGAGCTGTAGCTCACAAAAGCTTACGCTCAAATAAATTGGTTAGTCTCTAAGGTGCCACAAGTCCTCCTGTTCTTTTTGCGGATACAGACTAACACGGCTGCTGCTCTGAAAATTGCACAGGTGACTCACTTGATTCCTCCAGAATTACAAAAAGTAGATTGTTTTTACTTGTCTTTCCCAGCACAGAGGTCCATCTGGCCACAAACCCACCTGGTCTCATGGAGATGCTGGATTTCTTGAACTTGCAGAAAAGCCTTCAACAGCATCTGTAACACTGTGAGTGCTTGTGGGTGCTCTTTCTTTCTGGGTGAGCTGGAGAGGAAACAAGACCATTCAAAAACTCAGATTCAGATGGTTTCTTTATTAGTCTTTCCTTCTCACAAAAGGTAAGAACTGCAGTCTGTGCCTTTAAAGAGTCACAGGATATATAGGTTTCAGAGTAGCAGTCGGGTTAGTCTGTATTCTATATATATAGATATATATAGGATCAATGTCTGGAATTCACTTAAAGATTGACTAATTGGACTGCATTCTGCACACAAATGAAACTGAAATTCACTGCCTTGTGGTACCACCTTTCTTCTTCCCACACATGTCAAAACCATAGTTGTATGCTTCACTTATTACCCAAGTATTGGTACCCAGGGGCAAATTCAAGCCATCAGGAACTGGGAGCCCTGAACAGAGACTGCATCCAGATCTGGAAGGTTATACATGCATGTGGCCCTGGGAGAGAAGTACTGTATAAAGCAGGGGTTCTCAAACTGGGGGTCGGGACCCCTCAGGGAGTCGCAAGGTTATTACATGGGGGGTCGTGAGCTGTCAGCCTCCACCACAAACCCTGCTTTGCCTCCAGCATAAAAAATGGTGGTAGATATATAAAAAGTGTTTTTAATTTATAGGGGGTGTCGTACTCAGAGGCTTGCTATGTGAAAGGGGTCACCAGTACAAAAGTTTGAGAACCACTGGTATAAAGGTCTGACTATACAACAGCTGCATCAGATGACCTTGTTCCATCGCAGCTGTCCTCTAACCCAGTTAAAGTTCAATCCCATTTTGCCATGTAAACGGGCCAATCCAAGGCTTTAGCCTTGTCTGACAATATGGTTAAATTCTTGCATGCACCACAGTGTGGAATGGTGGCTTAACCAGGTCAGAAAAGGGCCCTATTGTAACTGGGTCCACCAACATGGCTGTAGTTGTGTAAACAGACCCTGTGGGTGTAGGATGTGCATGTGTAAAGGGTTAAAGGGAGTGCCTTGGGATGCTCTTCAATAGCCCTGACCCTGACAAATGCAAGACTACTGAGGAGAAAAGAAAGAAAGAAAGAAAGAAAGAAAGAAAGAAAGAAAGAAAGAAAGAAAGAAAGAAAGAAAGAAAGAAAGGTGGTGGGAGGGCTAAGGAATTGTGGAGAATCCTTTGTGGCTCTGAAGCGTTCAGTCTTATGCTTCAGCCTTAACAACATTTTCAGTGTAATTGTGCTTATTGTTAATACTGGGTGGGATTTTCAAAAATACCTAAGTGAGTTGGGAGCACCAGCCTCATTGAAAATCAATGGGATGGGATTTTCAAAAGTACCTGAGTTAGGTGTCTAATATGCTTAGTTATTGCAGATAATCAGGAGTCGGTAGATAGGTAGTCAGTAGATCCTCAAGTGGTGTAAACTAGCATTGTTCTATTTAAGTTAGTGGAGCTACATTGATTTACATTAGCTGGTGATCTGACCCATGCTGCTGATCAGATTTTCCTTGAGAATAACAGGAGCTACACACTCAGGGGTTGTCTACACATGGAGTTATCCGTAATTAACGATCCCTGATTCACTCCATGTGTGGACACTAATTCTGGAGTTTGAGTTTCTTGTTCCTGTTTAGTTTAACCCACTTTGAAAGTGGGTAAATGTAAACACAAACAAGCACATTCAGGGCTAATTCCTCAAACCCTCATAACTGGGCAGATGTTTTTCATCCTCAAAGCCCTTTACAAATGTTAACTAACCCTCACAACAACACTGGGGTGGGAGTGTGGATAACTCATCTTTAGGCTGGGCAGAATTCGGTTTTGATATTTTGATGTTTATTTTTAACCATTTTTTCCAGTTTTTATTGATGTACATTTTCATAGTTGGAGGAAATTATGGGGGGAGGGGAGTCTGCCAATAATTATTTAATGACAGTAGATGTTGCGAATCAAAAAGTTAACTCGTATAACCATTAAAACACAAATTGTCAACCTCATGTCAAAATATACAAAGTAAATATCCTTATATCAACCTCTAAGTTCTCAAGCAGGATTTTTCTTACTTTTGCCTCTGTACATTTCGATGATCATCAATGGAAATATGTTTTGTGGGTATGGGGAAAGTAACGTTTACTGACACTTACCAGTAAGAAGCTAATCCTTCCAAGCCTGCTCATTTTACAGCTGGGGAAACTGAGTCAGAGAGGTTCCAGCGACTTGACTAAAGTCCCGCTATGACTCACTGCTTGAACAAGGATTAGGACCAAATAATGAATGGGCTGCAGGCCTGTTCTCTCTCACCTCTCTATCTTAGGTATTTATCTGGCCCCCATTATCATGGTATCTGAGAGCCTCAAATGATAATGTATTTATCCACACAACACTCCTGTGAGGCAGGGAAGTGCTATTATTCCCACCATACAGAGAGACTAAGGCCTTGATCCTCAAAGTTGTTTAGGCCCCATTGATTTCACTGGGATCCTTTGAGGTCTGGGCCTAAATGACTTGACCAGGGTCACTCAGAACAACTCTAGTGGAGCAGGGAATTAAGCCCAGGCTAACCACTGGACCATCCTTCTTCCCAAAACATTTGGCGGGAGTAGGTGGAACAGCGGGAAAAAAGTGACTTGCCCAAACTCTTACGGCAGGCGAGTGGCAGAGCCAGGTTTAGAATACAGGTCTCCTGACTCTCAGTCATTTAACCTGTCTGTTAGACCACAATGAACTTCCCATCTCTCTGGTGTTTAAAAGTCTAGAGGCGAATTAGAAAAATACCAGTTGACATTAATTCCAGCTGAACTTGATTGCACATGCAGAAGCAAGCTGGAGAGGGAGACAATTCTGGTTCTGTCTGGTCAGCAGCAACTCCACCCACCGAAGCTTCCCAGCAGGAAATTGAGTTGCAAACATTACATGATCAGAATACATTTTCATACACTGATCCTACCCTGGGGACAGGACACTTTTGCTCGCCACATGTTGAGGGAATAGCTTTATACATATTAACCCTTTTGTGAATATTGCATGTAATGCATCACAGTTCCAGTCTTAATCCAAGCTTTGAAGGTGACAACCAAAGAAAAAAATTGGGTTTAGGATTTTCTGGGCCACTTCATAATATATAAAGAAGTCCCAAAAGGTTGTGTCTTTTGAGGATTTTATTTTTCTGCTTGCTTTTCACATTCAGAAATGTAAGTCTCATCCATATATTTCTTGAAATACTCTATAGCTAAGTGGAGAACGGGTGGTTTATGACAGTAGAGAAACGATGTAAAACTGTTTAAAACTAATTGGTTTTTGTTAAGATCTACTTAACTCATATGTTTGAGAAGCTGTTGGGAGAAACACTCTCATGTTTAAAATTCCAAAACCTGCCTTTTCAGTTAAGGACTAAGAAAAATTGCAATTCACATGTCTAAACTCTATAATGCACCTCAGGGAAAATAAGACTTGACTTTGCTAATATCTCTCAAAGACTCTCAAAGAGTCTTAGGATGGAAGAATCCCATGCACTACTACAGGCTGGGGACCGACTGGCTAGGCAGCAGTTCTGCAGAAAAGGGCCTGGGGATTGCAGTGGACGAGAAGTTGGATATGAGTCTGTTAGCCTGAGGCAATTGGAACTAGGTTTTACTTTACAGAAGATGGGCTACCTGCAGCGTTCTACCCTTTCCACATCTATCATCGGTAATTGTGTAGTTAAGACATAGGCAGACTGAGGTTGCAAACAGGTGGTATATATAAAGAGTAATAATAACAGGCTAGGACTCCCTGCAAACACAATAACAGCTGGGTTATTAACCCTTTGATGTAAATGGGGGTGAACCCCAGAGCCCCAAACCCTATACACATTGGGGTACCCAGGACTAAACAAGAAGGACTATACCATGTCTTGCAGACGCTGGACAGGAGAACAGGAACAGGAACACAGACGGGAACCAGGACCTCAGGGACAGGTGCCAGGAACAGGAACACAACAGGAACCAGACCTCAGGAACTTTGGTGACAGGTAAGTAGATCTTCAGTATGGTGTCTTCTGTCTTCAATTCTTGATCTCTTCATCCGGCGTGCTGAATGCGAACGCTAGCTCACATGATGATGGAACAGGTGAGTGGAGGTAAGTTAAGGGGACGCTGGTAGATGTTACTGGTTCACCTCAAGTCCTAATCCCTCATGCCTCTAGCTAATAGCAGGACTGGTACACTGTAGAAGGGCTTCTATGCCTCACTGGGATGACCTGCTTCCACAGCATCCAGAGATACAGAGTGCCCCTCAGAGGGTGACACTTTCTTATATGCGTTCTCTGTTGCTAGGCAGATTCTACTGCCACGAGACACTACCTTTCCCGCCTTTTCCTTGCTTTGGTGCCAAACTCAAAAAAAGCACCAAAAGCTGCAGGAGAAGAGATGACAAGACGGAGGACAGGTTGTCCTTTTACCAATCCAACATGGCGACTATGTACACTTAATAAATTGAACGTTTTCTACCCAACAAGTCAACAGTGTGCCCTTGGTGCCAAGAAGGCTATCGGCATATTGGGTTGCATTAGTAGGAGCATTGCCAGCAGATTGAGGGAAGTGATTATTCCCCTCTATTTGGCACTGGTGATGCCACATCTGGAGTATTGCGTCCAGTTTTGGGCCCCCCACTACAGAAAGGATGTGGACAAATTGGAGAGAGTCCAATAGAGGGCAACGAAAATTATTAGAGGGCTAGGGCACATGACTTATGAAGAGAGGCTGAGGTAACTGGGCTTATTTAGTCTGCAGAAAAGAAGAGTGAGGGGGCGTTTGATAGCAGCTTTCAACTACCTGAAGGGGGGTTCCAAAGAGGATGGAGCTTGTCTGTTCTCAGTGGTGGCAGATGACCGAACAAAGAGCAATGGTCTCAAGCTGCAGTGGGGGAGGTGTAGGTTGGATATTAGGAAAAACTATTTCACTAGGTGGGTGGTGAAGCGCTGAAATGGGTTACCTAGGGAGGTGGTGGAATCTCCATCCTTAGAGGTTTTTAAGGCCCGGCTTTGTTAGTTCAAGTGGTGGGCTTGCCATTTTGGTGCTGAAGGTCACAGGCTTGATTCCCATGGAAGACTGTTGGGTCTGTACATGGCTACAATTTGTAGCATGTGGTTGTGTTGCTATAGCCACTAGACTACCTCTGCTCCTGCCGAGTGAGAGGGAAGAGGGGCAGAGCAACAAAAGGGAAATATAAATGGATTTCCTCTGCAAGGTCTACTAAAAAGAAATGGGGACGAGGCCGGGGGAGGGGGGTAGAGAAAGAGAGAGCTGTGTTTCCATGGTAACTGCCAATGGTTTATTTAAGAAAGACAACGAAACAAAAAACAAAAAAAAAAGGCAAAGTCAAGTGGGAATGAAGATCATTGCAAAACCCCATGAATATATTGATGCCCATATATTTAAAGTGAAGTTCCATGTACGAACAACTCTCTGTTACAAATGGTGTGCTTAAAAAATTCATACCACTCTACCTATTTATGAATTGATCCTTGAAATGTTATTTTTAAATATTCATTTCTGGTAAGGGAATAAAGAAGAAATGTGGGAATGCACTATAACTATGCAACAGATTCTGTCTGCCCTGTCAGAACACAAATGAACATTGGTTTAGCTCAAGTCCTTATTCATATGGACTTCAAAAAGAAGCAGCCAAGGACATTCCGTTGGAGTGAGTGGGGGAGTGACGGTCCATTGGGAGACACGCAGCTCTATTGGTCTAACTGCGTCTACTTTGCATGGACCACATTCAGCCTTGGCAAAAGTGGGTGCAGCCCTTATTGACCTCAATGATTTTAGTTGCATTAGGATCAGGGAATTGGGAGATTTTGCGGCTCTGAGTGGCTCTCACATCTTGATGGCCTATGTCAGGACTTCTCAACCACTGATCTGAATCAGCACTATTGGGAGTCAGACTTTTGTCACTGTTTGCCCTAGGCTCCTACTCCCTTCCTCCATGCTAAGACGCTGTATTAAATCTTAATCTGCAATCATTTCCTGCCTTCCATTCAACACTGCACACCCTCCTCCTCCATACTAACTCCAGACCAAAAACTCAGCCACGAGAACAGCCCAATCTTAATAAGGTGCAGAATGAAGTCATTAGTCTAGTAATATACACATTATTTTTTCCAGTGTATAAAGGGATAGGGTCATGGTCATAGGAGAGTTCACCTTCCTCTGTGCCTGTGAACTCAGATACTCTGCTGGCGTCAGGTGGGGATAATAAACTTGTGGCTAGAGCGTATATGGCACCACAGCCTTCCACAGGATGTAACATATGAACTGTTCAACTACATATGAACATTTTGCGATCTGGAGGCTGCAGCCCTCGGGTCTAAGATCTAACACCACGACAGCCAACTGAAATTCCCCGTTAGCCCACTTGTGTTACTGGAACAAAAGGTCCTGAGTTACATCCCCAACAAGGACAGACAAGTTCATGAGGCTGTGGGGTATGGAATATTTGCCAGGAACGAAGTTTCTGTGGCCATGGGATTATTACAGCATCACAGTCTATCGCACCATTTCTCAAATGTGGGGGAGTGAGGAGGCGAGCAGGGGTGTGAGGAGGCAAGCAGCGGGTGGGGGTGGCTGAGGAGGCAAGCGGTGTGGGGGTGAGGAGGCGAGCGGCGGGCGCATGGGCAGTGGGTGGACTCCCCCTTTGGGGAGGCTAGCCTCTGACTCCACCCCTTCTGCCTGCGCTCCCCCCCACCCCTGGCACCTGCATCCCTGAGACCCCCTGTGCCTGGAGCCACCACCTCCCAGCCCGGAGAAGCCCTAACTGCCCCCACCCCCGCGGCCGGAGGAGCCCCGGGCTGGCCAAAGCCTCCCCCCACCCCACCTGCCCGAATAAGCCCCCGCGGGGCTGGCTGAAGCCCAGAGCACCTCCCCCCTTGTTCAGAGGAGCTCTGGGCTGGCCAAAGCCCCGAGTCCCACACCTGCCTGGAGGAGCCCTGGGCCAGCCGCAGCCGTGCCTCCCCTCCCCTCCGCTCCCTCCCCTCACCAGACCCAAGCCACCCTGATATGTTTTTCATTATTATTTGGACTTCTATTATGTCAAAGCATTTTTAAATTTACTTCAGCCTTGTGATACAGACAACCACTTTTACCAAAAAAAGCAAAAGAAACAATAATAAAAAAGTCAAGAATGTGCAAAGCACCTTATTTGTGTTTCTATTCTGTGAGGTCCAGTAAAGAATAGAGATACCTGTGCATGATTTTTATTACTGAGTCTGCAAAAAAAAACCAAACCCAAACCTTACATAAATAAATTACAAGGATTTGGATGTATATATGTGCATATTACTTTATTAACTTTAGGAAAAATAAATAATTTTAGGGAACAGTGTCAATGTGGCCACCAGCAAGAGTTGGTGGCCTCACTCTGAGGCCACCAAAACATTTTTTGGGAGAACTCCTGGTATCGATTCTCTGCGAGTGCTTAGGGGGAGTCCCTGGACCCCATTCCTAACCTTTTGCTAAATTTCTGTCAGTGGTTGACCTGCAATATGTCCTGTGATGGCCTGGCAGACGTGGTGGGTATACACACTTAGCTCAGATGGCTGAAGAATTGTGGCCTCTACTTCATCATCATAATACAGAACAAGAAATTGTTTTTACATCTGGTTAATTTGAAAGTGCTCGCAGCCCCACCAGCATCCTCCACAGAAAACATATGAGTGAGTCTGGACTGTGCATACCAGTGGCTCTCAACCTTTTCAGACAGCTGTACCCCTTTCAGGAGTCTGATTTGTCTTGTGTATCCCCCACGTTTCACCTCACTTAAAAACTACTTGCATACAAAACCAGACATAAGAATACAAAAGTGTCATAGCACGCTATTACTGAAAAAATGGCTGACTTTCTCATTTTTAGCATATAATTCTAAAATAAATCAATTGGAACATAAATATTGTACTTACATTTCAGTGTACAGGCTATAGAGCAGTATAAACAAGTCGCTGTCTTTATGAAATTTTAGTTTGTACTGACTTGGCTAGTGCTTTTTATGCAGCCTGTTGTAAAATTAGGCAAATATCTAGATGAGTTGATGTCTCCCGTGGAAGACCTCTTCATACCCCCAAGGGTACACGGACCCCTGTTTGAGGACCACTGGTGTACACAACTATTACTCCATCAGACAATGCTACCAAGAGGTCATCTATCCGCAGTGAGCATCTCTACACAATATAGACACTGCCCATTGTCTGTGGGTTTCTCAGTCTCTGCCACATCTCTACCCTGAGCAACAAGTTGGGGTTTTAGCCATCTTGTTAGAAGAGGTGCTCCAGTCACATGTATCGTGTGGTAGCACCCAGGATCCCCCCTCATGGACTGGGACCCATTGTGCTAGGTGCTGTACAAACCCAGAAGAAAAAGACAGTCCCTGCCCCAAAGAGATTACCATCTACATGTTGTTCTGACAGGCTGCATTCAGAGAACTGTAGACGCAGCTATGCCAGCCAGATCCTGTGTTCCAGCTTTCAAGATGGGCTACAACAGATTGCTTTCTCTCTCTTGTGGGAATATGTTCTTCTGGACGCATGGGGTGCACAGTACAGGAACCATGGCGTTTAGAGATGGGGAAAGACCTAGTAGGACACCTAGGCCAGGGGAGGGTGGTTCCTTTTGGTAGATTTGCTGGTGCTAGATCACAGTGTGTTACAGGTGAAATGCATGATGGTGCGTACAAACATTTCTCTAAACACTGAATGGAAACAAATGAGGCCCGGGAGAGGCTAAGCAAGGTGAAATGGGTGCAGAGACAGGCACACTCAGATCTCATAGCAGCGATATGGTGGAAGTTAATTGCACAGAGCCCGTAAAGATGCTAAAGCTGTTCGGCATATCTCTTGTGGAATCTGAAACTATGCTGCTACTATAGCAGGAAATGGCTGTCTCAGAGGGGTTAAAAAAACAGCAGTTACCCGTCTGATCACACAATAGGTCTGTACTAGTTATGGCAGCTGTTTGGAACTGTGATACTATCATCTAGTTACAAAGATTCATTCACACAGTCCGATGCGAGGAAGGTCTTGGGGTTGAGGCATTGGTCAGTGAAGATCTGAGTTCAATTCCTGCCCCCAATATGCTGTGTGATCTTGGGTCTTTCACTTCACCCCTCTGTACCTCAGTTCCACATCAGTGGGGACAGTAGTATTTTTCTCTTTCCCCCTCTCTGCGCAAATATTTGGGCTGCATGCTCTTTGGGGCAGGGTTGATCTCTTACTACTTGTTTGTACAGTGCCTAGCACAACGGGGCCCTGGTCTCTGTTGAGGCCTCTATGTGCTACCACAATACAAATAAATAATAACAGTACTGCATAGGAATGGGTCAAATACAGCCTCGTATTGCCCTTTGTGAGAGCTCTATTTGGACATACGCAATCCTGCAACGTAACTTTTTGCTGACCACTGAAGAGCTCTGTTGGCATACGTGCCTACATCAATTCAGGAGCAAACTTCAAATGCTTTGAAAACGCTGGCAGCTCTGGACACCACTGAGGACTCTGAACATCACCTGAGTTTGGCACTCAGGTGTTTTTGGTCAGGTCTTTTACATCTTATAACCTTTCCCCTCATCTCTGCAGGGGATGAAGAAAATCTCAGTAATGGTGTTACCAAGTTACCAGCTGCCCCAATTCTGCTGTCTGCACATAGCTAAGAGCAGACTGAGTCCTTTGGGGGTAAGGACTCTGACTTAACCCTGGTCTACACTTAAAATTTAGATCGCTCTAGCTAATGTTGATCAGGGGTGTTAAAAATTAAGCTGACCTAACCCCTGGTGTAGACGCAGCTAGGTCTACGGAGGAATTCTTCCTTTGAATTCTACCACCACTTGGGGAGGCGGATTACCTACATCGACGAAAAAACCCCTTCCGTCGATGCAGGAAGCATCTATGCCACTTCAGCATGCCCTTACTGTGTGTCCATATGGTGCCTAACTCAAAGGGGCTCTACTCCTGATTGCAGGCTCCCACTATAGAAAAATTAAATAACAACAACAATAGTAGACAGCTTTGCCAATACACACTGCAAGCCAAACTCAACCCTGGTGTAAAAGGGGGCCGCTCCATTGAAGGAAATGGTTTAGAATTAACTAATGCCAGGGATAATTTTAACGGAATATCTCTCAGCAGATAAAGGTCGGAGTATTAATTTGGACCAATGGATCAAACCACAGAATCCCTTAGAGTAATGTGCCTGGATTCTCAGCTGGTGTAAATTGATTTCAATACAGCAATGTGGATTTAAACCACCTCAGGTCCCTAATATTTATTATGCACAGCTATACACAAATAGCTGGTTGAAAGATGTTAGGGAGAAACTGAGAACAATTACAGATATAAAGCTAGTAAATGGGAAGGCTATTG
Organism: Caretta caretta; assembly: GCF_965140235.1. Classification (NCBI taxonomy): domain Eukaryota; kingdom Metazoa; phylum Chordata; order Testudines; family Cheloniidae; genus Caretta; species Caretta caretta. The sequence continues at coordinate 9,077,236 of NC_134207.1, read as the reverse complement.
TTTCCTCTAGATTTGTCCAATATGGGCATCTAAACATTGCAACTTAAAGCTTTACAGAAGCCATACCTCCCCATAAATCCTCCTAAGCGTGCTCGTAGAGATCAGAAATTAGAGCTTGGGACCTGAGCAGCTGGCCCTACGGGCATCATGCAAGAGACACGAAAGGGTTAAAATAACTGAACAAGTAAAGACACACATCGTGGCCAACTTGCCTGATTTAATCACAAATCTTGTGCCATTCGGAGTTTGTCTTAAAGCCCCAGCACCTGGAGTGCTGTGAATATGAGAGGATCTCATTTTGTTTAAGTTTTTCTAGCCTTTGCGATTGCAGAGAAAAGCTGGAAAATATGAACTCTACAGCCTTACAGAGCAGAGGGCAAATGAGACCCCACTTTTATTATTCTGAACAATCTCTTGTGTTTTTAAACCAATCTCATCATTTTGGGGGACCTGACTCATAATTTGTGAGTGCTTGGGATGGCAAAGCCGGAATAGAAATGGTTAAAAACAAATGGAAATGCCCATTGAAAAGGAGGCGAGAGCAAAGACTCACAGGAAGAGTCGCTTTCTTCTAACACTGAACCAGGAACCTTATTAGAACAGGGAAGCTGCTCTGTTGCTTTGCTTGATTTACTGCAAGGCATCTGCCTAGAGCCTTCCCTGTCCGGTCTGACTTCCTGCTACAAATGTAAAGGAAACAGTGCACATATTCATGCAACGGGAAGGGAAAAAATAATGTCCGTGGACAATCCTTTTCATTTTCCCTTTGTTTGGCTCTTCTCCATTTCGACTGCAAGCTGTTTGAGGCAGAACACTCTCTCCTTCCATGCCCACTTGCTCGTTAATTAAATTCTGAGGTGTCATCTGACCACCCCACTTCTACCAACAGGAATAATCCTTGGGTTTCGTCCCACTGGGACACCTTTTCAAATGCCTCCCAGTTCTGCCTGTGCAGATAGTTTGGGTAAAACAACTAGTCTTGATTGTCCATCCCTATTCCAGCCGACATTTGATGCAAAACAAATTGAGGATCAGTGCTCCCTGCATAACTGAGCATGGGAAACGTGGCTGAAACATGTACATTATTCCAGGGCCCCATTTCAGTTAAAATGGGGGCCAGCTTCTGTGAAAAAATGTGGAAAAAGTCCACATTTGGGTAGATATATGCTCAGTTTTTGAGCCTTTTTTCCCCCTCTGAAAAAGGAGACAAATTGGAGTTTGAGTCACCTCTCACTTCCACCAGTTCTGTCCTATTGTAATTTCATTGACCTCCATGGCGTGTTCTCCAGGCTTACACCAGCCTAGATGAGGGCAGAATCAGGCCATCGAGGGTTTTGCAAGCAAAAATAGGCATTTAATTCAAAGCACAAATACAATGAAACTGGAGGGGTGTGTGAAATTACACCCAACTGGCAGCTCATACCATGGGATTCTTAGGGCAAGCTTTCCAGAGAGATTTCACACAGCTCTGGTCATGCATTTGATGTCTGCTTGCCTGGGAAAGCTGTCCTTCCTGGTGTGGAAGTCTCATTGTTAATATCTTAAAGAGAGAACATTCCCTTTCACTTAGGACAGTGTGGGCCATTCGTGATATTTGCCTCCTCAGTGCTGGATCGCAGAAGAGTGTTTCCTTGCCATCAGGAATATCTTCCCCCAGTTATGCATTCAGGCATCCCCTTGGTGATGCTAGGGTGACCAGACAGCAAGTACGAAAAATGGGGAGGGGGGTGGAGGGTAATAGGAGCCTGTATAAGAAAAAAACCCCAAAATCGGGACTGTCTCTATAAAATCAGGACATCTGGTCACCCTAGGTGATGCCACCCAGTGCACAGTTGCTCCCTGGCAATCAGAGCAGCTACCCTCACAGAGATTGGGTTATGTCAAGCTTTGACCTAAGCAAAACCACTGACGGTCATAGGGATTTGGCTGATTTTCTTAGTTCCCTGTGAAATCTGCGACTCCTTACAGGGAATAGAATTTTATTTCAAGCTAACGCACAATATACAAATAAACCTAGCGCATGACGGGCGATGAATGCCAGGCTAATTCCAAAGGGCGAGTCAGTCAATACAAGCTACCCCTTGGTCCAGCCCAAGAGAACGCTGCCACCGGTGCCTGCTTTTTGACTTTTTCCAGCACTTGGTTCCCACTCCCCATAGCCTCTCTCTCACACACACAGCCTGGCTGTCTGATTCCAGCCCTTAGGCACATCCCACGCTATTAGCCCTGCCATCTTTCCGCTGGTGTCGATTTCTAAATGCTTTGCAGATATTAATGAAAGCTCCCATCAGGCCTCCAGATACCAGGCAGTAAATGGTTAAGTGACCAGGGAAAAGTCACTAACAGGGCTGGGCATGGAATCCAGGCATACCCTGCTCTACACACGACTAGACATACTTTACTCCTCCAAATCCTAACAATGGGAAAACCCTTGTACCACAGCTCATCATCCTCTGTGTATCCAGGCGGACTCCACCAGTGCTGAATTGCACTCGTTGCTAATTAGCATGGCCTCAATTCCGCAAGCTATTCTGTGCCGGGCATCAGGAGCTTTTTGCAGCATCTGACTGCACTGCAGTGAACTTGTGCTACTCTTCTTCACACACACATGCCCCAACCCCCTTGCCTTGATGCTTCCTCCCTGCTTTGTTCATTTCCTCTCTGTGTGAAAACCAGAAAGAATTTTACTGCAAACTTCTTTCCCCTTTTCTCTCCATCTGCACTATCTGATCTCCTCACGTCCTGAGCACTGAGAGGCTGCAAGACCTTGGCCTTTATGCAGCTTGCTATTTTCAGCTGCTTTTTATTATACCATAATGCCAAGCTCACTAGCTGTTCCCAGCAAGAATGACATTTATTACGCTATTCCCTGGGCCTCATAACCTACCCTGTACATTTTATAACACACACACACAAAAGGAAAGGGCAGTTCCGCATTTTTATTTTGGTAAGTGAATTATTCAGTTCTGATACTGCACAGCGATGCTGGTCCCCCTTTGTATACCTATGTTTGTATACTGATCTTCATGAAGCACAAATGTCTATCAATGTCCTGGCTCACATTGTTATGCAGGTCAAAGGGTAACAAACTAATTCCTAGCATTTTCACTGGATCATATTATTAGATATCCTTGGGAATTCCCGAGAATGCTGGGTGTGGGCAAAAATGCTTGTGAATCTCAAAAGTTGAATGAATTTTAGCATGGAAATCCATACCACCAATTCAGTAGTAATTATTGCCCTGTCTTAAAAGTTCCAGTCCTCCGATTAGCGATCATGTGACTTAGGTGACTAATCACACAACACAAATAACAGACCCATCAAACTGTGCCCATTGCTAGCCTATGTAAACACATTCTCATTACTGTTACCCTCTGTGATAAGCCGGCGCTCTCTCTGTACGACTTATGAATCCTGACTGATATTGTGAAGTTGTATTCGGGAAAACCTGCGGTATCATCTGTACCGATAAGTATGTGGTTCCATCACCGCTGATGTGCACACCAGGCAGGGACAATGGGAAACACTTGAGGGTAATGATGATACTTAAACCTCACAAAAAGATATGCTAAAAGCAGCTGCAGCCTCAGGCTGTGTCTACACTACAGACCTTACAGCTCTGCCGCTGTAAGGTCTCCCGTGTAGCTGCTCTTTGCCAGCGGGAGAGAACTCTCCTGCCGGCATACTTAAACCTCTCCCAGTGAGCGGCGGGAGGGCCGCTCCTGCTGACATAGCGCTGTCCACACCGGCACTTTTGTCGGTGAAACTTATGTTTTCCCACACCCCTGACTGACAAAAGTTTTACTGACAAAAGTGCTAGTGTAGCCAAAGCCTTTGACAAACCGATTGAGCTGATTCCTCTGAGGTGGGGTGGGGTGGGGAGGTAGCAGCTATGGAAAGCCACCAGGAGGAACAAAAGAGGCCAGGAGGTGTCCAGGGGGAGTTTAAAATAAAGAAACACAGAGGAACAAGGGCCAGGCAGGAAGAGGAAGGGTGGGGTTGGAGACTGCCAGGTCACAGAAGCTGGGTAAGGGACTCCATGACGGAGAAAGACCAGCTAGCCTGCGACAGGCTGCACAAGGAGGGGACACGCTGCCCGGACACCAATGGTCCCTAAAGACTCCCAAGAAGGAGTGAGATAGGAAGGGACATGTGTTTAGTCTTTATTGATCTGTATGATCAGTCTTCTCCTGGGCATTGCATGATTAACTATAAAAGAGCAAAATGTGCAAAATGTGTGTGTGTGTGTGTGTGTTTGCACACGCTGACTGCCTTACAACTGCTGTGCCCCACCGAGGGAGTTAAACTGTAACCAGATGCTTCACACCTTTGGGGTGGAGTTCTGGGACAGGGTATGTTTAAGTAACTGGTGTATCCCAGGGGTCAGCAGTGGGATGAGCTTGAGGAGCCCCATTTCCAAGAAGGTGTAAGAGTCTGAGAGTTGGCACCCAGGGAATGTGTCCAAGATGCCAAGGGAGGGACCGGTGCTGCAGCCTGCTGCGGATCCAGGAGCTTGTTGCATCCGGGGATCCAGAGCAGCAGATATTTGGATTCCCCCACTGCCGTCCTAGGGGGTGGCCAGCAGGGAGCACTTGGTAGAATCTGTGATGCCCTCATCCTTCCTTTCCCCTCCCATGCACATAAATGTGCCCGGCCCATATATTCAAGCATCATTGTCTTGTTAAAGCTCAGGGTAGGGAGCCAGAGGTTTTATTCCTGGCCTCCCCATACGTAGTGGTACAGTGTGGTGGAGAGGTGCTACTGGCATGAGTTTGGGATGGCTGAGTTAGTCACAAGCGGCAAAATCTGGAATAGAACCCAGCCCCGGTCTGTGCTTTAACCCAATACCATCCCTTCTCCCTTGTGACCTGGGCATATATGACTGAACAGCAATGGGCATGTTGTAATAAGAGCAATGTTCACAGACATAGTAGTGGATGTACCTAAGTGCACAGACCTAGAAGCCAGGAGACCGGTGCTGATCTTAGCTCTCTTACTGACTTGGGCAAACTCTTGCCCATGTGTAAAACGGACAAAAGGAAATTTCTTTCTTTATCTACCCTGTTGGAGTGTAGTGAGGATTATCTAGCTCGTGCTTGTCATTTTAAAGATGGAAAGTTGCAAGCACCATTGATAACAACGCATGGTCACACAGTTAGATAAATGAGGGAAACAGGTAATTGCCTCAGGAGGAAGTTTGGCTCAGTCTGTCGGTAATGAAGGGGAGACTGTTTTGTTAGGGTTGGGATCAAGCACAGCCGTTCAAGGGGTTTATTGTGCAGGGAATGTCATTCGGCTCTTTGCAAACTCCCAAGGACAAGGGTTTTATTCTCGCAGTGTATGTTACTAGAGGTTTATTTAAAGTTCTCCCCAGAATTCCCTGGGTGGGTTATCCCTAGAAATCACTGGATGAGAAGCAGGATTAACCAGCAGCTGGATCTTCCTTATCTGAGCCCCAGGGGCAGCTCTCTGACGTCACACAGTTTCATGAACTGCGTTTACCACCAGCTTTCGGGGGAGGAGGGTCATTATTTCCCCTGTGAGTATCTATTTATTGCTCCATGTGGTATGCGGCAAACCTCGGAATCAGGGGCCTAAAATAGATGTGACAGACTGTAATTGGCATAGGCGCCTTGGAGAGGGGCACAGAAGAGGGGCCTAGCAAAGGCTAAGGCTCACAGATTGCTCTGCTGTGGTCCAGCGGCATCTCTCGTGCCTCCCAACTGAAAGACCCTGTTTCGAGAGAAGAAAAGGAGTACTTGTGGCACCTTAGAGACTAACCAATTTATTTGAGCGTAAGCTTTCGTGAGCTACAGCTCACTTCATCGGATGCCGATGAAGTGAGCTGTAGCTCACGAAAGCTTACGCTCAAATAAATTGGTTAGTCTCTAAGGTGCCACAAGTACTCCTTTTCTTTTTGCAAATACAGACTAACACAGCTGTTACTCTGAAACCTGTTTCGAGAGAGTAATCTGGTTTGTGGGGAGCGCTGTCAGCCAAAGCAGCCCTAGGAGCTCGAGGGATGCAGTTTATTTGCAACCTCACAACTGATTCCAGTGTGCAAAATATGCAGACAAGGGCACTAGATGAGACAAGAGAGCCTGGCCATATGGGTCAGATGATCATGCGTTGCCCAGTACTGGAAGGTGAGATGATTTTGAAGTCAAATGTCAGTATTAGGCCTGATTGACACATCAGGCAAAATTCAGCTCCCTGACTTCAGGAGGCGTTACACTCCAACAAGAATTTGGCTCAATCTTAATTCTTAGTATTTTTGTTTTGGGGTAGCACTCATAGTCCCCAATCAGTGGCTGGGCTCCATTGTGCTGGGTGCTGTACAGAGATAGCCCATGCCCCCAGACAGCTATTCTCTCTGAGGGCAATGAAGCTAGCCATTGTAAGCATGAGTTAGAACCTTGCATATTTATTCATTTGGACTATCATAATGGCATACTTTGAACTTGTAAAGTGCTTTTCATTGCAGCTACATAGATGAGGGCAGTGCATATGCTTAGAGAGAGAAAATAAAGCTCAAAACATTTGTGATGGGGTGTACAAACCCTGTACTGGGCAACAAGGGGTTAAGGAACTGCTCTGGGCCCAGCCAGCACCTCCCGGCCACACCTGTAGCAAATGCACCAACTGGAGGGGGAGTTAAAAGTCAGGGGAGCGGAACATTTGGTAGCAGCCCAGGGAAGAGAGCAGACCTACAACCTCAGGAGAGAAGAACTGAGGGAAGGCAGAATGTCTCCCTAAACAGCTGTCCAAAGGTCCCTCCCTGAGGGAAGGGAAGGTCTGCTGCACAGACAGCCTGAGAGGGCAGCAGTCTCCTCTCATATAAACTCCAGATTTGGTTAATCACCCTTTATTTTTGTCTGAACTACCCTAGCAGGGGAAAGCCCTTGGACTGAGCTGGCCCCAGGAGGATGGGCCATACTCCTGGAGCAGGCAGTTACTGCCCGAGAGAGAAAAGAAAGTGACCTCCCCCACACCGCCTAAACCCAGACAGCGACTTTGGGACAACTGCAGAGCACTGACAGCCCTCAAAGTGCCCTGGGTCAGAGCTCGGTGGAGTGGGAGGGGCCCGGGTTCCTCTACCAACAAATCCCGCTGCATGTCATGAGCCTAAGCCCTGACCACTAGGCGATGCTCCCCTACTAACCACCTTGAGCGAGGGCCGTCACAGCACTATAAAAACTTTACCAAAATAACCTTCACAGCCATCCCTTATGTCCCCATATTAATATATAATAAAACTAGGAAGCAGAAAAGATAAGTGAAATTCTTGAGAAGATATAGCTAGCAGTGTCAGCCGTTTGGGAAGAAAAAAGGGGTGGGAATTTCCTCAAGTTCCTCCCATGATCCCAGAGTACATGGGAGTTTATGCTAAAGGATTAACAGTGCAACAGGAAACAGAGTTGACACCATTGTTATCATCATTAGGTTTCAGAGTCGACACTTCATTGATCTGAATAGGGAGAGTTCATGCTGGCCTGAGGGTATGTCTACATTGCAAAAAAACCTCTGTGTCTCAGAGCCTCAGCTCCAGGGAACGTCTACACTACTATTTTTAGCCCCATAGTGCCTGCGAACCTGAGTCAATTGACTTGGGCTCTGAGAGTTGCTGTCTCAGAGGTTTTTTCTTCAAGGGCACCCTAAGAGACTCTTCTGTTCTCATGGCTTACAGGCTCACAAAGATGTCACAACATTGGTTCATATTTGGAAGGCTTTTTCTTCACAGATTTATGGGCTAGAAAGTTAATATTCAGACTAAGCACTCAGCTCCCTTTTGGATGTCGCATAAAAAATAATTAGTCCTTTCTTAAGGCTTGCTTCTTTGATGAAGCCCGAGAGAGCTTGAATCATTTTTACTTGAATCACTTTAATAATTATTATCACACTAATTCAATAATAAAAATTTAACAGTGCCAGCAAGACGGGCTCATGCCTACATTGATTAACAGCATGCTCTTCTTGCTTCCTCTTTGTAACCCGGACTTGTCACCAATTAGGCCTTGATCCTGTGAACGGATCCAAATGGTCCTGTGTGGAACCCCATAGAAATCAATAGGGTTGTACCTACTCGGAGCCATTCACAGGATTCAGCCTTAAATTTCAAGCCCTTTGTGGGAGGGGGACCATATCTTCCTATTTCTAGTCCTTGTCTCTAAGGTAGCACCTCTCTCATTTCTAGAAAGGCCAGCTCTAAACATTCATTGTATTGTGTGTAGTTAGCCTCTGGCTGTGCATAAGTGCTTAAATTATACTTGGAAATAAATTCAGTAATAGGGAATCATTAATTATTATACAGCCATATTCTGCTCCACTGACTTGCTGAATTGTACCTCACTCTGCATGCAAGGTACTTCCCAGTGTGAGTAATGGTGGCAGAGCCTTGAACAAGGCCAAGCTTTTCAAAAATGATCAAAGATTTTGGGTGCCTCAACTTTTGGAAGCCCAACTTGAGACCCTGGTTTTCAGAGGTTGGTGCTCTGCCCTTTCTGGAATCAAGCCCCTTTCACGCTGCCTCAAGTTGGGCACTCAAAAAACAGAGACACCCCAAACCACTTGGCGATTTTGAAAAATTTGGCTTAGAGACATAGTGCTCTGTATTATGATACTAGAGGGCTTAGGCCTTAAAAGATGTCAAGAAAGCAGAGATCCTGGTCTAGCTTCTCCCTGTTACACCAGTGCAACCCCATTGGCAACATTGTCCTTCATGGAAGTCAATGGGTTCCACTGATGTAACTGAGAATTCCTAAAAGATATAATACTAAGGCACAACATCAAGCTACTCTGATGCAGAGGAAAGATAAGAGGAGCCACAGGAGGCCAAAGTGGCTGCACAAGCGATCTAAAACCCACAGGGATATATACAGGAAATGGAAGGAGGGGCATGTCGCCGAGGAAGCATACATGGGAATAGCGCAAGTGTGGAGGGACAAAATCACAAAAGCCACGGCAAAGAATGAGTTACAGCTGGCAAGAATTGTTAGAGACAGCAGGAAGGGGTTCTTCAAATATGTCAGACAAAAAAGAAAGATCAGGGATGGTGGGGGTCTGCTGCTCAGTGGAGAAGGTGAGCTGGTAATGGAAGATGATAGGAATGGAGAAGGTGAGCTGGTAATGGAAGATGACAGGAAGGCAGAGCTGCTCAATGCCTACTTTGCTTCAGTCTTCTCACAAAAAATAACTTGACCAGATGACTAGTGAAGTTGTCATAGACAATAAAGGGGAAGGGTTGCAGATCAGGATAAGTAAAGAAAACATAGAGATCTTCTGACCAATTTGAATGAATTCAAGTCAGAGTGGCCTGATGCTATTCACCCCAGGCTGCTGAAGGAATTATCTGAAGAAATCTCAGAGCCATTGGCAATAATATTTGCAAATTCATGGATGACAGGAGAAGTCCCAGAAGACAGAAGAAGGGCTAACTAGTGCCCATTCTTAAAAAAGGGAAGGAGGAGGAGCCAGGAAACTATAGACCAGCCAGTCTGACTTCAATAGCTGGGAAGCTTCTAGAGCAATGTATAAAACATTCAATTTGCAAATACCTGGAGGATGAAGGGGTGATCACTAGCAGCCAGCATGGATTTACTAAGACCAAATCATGCTAAACCAGCTTGATTTCCTTCTTTGACAGGGTAACTGGTTTGGAGGATAGGGGGAATGTGGTGGACCTAATATACCTGGACTTCAACAAGGCTTTTGACACAGTCCCACATGACATTCTGATACAGAAGCTGGAGAAATGCGGGCTCGGCAGAACTACCAGTAAGTGGATACATAATTGGCTAATCGCAAACAAAGAGTAACTAAAATGGTATGATGTCAGATTGGAGGGAGGTCTCAAATGGATTTCCACAGGGATCTGTTCTGGGTCCAGTGTTGTTTAACATCTTTATTAATGACCTGGATGTAGGACTAGAGAGCACACTGATGAAATGTGCAATGACACAAAGCTAGAGAGGGTTGCAAACACTGTGGAGGATAGAGCTAAAATCCAGCGGGATCTTGATAAATGAAAGAATGGGGCTATAAACAACAAAAAGAAATTCAACAAAGACAAATGTAAGGTGCTACACTTAGGGGAAAAAACCCAAATGCAGAAATACAGAATGGGGGGAAACTGGCTTGGCAGCAGCACTGCTGAGAAGGAGCTGGGAGTTGTGGTGGATCACAGCCTCAACACGAGTCAACAATGTGATGCTGTTGCAAAAAAAGCAAATTCAGTTTTGGGTTGCATTAAGGGAGGCATGGCATGCAAAGCTCGGGAAGTGACAGTACCGCTCTTCTTGGCGCTGGGTAGGCCTCAGCTGGAGGACTGTGTCCACTTTTGGTCACCACTGTATAGAAAGGATGGAGAGAAACTGGAAAGGATCCAGAGGTGAGTGATGAAGATGCTCAAAGGGTGCAATGCAAGACATATGAACAAAGACTGAAGGAACTGGCTGTGTTTAGTTTGGAAAAGAGGAATTTAAGGGGGGAATTGATAGCGGTCTTCAAATACTTGAGAGGCTGCCATAAAAAAATGGAGGAAAGTTGTTCTCAGAGGGCAGGACAAGAGGCCATGCGTTCAAACTACAGCATAGCAGATTTAGATTAAATCTTAGGAAAAACTTCCTAACTGTAAGAACAGTAGGACAATGGCACAGATGCCTGGGGAGGTTGTGGAAGCTCCTTCACTGGAGATTTTCCAAAGGAGGCTGGAGCCATCTGTCTTGGACGGTTTAGACACAACAAATCCTGCATCTTGGCAGGGGGTTAGACTGGATGATCATTGTGGTCCCTTCTAACCCTGTGGTTCTGTGAGCGCAGTGAGTTTGCCTAATCAGGTTCACAGAGGGAGTCTGTATCAAATGGTGTAAATACCCCTAGGAGGCAAGGCAATTAGGCTAACATAAGAATCACTCCAAACAAGGCAGAACCCTGTGTTGAGGTTTCAGAGCAGTTTAGTTAACGTTCTCATGTGTATGTCTCTCCTGTTGGTTCCCACGCCCCCGCACTTCCTTGTTCAGCCCAGGCCCGGAAGCAGAAATACAGAAATATCAGGAGGAGAGCTGTTCTCATGGCGTTTCCAGCCCAAACAGAACCAGGACGTGCTGGAAATCTCAGGAGAGAGCCTGTTCTTGAGAGGCTTCCAGCCTGGCTTCCCACTCAGAGGCATCAGGAGAAGTAGGCGAGTTCTAGGACATTCATCTGCCCCTTTAAGGGCCATGGGTGCCTCCCGTGCATGGGCTGGAGAGCCCGGCATGCAGCAGGATCATAGAGGTTCTGCTGGGAGGGCTGGCAGCAGGATTCCGGCATTCCTGCAAGAGGACCAGACCCTGTATTGCTCCAGGGCTCAGCTCCACCCTGCCCCAGGGTGGGGATGCGTGAGACCAGGGGCTCTGCCACTTGACTGACTGACTGACATGGCCATTCCTTCCATCATTGAGGGCACACTAGAGCCATGGGTGGGACCACAGGGCAGAGATGGCAGTAGAGGCCATAGAGCAGGTGGGGGAGGTGGGATTTCTTCTCCCCGGAGAGCATATAAGCTTGCGACACAGGACAGGATGTGAGACGTTGAAAGCACTCAATCACTAATCCCCAGGCTGACAAGTTGGCCCTGAGCCTAAAACCTGAGGCTAACAGGCCGGCCCATAAACTGCCACTGCAATGAGAAGGTCTCCAGCTGTTTGGCTTTGTTATACATTTAAAGAAGCCACACGGACCTCACAGCCTTTGAGAACATAGGAGGTGGCACTGTAGAACATAACACTGGTCAACATGGTTCCTTATGCAGCCTATGTCGGTGATCCTTGCAGGATGCATCAGAGGACAGCATCACCCAGTCCTTGCTCTCTGCTTTGAGTGGTGCAGCAGAACCCCCGGCAGGGGTGGCAAGGAGAGGGCAGAGTCCAGCCTACCCTCCATGAGTGCTCAGTTGACGGATTAGTCCTTGTCATCTCTATCCCAGTGAGCGTAACTGTCGATGTTAAACTTGCTCATGCACTGGGAATGTCTCGTCCCATTTACCTTGATAACAGCCCATGGCAGCAATCTTCACGGGTTAAATGTGGGGTTTGGGGTGTTAAAAAAAATCCCTTTGTATCTGGTTTACATTTGTTGCCTTTTGCTCCCATGGAGCAACCATGGTAATTAAGAGTCTGCAGTTTTAACTTCTGCAGCAGCAATTAATCCCCTGTGCAAACACAGCCAGAGTGCAGAGCAGATGAACAAAACAATGCTGCAGACAGATAATCTGGGGATAATTTATTATCCCAAAGCCATGCTCAGAGCGGCAGAGACCACTGGGGTTTGCTTTGCCTTTCATTTCAGGGATGGGGCAGGTTACTGATTTATAACACACTGGGTGCTGGCTGGCTTATTTGGCCTGTCATCTGTATGGTTCCTCCCCAATTTTATGGTGTTGATTAACTGTTTCCAGATAGATTTTATCTTGTGTAAAAGCTCTAAACTGTGCCCAGTTGCTCCAGAAATGCTGGGTCTGGAGCCTGGCCCCTGCGTCATCATTGACCCCAGCCAACAGGGAGAGCTAAAGGGGTGAAAAATGCTACCAGGACGGAATGGTAACACACGTACACCAGTAACCCTTCTGCCAGGTGATGTCAGCAGCACCAGAGGCCAGGTTCAATAACTAGGGGGTTCCTCTTTACATTACAAACAGAATTGGCTCAAGCCCCCACCTAGAAACTGGGAAAACTAAACACCCCCCATAGTGCCTCTAAGAGGTAATACTTCCCCGCTCGCATACACTGAGTCTGTGCGTCACAAAATAAATCTTTGATTAAAAGGAGAAGGAAACACAATGTTAATTTAGGAAACCACTGCAACAATGACTCAGAAGCATTGGAACCCTAAGGAACACATCCGCCCCACAGTATCTTGGGCAGTGGCCTTTCTCCCAGTTCCCCACCTTGCAGTGTGAAAATCCAGTGGATGAATATCTCTTTAACACACCACTCCCCTTTCCCTCCACCGTACCCCACTCATGGATGGAGATCAGCAAACTCCCAGAACCCAGGGGTGTGGTCAGGTGGGTTCAGCTCCCACTGGCTCTGCGGCTGATCGCCATGGCACATCTGCTGCTGCTCACTGCTGCCTTTGCTGCTGATCGCCAGCACCTCTGCCACCGCCTCCTTCAGCTGCAATGTTGTGTCCTGAGTTTCCTCTACTTCACCCAGCCCTTCGTGATTTCCCTGGCTGGTGGGGAAATCTCATGGCTGCTGCTCTCTCTGCATTGTCTTTCACCACAACACTGTCCACACCACCAGGTCTAAGGCCCCCCTTCAATGGGTGTAGGCTGCGTCTACACTATGGGGTTATGCCTGCATAGCTATGCCAGTGTAGTCTCCAATAGTTTAGATACAGCCTAAGGTTTAAGTCCCACATCAGTTTATCAGTGTTACCAGTTCTAATGATCTCTGAAAAGAAGCCAGGACACTCTATTGTGTCTGGTCAGTCTGTTTTTAAACACGGGAGGGAAAGGGCCAAATCACTTTTAGAATGCTTTAAACAATTCATCACCACTAAGTAGGAACACCCGTCCTGGAACATCACTCTGAATTTTACTTGGATCTGGCATCCGTACTCCCCATTTAGCAAGTGAAGTTAACATTAGGGTGCTCTCTTTACAATGTGTATGATAATCAAGGTGGGCCATTTCCAGCCCAAATCCAGGTTTTCTCACCCCCCCCCACCCCCATACACACACAAACTCACTCTCCTGCTGGTAATAGCTTATCCAAAGTGACCACTCTCCTTACAATGTGTATGAAAATCAAGGTGGGCCATTTCCAGCACAAATCCAGGTTTTCTCACCCCCCCACCCCCATACACACACAAACTCACTCTCCTGCTGGTAACAGTTCATCCAAAGTGACCACTCTCCCTACAATGTGTATGATAATCAAGGTGGGCCATTTCCAGTATAAATGCAAGTTTAACCAGAACATCGGGGGGGGGGGGGGTAGGAAAAAACAAGGGGAAATAGGCTACCTTGCATAATGACTTAGCCACTCCCAGTCTCTATTTAAGCCTAAATTAATAGTATCCAATTTGCAAATGAATTCCAATTCAGCAGTTTCTCGCTGGAGTCTGGATTTGAAGTTTTTTTGTTTTAAGATAGCGACCTTCATGTCTGTAATTGCGTGACCAGAGAGATTGAAGTGTTCTCTGACTGGTTTATGAATGTTATAATTCTTGACATCTGATTTGTGTCCATTTATTCTTTTGCGTAGAGACTGTCCAGTTTGACCAATGTACATGGCAGAGGGGCATTGCTGGCACATGATGGCATATATCACATTGGAGGATGTGCAGGTGAACGAGCCTCTGATAGTGTGGCTGATGTTATTAGGCCCTGTGATGGTGTCCCCTGAATAGAAATGTGGGCACAGTTGGCAACGGGCTTTGTTGCAAGGATAGGTTCCTGGGTTAGTGGTTCTGTGGTATGTGGTTGTTGGTGAGTATTTGCTTCAGGTTGCGGGGCTGTCTGTAGGCAAGGACTGGCCTGTCTCCCAAGATTTGTGAGAGTGTTGGGTCATCCTTCAGGATAGGTTGTAGATCCTTAATAATGCGTTGGAGGGGTTTTAGTTGGGGGCTGAAGGTGACGGCTAGTGGCGTTCTGTTATTTTCTTTGTTAGGCCTGTCCTGTAGTAGGTGACTTTTGGGAACTCTTCTGGCTCTATCAATCTGTTTCTTCACTTCCGCAGGTGGGTATTGTAGTTGTAAGAATGCTTGACAGAGATCTTGTAGGTGTTTGTCTCTGTCTGAGGGGTTGGAGCAAATGCGGTTGTATCGCAGAGCTTGGCTGTAGACGATGGATCGTGTGGTGTGGTCAGGGTGAAAGCTGGAGGCATGTAGGTAGGAATAGCGGTCAGTAGGTTTCCGGTATAGGGTGGTGTTTATGTGACCATTGTTTATTAGCACTGTAGTGTCCAGGAAGTGGATCTCTTGTGTGGACTGGACCAGGCTGAGGTTGATGGTGGGATGGAAATTGTTGAAATCATGGTGGAATTCCTCAAGGGCTTCTTTTCCATGGGTCCAGATGATGAAGATGTCATCAATATAGCGCAAGTAGAGTAGGGGCGTTAGGGGACGAGAGCTGAGGAAGCGTTGTTCTAAATCAGCCATAAAAATGTTGGCATAGTGTGGGGCCATGTGGGTACCCATAGCAGTGCCGCTGATCTGAAGGTATACATTGTCCCCAAATGTAAAATAGTTATGGGTAAGGACAAAGTCACAAAGTTCTGCCACCAGGTTAGCCGTGACATTATCGGGGATAGTGTTCTTGACGGCTTGTAGTCCATCTTTGTGTGGAATGTTGGTGTAGAGGGCTTCTACATCCATAGTGGCCAGGATGGTGTTATCCGGAAGATCACCGATGGATTGTAGTTTCCTCAGGAAGTCAGTGGTGTCTCGAAGGTAGCTGGGAGTGCTGGTAACGTAGGGCCTGAGGAGGGAGTCTACATAGCCAGACAATCCTGCTGTCAGGGTGCCAATGCCTGAGATGATGGGGTGCCCAGGATTTCCAGGTTTATGGATCTTAGGTAGTAGATAGAATATCCCAGGTCAGGGTTCCAGGGGTGTGTCTGTGCGGATTTGATCTTGTGCTTTTTCAGGAAGTTTCTTGAGCAAATGCTGTAGTTGCTTTTGGTAACTCTCAGTGGGATCATAGGGTAATGGCTTGTAGAAACTCGTGTTGGAGAGCTGCCGAGCAGCCTCTTGTTCATATTCCGACCTATTCATGATGACAACAGCACCTCCTTTGTCAGCCTTTTTGATTATGATATCAGAGTTGTTTCTGAGGCTGTGGATGGCATTGTGTTCTGCACGGCATTCATAAACCAGTCGGAGAACACTTCAATCTCTCTGGTCACGCAATTACAGACATGAAGGTTGCTATCTTAAAACAAAAAAACTTCAAATCCAGACTCCAGCGAGAAACTGCTGAATTGGAATTCATTTGCAAATTGGATACTATTAATTTAGGCTTAAATAGAGACTGGGAGTGGCTAAGTCATTATGCAAGGTAGCCTATTTCCCCTTGTTTTTTCCTACCTCCCCCCCCCCCCCCCCAGACGTTCTGGTTAAACTTGGATTTATGCTGGAAATGGCCCACCTTGATTATCATACACATTGTAAGGAGAGTGGTCAGTTTGGATGAGCTATTACCAGCAGGAGAGTGAGTTTGTGTGTGTGTGTGGGGGGGGGGGGGTGAGAAAACCTGGATTTGTGCTGGAAATGGCCCACCTTGATTATCATGCACATTGTAGGGAGAGTGGTCACTTTGGATGAACTATTACCAGCAGGAGAGTGAGTTTGTGTGTGTGGTTTTTGGAAAAAAAGGGGTGGGGGGTGAGAAAACCTGGATTTGGGCTGGAAATGGCCCACCTTGATTATCATACACATTGTAAAGAGAGTGGTCACTTTGGATGGGCTATTACCAGCAGGAGAGTGAGTTTGTGTGTGTGTGTGTGTGTGTGTGTGGGGGGGGGGCGGAGGGTGAGAAAACCTGGATTTGTGCTGGAAATGGCCCAACTTGATTATCATACACATTGTAAGGAGAGTGATCACTTTAGATAAGCTATTACCAGCAGGAGAGTGAGGTGGGAGGAGGTATTGTTTCATGGTCTCTGTGTATATAATGTCTTCTGCAGTTTCCACGGTATACATCCAATGAAGTGAGCTGTAGCTCACGAAAGCTCATGCTCAAATAAATTGGTTAGTCTCTAAGGTGCCACAAGTACTCCTTTTTTTTTGCGAATACAGACTAACAGGGCTGTTACTCTGAAACCTGTCATTTGCATTAGTGTCCATGACATCAGAATCTACTCCTGGATCTTTCATCTGAGGCTCTCAAGAAGCTTAATAAACATTAATTAATCCTTGCAAATGGCCAATGATTATTGTCCCCTTTTTACAGAAGGGGTAACAGGCACACCGAGCTGTTAGTGACTTGTCTGAGGTCACCCAGCCCTGAGTGAATTCAATGGGACTATACCTGTGCTTAAAGTTCAGCACATGTTTAGGTGGATCGGGGCCCCAGTGAGGGCCTGATCCAAAGCCCATTGGAGTTAATAGGTGCCTTATCGGAGATGGAAATAAAATTCTAGAGCTTTTTCCTCCCAGCCCTCAGTTCTAACCCTCAGAGAACACTGCCTGCCAGGGGAGTTTCTCCCCATTTATCCAGTACATTGGGCAGCCCCGAAAAGGTTAATTGGTGGTTGATTTGTGGTTTTTTCCCAACTTTAAACAGTTTGGGATAAAATTTTCAAAGCATGGGGCAGCATCTGAGCCATGAAACTAACACTAATGATAACAACCAAACTCTTTGGAAACATGCCGTGGCTTGATAGTGCTGTTACTTAAAAGGAGACTGATTACAATATAGTTTATTTAATCAGGGAGGCCACTCACTGGGAACCAAATTAGCCTAAAGATAATGGCTGTTAATGAACATTAGTGCAGGGGTGAAGAGCCAGGGCCAACTCCTATTGACTACAATGTACAGAGGTGAGTCTTTACTAGGTGTGAAAGTCCAAGGTTTGATCTTTTAATAAATAAATAAAAGATTAAAAGAAAACAAAGTTCTTTTTTTTTAAATAAAAGATGAAACACAGCATTGCTTCATCTAATTTCCAGCCTGAATTTGTTCATGGTCAGTTTATACCCATTTGTTCTTGTGCCAACATTATCCTTAAACAGCTCTTCACTTTCCCTGCTGTTTACCCTGTGATGTATTGACAAAGAACATATTGTATCCCCTCTTAGCCTTCATTTTTCAAGCTCTTTTAGTCTCCTCTTGTAAGATAGGCCCTCCACCCCCCGGAACATCCTAGTAGCTTTTCTTGTCACCTGTCGCAGTTTGAATTCATCTTTGTTGAACATGGGTCACCAGAATTGTATATAGCATTCCAGATGAGGTCTTACCAGTGCCTTGTATAATGGTAGTATTACTTCCCTGTCTCTACTGGAAAGACCTCACCTGATACATCACCTGCTCTTAATGGGCACTGCTGCTTAATGGGTACCACACAACAGGGCTAGTATTGTTCATTGCAAATAATTTATCCCAGCACATGTGGTTCATTTTCCACCCCTTTGGGCTAATTATTTAACAACAGACTTTAGATTTTATAAATTCATTCACAAGTCCTAATCATTTGAACAGTTTGTACAAACACGTCAAGCCGATGGGTTGTTCACTAGCTGTTTGCTGCCCCTATGTTCATTTTTCATGCTGTATGATTTGACACCTCAGTCATAAGGTATAGTTTCTGCCCCCTCACTGCATGTCTGAAATGTTATTTCCCAGGAATGAATAATGGACATGGGTATTTCACAGGTGAATTAAAACTAGCCATTCCCCAAACATATGTCTGAGTGGGTCGGCCACGACTTTGGTCATGACCAAGGATTAAACCAGGGACTCCCAGAGCTAGAAAGCATGAGTCATTATAGTTTGAGCTAAAGGATAACATCCAGCTAGGGGGAGCTGTAACAGACTCACATCCCTCTTGGATCAAGCAGTGGGTTAAATGTGCAAAATCCCATTCATGAAAACGCAACACAAAAGGGCCGCAGACTGATTAGATTGACCGGAAATTTGCAATGCCAACAAACGATCACAAGCACAGTGCTGCTATAGGTACCCCCTGCACGACTACAGGTACTCTGCTGTGATCCTGCAGGGCATGTTCTAAAAGCTACTCAAACGCGTTAACTAACCACAGGAGTGCACGGCCCAGGGGATAAAGCCTTGAACACATGCAGTTGTTGTGATGCCAATGAGTGCCACAGAGATGCTGGGCTTGATTTTCCTCGTATTGTCAAATGCCAACCCCAACAATCAAAATTTATGAGTCAGGCCCCCAAAAGTCATGAGATTTTGTTTAAAAAAGAGTTGAGTTCCTTCCATTTGCCTTCTGGTTCTAAGACTATAGGTTACACTCAGGTCACATTTTCAAGCTTTCCTTTGCAAGCACTAGGGCTAGTTAGATGTTTTTTTCATTAAAGCCAAGATTCTCAAGCCATCTCTTGCATTGAGCAGCTGGGGCTGGAAGAAACACCAAACGCTGCCAGGCTTGTGGTAAAATCCCAAGAGCTGGCAACACTGTCCTCTCCCTTCCACGGGTGTAAATCAGAAGTAGCTGCACTGAAAAACCTCATGTGAGAGGAGAATCCAGCTCTTTTGAAGGCACAGCCTGAGGTGTGACCCAAAATAATAACAGCATGATCCTCTAGTCTTGCCTTTGCCACCATCAGCGAATCACCACTGGGAATGGCTAACAAAACCCTCATTTTCTCCCCTGCCTCCTCAGCACCATGAGCTGGGACTTCCTGTGGTTTGGCAGAGTCTATGTAAACATGTTCCTTTAAGTGCCGCCAACCGCCAATCACAATCGCACGCTTTTCCAAGCGAGGAAACACTACGAGCTGGAATGTGGAAGCCTTGCTCGTCCTTCTGCAGCACTGGGCCTGGGATGGGTAGTAGCGCTGGGATTCATTCACCTGGCATATAGACAGCTGCCTCTTGCCTGTCCGAGAAAGTCCACCTGCCCTTGTTGCGTGCCTGGGAAAATCTACAGGAGATTGTCAAGTTGCTTATGTGCAGGATTGCAGCACAAGTGAGAGAGACGGTTTCCACCTGGCACCCACATCTGGATCCGTCATGGCAACCCCCGCCAGCCTCTTCAAGCCTATGGACTTAACCCGTGATTTCAAACGGTCACAGCCAATACTTAAGCAACTCCCTCGCCTAATGCACAGCCTGCTGAACTCCTGTCTCCGTCTTCCCGGGGCTCCCGCCATGTGGTCGCAAAGCAAGCCCCTGGGAAGCTAAAGCTCCTCACTCCTCCTTCCCCTACAGGGCAGCGGGCAGCCAGCGGGGCTGCTCTTGGGCAGCTGGGAGGAAGAAGGCCCGGCAGCTGCTCGGCCCACTGTTGGCTCACCCCAGACTGCAGGGTGGTGGCGGGAGTTGGTGGGGAGGCAGTGCCCCCTACCACCTCCTGGTGATTCAAGCCCTTCAGTTTAGAAGTTGCAGGGACACATTTTCTGTTCATAACCAGACCCACGTGTTCTCAGGGGCCCGCAGTTGAATACTCCTGTGTTAGGCCAGCATGATCTGTTTTCAAATTGCCCCGGCAGAGTGACAAAATCCCAGTCCTCTCTTGGCCTTAGGTCTAGTGTCTTTTCTGACTGATACACATCAGGGTGTCGAACGGGCATCTTGCCCCTTCCTGCAGAAGGGCCCGTTTGTCGGCACAATCCGGGCACTGACCCTGAATGGATTGTGGAGCCTTCTGGGCTTTCCACTTGAAATCTGGGGGAGCTGGAGAGGGCCAGGAATTGGAAAGAATGATGTCTTGGCGACACCCAGTGGCAAATCGGAGTAATACAGGTCTGATTTGTAATCAGGAGTAACGTGCCTGAACTCCATGGAGGTACATCAGTATCAAACTGGTATAAGGCTTAAGTGAGGGGAGAGTCAGGACCTATGGCTCTAAAGGGGCATCATTTGAGGTAGAAGAAGGAAAGGTCCCAGGGAAGAAGGGAGCAGAGGACAGAGACAAAAGGAGGAAGTTTTGCTTGCATGAAATCAGTGAATCATGGGCCAGATCCTCAGCTGGTGTTCATGGCTAAATGGACACCAGCTGTGGACCCAACTCCTGTAGCTTTCTGTAGCACTTTTATTTCAAGACAAGCCCAACTGATCCACAAGCATGCATTGGAGGGGCCTGATTCTCACACTTGTGTTTACACCGATGTGGTGGCCTGGGCTTGATTCTGCATTACCTTACACCATGTGCACTCATTTCCATCTGCGCACCCCAGTGGCTCTGCCGAGCTCCCATTCCAACATGGTAATAGTGTATACCCACCCTGCACAAGGGGCAAATGACTACACCAGGTGTAAAGCAGGGGACAATCAGGCTCACTGACTTCTGCGGCATTACACCTGATTTACACCACCGGAAGGTGAGAATCAAGCTGCCCCCTTGTTTATTTTTTAGTTACACTAATGATCTATCCATCCAAGCATGCCAAATAACTACAATTATCTAATTAAAGGCCTCCAAGATAACCCCTCTCCTGTGGAACTCCTAGGGCACCTCTTCTTATCTGTCAATCTCTAGGTCTTCAGGGCAGAGCTTGTCCCTACTTCTGTGTCTCGTGCATCACTGAGTACATTATTGGCACTTCACAAATAACCAATAATCATAAAATGTTTAACACTTTCCAGCTCCAGCCCTCTAGGAGCCTGGCTAATTCGCACAGCACTCTCTGAAGGCAGGTTTAATGGGGTGCACTCACCTCTCGCGAGCACCCCCTGGTCGAGCGTGTGCATGCCTGCAGTTTTTCTCAATTTCCTTGGCTTATGGTGCCCCGATCAGCCGCTGCGCTTGTCAGGCAGGTCTTCAGTGACTCAGCCTTCCGACCAAGCCATACTCTGTCCACATGCGAAACAAACAAACCCCGTCCAGGGCACACAATCCAAAACACCCTGCAACTCTCCCTGAGCTCAGTCTCTTACCAGTCATAGAATCATAGAATATCAGGGTTGGAAGGGACCTCAGAAGGTCATCTAGTCCAATCCCCTGCTCAAAGCAGGACCAATCCTCAATTAAATCATCCCAGCCAGGGCTTTGTCAAGCCTGACCTTAAAAACCTCTAAGGAAGGAGATTCTACCACCTCCCTAGGTAACGCATTCCAGTGTTTCACCACCCTCTTAGTGAAAAAGTTTTTCCTAATATCCAATCTAAACCTCCCCCACTGCAACTTGAGTCACGTTGTGTCCAGGATCACAGCCGCCAATTCCTTTAGCACTCTCGGATGCAACTCGTCCGGCCCCACGGACTTGTGCACGTCCAGCTTTTCTAAATAGTCCCTAACCACCTCTTTCTCCACAGAGGGCTGGCCATCTACTCCCCATGTTGTGATGCCCAGCGCAGCAGTCTGGGAGCTGTCCTTGTTAGTGAAGACAGAGGTAAAAAAAGCATTGAGCACACTAGCTTTTTCCACATCCTCTGTCACTAGGTTGCCTCCCTCATTCAGTAAGGGGCCCACACTTTCCTTGGCTTTCTTCTTGTTGCCAACATATCTGAAGAAACCCTTTTTGTTACTCTTGACATCTCTTGCTAGCTGCAGCTCCAGGTGCGATTTGGCCCTCCTGATTTCATTCCTACATGCCCGAGCAATATTTTTATACTCTTCCCTGGTCATATGTCCAACCTTCCACTTCTTGTGAGCTTCTTTTTTATGTTTAAGATCCACTAGGATTTCACCGTTAAGCCAAGCTGGTCGCCTGCCATATTTACTATTCTTTCGACTCATCGGGATGGTTTGTCCCTGTAACCTCAACAGGGATTCCTTGAAATACAGCCAGCTCTCCTGGACTCCTTTCCCCTTCATGTTAGTCCCCCAGGGGATCCTACCCATCCGTTCCCTGAGGGAGTCGAAGTCTGCTTTCCTGAAGTCCAAGGTCCGTATCCTGCTGCTTACCTTTCTTCCCTGTGTCAGGATCCTGAACTCAACCAACTCACGGTCACTGCCTCCCAGATTCCCATCCACTTTTGCTTCCCCTACTAATTCTACCCAGTTTGTGAGCAGCAGGTCAAGAAAAGCTCCCCCCCTAGTTGGCTCATCTAGCACTTGCACCAGGAAATTGTCCCCTACGCTTTCCAAAAACTTCCTGGATTGTCTGTGCACCGCTGTATTGCTCTCCCAGCAGATATCAGGAAAATTAAAGTCACCCATGAGAACCAGGGTGTGCGATCTAGTAGCTTCTGCGAGTTGCCGGAAGAAAGCCTCATCTACCTCATCCCCCTGGTCCGGTGGTCTATAGCAGACTCCCACCACTACATCACTCTTGTTGCTCACACTTCTAAACTTAATCCAGAGACACTCAGGTTTTTCTGCAGTTTCGTACCGGAGCTCTGAGCAGTCATACTGCTCCCTTACATACAGTGCTACTCCCCCACCTTTTCTGCCCTGCCTGTCCTTCCTGAACAGTTTATAACCATCCATGACAGTACTCCAGTCATGTGAGTTATCCCACCAAGTCTCTGTTATTCCAATCACGTCATAATTCCTTGACATCACCAGGACCTCCAGTTCTCCCTGCTTGTTTCCAAGGCTTTGTGCATTCGTATATAAGCACTTGAGATAACCTGCTGATCGCCCCTCATTCTCAGTATGAGGCAGGAGCCCTCCCCTCACAGACGTTCCTGCCTGTGCTTCCTCCCGGTATCCTGCTTGCCTACTTACCTCAGGGCTTTGGTCTCCTTCCCCCGGTGAACCTAGTTTAAAGCCCTCCTCACTAGGTTAGCCAGCCTGCTCTTCCCTCTCTTTGTAAGGTGGAGCCCGTCTCTGCCCAGCACTCCTCCTTCATGGAACACCATCCCATGGTCAAAGAATCCAAAGCCTTCTCTCTGACACCACCTGCGTAGCCATTCGTTAACTTCCACGATTCGACGGTCCCTGCCCCGGCCTTTTCCTTCTATGGGGAGGATGGACGAGAACACCACTTGCGCCTCAAACTCCTTTATCCTTCTTCCCAGAGCCACGTAGTCCGCAGTGATCCGCTCAAGATCATTCTTGGCAGTATCATTGGTGCCCACGTGGAGAAGCAGGAAGGGGTAGCGATCTGAGGGCTTGATGAGTCTCGACAGTCTCTCCGTCACATCGCAAATCTTAGCCCCTGGCAAGCAGCAGACTTCTCGGTTTTCCCGGTCAGGGCGGCAGATAGATGACTCAGTCCCCCGGAGGAGAGAGTCCCCGACCACCACTACCCGCCTCCTTCTCTTGGGAGTGGTGGTCGTGGAACCCCCCATCTCAGGACAGCGCATCTCATGCCTTCCAACCAGCGGAGTCTCCTTCTGCTTTCTCATCCCAGACATATCATCTGGTCCACTCTCCGCAAAGGTACCTGTGGAGAGAACATGAAAGTGGTTAGTTACCTGTGTCCGCGTTGCTGGAACCCGGACATTCCCCCTTCTTCTTCTGGAGGTCACACGTTGCCAAGCTTCTTCGCTGGCCTCTTGGCTCCGCTGTGCAACCCGCACTAAATCTTTAGAGCTCAGTTTCTCGTATGCAACGCAGGGTCGTTATCTGTTGCTCCAGACCTTCAATCTTCTCTTCCAATATGGAGACGAGCTTGCACTTTGTACAGACAAAGTCGCTTCTGTCCTGTAGAAGAAAGACAAACATGGCACATCCAGTGCAGGTCACAACAGCTGAACCCCCCCCTTCCATATCACCTTCCTACTATGAGCTTCCTCAGAGAAGTTGGCAAGATGTAAGCCTCACTGGGCTCACTCCAGGCGAACTCCCAGGCAAACTCCTGCTGTGTGCTGCTCTGCTGTTCCCCGCTGCTCAGCTGGTTCGCCGCCGCTCAGCTGGTTCGCGACAGTCCAACAGGGCCCGTTGCAGTACCCTTGCTTGGTCCGGCTAGGTTTCAAGGCTCCTACTCTGGAATTGAGCAGCGCCTCAAGGGCTTCTTCCTTGGGGACTCCTTGCCTCTACTTGAGTCCTCAGTGACACCAGTCTTTCTTCTGAGCACGCCTCTTGGACTCAGTTCACTGACCACAGCTTCCTGCTGAGTCACTCCCCGTAATCACCTGCTTAATCCCTTGCAGCACCTGCTGCTAGCCCTGCTAGCCACTGCTCTGTCCAGCCTTTCAGCTCCTGCAGCCAGCCAGGAGCACCAGCAGCACCTCTGGCTTCCCCGGTCCCTGCTAGCAGACCGATCTCACAATGGCCTTGCAGTTCCTTTTCTATGGCCTGCTGGGCCCTGATTGGCTGCTCCCTGCAGCCCCCTCATTGATTGTGTCCCACACAGCTGCTCTAGGCAGCGTGGAGGACCTCTTTATTGCTCTTTTCTGGGACAGGATGAGACAGGGCCACAAGGCCTCCAGCAGAGGGCCTCTGGACCTAGTCCACCATGTCACAGCAGGTCAAAATGATTATCACTCACCCGCCCCCAGCTTTTTGCAGGCAAGGAAACAGGCTAAGGCCCCAATCCTGTAATGAGTTTGATGTGGGCGTGCTCCTGTATCCAGGGGCCCATTGCAGAACCAGGGTCTACATGACTTGCTCAAGGGCACAGCAGAGCCAAGGGCTGGGCTTAGAGCCAAGAAACTCCCAGAAGGTGTGCAGACCAGGCCCTCTCAAAGGTCCAGAGAGGCCCGGGCCACTTCCAGCTTTTGAGGTCCCTAGCCATAATAAAAATAAAAAATGACTACACCTGAAAACAAAATAAGGCACCAAAAAAAAAGTGAGACATAATTGGAATATTTTTTATTTAACAAATGCTTTTCTAGCCTTTTTCTGTGCAAATGCACTAACTATTGAGGAAAAATCTAGCTTTCATGCAATGTCACAGTTGATATTAAGCATGGCGAGTCCATTCAAATGCTCTTGTCCCATAGTTGAATGGTGATAGCTCTTTACCTGCTTCAACACATTGAAGGTGCATTCACCTGAAGCCACCGATGCAGACAAACTGACAAAAATACGCAATGTAATTGTGATATTAGGAAACACCCCAGAGTACCAAGTTCGAGTATTTCTTGAAGCAATTCCTTTGGCTTGCAATCCAATTTAAAGTTTGTGGAATGTATTCGTTTGAGGAAGATGACCTTGTCACTGAGATCTTTTGAGATTTCTTTGTTGTACTGTTGCTGAAATTGTTCAGTTGCAGAAAGTAGATCTTCGTTACTCAGTCTGTTGAACTGCCAAAGAAATCCAGAAAGGGTACAAATTAGTCACAGTGACTCAAATAGAGGTGTAAGACCTGATTGAATAGAATCAATGATGACAAGGAAGACATTGACTCTACAGTGCTGCTCAGCATCGGATTCAGTAGGTAAGTTGCGATTGGTGGAGAGCTCAGATGAAATGCCAATATTTTGTGCTACTAATTTGGACTCAGTCAGGATCGCGTCCCATTGTTCATGAATCTGTTGAATGTCATTGATAAGACTTTCAGTGTTATCCTTCTCAACATCAAGTGTAGCATTGCATGCTTCAATTACCAGATTAGTTTGGTGGATCACTGTAAGAAGCTTCATCCACAAAGATGACATCAGAGTGCATGCAAATTTGGACATGTGCTTCTGAATAGACTGAAGTTCAGTTCGAGTCTGTGCAGTGAGATTGAGAGATTCAAGCTCATTTAAAGCCTTTCTCACTGAATTCAAATGCTGCGCAACTGGTTGAATTTCAGAATTTCCCAACTTTGTGGACTGTTACTGAAGAGATTGTACATTTGCTGAACAGATCCAAAGTAAGTTTTTGAAACTGCAGAAAAACCTGAGTGTCTCTGGATTAAGTTTAGAAGTGTGTGCAACAAGAGTGATGTAGTGGTGGGAGTCTGCTATAGACCACCGGACCAGGGGGATGAGGTAGATGAGGCTTTCTTCCGGCAGCTCACGGAAGCTACTGGATCGCATGCCCTGATTCTCATGGGTGACTTTAATTTTCCTGATATCTGCTGGGAGAGCAATACAGCGGTGCATAGACAATCCAGGAAGTTTTTGGAAAGCGTAGGGGACAATTTCCTGGCGCAAGTGCTCGAGGAGCCAACTAGGGGGGGCGCTTTTCTTGACCTGCTGCTCACAAACCGGGTAGAATTAGTGGGGGAAGCAAAAGTGGATGGGAATCTGGGGGGCAGTGACCATGAGTTGGTTGAGTTCAGGATCCTGACACAGAGAAGAAAGGTAAGCAGCACGATACGGACCCTGGACTTCAGGAAAGCAGACTTCGACTCCCTCAGGGAACGGATGGCCAGGATCCCCTGGGGGACTAACTTGAAGGGGAAAGGAGTCCAGGAGAGCTGGCTGTATTTCAAGGAATCCCTGTTGAGGTTACAGGGACAAACCATCCCGATGAGTCGAAAGAATAGTAAATATGGCAGGCGACCAGCTTGGCTTAATGGTGAAATCTTAGCGGATCTTAAACATAAAAAAGAAGCTTACAAGAAGTGGAAGGTTGGACATATGACCAGGGAAGAGTATAAAAATATTGCTAGGGCATGTAGGAATGTTATCAGGAGGGCCAAATCGCACCTGGAGCTGCAGCTAGCCAGAGATGTCAAGAGTAAAAAGAAGGGTTTCTTCAGGTATGTTGGCAACAAGAAGAAAGCCAAGGAATGTGTGGGCCCCTTACTGAATGAGGGAGGCAAACTAGTGACAGAGGATGTGGAAAAAGCTAATGTACTCAATGCTTTTTTTGCCTCTGTTTTCACTAACAAGGTCAGCTCCCAGACTGCTACGCTGGGCATCACAAAATGGGGAAGAGATGGCCAGCCCTCTGTGGAGATAGAGGTGGTTAGGGACTTTTTAGAAAAGCTGGATGTGCACAAGTCCATGGGGCCGGACGAGTTGCATCCGAGAGTGCTGAAGGAATTGGCGGCTGTGATTGCAGAGCCATTGGCCATTATCTTTGAAAACTCGTGGCGAACCGGGGAAGTCCCGGATGACTGGAAAAAGGCTAATGTAGTGCCAATCTTTAAAAAAGGGAAGAAGGAGGATCCTGGGAACTACAGGCCAGTCAGCCTCACTTCAGTCCCTGGAAAAATCATGGAGCAGGTCCTCAAAGAATCAATCCTGAAGCACTTGCATGAGAGGAAAGTGATCAGGAACAGCCAGCATGGATTCACCAAGGGAAGGTCATGCCTGACTAATCTAATCGCCTTCTATGATGAGATTACTGGTTCTGTGGATGAAGGGAAAGCAGTGGATGTATTGTTTCTTGACTTTAGCAAAGCTTTTGACACGGTCTCCCACAGTATTCTTGTCAGCAAGTTAAGGAAGTATGGGCTGGATGAATGCACTACAAGGTGGGTAGAAAGCTGGCTAGATTGTCGGGCTCAACGGGTAGTGATCAATGGCTCCATGTCTAGTTGGCAGCCGGTATCAAGTGGAGTGCCCCAAGGGTCGGTCCTGGGGCCGGTTTTGTTCAATATATCTTCATAAATGATCTGGAGGATGGTGTGGATTGTACTCTCAGCAAATTTGCGGATGATACTAAACTGGGAGGAGTGGTAGATACGCTGGAGGGGAGGGATAGGATACAGAAGGACCTAGACAAATTGGAGGATTGGGCCAAAAGAAATCTGATGAGGTTCAATAAGGATAAGTGCAGGGTCCTGCACTTAGGACGGAAGAACCCAATGCACAGCTACAGACTAGGGACCGAATGGCTAGGCAGCAGTTCTGCGGAAAAGGACCTAGGGGTGACAGTGGATGAGAAGCTGGATATGAGTCAACAGTGTGCCCTTGTTGCCAAGAAGGCCAATGGCATTTTGGGATGTATAAGTAGGGGCATAGCGAGCAGATCGAGGGACGTGATCGTTCCCCTCTATTCGACATTGGTGAGGCCTCATCTGGAGTACTGTGTCCAGTTTTGGGCCCCACACTTCAAGAAGGATGTGGATAAATTGGAGAGAGTCCAGCGAAGGGCAACAAAAATGATTAGGGGTCTGGAACATATGAGTTATGAGGAGAGGCTGAGGGAGCTGGGATTGTTTAGCCTGCAGAAGAGAAGAATGAGGGGGGATTTGATAGCTGTTTTCAACTACCTGAAAGGGGGTTCCAAAGAGGATGGCTCTAGACTGTTCTCAATGGTATCAGATGACAGAACGAGGAGTAATGGTCTCAAGTTACAGTGGGGGAGGTTTAGATTGGATATTAGGAAAAACTTTTTCACTATGAGGGTGGTGAAACACTGGAATGCGTTACCTAGGGAGGTGGTAGAATCTCCTTCCTTAGAGGTTTTTAAGGTCAGGCTTGACAAAGCCCTGGCTGGGATGATTTAACTGGGAATTGGTCCTGCTTTGAGCAGGGGGTTGTACTAGATGACCTTCTGGGGTCCCTTCCAACCCTTATATTCTATGATTCTATGATTCTATGATTCTATAAGTAATTGCCTCCTTGCATGATTCAGCACAGTCAGCACCTACAAGGTTTAGTGTGTGGTTTCCACAGCAGGAGAAAATAGCTTGAAGTATGCTCAAGCAGAACTGCTTGTACACCTTTGTACTTCCCAGCCATATTAGATCCATTGTCATAGGCTTGACCAATGCAGACTTGAAAAATCTAACTTAAAACTTTCTAGAATTGCTAGTACTCGAGCAGCGATTTCTTTTCCAGTTTTTCTCGTGAAATTATCAAACAAAATAAACCTTTCTTCAATTGAAAATTTTGAGCTGTCTACAATCTTATATTAAGTAACCATAGTAGTCTGTTCCTTGTGAGAACAATCTGGAGTGGCATCAACAATGATTGCAAAATACTTGGCATTTCGAATCTCATCAAGAAGTGTTGTTTATACGAATGACCCACATAGCTCAGTAAACTCGCTTTGTATGCGTGTGGAGAGATAATGGACTTGCATGTGTTTTTGACTCTTGCGATTCTCGAACATGTTTACAATGCTGTGATAAAAGTGGGTCATATTTGCTGAGGAGCTCAACTATGCCTAGAAAGTTTCCATTTGCATGATCACCAATACGTTGACTGGAACCAAAGAAAGCCAATCCCTGCTCAGAAAGAAAAAGGATGACATTCAGGATGCACTCAAGAAGTTTTTTCCAGTTATTAGTTTCTGTAGAGAGTTCAGTCAAGAGTAAATTCTCAACTGAACTGACAGCTGATGCAGCCCTACTGGCTGATTTCCATGCAACATAGTTTTCTTTGGGTGACACTGAACTCTCCTGGGACAGTATTCGGCCTTTCAACTGCCTCCAACCTGTGTTGATGCTCCATCCTGACTGATCAGAGAGAACCGATGCATTTGCAGCAACTTTTGTTCAAAATGAAGCAGCGTTCACAGTACAGAGACTGTTTTCCCGTACTCCAGCATAACCTGTTTCTTGTGCAGCTCTCACCATTTGGAAGAGTTTTTGTCAACAGACGAGTAGGTTGATTATCAGCATCTCGTGGAATGTTACTTGGAATTTCAGAACAACTAATTGGAAGAAAAGATTGCATTTGAGCAACATTGTTCTCGTCAATGTTTCCAGAGTCAGTCACAGTCAAATCTGTAGTACTCATGAATTGCTCTTGCTGCATAAGATCGACATCCTCCTGTTGCTGTTGAGTTTCTTGATTGTACACAGGATCTTCTGCTGCATCTGTTACTGCTGGCACATCTCCTTCTTGACGACTGTCCTCACGTTCAGGTATTGGCATTGAAATATCACCTGTTGCAGTTGCGGAGTTTTCATTATCTGTAGCACTGTTTATTGGGCAAAGTACGGTTTGAGAAATGAAGTTATTGGCTTTGAGCTCTTAGCTGCTGCTTCACTCAGTTGTTTTCGCTGTCTCTTGCTTGCACCACTTTCAAATCTCCTCTTCATAGTAATCTATCTGGTCAATATGTAGTCCACCCACACTTGAAATATTCTGCTGTAAATAAGTAGCTTATCTACACTTGAAATCTTCTACTGTAAACATGTACATAAATGCTGAATGGTACACAAATGTTGAACAGACTTAAAATGAAGGAATACTAATTAAGAACACAAAATGAAAGAGTCAGACAGGTTGTCAAGGTTCTTCCCCCACTCTGAACTCTAGGGTACAGATGTAGGGACCTGCATGAAAACCTCCTAAGCTTACTTTTACCAGCTTAGGTTAAAACTTCCCCAAGGTACAAATTAATTTTACCCTTTGCCCTTGGATTTCCACTGCCACCACAAACTTTATCTGGGTTTACTGGGAAACCCAGTTTGGACACATCTTTCCCCCCAAAATCCTCCCAACCCTTGCACTCCACTTCCTGGGGAAGGTTTGGTAAAAATCCTCACCAATTTGCATAGGTGACCACAGACCCAAACCCTTGGATCTGAGAACAATGAAAAAGCATTCAGTTTTCTTACAAGAAGACTTTTAATAGAAGTAAAGGAATCACCTCTGTAAAATCAGGATGGTAGATACCTTACAGGGTAATTAGATTCAAAACATAGAGAATCCCTCTAGGCAAAACCTTAAGTTACAAAAAAGACACACAGACAGGAATAGTCATTCTATTCAGCACAGTTCTTTTCTCAGCCATTTAAAGAAATCATAATCTAACACATACCTAGCTAGGTTACTTACTAAAAGTTCTTAGACTCCATTCCTGTTCTATCCCCGGCAAAAAGCAGCATACAGACAGACACAGACCCTTTGTTTCTCTCCCTCCTCCCAGCTTTTGAAAGTATCTTGTCTCCTCATTGGTCATTTTGGTCAGGTGCCAGCGAGGTTACCTTTAGCTTTTTAACCCTTTACAGGTGAGAGGATTTTTCCTCTGTTCAGGAGGGATTTTAAAGGGGTTTACCCTTCCCTTTATATTTATGACACAGGTTATTATCCTTACAGCTGAATCAAAACTCAAGCACGCAAGGTATATAACAGGCTGATCTGAAGACAAAAGGATGACATATATATAGTAAACACAGACACGGATACAGACAGAGGGACAATATCCAAAAATTTCAAACGTGTGTCCTCATGAAAGTCACTGTAGAAGATTGTCCTCACAAATTTTCACCTTGAATCTGGGCCTATAGACTACGAAAGCCTATGATGATGGCCAAGCTACCAAGCTAGGGCTCAACCAACCAACCAGTCACCTCTTTTAGCTACCATATGACAATAATAATGAGGAATTCTCACACATAAATAATTCCTTAGTCAACTAGACATAAAGCTATAAAGACGCTAAAATGTAACAATTCTCTACCTTTCAACACGCACTTGATCCAGCACCAGCCACTAGTAGTGGTTTGTTTATATAATCAGCCGATCTGAGAGGATATTTTCATCACGGTCTAATCTTGTGCCATCAGAAGCAATATATATTTATTAATTTAATATTTTATTAATATTTACCTAGGGAGGTGGTGGAATCTCCATCCTTAGAGGTTTTTAAGGCCCAGCTTGACAGACCCCTGGCTGGGATGATTTAGTTGGGGTTGGTCCTGCTTTGAGCAGGGGGTTGGACTAGATGACCTCCTGAGGTCTCTTCCAACCCTGATATTCTATGATTCTATGAACATTTTTAGCTCTTTAAAATGACAAAATCTATATCAGTTAACAAAAAAATTATGTCTTTTACCAAATCACATCTCTTAATTGCTTAAATGTGCAGCTCTAAGCTGAGAGATTGTGTCAATTTTGGTCCGATAGGGATGCACATCAAAACAAGTTGTGTAACTTATCAAATGCCAAAAAATTAACAAGTGTATAAATCTGAGGCCCCCCTTGAGCTTGAGGCTCAAGCCAAATGGCCCTCCTGGCCCCCCTCTGATTGGCCCTGGTGCAGACCACACCCATCTTCCATTGATAGGGGCTGATTTTGCAGCTGCTGAGCCCACAGCAGCCTCCCTCGCCCCGCCCCATTGACTTCAGTGCACAGGGCAGCAGCAGGATCAGCCCTGAAGCTGAAGAACCAGGGCTGGTTTGCTGGGGCGATGTGCCAAGTTTCAGGGCTGCCTGAGAACAGTGGCAGGAATTGCGGTATTGTGTGTGAGCCAGGTGGGCTGCTCCTGGCCAGCATACCAGCCTGCAGCCCCATCCCTGACAAACAGACACAGCAAATTCCCAGGCTAGTCTGACTCAGGCCTGGCCTTGTTTTCGGGGATAATGCGATCAGGTAACAATTATGCTGCACAGTCCACGTAATTGGGACACGCTTAATCAGGAAAACCTGCTTAATCGGCATATCTCCCTGGGAACTAATCAAAACCTAATGATGCCTAATGACAGTGACTGCTGCTTAATGGGGACAGTAATTCCCTTAAATTGAAGAGCTCTCCGGGGTTTTAATGGAGCATGCGTGTCAGAGTCTCTCCTCCTTGTGCTGCTTCTGGCTCTCTGCTCCCAGCAGCGACTGCCAGCCCCACCTGCAGGCATGAATGTGGGGTGAAGTGCCTGCTATCATCCGCCAAACACGCCGTCCTCTTGTGGCAATGCCAGTGCCAGGCAGTCCCCAGCCTGGCACCCCGTCCTGAGCATCGTGTTAGCACTAAGTGGTGTGATGAGCAGGCAGAGGTGTCGACAAGAGATCGACACTGCGCAAGCTGAGTGGCCCATGGTTGCCTGGTAGCAGCCTTCCACCTGGCTTGTGTTCCTGAGCTTCAAGTGCCTTAGAATCATAGGATTGGAAGGGACCTTGAGAGGTCATCTAGGCCAGTCCCCTGCACTCACCAGTGCCCCCTCCCATCAAGTTAGGTCCCTCTTGAAACTTGATCCTCTTTCTCCAGTCACACTCGTATCGTATGACACCGACACCAAGGAACGGTCCGCTGCCCTGTCGGACTAGAGGCAATGCTGCACTTCCCTTCTGTTAATAGAGGATCCCACTGATGTGGGGCAAAAGGCTTTCTCCCAGTGCAGGGAGGCAGGTGCTGTTGTAGCTACTCCCTAAGTCTAGGCTTAACTATATGCTAAGTGGCGCTCTGGCCCATCTGCTTTTCCCGACGCAGAATGGCCTCTTCATAGAATCGTAGGACATGAAGGGACCTCGAGATGTCATCTAGGCCAGTCCCCTGCACTCACAGCAGGACTAAGTATTATCCCTGTCAGGAGTTTGTCCAACCTGCTCTTAAAAATCCCCAACGATGGAGATTCCACAACCTCCCCGGGCAATTTATTCTGGTGCTTAACCACCCTGACAGTTAGGAAGTTTTTCCTAATGTCCAACCTAAACCGCCCTTGCTGCAATTTAAGCCCATTGCTTCTTGTCCTATCCTCAGAGGTTAAGGAGAACAATTTTTCTCCCTTGTCCTTGTAACAACTTTTCACGTACTTGAAAACGGTTATCATGTCTCCTCTCAGTCTTCTCTTTTGCAGACTAAAAACACCCAATTTTTTCAATCTTCCTTCATAGGTCATGTATTCTAGACCTTGAATCATTCTTGTTGCTCTTCTCTGGACTTTCTCCAATTCATCCACATCTATCCTGAAATGTGGCACCCAGAACTGGACACAATACTCCAGCTGAGGTTTAATCAGCGTGGAGTAGAGTGAAGAATTACTTGTCGTCTTGCTTACAACACTCCTGCTAACACAGTCCAGAATGATGTTTGCTTTTTTTGAAACAGTGTTACACTGTTGACTCCTATCTAGCTTGTGATCCACTATGACCTCCACCTCCTTTTCTGCAGTAAAGGAACTTGCACCATTCCTGAGCTCCCTATAAAAACATCAATGGAAAGAAGTAAGGAGGACGAGGCTTCTCCATCCAGACTCTCAGGGGATGCACACGCAGCTCCCCAGTGCCTTCAGCATTACTGAAGGGGTGGCTTTCCTCTGAGCAGTTCTGGTGTACCAAGGGCTCCTTCTTCCTCAGCTCCCTGTGCGTGTCCACAGCCAGGTCTGTCCACGTGGGTCACACAAATCAGGGGTTTCTGTGCTTTACTGCCCTGAGCCCTGCAGAGCCGGCACAGCTCTGGGGCTAGATTCTAGGCCTCCTACTTCAGCGGCAGAATTGTGTCTCAGCGGGTTTTCACAGGGATTTAGAGGCCTTAAGAGGCAGATAGGCATCTAGTGGAGTTTTCTAAAGGTGCTTAAATACCTTTGAAAGTCTGGCTGTAAATTCCAGCTGGTACCACCCACTGACAGATTACACAGGCATAACTGAGGGCACAATCTGAAGGCAGTGGGGTGACATTGTGGGTCTAATTTGGCCAGCAGAATCTTTATTCTCAGTGACAGGGAATAAGAAGGAAAGAACTGAGCTGGACAGGGTTTTATTACTCTTTCAAAATACTTTTGCACAACACTTGACACATGTAATAAAAGTCCCCTCCTGAATATTCCCTTCCCCTCTGCTCCCACTTGCTGCCCTGTGCCTTGGTTATGTTTTCTTGCCTTGCCTTATTGAGAGTGTGAGATCTTCAGGGCAGAGAACATGTAGATGTATTTGACATGTTCCCTGCCCTGGAGATCTCACAGTTTAAAAAAGAGAAGGCATGCCAACCCAAGACAGGACAGCCATTTTGGAGGGTAAAGGTTCAGCAGGGTCTGCTAATGTTCAGAAGAAGGGATGAGGTTTGATTCTAGGATGTGGATTTTGAAGGATGACTGAATGCATCCGTAGCCGATTGTGACGGGTTGTGCTCGCGCCAGACTAGGCAGGAAGGGGTTAACCCCACGCTCTGGGCAGAGGAAGCCACGTCCCCTTGCCGTTGGTGGGCATGCTCCAACTGGAGCACCGGTATAAAAGAGAGCAGCTCAGCTCACTCTGAGCTGACTACTGAGGAAGGAGGATATGTGTTGCGGGCTCCAGCCTGGGAACTGATGAAGCCCCAGACCGTGGAAGCCAGGGGCACCAAGACCCAGGCGGATACTCAGGTACCAGAGGACACCCAAGAGAGGTCGGAGCTGCTGGGAGCAGCACAGACTGAGGAACCTGGAGGTGCCTAGATCACTGCGTTGGGAGGTATGGTAGGGAGTGGCCCAAGGGAACTAGATGTTGGACTGGTTATAGAGCTGGGCATTACGTCAGATCCCTGTTGACTCTGTGGCAAACACACTTGCCACTGACAGGGTCCTGGACTGGGACCTGGTGGAGTAGGGAGGTCCTGGGTCCCCTTACCCTGGCTACCACCCACTCCTGGGTGGTGGCCCCCCTTCCCAACAGGCCACTAGTTAGCACAGTCCTGAGAGAAGGGGCAACATATTGACTCCAACTGCTAAGCCACACTGCCCTGCAAAGAGAGGGCAGCCATACTGACTCCTGCCCTGAAGGAGGGGGCTAACTCATAGACTTTGGCCCCTAGGCCCTACTGCCCTGAGACTGAGGGTAGTCAGGGGAAACTTAACTGTGGGGCTACAATGCCCTTATGCTGCCCCAGAGAGGGACAGGGTATGCTTGCCCTGTGACACAGATTAAGAGGAGCCCTCTCCAGTTTTAGGGCAGCCGGGTTTCCATATGAACAGGTCCTTTAAAATGTCAGAGGAATGAGCATGGCTAGAATCCCATAGTACTTTCCCATAAGGGCTGTAACAGAACCAAGCAACAGAGGGGTGCAGCTTGGGCTCCAGAACAGCTTATTTTGATGAATAGGCCAGAAGGGACCATTACAATCCTCTAGTCTGAACTCCTGCACAGCACAGGCCTTAAAATTTCCCCCCGTGGTTACTGTCTGAAGCCCGTAACTCCTGTCTCAGCTAGAGCCTCTCTGCTGTAGAAACAGCCCAGCTTGATTTAAAGACTGCAAATGAGGGGGACACCACCACAGCCCTAGGGAAGTTGGTCCAATGCTTAATTACGCTCACTTGTTTCTAGTCTGAATTTGTCTAGCTTTAGCTTCTCACCGCCGGACCTCGTCTGCCTGTTTCTGATAGAGTAAAGAGCCGCCCATGACCAGGAATCTATTCCCCAGGGAGGTACTTCTAGACCAGGATCAAGTCTTAACCGCTTGGATAAACCACAACGGCTGAGTGTCTCCAGCCTCTCGCTCTGCAGCAGCTTTTCCAGCCCTTGAATTGTGCTTATCGCACTTTTCTGGACCCCCTGGCAGTTACTCAACCTCCTCCCTGAAGTGTGGGCACCAGACCTTTTACAATGCGAGGCTGTTTCTTCTTAAAGGCTCCCTTGCTTTTCTGCTTGCCATGGAGGTGCTGGTTCAAGGATCTCTTGTTCCCTGTGCAGAGCTAAGATGAGCTTCAAGCACTGCCCACTTACTGCCCACTCCACCTGCACGAAGGTTAGTTGGGGCAGTTAACCCTCTGTCTGCCAGCCCCCTCCGCCCCGCACGGGCAGGGCTGCTGCACCTTCGGATACACAGATATCTGTCCTCATTTCAGGGAGTGCCAGGGACCACGGAAGGGGAGGAAAGGTGGTTAAGTTCAGCTGGCAGGGAGTGCTCACTGAACCCTGGCTGTGGGGGTGTTTTCCCTTGACCTGGTTTGGCCTTGACACAATGTTGTCTTTGTCCATAGAATCATAGAATCATAGAATATCAGGGTTGGAAGGGACTTCTAAGGAAGGAGATTCTACCACCTCCCTAGGTAATGCATTCCATTACCCTCCTAGTGAAAAGGTTTTTCCTAATATCCAACCTAAACCTCCCCCAATGCAACTTGAGACCATTACTCCTTGTCCTGTCCTCTTCTACCACTGAGAATAGTCTAGAACCATCCTCTCTGGAACCACCTCTCAGGTAGTTGAAAGCAGCTATCAAATCCCCTCTCATTCTTCTCTTCTGCAGACTAAACAATCCCAGTTCCCCCAGCCTCTCCTCATAACTCATGTGTTCCAGACCCCTAGTCATTTTTGTTGCCCTTCGCTGGACTCTCTCCAATTTATTCACATCCTTCTTGTAGTGCGGGGCCCAAAACTGGACACAGTACTCCAGATGAGGCCTCACCAATGTCGAATAGAGGGGAACGATCACGTCCCTCGATCTGCTCGCTATGCCCCTACTTATACATCCCAAAATGCCATTGGCCTTCTTGGCAACAAGGGCACACTGCTGACTCATATCCAGCTTCTCGTCCACTGTCACCCCTAGGTCCTTTTCCGCAGAACTGCTGCCTAGCCATTCGGTCCCTAGTCTGTAGCTGTGCATTGGGTTCTTCCATCCTAAGTGCAGGATCCTGCATTTATCCTTATTGAACCTCATCAGATTTCTTTTGGCCCAATCCTCCGATTTGTCTAGGTCCTTCTGTATCCTATCCCTGCCCTCCAGCGTATCTACCATTCCTCCCAGTTTAGTGTCATCCGCAAATTTGCTGAGAGTGCAATCCACACCATCCTCCAGATCATTTATGAAGATATTGAACAAAACCGGCCCCAGGACCGACCCCTGGGGCACTCCAATTGACACCGGCTGCCAGCTAGACATGGAGCCATTGATCACTACCCATTGAGCCCGACAATCTAGCCAACTTTCTACCCACCTTATAGTGCATTCATCCAGCCCGTACTTCTTTAACTTGCTGACAAGAATACTGTGGGAGACCGTGTCAAAAGCTTTGCTAAAGTCAAGAAACAATACATCCACTGCTTTCCCTTCATCCACAGAACCAGTAATCTCATCATAGAAGGCGATTAGATTAGTCAGGCATGACTTTCCCTTGGTGAATCCATGCTGACTGTTCCTGATCACTTTCCTCTCATGTAAGTGCTTCAGGATTGATTCCTTGAGGACCTGCTCCATGATTTTTCCGGGGACTGAGGTGAGGCTGACTGGCCTGTAGTTCCCAGGATCCTCCTTCTTCCCTTTTTTACAGATGGGCACTACATTAGCCTTTTTCCAGTCATCTGGGACTTCCCCCGTTCGCCAAGAGTTTTCAAAGATAATGGCCAATGGCTCTGCAATCACAGCCGCCAATTCCTTTAGCACTCTCAGATGCAACTCATCCAGCTTTTCTTGTGCACATCCAGCTTTTCTAAATAGTCCCTAACCACCTCTTTCTCCACAGAGGGCTGGCCATCTACTCCCCATGTTGTGATGCCCAGCGCAGCAGTCTGGGAGCTGTCCTTGTTAGTGAAGACAGAGGTAAAAAAAGCATTGAGCACATTAGCTTTTTCCACATCCTCTGTCACTAGGTTGCCTCCCTCATTCAGTAAGGGGCCCACACTTTCCTTGGCTTTCTTCTTGTTGCCAACATACCTGAAGAAACCCTTCTTGTTACTCTTGACATCTCTGGCTAGCTGCAGCTCCAGGTGCGATTTGGTCCTCCTGATTTCATTCCTATATGCCCGAGCAATATTTTTATACTCTTCCCTGGTCATATGTCCAACCCTTCCACTTCTTGTGAGCTTCTTTTTTATGTTTAAGATCCACTAGGATTTCACCGTTAAGCCAAGCTGGTCGCCTGCCATATTTACTATTCTTTTGAGTCATTGGGATGGTTTGTCCCTGTAACCTCAACAGGGATTCCTTGAAATACAGCCAGCTCTCCTGGACTCCTTTCCCCTTCATGTTAGTCTGGAAAAGTCTCTGCAGAGTGAGAGGCTGGAGACACTCCAGTCTCTGCTCTATTTGGATTTGTTGCAGGTATTTGTTTGTTTGCTTTCATGTTTTCCTGGGCTCTTTTAGCACCACCGGGAGCCACTAACAGCCCCATAAATGGCTTGTTTACTCATTAACAGAGCCTGGGAAAACAAGCATAATCAGAACTAAAGCAATTGTGTGACTGATCCTTTCCCACTTAATGATGATCATTAGCAACATTTAGCACTTTAGAAAAGGAGTACTTGTGGCACCTTAGAGACTAACCAATTTATTTGAGCATGAGCTTTCGTGAGCTACAGCTCACTTCATTGGATGAAGTTTCCACAGTATGCATCCGATGAAGTGAGCTGTAGCTCACGAAAGCTTATGCTCAAATAAATTGGTTAGTCTCTAAGGTGCCACAAGTACTCCTTTTCTTTTTGCGAATACAGACTAACACAGCTGTTACTCTGAAACCTGTTCCTTGTGAGAAACTGAAATAAATTACTTTGAAATGTTTCATGTCCCTCCCTACCCGTGTTTCAAATCACCTGCAATAAATTGGTAAATTATTTTTTTTAAAATAGCCAATAATTAATTGCTTTCAGTCTATTTGTATGCATTGTGCTTTTTAATGGTTTACAAAGATCCCCAGATCCTATAATGGATTTCTTATTATATTTGCTAAATCCAGAGAAGTAAATGGGAATATATGGGCCTGATTCTCCAATGTGCCAGGCTCTCACAGAGTTACCAATTCTTGTGATGTTATCAGGAGTCAGGCAATATTTGGTGTTTTCCTGGTTTCTTGGCTCCTGGATTCATCTGAATACGTGTGATTCTCAGCCTTCATGAATAAAAAGTAAGATGTTAGACCCCATAGCTGGAAAAGATGAACTCTAAAGGCTGAAACACCAGAAGGCAAATAGAAAGATCCAAATATTATTTTTTAAAAATCTCATGATTAAGACAATCTCATGAGTTTTGGAGAACTGACTCATGATTTATTTCAGTCCATGGGATTGGCAATACTGTCTACAACTCCAGTCCAAAGCAGGGGGAGCTTCAAGCACCCCTAGACACCAAGCCTGATATGGGCCCCTGTTTCCATCAGCCGATTTGGAGCATAAGTCTACAGTTTATGGTCTTCAGTGAAATGGCCAGGTCCTAGTGTCAGCATTTCCATTGACATCAGTGGGCCCAGGGCTTGAGCTGTTATTTACTGAAATGGGGTTCACACATCGCTGGGGCGCCCCCTTATGACTGCGTCTGGGGTTCAGCTCTTATCTGGTCTAGTGCCCACTTCAGTTGCTTGCTTGCCCTTCTTGCTCTCCCAGATGCGGGGTGCTCTTTCTCCAGGACTCAGCCTTTTGGCCAGCTCACTATAGTTTTCCCCTGCTGGAGTATCGACACGTTGCTGGACCAAGTGTCCATACACCATCCCAGGCAGGCCTCCGTGCCACTTCCCAGTGGCTGGTAGGGGACGGGGCGGATGAGGCTTCCTAACAGTGTGTGTGTGGGGGGCACCTGAACCGTGGCCCCTTCCCCCCGTGCCCACACCACTGCTTCCCCTGAGGCCCTACTTCCACGCTGCCTCTTTCCCCCCAAGACCCCATCCCTGCCCCCCAGTTGCTTGTCCTTGCAGTCAGTAAGAAGTGGGGGGCCCTGCCACTCCTCTGAGGAAACCCCTTTCCTCAGGGACAGGATCCCAGGGCTTTTTCTCCCCCTGGGTTTATTCCTACCTCCTCTGTATGCACAAAGCAGACTGCAGACTCTCTCGCTCCTGCTCTCAACTTCCTTGCTTTATGCAAGCTCAGCCTGCCCCAGGCCTGCTGGGCTTCATCACCAGTGAACCCGATCAATCAAGCCTGAATCTTCCTCCCCTCCCCGCATGGCCTATAAGGTTAATTGGTCCTTTCTGAGCCACTTTAACCCTGTCAGGGCTGTTGAGCACTGAACACCCCACCTCATTTACCTATAGAAAGAAAATATCTCACCAAGGCATTTAATAATCGTACCTCATTAATAACAATTTTGGTTATGAGGCCCCCAGCCCAAAGGGGCTTAGGGTTCTGTGCAGACATGTTTGTACCTGGCCCTCATCACGGCAGTATGTGAGTACAAGCCAAAACCCCAGATCCAAACACCCGCACCATTTGAGGGGTGCTAGAATTGCAACGCCAGATCTAAAGTGTGCACATGGCCCCTCTCTTTACAACAGGCTGAACCAAACCCCCAGATCTCAATGCCTCTACACTTTGCAAGGTTCAGAATCTAGATCTGGATCCAAATTCAGATTTTCTAGCCTGAGCTCATCGATAACCCCAACATTTTGCCAAATCAGAACTCATCGGTCTGGGCCTATCTCAGGTCTTGTGACAGTCTGTTCTGGGGCAGCTCTGGGTTGCTCTGGTATGCATTGTTGTCAGGGTCCTGTTCGCAGACACAATGTAACAAACCCATTCTGCTCATTGCCCACTTGATGGCACTTGTGGACTACCTCAGGTACAGGCGTCCGTGGGTGATGGGAGCAGGTTTATCATATTAACTCGCTTTCCAGGCTGCCAGGCTTATCAACTGCAACCTCATGTGGCAAGTAAAACAAAACCTCTCCCGACCCCACCCCTGCCCCTTGGTAACTTCTATTATTACGGGGATTGGAGGGTGCACGGACGAGGGTTAATTAGAAGCCGAGTGGAAGGAAAACAAGGGTGTGGCGATCTCCCACTGGTGGAGTGAAAAATACAACTTGACTCACTCCCGGAACTAAGAAACCCGTTCGGCTCCTCAAGAAACTGGGCCGAGCCACCCCGACTGCAAAGTTAAGGGGGTGTTGGGTGGAGGTTAAGCCTGACATTCAGAATTTGTAAGAAAGGGCGTCGGTTATTGATGTTTATTGTGGTAGCACCTGGAGGCTGCAGCCAGGAACTATCCGAGGGAATTGTTTGGTTCTCAATACCACAGCATCTGAGCACCTCAGTCACTGATGCCTTTGCCCTCACAACAGGTAGGGAAGCGCTAGTGTCCCCACTTTACGGAAGGGGAATAGGGACACAGAGGCCCAAATTCACAAAGGGACTTAAGCACCTAAACCCCAGATTTAGGCACCTCAGTCCCACTGCGATCCACAAAACCCCTGCTGGGCTGCCGCTTAACCCTTTAGGAGCCTCCATTGCATTGTAAAAGTTCCCTCAGTGCGTAAGTTGCTGACTCTGGGCACATGCACTGCTTCTGCCCTCAGGCGTCCAGAAGGCTGTCTCATGCCTAAACCCCAGAGCGATCCACGAAGCAGGGGAAAATAGGCAGCGGAGCACCTATCTTGCCTGCAGAGCCTCACAGCTCTCCTACTGGATTGGGCCCCATTCAAAACCCAGCCACGCAGCCTCCCTTATAAGTTCTAGCCCTGCAGTTAGAGCGCTCACCTGGAAGACCTGGGTTCAAATCCTGCCTCTGTCTGGGGGGGTGGGCAAAGGATTTGAACAGGGATCTCCCTTGACAAAAATACATCATGGGTGGGAACATGGCGCAGAGCATGTGTCTGCCCTCCTGCAAACCTCCTCTGCCTCAGACTGTGCTGTAGTAAACTCACACGTGTGCTTTGCACTACTGCCCTGTGTTCTACTGTGTGTCATAAGACCCCGGGGCGCTAACCACTAGAGGAGGCTTAGAGACACGGGTGAGGAGGGACATATACGTACCTAGATAGAGCAGCAGCTAGGTTCCAGCCCTACTGCTGTAGTGAAGTTCAGAGAACCGTGAAACCACCACGCAGTACAAGGTGATTCTGTTTGGTTAGAGACACCCACAGTATTTTACTTTGGGCAGAGAAAAGGGGAACTGAAAAGATGCATGTGTACATTAGCCTACCTCATTATTATCCCAGAATCATAGCCCCACAGGGTTGCAAGGGTCAGCTGGTCTAACGGGCTGCCAGAATGCAGGATTTGTTGTGTCTAAACCAGTGGTGCCCAACCTTATTACAGAGGAGGGCCACATAAATCTAAGCACAACCTTGTGGGGGCCCCAAAATACTGTTATGTATGTATTTAGATAGGTTGTTTCTATGTATAGTGTTTATTAAAAAAATCAGTGTATAAAACATGCATCAGAATGAGAGAAAACAAGAAAAGAATAGTAAAGAACACATGACTAATATAAAATGATGTAAACAGGACGACACAATGCTAAGAATCGTCCGTTAGTATACTGTGTGCTGAAGCAGGCCGTGGGCCGAATGAAATGTTCCAGTGGGCCGTGTATGACCCACGGGCTGTAGGTTGGGAATCCCTGGTTTAACTCATCCAAGACAGATGGCTATCCAGCCTTTTTGAAAACCTCCAGTGAAGGAGCTTCCATGACTTCCGTAGGTAGTTTGTCCGTTGTCCTACTGTTCTTACAGTTAGGAAGTCTTTTCTGAGATTTAATCTATATCCACAAAAAGAAAAGGAGAACTTGTGGCACCTTACAGACTAACAAATTTATTTGAGCATGAGCTTTCATGAGCTACAGCTCATCTACATCTGCTATGCTGTAGTTTGAACCCTTTGCCTCTTGTCCTGACCTTTGTGGCAGGAGAGAATAATATTTCTCTGTCTTTTTTATGGCAGCCTTTCAAGTATTTGAAGACTACTATCAAGACCCTGCCCTTATCCTCTTTTCCAAACTAAACATGCCGAGTTCCTTCAGCCTTTGCTCATATGGCTTTGCATTCCATCCCTTTGATCATCTTCGTTGCTCACCTCTGGATCTTTTCCAGTTTCTTTACATCACTGTTGTAACCCTCATTCTGCCGATTCCCCAGGCCCTGCCATCCCAAACCGGGCCATGCCTCTCTTAGGAAATAGTGTATGAGAAGATACCTGTCTGCAAAATGCCATGCACACCTACGGCCCTGTAAACTAGCAAATAGGAATGAGTTGGGGTTAAAGCACACAACTGGGAGTTAGGAGATTTTTCGTCCCTGGCGTGGTCACTTATCTCCTTTGTCACATCAGCAAGTCACTTTGACCACAATTTGAAAACACAGAAGCCTAAAGACATTAAGGACTGTGAAGCACTTTGAGATCTACTGATGAAAAGTGCCATAAAATCCATACCCAAATCCACACGTCGGCACCCAAATATGTGGCCTGATGTTCAGAGGTGATGAGCTCCTTTAACTCCCATTGGAAAAACTGGACACTTAAATAGATGCCTGAACATAGATTTAGGTGCTTAGTTTGGGGCACACAAACTTGAAGATTTGGGCTGTAACCTCTCTATTCCTCAGTTTCCCCATCTATGAAACAGAGATGGTGGTGCTTATCCACTTCATAAAGCGCTGCAGAAAGGTACTACTATATTACTAATACACTGAAGCTCATGCCAGCACATGGAGATCCAAAGTGAAGAAAACTTTGTTCGTGTCCATGCAGAGCACCAAACAGCTGGACTGTGCATCATACTCGACTGTATCGCAGGTTGGTTTGCTCCAAAAGAACTGGGAAGCAAACCAGAATGTGGCAAATGCATCTGAGCAGGAAATGCCTGTTATCGTGTGTCTCTAGTGACCAAGGAAAGATGGGGCCTAAAGGCAAGACCATCTGCAATGAGATTTAGACTATCCGTGAAAGCTTTTACTGGACCCTCCATAAACCCAGCCTTCAACTGGAACCTGGCTAAGAAAGCTTCAGAAAAGATGGACTGTCTTCCTTTCCGATTCTGAGAGGAGCCTTTGGTGTCCCGGTGGGATCTAAAAGTAGCAGAGCGACACAAGGACGAGAAAAGCAATCAATTGGCGACAGCTGTTTTGCACAAGACCCTCTTAGCTTTTGGCGTCTGGCAGCCCAACTTCTGCACTCACCCTGGGTTCAAAGAAAGGCAGAGGAAAGGGTTGCTGATGG
Source organism: Caretta caretta (assembly GCF_965140235.1). Taxonomy (NCBI): domain Eukaryota; kingdom Metazoa; phylum Chordata; order Testudines; family Cheloniidae; genus Caretta; species Caretta caretta. The sequence continues at coordinate 9,032,409 of NC_134207.1, read as the reverse complement.
TATAAACAGGAACAATGCTAGCAGCGTTTATTTCCCTCCCCCCCACAATTGGTTTTCAATACACAGATGATAGAACAAGAGGGACGTTCAAGATGCCCAGCATCAGACACTGAGTGCTTAGGCCATTCCTTCACCTCCTGGCCTGGGCTGACTCCCAAGCTTCACTTGGAATCTCCAGAGCATTTCTGACTGTCAAGAGAGGATGGCTGCTGGGTGGAGAACTCTGTGCAGGATGTCATCACGGCGCCGGCCGGGGCACTCTGCTCTGTATTGCTGTGGGCACTTCTGACGTTGCCCCACGAGCATGTTCCCACCATGGCTTGTGGTTGTAGTTACACAAGTCCAGACCCTGGGCCAGTTCTAGGGGTGGACAAGCAGGGCACCAGCTTCCAGCAACAGTGCTGCGTGGCTTGGTGTTTGTTTTCTTTTGCTTCGCTTATTGGCTGGCCCTGAGTTTTTTGGGAGTGGGTTGGAGTGTGGGGGGGAGGGCAGGGGAAAGAGGGGGCTGTTTGCCAAAAATGGATTCTACCCTGGGTGGCAAAACAGCTTGTTCTTGTCCAGAACAAGGCAAGCCCTGCCTGCCTGGGTGGAGAGGTTCATAAAATCCTGGAGCTCTGGAGGGCAGGGGGCCCTGGGGCACAGCTTTGCACTGGCTCTCATCACACTCTCCCGGGACGTGGAAGGTGGGGTTGAGGACAAAGAGGGAGTGAGTTGGGGAAGGAAAACCACTGGTGAGTCTGTGATTAGACTGATCAACCGTCTGGACCTCCTTCCCCTTAGAGCAGTGGTTCCCAAACTTTAACAACCGGTGAACCCCTTTCACTAAAATGTCAAGTCTCATGAACCCCCTCCTAAAAATGAATATTTCCAGGGATTTTCTCCTTTACCTGAGTATGGATTATAAAAGTAGTGATCTTGGAAATATAAAATTTGTTTTTATGACAGGCCTATTACACACTATTTATTATTAATTATTATTTATCATTACAGTATTTTTATTACATTATGAAAACGGCAACACTTTTCCAAGATCTCACTTTCGTAACTTGTATCACTTTGAATAAGCCTGTTCTAAGACAAGGCTCCTAGGTTTCATCAAGGAGTATCAGATATGAAACAACATGAAGGGATTTAAGAAGCCAACTCAAAGAGTTTCTCTTACACAAGCATTCAGGTCTTGAGCAGTCCAGGCAAACAACGCACGTTACAACAAAGCTTGAACTTGTTCTTCATAATAATTTTAAAAACACCAGCTGCCTCTTTAATTTTAAAAACAGCAAAAAATATCCACCTCCCTTTCCATTTCTTATAAGGAGTCTTGAAGTTTAAATCTCCTCAGTGTGATAGATAAGCTTGCTTTGATCTGCTTAGCTCTTGGAAGTCCAGGGTCTCCGGGCTGCTGGCCCCATGCTGCCCAGGGCCCCTAGGGACAGCTCTGTCCTCCATTAGGGAATTTTTTCCCGAAAACCCCCTGTAACATTTTGCGAACTCCCATGGATTCACGAACCCCAGTTTGGGAACCACTGCCTTAGAGGGACTGGGGGTGCACAGGGGCTGCATTAGTATGCACAAAGTGGTGCTCAGAGACCAAGATGATGGGCATCTCAGAAATACCATTGATAGGTAGATCTGCTTCATGTGTGTGACCTGGGGAATTTCCCAGGATCCCCTGAGTGCTGGTCCTGTTTACTCGGGGCAGGGGCAGGGAATTTAGCCCAGTGTCACCAGGCAATGTTAGATTTGCTAGGGAATCAATTTACCAGCCATTAGGGGAATCCCACTGAAATCCTGCAGGAAATAAAGGACAGTTCTCTCCTGCAGAGCATGAAGATATTGAAGCCGCATGGCCTGTTAAACCCTGTTGGCAGCACACAACACTTTCCTGGGTCACAAACTTAGCAGGGGGATCATACAACCACAAGGAAGGATGGAGCAGTGGCAGTAGGCCAGCAAGGCATGCTACTTCAGCCCCTTTCTGCTGCACCAGACCCCCTAGAGCTGCCCCGAGATTAGATGACCTCTGTTGCTGAGAGGTAAAATGTAATAGGAAATGGACCTGATAAGAGATCAGCATCCCGTAAATGAAGGCATGCTGCCTGTGTGTCAAAGCCCAGAATATTTCACAAAACCCTACAGACCCCTCTAACGTGAACCGGGGAGCTCTTAAAGGAGCAGTGCAGGTAAAGGGAGGAACATTCTGGTCTAATAGGGTTATCTGCTTAACATGTTTCTATAGGATTATTTTCTATGGGCTGATTTCCTTCCAGTCTCTGTTTGCTATGAACAGGCTGGAAGGAAACTAAATTGCTATTTGAAATGTTACTCTGTGATTCAACATTCAATTCCCCCTCCTCCCTTTGCAACCCTAGTTATCCTTTCATCTGGCTTCTGCTTGTTTTATAGTCTCTTTGAATCGTGTTGACCTGTTTCTTCATGGGTGGGAGGGTTTATTTATTTAAAAACCCTTTTTACTTATTGCAGAAGTAGCCTGTCTCTCTACCGCTGCTTAAGTGGAATGGTCTTTATTACTGTTATTTATTTTTCACACCTATTTGGGTTTAGAGGTAATCCTCAGACACCATCTCACCAATTCTTCCTTCAATGTTTCCTAACTTTCCTCAGTAGATTTCTCACTGACTGCTGACTGTAAATCAAAATCCCTCAGGCATATTTTTGTTAATTCTTATTTCCTAGAGTCAGAACCTTGATATGGAAATCCAGGCATCTCGTTAGGGATAAGGAAGCTCTCTCTCTCTCTCTCCAATCATTTCCTTACTTATTTTGTACGTAAGATGAACCCATCAGAAAAATGTCTTCCTACAGAAATATATCCTGCATAGCAGAGACCTGGTTTTTATTTCATTTCTGAAGGTAGGGAAGGTGAGGATGAGAGGAGGACATGCAGGTGTTCCGTTGCCGCAGCGATAAGCTGAGTAGCTAGGGGTGGAAGGAAGGTCTAGTGGCTAGTGCAGTGGACTGGGACTCAGGTGATCTGGATGCGATTCCCAGCTCAGCTGCAGGCTCCCTCTCTGAACTTGGACAAGTCACTTTATCGCTCTGGGCCTCAGTTCCCCAGGTATAGAACATGGGGGATTTTTGGGCGTTAATCCATTTATTATTTGAGTCCCCCCGATGCAGGCCACGTAAGTATCTAGATAGAGTTCAGTCCAGAGTTAGTCTGGATTGACTCCAGGCTAACAGAGAGCAGAATCTAGCCCTCGAAGTAGATTCTTGGAACCAACAGTTTCAGTGGGATGTTTTGGATATGGGCCAAATTTTCAAAAGCAGGCACTTGCCTTGGGCCAGTAAGCAGAGCTGTGCAGCCATCATGAGCAGGGATGTGTGAAATGTTGCTTTAGATCCAGCTGGGATGGCACTCACTGACATTCTGCATTAAACCAGAAACCAGAGGCGAAGAGCCATTCCCCTGTGCAATTCTGTCTGATTGGCGCATGTCGCTAGAGCGCTGTTTCTCAGGCACTGCTCCGTCTTCCTGTGGGAGCTGCAGGTTCCCTTTGGCGTGTGCCTCCCGTGTGCACTTTTGGGTCAAAGTGGCTGGTTTTGAATATTTGCCCCTTGGACATTTCCTGATTTTGTGAATTTTCCAAGGACTCTTTTCTCCACCGAAGTGCTTTGCTTTGTTGCACCAGGATGCCACAAACAGCATTTCTTGGCTGTAACAAGGAAGAGCAGTTGCCATAACTTTGGGTCTTTAAGGGGAGGATAAAGTGTAGGATCTTGAATGACTGGATCAAGAGGAATAAATGGTCCATTTTCAGAATGGAGAGAGGTAAATAGTGGTGTTCCCCAGGGGCCCAGTGCTGTTCAACATGTTCATAAATGATCTGGAAAAAAGGGATAAACAGTGGGGTGGCAAGGTCTGCAGATGATATAAAATTGCTCAAGATAGTTAAGTCCAAAGTGACTGTGAAGAGTTACAAAGGGATCTCACAAAACTGGGTGACTGGGCAACAAAATGGCAGGTGAAAGTCAACGTTGATACATGGAAAGTAATGCGCATTGGAAAACAATCCCAACTATACATACAAATGACACAGATAATTGGGTCTAAATTAGCTGTGACCACTCAAGAAAGTTCTTGGAGTCATTGTGGATCGTTCTCTGAAAACATCAGCTCAGCGTGCTGTGGCAGTCAAAACAGCTACTAGAAAAGGGATAGATAATAAGACAGAAAATATCACAATGCCTCTCTATAAATCCATGGTACCCCACACCTTGAATACTGCCTGCAGACCTGGCTGCTCCATCTCAAAAAAGATATATTAGAATTGGAAAAAGTTCAGAGAAGGGCAACAAAAATGATTAGGGGTCTGGAACAGCTTCCGTATGAGGAGAGATTAAAAAGACTGAGACTTTTCATCTTGGGAAAGAGACAGCTAAGAGGGGATATGACTGGTGGGGAGAAAGTGAATAAGGAAATTGTATTTACTCCTTCACATAACATAAGAACCAGGGGTCACCCAATGACATTAATAGGCAGCAAGTTTAAAACAAACAAAAGGAAGCATTTCTTCACACAAGGCACAGGCAACCTGTGGAACTCATTGTCAGGGGATGTTCAGAAAAGAACTAGATAAGTTCGTGTAGGATAGGTCAATCAATGGCTATTAGCCAAGATGGTCAGGGATGCAACACCATGCTCTGAGTGTCCGTAACTTCTGTTTGTCAGAAGCTGGGAGTGAACGACAGGGGATGGATCACTTGGTGACTGCCTGTTCTGTCCATTCCCTCTGAAGCACCTGGCATTGGCCACTGTCAGAAGACAGGATACTGGGATAGATGGACCTTCGGTCTGACCCAGTATGGCCGTTCTTATGTTCTTAAATAGCCCTATAATACCAAGGCAATATTCCATTCTCCTTGGTAGAGATTCTCTTCTTGTTAGACTTGAATAGTATGTGCAGGGGAGGCTCACCATGGAAGGAGAGGATTTTGGGAATGTCCCCATCACATGAGATGTTCGAAAGTGGACTGGATGCATGAGATTTTACTGCAGAAGGAGACCTGCCCTGGCTGCATGGGTGAAAGGAGTAGCTGGACTTAAGAATCTCTTCCATCTATGATTCTATCACTTATCCACACGGCAGCTCATTTATTACCTTGTAAAACAGAGCATCCCTTCCTTTTCTCTCTTTAAATAGGAAAATTAGCTTTATTGACCAAATAAACCTTGTAAATGAAAATATCAAATATCTTCAATATGGATTTCTTTACGGTGGCTGATATATGATCTAATAGAAAGGTATAAAACCCTTTAATCAGAATAAAAGGAGAAAGGCCATGATGCTTGTCATAAATATAAAGGGAAGGGTAAACCCCTTTGAAATCCCTCCTGGCCAGGGGAAAGCTCCTCTCACCTGTAAAGGGTTAAGAAGCTAAAGGTAACCTCGCTGGCACCTGACCAAAATGACCAATGAGGAGACAAGATACTTTCAAAAGCTGGGAGGAGGGAGAGAAACAAAGGGTCTGTGTGTCTGTCTTTGTCGGGGATAGACCAGGAATGGAGTCTTAGAGCTTTTAGTAAGTAATCTAGCTAGGTATGTGTTAGATTATGATTTCTTTAAATGGCTGAGAAAAGCATTGTGCTGAATAGAATAACTATTTCTGTCTGTGTATCTTTTTTGTAACTTAAGGTTTTGCCTAGAGGGGTTCTCTATGTTTTTGAATCTAATTACCCTGTAAGATATCTACCATCCTGATTTTACAGGGGGGATTTCTTTATTTCTATTTACTTCTATTTTTATTAAAAGTCTTCTTGTAAGAAACTGAATGCTTTTTCATTGTTCTCAGATCCAAGGGTTTGGGTCTGTGGTCACCTATGCAAATTGGTGAGGCTTTTTATCCAACATTTCCCAGGAAAGGGGGGGTGCAAGTGTTGGGAGGATTGTTCATTGTTCTTAAGATCCAAGGGTCTGGGTCTGTAGTCACCTAGGCAAATTGGTGAGGCTTTTTACCAAACCTTGTCCAGGAAGTGGGGTGCAAGGTTTTGGGAAGTATTTTGGGGGGAAGGACGCGTCCAAACAGCTCTTCCCCAGTAACCAGTATTAGTTTGGTGGTGGTAGCGGGTGGAATATTTTGTACCTTGGGGAAGTTTTGCCCTAAGCTGGTAAAGATAAGCTTAGGAGGTTTTTCATGCAGGTCCCCACATCTGTACCCTAGAATTCAGAGTGGGGGAGAAACCTTGACAATGCTGTTTAAAAATCCCTCCAAGGAATATTTTTTTACGCCTCTGCCTAATGTACTAGCAATGTTTGCTTAGGCAAAGTGTATCAAGGAATGCCTGAAATATCACGACACAGAAATGTTCTGTTTGCTTTGCAATGGCATTGAAAGAAGTCTGAATAGGACAGGAGTGGATCAATAAAAGGTATCCACATACTGCCCCAAACAGCCTAATCAGACATCAGCTGAACGGGAAGAAGTTTAACATTTGTGCTGCCGAATGGCACTATTTGACCCTGTCAGAGTTCCTTCCCCACTCTGAACTCTCAGGTACAGAGGTGCGGACCTGCATGAAAGAGCCCCTAAGTTTATTCTTGCCAGCTTAGGTTAAAAACTTTCCCAAGGTACAAACTTTGCCTTGTCCTTGAACAGTATGCTGCCACCACCAAGCGTTTTAAAAAAAGAACAGGGAAAGAGCTCACTTGGAGATGTCTTCCCGCAAAATATCCCCCCCCAAGCCCTACACCCCCTTTCCTGGGGAAGGCTTGATAAGAATCCTCACCAATTTGTACAGGTGAACACAGACCCAAACCCTTGGACCTTAAGAACAATGAATAATCAATCAGGTTCTTAAAAGAAGAATTTTAATTAAAGAAAAGGTAAAAGAATCACCTCTGTAAAATCAGGATGGTAAATATCTTACAGGGTAATCAGATTCAAAACATAGAGAAACCCTCTAGGCAAAACCTTAAGTTACAAAAAGACACAAAAGCAGGAATATACATTCCCTCCAGCACAGCTTATTTTACCAGCCATTAAACAAAAGGAAATCTAACTCACTTCTAGCTAGATTACTTACTAATTTAACAGGAGTTGTAAGGCTGCATTCCTGATCTGTTCCCGGCAAAAGCATCCCACAGACAGATCCTTTGTCCTCACCCCCGCCTCCAGATTTGAAAGTATCTTGTCTCCTCTATACAACCGCATTTGCTCCAACCCCTCAGACAGAGACAAACACCTACAAAATCTCTATCAAGCGTTCTTACAACTACAATACCCACCTGCTGAAGTGAAGAAACAGATTGACAGAGCCAGAAGAGTACCCAGAAGTCACCTACTACAGGACAGGCCCAACAGAGAAAATAACAGAACGCCACTAGCCATCATCTTCAGCCCCCAACTAAAACCCCTCCAACTCATTATCAAGGTTCTACAACCTATCCTGAAGGACGACCCATCACTCTCACAGATCTTGGGAGACAGGCCAGTCCTTGGTTACAGACAGCCCCCCAACCTGAAGCAAATACTCACCAACAACCACATACCACAGAACCACTAACCCAGGAACCTATCCTTGCAACAAAGCCCGTTGCCAACTGTGCCCACATTTCTATTCAGGGGACACCATCACAGGGCCTAATAACATCAGCCACACTATCAGAGGCTCGTTCACCTGCACATCTCCCAATGTGATATATGCCATCATGTGCCAGCAATGCCCCTCTGCCATGTACATTGGCCAAACTGGACAGTCTCTACATAAAAGAATAAATGGACACAAATCAGATGTCAAAAACTATAACATTCAAAAACCAGTTGGAGAACACTTCAATCTCTTTGGTCAGTTGATTACAGACCTAAAAGTGGCAATCCTTCAACAAAAAAATCTTCAAAAACAGACTCCAACGAGAGACTGCTGAATTGGAATTAATTTGCAAACTGGACACAATTAACTTAGGCTTGAACAAAGACTGGGAGTGGATGTGTCATTACACAAAGTAAAGCTATTTCCCCATGTTTATTCCCCCTCCTCCCCCACTGTTCCTCACACGTTCTTGTCAACTGCTGGAAATGGCCCACCTTGATTATCACTACAAAAGGTTTTTTTTCTCTCCTGCTGGTAATAGCTCACCTTACCTGATCACTCTGGTTACAGTCTGTATGGTAGCACCCATTGTTTCATGTTCTCTGTGTATATAAAATCTCCCCACTGTATTTTCCACTGCATGCATCCGCTGAAGTGAGCTGTAGCTCACAAAAGCTTATGCTCTAATAAATTTGTTATTCTCTAAGGTGCCACAAGTCCTCCTCTTCTTTTTGCGGATCCAGACTAACACGGCTGCTACTCTGAAGGCTTGAGAGCTGCCTAGGCCTTGTGCTGGTTCTCTGCACAGGGGCAAATGTCAGCATCACCCAAAGCTGACATTTGTTCCCATATGAACTGTCTGGCCAACAGTCTCGGTTAACAGAGCTATTGGTAGGAGTCAGGATCAGTTTTGAGCAAGTCACTAAGAGACCCGCATGGCTGATGCGTTTCCAGTGAATAGCTTGTCTGCCATGTGGGACCCCCATGTGGCTAAAAGGTTTCATTCTGCAGGGCTGCCAGTCCAGCATCGTTCACCAACACAACACTCCCTCGGCACAGACTTATTTAAAGCATCGTCCTTATCCAGTCTAGTGCCGATGGAACCGTCGGCTCCAATGCATGTTTTCCAGCTCAAACAAGACACATTAGAATTGGAACCGATACAGAGGACACATTAGAATTGGAACCGGTACAGGGAAGGGCAACACAAAGGATTAGGGATGTGAAACTGCTTCCATATAAGGAAAGGCTGAAAAAACAAAGGCTGTACAACATGGACAAGAGATGACCAAAGGGCGGATTTGATAAAGGCCTGTAAAAGCATGAGTGGTGCGGAGAAAACGAATAGTGAAGTGTTATTTACCCCTTCACATTCGATAAGAACCGGGGTCACCTGATGAAATGAATAGGCAGCAGGTTTAAAACAAACACAAGGATGTATTTCTTCACACAGTGCACAGTCAACCCGTGGAACTCATTGCCAGGCGATGTTGCGAAGGCCAAAAGCGTAACTGGGTTAAAAAAGGAACTAGATAAGTTCAAGGAGGAGAGGGCCATCAACAGCGATTAGCCCAGACGATCAGGAATGCAATTCCACACTCTAAGTGTCCCTAAACCTCTAGCTGCTAGAAGCTGGGTGTGGACAACAGGGGATGGATCACTCGATAATTGCCCTGTTCTGTTCATTCCCTCTGGGGCACCTGGCACTGCCCAATGTCAAAAGACAAGATACTGGGCTGGCGGGAACACTGGTCTGATCCAGCACCGCTATTCTTATGTTCTGTGCCACATGCAATACCAACGTGCTTGCAGATGAACTGAATTGTTATGTTTCTAAGAAGAATGGGTTGACTGACCCTCCAAAGGCAGCGAATTTCCTGGAAAGCCCTTTAATAAGCAGCACTGCATTTTCTGCCTTGTGGACTTTATAATGGCAGCTGCTTTACAATAACCAAATGAACAGATAAAGCCCATTAATCTTATTTATTCAGCTGCCACGTGCTCCTGAATATCTATCTTCCCCAGACGCCGGTGTGAAAAAGATAATTTCTGACACACAGAGGGGGAAATCCGTTATACAGCTCCCTGGCTTGGTTTCGTCTTCAAGGATATGCTGCAAGTGCCTGTGACAATGGAATGAGCAAACGGAGCAGTGGCCTAGGAACGTGAAGGAATTTAACACTTTTGAGTCTGGTCATGGGAAGGTGGGGCTGGGAGGCCAGGAATCCTGGGTTCTTGTCCCGGCGATCTCACTGACTCATTTAGCTCACTGGCCTGTAGACCTCACCCATTCAGTGTGGCACTCTGGCTCCCCATTAGTGGTGGTTGTGATGTACGTAGAGGCTGATGAATCTGCTACAGCCAGGACTAACAGACATTGGCTTGTTCACTCAGGTAATAGAGGATCGTGCACTGAGATCCAGAGTTTCCTGGTTCAGTTCCTGTTGTCAGTGGTTCCAGATGTATGGCATTATACAGCCACAACATTATTATTAGGGGCCTTGTTGTAGTAGGCACTAAGATATATAAAGATCTTACTATTTAATTAGGCAAGAGAGACAAAGGTGGGAGGGGACAAAAGAGGCACAGAAAGATGAAGAGACCTGCACAAGATCACACAACAGGTCAGTGGCAGGAATAGAAGCCAGGTCTCTTGACTCCTAACCTCCTGTCCAGTTCATGAGATCACATTGAATTTGGATGATCATCCCTACCTCTGCATTGAGATAAGTAGAGCTGGTTGGAAATTTTCAAACAGAAAAATGTTTTTCAGCTGAAAAATGCTGGTTCACCACCTAAAAAGTGAAATATTTCACAGCAATGTGTCAATTTTGATAAAATTTCATTGAGAAAAAAATCAGAAAGGTGTGTCCCAATAAGGTCAACACATTCCATTCCAACCTCTTTGGCATGGACCTTTTGTTTCAATTTGGTTTATATTATATATATATAAATAAACAGTCAAAACCAGAAATAAACATTTGGTTAGCCCCAAATTATTTTTTTCCTTCCCAGATTTCAGTTTGCAGGATTTTTTTCCATTCCATTTCAAAATGGAAGCAATTTAAAAATCACAGAATGTCTCGCAAAAGGGAAAATCCCATTCCTGTCCAGCTGTAGGATTCAGTTTCCTTCTCTCTTGGGTTCAGGTGGCAGAGATGGGAGTAGTCGGGGTTTGAAAAAGGACATCTCTTCTTCAAGAGTGTTTCACTCCCAATCCTCTGAAGTGCTTCATTGTAACACTGGGCAGGGACTGGGACAATCATACTCTCTCTCTTTTTACGTGCCTCCAGTATTTTGGAAAAACAGGGACGTTTTTGTGTACTGCCTGGTGTGGGTAAGCAAGGCTGAGTGGTGAGAAAAGTGACTCTGGCAGTGAGCATGACAAATGCAGCCCCAGCTTTGTGGAGGGGGAAAGAGCACCATAAAAACATTGAGAAACAGGTTAAAATAGCATCAGCTAAAATGAGATGTTTCCCAGAGGTGGCCAATCTGACTGGGCTAGAAAAAGCATCCACATGACAATGTTCTTTGTTGTGCACGGTGACAGCTAAATACCATCTTTTGCTAGACATGTGTATGGAGGAAGAAATAGAGGGAGAGATAGATAGAAACACCTTTATTTTTGTTCTCTAAAGTGCCAGGGTTTCTTTCCCACCCCCCGCCTTGCTATGTCATAGCACAAGGCTTGTATTTAGTTGTGACACTCAGACTATCTTTCGCAGACCTGAAGAAGAGCTCTGGGTAGCTCGAAAGCTTGTCTCTCTCGCCAACAGAAGTTGGTCCAAGAACAGCTATTACCTCACCCACCTTGTCTCTCTAATATCCTGGAACCAACCCGACCACAACAACACTGCAAAGAGCACAAGGATGTCACTTACAGCAGGGGCTCTCCACCTTTCCAGACTACTGTACCCCTTGCAGGAATCTGATTTGGCTTGCGTACCCCCAAGTTTCACCTCACATAAAAACTACTTGCTTACAAAACCAGACATAAAAATACAAAAGTGTCCCAGCACACCAGTACTGAACAATGGCTGACTTTCTCATTTTTACCATATAATTGTAAAACAAATCAATTGGAATATAAATACTGTACTTACATGTCTGTGTATAGTATATAGAGCAGTATAAACAAGTCATTGCCTGTATGAAATTTTAGTTTGTACTGACTTGGCTAGTGCTTTTTATGCAGCCTGTTGTAAAACTAGGCAAATTTCTTGATGAGTTGCTGTCCCCCCTGGAAGATCCCTGAGTACTCCCAGGGGTACACGTACCCCTAGTTGAGAATCACTGACTTATAGTTTGCCATGATTGTCAGTGCAGCAGGAGTCATGCTGGAAGCTGAATTGTTTTCTCCATGTTGTGAGCAAACGAGTCCAGGTCAATATAGATGGGGGCAAGTTTGTGTGTGTCCCAGGAGAGGGAAGGGACCATAGCCAGAGGATTTCAGATCTTGTCCTCCCCTGGCTCTCTGGTATCGTTACGCATCCTTAATACATCTGCATTAGGGATGATTTACAGCCTGCTGCTGCGAGTGGAAGTCCCAGCTGAAGATTCAATCTTCAGCCCGAGCTTTCAGATGTTAATCACCCTGGCATTTGGGTTGGCTACCTCCTAGGCAATCAGGGAACAAAGAGACCTGAGGGAGCCGGGCAGGGGAATTGGAGTTGTCCCTCATTGTTTAAGTCCAGGCCGCCTTCTCACTCAGAAACACCGGATGCTTATAGACCCTCCCTCCATGGGAATCTGCCAGCAGGTTGTTGGTGGTGGGGAAAATCAGAGCAGGACCCAGAATGAATCATCTGGGGCGGAGGGGATGCGGGTCTCCCTCAGACAGGCTGGGATTGGTGGGGCACCAGGTTTGGGAGCAGGAGATCGGAGGCCCAAGGCTGGCTGGGCCAGATCAAACGTCACTTGGATTTCTGCAATTGCTTGAGGCACAAGGGGCCAGGTTGTCCCAAGAGCTCGGGATGCTGAGTGCTCTTTTGTGGCTGTAATGGTCACCCCGGGAACTGAGGGTGTGGAGCACTTGTGGACACACTGGCCCCAGCGGCAGGCGCTGAATGGGCGGACATCTGGCCCAGAGCTGTTGGGAGAAATGTCTCACCTGTGGCATGGGGGAAGCTTGCCCTGCTGCTTCCTGATCCAGGGATGAACAGAGCCCTCTTGTCACCACAGCTGCTGCCATGCTCCTCGAGCACCTTTCACTAATTGTCCTCGAAGGAACGCTGCCTGTTCAGTGCACAGATGCAGTGACACATCTGTGCTCCGGCGAGCGGGAGTTATGTGACGGTGCGGCACAGGAACAAAGGGATTGCTATACTAGTTCAGACCAATGGTCCACCCAGTCCTGCCGCCAGCCACGGCCAGCGCCAGATGCGCCAGAGGAAGATGCTGCAGGAGCACTTCTGGGATAAACTATCTTCAGGGAAAGTTTCTACCTGATCCCCTAAAGTTAGAGGTGGCCTCACGTCCTGGAGCATCAGTGTTTATATCCCCTGCAACACTGCTGGACAGATGCCTGTGGAAGTGCCAATGAGAGGTGGCCACTCCCTAAGCAAGGCAGATACTGATGACAAACAAGCATAGCCCCAATACAAACCACGTGAAGAGTATTAGATTTTAAAGCCAGCAGGAATCTAGTTCAATCTCCTGTACATCACAGGACAGAGAATTTCATCCAGTTATTGAGCCCATTAACTTGTGATTGGTAAATCGTATTTTCCAGACAGGCATCCTGTCTTCATGGAGAATCCACCACTTGCAGTAGTTAATCACCCTCACTGTTAGAAGTTTATGCCTTTATTTCTAACTTGAATTTGCCTGGCTTCAGCAGCCAAACATTGGATCTTGTTCTGCCTTTCTCCTCTACATGAAAGAGCCCTTTAGTATCTGGTATTTTGTCCCCATGAAGGCATTTATACATTGGAATTGAGGCACTTCTTGATCCTCTTTGCGCTCAGTTGAACAAACTGAGATCTTTAAATCTCTCAACGGAAGGCATTTTCTCCTGCCCCCAAATAATTTCTGTGGCTCTTTTCTACTCCCTCTCCAACTTTGCAACATCCTCTTTACAATGTGGACACCTGAACTGGATGCATTATTCCAGATCACAGGGCTGGCTTCAACCAAGCTCTTGCTACTCAGGTCTGAGCCTCGGCTAAACAGCTTCCCCACAGTTCACTCTCTCCCTTCTGAGTCGATGGCATCTAGAGCAGAATAATTAGCTCCATTTGAGCTGAGGCTTCCTAGTGCCTGCATTAACTCCTTTCCTACTTTGTGGGTGCATAAACCCCAGCTAAGTGCCCACACAGATGACAATGGCAGGCACTTTAGAAATGCATGCGATCATGTGAAATAACCTGGGGAATATGTGTGACCAGGCTACGCTATGTTTTAGTACCATGGGCTAATGGCTAAGGCAGGGGATGGGGACTCAGGAGACCTAAAGTCAATTCCCACTCTGCCACTGATCTGCTGTATGCCCTTGGGTATGTTACTTCACCTTCCTATGCTTCCACTTCCCATTCCAAGCTCTTTGGGGTAGTGTGTATCTCTTGCTATGAATGTGTGACATACTAGGCACAATGGGACTCCAATGTCAGCTGGGACCACTGTCTTCTATAGAAATACAAACAACAACTGTATGCTATTTCCTTCTGTTAAAATCAATTTGCCCTAAGAAAGAGCGGATCCATATTTTATGGTAATAATAATAATATGCTGATTTATAGGGCATGTTTCATCCAAGGATCTAAATCACCAAAGTGAGTAAGTAGTTTTCTCCTTTTTATCAACAGGGAAACCAAGGCACAGAGAAATGACATGACAAGTCAGTGGAAGATTGTGGGGCAGAACCCACAACTCCTCAGCCAGCTAGATCCCTAAGCTAACCATCGGCCTCCCCACGCTGCCATTTTCCTCTGGCATGAGAAGTCTTAGGGACAAGTGACTTTGGTTGCAAACTGCTCCAGTACATCACCCCTTGGGAAGGTGTGTCTCACATCGCTTCACATAAAAGGATTCTATTATTTGTGCGGCTGCAGGTGTGATTTAAATAATTGCATTTGTGCTCGCAGGCCTTCCCCTGTTGGCAAAGGTACTCAAGCATTGAAGCAATGAATTGCCAGCCATAAAAGTGCAATCTGAAGAGGTGACCTCCACAGCCTGTGCAGTAGCCCACTGTTAATCTGCTTAAACACAACATTTTCACTTGACTGTATGAGAACCTGGCAAATCATTAGCCGAGGAGGGAGGGATCTGGATTTGCTGAGGAGACAATATTTTGGAAGTTTGAAAGCTCAGAGCTCCAGCCCCAGTGACCTTAATGAACCGTTTTGATGAAAGACTCTGAACTGCCTCAGTTCTGTCAGTTTGCAAATTTCGTCCGTGCTAGAGATGCATGAAATTTGAGTGATTATCAAGTGCTGAGAGCAGGGTGCTGTGAACCAGGAACTTCTGATCCAGACTCACTTTATGATCTCAAGTAAATCCTTTCCCACTTTGTGCCTCAGTTTCCCTGCCTATGAAATGGGGATAATACTCCTTTTTTGAAGATTCATGAGCCATTATTATTTAAAGGTTTAAGGCTCAGTTCAGGCAAGCAGTTGAACGCTGGTCTGCCCCAGTTTAACAAAACACAAGGACACTGCTTATTTGAGGCCTGCCCTTGCTCTGATTAGGTCGATGGAAGTTTTGCCACGGATTTAAATGGGAGCAGCACTGGGCCCTTGCTTGCTTTCTGCATCACCTGCGTGTCTAGGTGCATGCTAGTCAGAGCAGCACTGGTGTCTGCAGAACCTTTACTCCAGCACGGCCGTTACAAGTTGTCTTGCCCTCTGTGTTAAAGAGAAAGCAGCCTTGTTTCCCATCCCCTCTTTGTGCCTCACGAACGTCCTGCTTCTCTCCTCACGAGGGTATTCTGGGGGGTGGGTTGTTGAGCCTCCCCAGATTTCTAAGGCTCCTGCTTAGATAGAGGCAGGCCATTGTCGTGCGGGATAGTGAAACACTCTAAAGTGTTGATGTTGTTTTCATTTGGAGAGCAGCCAAATATTCGCTGCTTAAATTCCAGTGCAGGTGGAGCAGAACTGTGTAGAACATTGTCACAGTACAGGGCAGCTGTACCTGTATTTCTCCCCCCCCCGACCCCTGTCTTGATGGTCCCCCAACAGCAAGCACTCCAGGCTCCTGGCTCCCCAGCTTCACCTCTCTTGGGCAGAGACACATGTCTCTCCCACTCCTGATCGG
This sequence comes from Caretta caretta, assembly GCF_965140235.1. NCBI lineage: Eukaryota > Metazoa > Chordata > Testudines > Cheloniidae > Caretta > Caretta caretta. The sequence continues at coordinate 9,016,610 of NC_134207.1, read as the reverse complement.
GGGTTTTGCCAGGTGCACAGCTCCCTGCCTACACCGTGAGTTCCCCAGCAAGTCAGGCTGCCTAGGCAGGCCTGCTTGACTTTCTCCTCAGAGGCTATCAACAGTGTAGTTGCCCACAGTTATCCAGGTACCACACAGCCCTTTCTAAGGAAGTACATTTATTCCTAAGGTGAAAACATTACAGAGAAAACATATTACAAATATTAAAGGAACTTACATGTATGCCACTAAGCTTACCAGAAATCGTCCTTTGACTCCAACCTCAGGCTCTGGTAGGAGTCACTCCTTCAAACTCCACCCAAGGGGTTTTTCTCTGTGGTCGCAAGTTCACAACAGTTGTTAGCTCAGAACAAGCACGGCCATGAACCCGAGAGTCACTCCTTTATCCATTTTGAGCAGAGATCCTGAATAGGTAATCAGCCAGACATTAGTCCCTTCCTCAGAGTGATGTTTCAAAAGACTGGGTCTTTGCATAACCAGAGGTAGTAATTTGCATTCACTTCCCCCCAAACATTTCCTAGGAACCCCACTTAATATGTCAGACAGACAAACAAAATTGTTTAAAATAGTCCTTTCCAGCTCATAACCCTTCCCAAGGTTTACACTGGCCATGTCTCCCCTCTAGAGAAGTTATAGATAAGCCCAAAATAATACATAAAGTTTACATTTTTAATACAACGAACACCTAAGATACTTAACTGAATGATGTTTGTCCAGGATATTGCAGGAAATTACCATATCTGTCACAAACATGTTGGTAGATACACTGACGTTGAGGGGCAAGTGTCTAGATTTTACTATATTTCATTTTGAGAATGTGAAGATCTGGTCCCATGCCCTGTGCCCTCTCTGAATAGCAGGTATCAGGACTGAACTGGCCACACGTACACAGGTGTGCAAGAATTATCAAGACGCAGGTGAGACAGGGCACTGGTCTAGGAATCAGAAGATCCAGGTTAATGTCCTGCCTCTGCCACAGACTTCTTGTTTGACTTTGGGCAAGTCCCTTAACCTCTCTGAGCCTCAGTTACCCATCTGGTAAAGGGGGATAATATTTCTTAACCTGGCTATTGCTCTTCTGGGCAGGGACTGTTTCTCAAGGTGTGTATGTGTGTGCAGTGCCCAGCACAACAGGGCCCTGCTCTTGGTGTGGGCCTGTACTATACCATAATACACTTCATAAATAATAATAATACTGACAGGAAGAGATTGGAATCCCAAACTCCTGGATCTGGTTCTCAGGGGTGGTATGAACCTTCTGGGTGACCTTGGACATGGCCCAGGCTCTGTGCCTTCAGTTCACTAATCCATAAAACAGGCAGATTAATATCTACCACCCTCACGTGGATATTGACAGCTCGCAAGATTTTCGGGACAGGCACGGGAGGAAAGGTGAGGGAGCTGCACTGCATGTTGGGGAGCCGTATGATTGCTCAGCGCTTCAGTCTGAAACTGGAGAAAAGCCTGTTGAGATTCTTTTGGGTGAAGTTTAGAGGCGGGAGCAACCAGGGGCGCATTGTGGTAGGCATGTGCTAGACCGGGGGGAGGAGGTGGATGAGGCTTTCTTCGGACAACTAACAGAGGTTTCCAGATCACAGGCCCTGGTACTAATGGGGGACTTCAATCACCCTGACATCCGCTGGGAGAGCAATACAGCGGTGCACAGACAATCCAGCAAGTTTTTGGATAGTGTTGAGGACAACTTCCTGGTGCAAGTGCTGGAGCAACCGACTAGGGGCCGTGCTGCTCTTGACCTGCTGCTCACAAACAGGGAAGAATTAGTAGGGGAAGAAGAAGTGGGTGGCAACCTAGGCAGCAGTGACCATGAGATGGTTGAGTTCAGGATCCTCACAAAAGGAAAAAAGGAGAGTAGCAAAATACGGACCCTGGACTTCAGAAAAGCAGACTTAGACTCCCTTAGGGAACTGATGGGCAGGATCCCCTGGGAAGCTAATATGAGGGGACAAGGAGTCCAGGAGAGCTGGCTGTATTTTAAAGAAGCCTTATTGAGGGTGCAGGAACAAGCCATCCTGAAGTGCAGAAAGAATAGCAAATATGGCAGGCGACTAGCTTGGCTTAGCAGTGAAATCTTCAGTGACCTTAAACTCAAAAAGGAAGCTTACAAGAAATGGAAATTTGGACAGATGACCAGGGAGGAGTATAAAAATATTGCTTGAGCATGCCAGGGTGTAATCAGGAAGGCCAAGGCACAATTGGAGTTGCAGCTAGCAAGGGAGGAGGGATAGCTCAGCGGTTTGAGCATTGGTCTGCTAAACCCAGGGTTGTGAGCTCAATCCTTGAGGGGGCCATTTAAGGATCTGGGGCAAAAATTGGGGCTTGGTACTCCTTTGAGCAGAGGGTTGGACTAGATGACCTCCTGAGGTCCCTTCCAACCCTGATATTCTATGATTCTAAGGGATGTGAAGGGTTTCTACAGGTATGTTAGCAAGAAGAAGAAGGTCAGGGAAAGTGTGGGACCCTTACTGAATGGGGGAGGCAACATAGTGACAGATGATGTGGAAAAAGCTGAAGTACTCAATGCTTCTTTTGCCTCTGTTTTCACAGACAAGGTCAGCTCCCAGACTGCTGCACTGGGCAACACAGTATGGGGAGGAGGTGAGCAACCCTCAGTGGTGAAAGAACAGGTTAAGCACTATTTAGAAAAGCTGGACGTGCACAAGTCCATGGGTCCAGATCTAGTGCACCCAAGAGTGCTGAGGGAATTGGCTGATGTGATTGCAGAGCCATTGGCCACTATCTTTGAAAATTCATGGCGATCAGGGGCGGTTCCGGAAGAATGGAAAAAGGCAAATATAGTGCCCATATTTTAAAAAGGGAAGAAGGAGAACCCGGGGAACTACAGACCGGTCAGCCACACTTCAGTCCCCGGAAAAATCATGGAGCAGGTCCTCAAGGAATCCATTTTGAAGCACTTGGAGGAGAGGAAGGTGATCAGGAACAGTCAACATGGATTCACCAAGGGCAAGTCATGCCTGAGCAACCTTATTGCCTTCTACGATGAGATAACTGGCTCTGTGGATATGGGGAAAGCTGTGGATGTGATATATCTTGACTTTAGCAAAGCTTTTGATATGGTCTCCCACAGTATTCTTGCCAGCAAGTTAAAGAAGTATGGGCTGGATAAATGGACTATAAGGTGGATAGAAAGCTGGCTAGATTGTCAGGCTCAATGGGTAGTGATCAATGGCTCGATGTCTAGTTGGCAGCCGGTATCTAGTGGAGTGCCCCAGGGGTTGGTCCTAGGGCCGGTTTTGTTTAACATATTCATCAATGATCTGGATGATGGGATTAATTGCACCCTCAGCAAGTTCGCAGATGACACTAAGATGGGGGGAAAGGTAGATACGCTGGAGGGTAGGAATAGGGTCCAGAGTGACCTAGACAAATTGGAGGATTGGGCCAAAAGAAAATTGATGAGGTTCAACAAGGACAAGTTCAGAGTCCTGCACTTAGGAAGGAAGAATCCCATGCACCACTAGAGGCTGGAGACTGACTGCTAAGTAGTAGAAAGGACCTGCAGGAAAGGACCTGGGGATTACAGTGGACAAGAAGCTGGATATGAGTCAGCAGTTTGCCCTCGTTGCCAAGAAGGCCAATGGCATATTGGGTTGTATCAGTAGGAGCATTGCCAGCAGATTGAGGGAAGTGATTATTCCTCTCTATTAGGCATTGGTGCGGCCACACCTGGAGTATTGCACTACAGAAGGGATGTGGACAAATTGGAGAGAGTCCAGCAGAGGGCAACAAACATGATTAGGGGGCTGGGGCACATGATTTACGAGGAGAGGCTGAGGGAACTGGGGTTATTTAGTCTGCAGAAGAGAAGAGTTAGGGGGGATTTGATAGCAGCCTTCAACTACCTGAAGGGGGATTCCAAAGAGGATGGAGCTCAGTTGTTCTCAAGGGTTGCAGATGACAGAACAAGAAGCAATGGTCTCAAGTTGAAGTGGGAGAGGTCTAGGTTGGATATTAGGAAACACTATTTCACTAGGAAGGTGGTGAAGCACTGGAAGGGGTTACCTAGGGAGGTGGTGGAATCTCCATCCTTAGAGGTTTTTGAGGCCTGGCTTGACAAAGCCGTGGCTGGGATGATTTAGTTGTTGTTGGTCCTATTTTGAGCAGGGGATTGGACTAGATGACCTCCTGAGGTCTCTTCCAACCCTGATATTCTATGATTCTATGACATGAGTCTCACAATATTTGGTTTATTTCTTGAAGCCTGAGCTCCTGGAGTCATGTGGTTACATGCAACTCTCTCTCACATTTAGGACCAGATCCTCAGCTGATATAAATTAACGTTACTCCAGTGAAGTAATTTTACATCAGCAGAGGATGTGGCTTATATCCATCAATACATCATGAACCAAAACTTGTAAGTCACATACTGGATTATTTTATCTGAAGACTGCCAGCTAGAGGTCTATTTCCCCAAACACATCTGCAAGTGAGTAACTTTACTCAGGTGAATAGTCCCACAGAAATCAATGGGACTATCCTAAGTGAATGAAATTACTCATGCAAAAGTGCTTGCAGAATCGGCCTGTACTGTGTCCAGAGTTCAGTGACGTTACTGATTATTCATGAGCCCTGCACACTAAATATTATGACAAAGCAGAGATTTTTAGAATGATGCACTCTGCCTCATACTGAGAAAGCGGGACGATTGGTGAGTTATCTTAAGTGTCTATACACAAATACAAGAAGCCTGGGAAACAAGCAGGGAGAACTGGAAGTGCTGACACAGTCAAGGAATTATGATGAGATTGGAATAACAGAGACTTGGTGGGATAACTCACATGACTGGAGTACTGTCACGGATGGATATAAACTGTTCAGGAAGGACAGGCAGGGCAGAAAAGGTGGGGGAGTTGCATTATATGTAAGGGAGCAGTATGACTGCTCAGAGCTCTGGTATGAAACTGCAGAAAAACATGAGTGTCTCTGGATTAAGTTTAGAAGTGTGAGCAGCAAGGGTGATGTCGTGGTGGGAGTCTGCTATAGACCACCGGACCAGGGGGATGAGGCTTTCTTCCGGCAACTAACAGAAGTTACCAGATCACAGGCTCTGGTTTTCATGGGAGACTTCAATCACCCTGATATCTGCTGGGAGAGCAATACAGCGGTGCATAGACAATCCAGGAAGTTTTTTGGAAAGTGTAGGGGACAATTTCCTGGTGCAAGTGCTGGAGGAGCCAACTAGGGGAGAGTTCTTCTTGACCTGCTGCTCACAAACCGGGAAGAATTAGTAGGGGAAGCTAAAGTGGATGGGAAGCTGGGAGACAGTGACCATGAGATAGTCAAGTTCAGGATCCTGATACAAGGAAGAAAGGAGAGCAGCAGAATACGGACCCTGGATTTCAGAAAAGCAGGCTTTGACTCCCTCAGGGAACTGATGGGCAGGATCCCCTAGGAGAATAACACAGGGGGGAAAGGAGTCCAGGAGAGCTGGCTATATTTTAAAGAATCCTTATTGAGGTTGCAGGAACAAACCATCCTGATGGGTAGAAAGAATAGTAAATATGGCAGGTGACCAGCTTGGCTTAACAGTGAAATCCTTGCTGATCTTAAACACAAAAAAGAAGTGGAAGATTGGACAAATGACCAGCGAGGAGTACAAAAATATTGCTCAGGCATGCAAGAGTGAAATTAGGAAGACCAAATCACTCTTGGAGTTGCAGCTAGCAAGAGATGTTAAGAGTAACAAGAAGGGGGATTTCTTCAGGTATGTTGTCATAAATATAAAGGGAAGGGTAAACCCCTTTAAAATCCCTCCTGGCCAGAGGAAAAATCCTCTCACTTGTAAAGGGTTAAGAAGCTAAAGGTAACCTCGCTGGCACCTGACCAAAGTGACCAATGAGGAGACAAGATAATTTCAAAAGCTGGGAGGAGGGAGAAAAACAAAGGGTCTGTGTCTGTCTGTATACTGCTTTTGCTGGGGACAAAACAGGAATGGAGTCTTAGAACTTTTAGTAAGTAATCTAGCTAGGTATGTGTTAAATTATGATTTCTTTAAATGGCTGAGAAAAGAACTGTGCTGAATAGAATGACTATTCCTGTCTGTGTGTCTTTTTTGTACCTTAAGGTTTTGCCTAGAGGGATTCTCTATGTTTTGAATCTAATTACCCTGTAAGGTATCTACCATCCTGATTTTACAGAGGTGATTCCTTTACTTCTATTAAAAGTCTTCTTGTAAGAAAACTGAATGCTTTTTCATTGTTCTAAGATCCAAGGGTTTGGGTCTGTGGACACCTATGCAAATTGGTGAGGATTTTTACCAAACCTTCCCCAGGAAGTGGGGTGCAAGGGTTGGGAGGATTTTGGGGGGAAAGACGTGTCCAAACTGGGTTTCCCAGTAAACCCAGATAAAGTTTGGTGGTGGCAGTGGAAATCCAAGGGCAAAGGGTAAAATTAATTTGTACCTTGGGGAAGTTTTAACCTAAGCTGGTAAAAGTAAGCTTAGGAGGTTTTCATGCAGGTCCCCACATCTGTACCCTAGAGTTCAGAGTGGGGAAGGAACCTTGACATATGTTATCAACAAAGAAGAAAGTCAAGGAAAGTGTGGGCCCCTTACTAAATGAGGGAGGCAACCTAGTGACAGAGGATGTGAAAAAACCTAATGTTTTTTGCCTCTGGGCAGCACAGCATGGGGAGGAGGTGACCAGCCCTCTGTGGAGAAAGAAGTGGTTTGGGACTATTTAGAAAAGCTGGACGAGCACAAGTCCATGGGGCTGGATGCGCGGCATCCAAGGCTGCTAAAGGAGTCGATGGATGTGATTGCAGAGCCATTGGCCATTATCTTTGAAAACTCATGGCGATCGGGGGAAGTCCTGGATGACTGGAAAAAGGCTAATGTAGTGCCTATCTTTTAAAAAAGGGAAGAAGGAGGATCCAGGGAACTACAGGTCAGTCAGCCTCACCTCAGTCACTGGAAAAATCATGAAGCAGGTCCTCAAGGAATCAATTCTGAAACACTTAGAGGAGAGGAAAGTGATCAGGAACAGTCAGCATGGATTCACCAAGGGCAAGTTATGCCTGACTAGCCTAATTGCCTATGACGAGATAACTGGCTCTGTGGAAGAGGGGAAAGCAGTGGACGTGTTATTCCTTGACTTTAGCAAAGCTTTTGGTACAGTCTCCCACAGTATTCTTGCCAGCAAGTTAAAGAAGTATGGGCTGGATGAATGGACTATAAGGTGGATAGAAAGCTGGCTAGATTGTCAGGCTCAACGGCTAGTGATCAATGGCTCCATGTCTAGTTGGCAGCTGGTATGAAGAGGAGTGCCCCAAGGGTTGGTCCTGGGCTCGGTTTTCTTCAATATCTTCATGAATGATCTGGAGGATGGCATGGACTGCACCCTCAGCAAGTTTGCAGATGATACTAAACTGGGAGGAGTGGTAGATACCCTGGAGGGTAGGGATAGGATACAGAGGGCCCTAGACAAATTAGAGGATTGGGCCAAAAGAAATCTGATGCGGTTCAACAAGGACAAGTGCAGAGTCTTGCACTTAGGACGGAAGAATCCCATGCACCTCTACAGACTAGGGACCGAATGGCTAGGCAGCAGTTCTGCAGAAAAGGACCTGGGGATTACAGTGGATGAGAAGCTGGATATGAGTCAACAGTGTGCCCTTGTTGCCAAGAAGGCCAATGGCATTTTGGGTTGTATAAGTAGGGGCATTGCCAGCAGATTGAGGGACGTGATCATTCCCCTCTATTCGACATTGGTGAGGCCTCATCTGGAGTACTGTGTCCAGTTTTGGGCCCCACACTACAAGAAGGGTGTGGAAAAATTGGAAAGAGTCCAGCGAAGGGCAACAAAAATTATTAGTTTTCAGAGTAGCAGCCGTGTTAGTCTGTATTCGCAAAAAGAAAAGGAGTACTTGTGGCACCTTAGAGACTAACCAATTTATCTTAGCATAAGCTTTCGTGAGCTACAGCTCACTTCATCGGATGCCCAATGAAGCTGTAGCTCACGAAAGCTTATGCTCAAATAAATTGGTTAGTCTCTTAGGTGCCACAAGTACTCCTTTTCTTTTTAAAAATGATTAGGGAGCTGGAGCACATGACTTATGAGGAGAGGCTGAGGGAACTGGGATTGTTTAGTCTGCAGAAGAGAAGAATGAGGGGGGATTTGATAGCTGCTTTCAGCTACCTGAAAGGGGGTTCCAAAGAGGATGGATCTAGACTGTTCTTAGTGGTACCAGATGACAGAACAAGGAGTAATGGTCTCAAGTTGCAGCGGGGGAGGTTTAGGTTGGAAGTTAGGAAAAACTTTTTCACTAGGAGGGTGGTGAAGCACTGGAATGGGTTACCTAGGGAGGTGGTGGAATCTCCATCCTTAGAGGTTTTTAAGGCCCGGCTTGACAAAGCCCTGGCTGGGATGATTTAGTTGGGGATTGGTCCTGCTTTGAGCAGGGGGTTGGACTAGATGACCTCCTGAGGTCCCTTCCAAACCTAATATTCTATGAAAGTTTTCTTTTTCCTGGTTGGGAAAGATGCAAAGATTTTTTTAGGTCTGGAAAAAAACAGTCCTTTCCCTTGGTCACAAGCAGCCCTTAATTGTTGGATCAACAGCCCTGTGTCCTTTAAATATAATTTTTTTAAAAAAAATTTCCTTTTCTCCATTGCTCTGCACCTTGGGCCATCTTTTATGCCCCTTTAAAGCAGGACTCATGCACAGAGAGCGAAGGGCTTTGATTTTTTTAGTAAATGAAACGATACTCGTTATCCCTTTGGATAATAATGCTGTGTGAGTCATAGAGGAAGGAGTGAAGGAGAAAAAGATATGTGTTAGAAAGAGGTGTAGTCAGCACACCACACTGAACCCTGACTAATATTCCCCTGGATTATAATTCAGGCTAAGATTATGTCACAGAAGTCATGGATTCTATGACTTCCAGAGACCTCCGTGACATTTTCTGCTTCAGCCCTGGGTGGCAGGGGGGACCCTGTAGGTCTCAGCTACCATGCACGGCGGGGGGACTCTGCTGCTCCCAGCTACCGGTCTCAGAGCTCTGAGCCGCCATGGGCAGTGGCTGCTGGGTCCCCCGCACAGCAGGGCTCTGGCTCTCAGCTCCCGTTAGCCCCATTTTGTCACAGTCATTTTTAGTAAAAGTCAGGGACAGGTCAGGGGCAATAAACAAATATTCACAGAAGCCCATGACCTGTCCCTGACTTTTACTAAAAATAACTGACAAAATCTTAACCTTAATTATAATCCTGTCTCTGACTCCCCCTGTGTCCTTGGTCAAGTCACTTAACCTCTCTGCCTCAGTTTCTCAGCTCGCAGAACCGACCCAATCAACGATTTGAGGAGCTGCCACCATTAAAATAAACAACAGTACATCACAGATTGAGTTCAGTCTTTCCATAATGCACTAAGAAATATGCAAACTAGATTCCAGCTCACCACCATGAACTCAGAGTCCCCACAAAGAGCCGGAGGATTTGAACAGAAAAGCTGAGAGACCATAATAGGCTGGAGATTTACAGGTTATTAATTGTCTTAAGGAGAAAAAAAAATCTGATAGAAGTTCTGGGAACCTTTCAAGAAATTTCTAGCTGAGTTGCCTGATAGAAGTGCTCTAAAAATAGCCCTTCGCAGACCCAGCACAATCTGTAAGTCAGCTCAGTGTCTGTCACTTTCTAGGCAGAAGAATCTCTTATTCTCAGGACAGAAACAGAAGAAAATAGGTTTAGAGTAGCAGCTGTCTTAGTCTGTATCCGCAAAAAGAACAGGAGGACTTGTGGCACCTTAGAGATGCTCTAATAAATTTGTTAGTCTCTAAGGTGCCACGGGTATTCCTGTCCTTTTAGAAGAAAGTAGGACATTTCTGTTCTACTCTGGCTTACTCCTGGCAATAATAATGTAGCAATTTCCAATCTGCACTGAGAGTGGAAGAAAGCATATCCCAGCAGGTCTTTTTGGATACGAAAAGCTGCCACAAAGAGGCACTCAGCAACTACCACAGTGATAGGTTGGCTTATGGCCCCGATCCAGAGGCTAGAGAAAGGATCTTATTGACTTCCATGGGCTCTGGATCAGGGCATAACATCCCGATCATGGAAAGTGCTTCATTTTAAGCATGTGGATAGACCTGCTGACTTCAGTGGGACTAGTCCTGTGTTTAAAGTTTAGCATGTGCTCGAGGTTATTCATGGGTCCAAAAAACTAGAGTGAACGATTATCCCGGGAAATACCTCGTCCCAGTGGGATGAGATGGAGGTGCAGTAATACGACCCTTTTCCTGGTCTACCAGTACTGGCTTCACGCTGTGTGAACCGCCCCATTGAGTCTTTCTCAGCAACTTCCTTTGCCTCAGGTAACTAGGTGCAGCTGCTACCCTCCGTCTTCGCTGCCTGCGTTAGCCATCATTTTCAGGGTTCACGTTGGATCTGTCCACCTCACGTAATGCCCAAGGGAATATTTCGGACAAGCCTTCATCACTGATGGCATAACTCCAATAAGCAATCCCCTACTTCAGATGTTACACTCCCTCCACCACGATGAGGCACAGGTCGGACTTGGGGGGCGGGGTCCACCTGCGACTCTAATCTCTTTGAACAATGAAACTGTCGAATCAGTTTCCAGCTTTTGCTTTCTGGGTTCTATACTTACGAGCTCCTCCAATTCTCACACGGAGGTTCTCCACCGGATCGGCATCGCAGCATCTGCCATGGGCCATTTACAATGGATATGGAATCAACATCTTCTTAGTATGCTGTCAAGGCTGATTTCCCACTCTCACACTTTGAGTGCAGAAGGAGGGGGCCCGCAAGGATTTTAAAAATTAATACTGGCCACTCCAGGCTGGTATTAAACTCCCAAGGTCACAGCTTCTTTCTGACCGTGGATGGGTAGATGCTGCCACCACGCAAGTGCAAAAAAACAACAACCCCTTTTGAGAACCCAGGAAGGAGCACTTGGGAATTCCTTCCTGTGGGATACCCTCAAGCTCTTTCACCCCCCGTCCGGGAATGAGCTGAGAAAGAAAACAAAGGAAATCAGCTGTTGCCACCAGCTAATTAAACAACATACGCACAAACTTCCTAGGACACACAAAAAAACCCCCAATCCTGTTCTTAAAAAAGGTAAATTTCATTAAAAGCAAAAAGAAAGAAAATACTTCTGGAACTTAGGCTATTGCTAGAATTAAAAAGAGCAAATATAATAATTAAGCATCAAGAGTGGTTTTCTTGAGGTCCATCTTAAAGATTACATGCAAAACAAAAGCATTTGGGGGTTAGCATAGAGAAGTCCACAAGGCAATAAGAAATAACCTTAATCGCATCTTCCTAGACATTCCCCGATTTACTTACATACCTGGGATTCAAATAAGTAGTTCTAGGTATGATCTGATGATTTTCAATCCCTGACACAAAGCTTCTTACAGCATTGCTGCTCTGTGTCTCCTCTCCCCAGAGAACAACAACAGACAGACAAAGGGAAAGTTTTTTCACAATTTTAAAAAGTTCTAGCCTTCCCATTGGCTCTTTTGGTCAGGTGCCCACTCACTCCCCTTTACCTATGCATAGCAGTCAGACTTTTTAACCCTTTACAGGTAAAGCAAGTGAGAACAGCTACCAAGAGGGCTTCTACAGCTAACTGGCTGGCTGGGTGTCCACAAAAGAGAGCTTCCCCCCCTCTCATTTATCACATATGACAACCAAGTTCAGGATTTATTTGAGCTGTATCCTTCCCATACTGTTGTACAGCTGCGAAACATGGACACCACGCTGCACAGACTGGACAAAGCTGGAGGCTTTCCACACAGAATGTCAACATCATATACTGGGCATGAAGTGAAATGGCTTCATCTGTAATGCAGATGTTTATGGTTGTTCGGGGGCCATTGTCCACAAGCTGCACCGTTGTCCACAGGCTTTTCGGACATGTTGCAAGGATGCCATAAGATGTTCCAGTGAAGGCTGTCCACTGGGTGGCTTGTAACATCCGGCATAAAATTTCACGAACTGAGGGGTGGAGGTGGCCCATAGGCTGACCCTCTACTTACATGGGTTCGTCAAGTCTGTGGACTCTCAGGCCATCAAGCCTTTGTGGTTGCGCAGGAATGGGCCAAATGGTGAACGATCGCTATGGCCGACTGTCTGGCTAAGTGTTGAATAATAATAATAATAAGATGTGCTCAAGGGCTATCCTGGACTATCCAAACCCTGACTTTGGGCCCAGTGGTCCTTACCCCCTTGCCTCAGGGCTTCATGACCTCTCAATTTCCCCAGACTCCATGGGCCTCTCAAGATTCACCCTTCTTTCAGGGCAAGGGCTGCCCCCTGGAGTCCTTCAGCAAATCCCAAATGCAGATAGAGATCTCAACCACTTCTGCTCTCCTCAAGCTCCAACTTTCATCCCTCTTAGGTTTCCTTCCAATCCTCAGACATATGCTACCCTGGGGTGCCTCCCTGAAGGCCAGAGCCCTGCCCTTCTGTCAGGACTCACAGCCAGAGCTTACTCCACTCCAGTGGCTTCTTCATCTCTCTTCTTGCTTCTTCCTAGAGCTCTCTATTCAGTTGATCCCACAGCCAACTCTTCCCCTGGGTTTCCTGCTCAGCTCTGCCAGTGGCTCTAGCCCCAGAGAGAGACTGCAGAGTCCCTTCCCCCTTCTACTCTGGGCTTCTCCCCTTTATAGGAACCACCCAGCTCCTTCCCCAGGTGGGGCTCACCTTTAGCTGGGCCTGGCCCGCCTTCAAGATGCAACCAGGTGCCCTAACCAGTTAACTCTTTCAGAGACAAGATGGCCTATACACCCCATCGCAGGAAGCTACTCAGTACCTTTGAAAATCAGGCCTAAAGATGGGCTTCACAAAGGTATTTAGGCACCTAATGCCCAGAGAAATCAATGGGAGCTAATTTGGAGCACCCAAATTCCTTGGTGAATCCCACTCAAAGCACCTAGCCAAGGGAGGAGAGGACGGTGCTCAGACATTGCCGTGATGGGCAGCATCGAAAAGCTGGAGCTAAGCATAGGATCTGACCATCTGTAAGTATTTTAGGGATGTGCACCACAAGGAGGGAGAGGAGTTGTTCTGGGTGGTCCCAGGGCTTATAAATAGGAGCAATGGGACCAGATTAAACAAAGGAAAATGTAACGGTGTCAGGAACAGTTCGCTAACAGGGTGATGTGCCAACATGGGGCCAGATTCTGCCAGATGGGCCAGATTCTGCAAAGGGAAGTTGTTGAGGCCCCATCATTTGAGAAAGGGGATGGAAAAAAAGCACGGTGGGACTGGACCAGCGAGTGAGGGGATGTGAAAAACCAGATCAGAATGAGGGCAGAGACAAAGTAGAATGGAAGAATAAGCATGGCCGACTGCTGTCTCTAGGGGACCGTTCTCTTGGACAGGGAGATGGCAGGCTTTGTCTTTTATCCCTGACCCCCAGCACACACTTCCCTTTTAGCTCCCCTTTCAGAGTTGCATTCTGAAATCGAATCTCATCTGGAAGCCAGCACGGCTGCACATTACAATGTGGTCTGGGATTCTGTCTTCCCCAAGGGTAGTTTGCAAGGCTTTCAGCTCCCCTGGGCTCAGTTCCCCATTGCTGTGTGGCTCATGCAGTCATCAGCCCCCGTGGAACGTGGGTTGAACATGCTACTGGATCAGAAGGGCAGCGCTCTGCACTCACTTAGCACTGGTGTGAATGGCAACACAAGCAGCAGGGTAATGGGGGATCGGGCCCCACCAGTTGCTGGTCCCTACATTAACCACATGTCAAAGGAAAGCCCTGGAAATGGTCTGATCCATCTCTTTGACTCTTATGTCTGCTCTCTGTTGTAGGGGCCTGATCAGGGCACAGGCACTGTAGGCTCATGCTAGGGCTCTGGTTCCTGGATCACATGATTGCATCAGAATTCCAGATTTCATGGAAAAAAGAAGCTTCTAGCCTACTTTTTGTGAGGAAAACCTCAGACATGTGACTGGAGTGTAACCAATATGGTGATGCCTGCCTGAGTCTGCAGACTGCCTGAAACAACAGCTCTGAGAGAGGGAACTTCCCCAGTTCATTTCAATGGGATGGGCAGGCCAAGACCACTGCTCTGGTAGTCTGTTGTCATTCAGAGATCTTTTCTGACTCCAGCTTCTGGGCTGTTGGGCGACTGATCACGTAGGGGGTGGAAACACTGTCTATCTAGGAACCTATATGAATGTTGTAGTTGAATCTTTGTCCCTTTAAGTGACCCTTGCGTTGCTACCCCTCTCAAGGATCCGTCAGTGTGTTGGTGTTCCTGTTATGACACACAGTGGGGACCCAGGAAGTGGGTTCATTTCTTTTAGGAGAGGAAGTGAGTACACAGCAGACACAGGATTATGAAATTACGCTCATCGGCTTTTCTTTGCAATTGTACAATTCCTGCGGACACAGCCCGTGAGTGGAATGAGTTTGATCAGCCCAAGTGGTGCAAGCCAAGCACGCACATAAAGGCTGCCAGCCATGGTGTCACTCCAAGGTCTCCCGGGGCCATTAGGGTGACCAGACATCCCGATATTAATGGGACCATCCCGATATTCGGGGCTTTGTCTTATAGACCCAACGATACCTCTCCCCCCACGGAAAAAAGTGTCCTGATTTTTCACACTTGTTGTGTGGCCACCCTTGGAACAATTCTCTGTCCTCCTCTCTCCAGCATGGCCAGCTGCTTTTCTTCCCAAACCCAGCACATGGTTCTGCTCCAAACTCCTGCTCTGCATATGAAGCCACATCCCAGTGGTATCAAAGAGCACACAGCTGCAGGAGCTGTGCTGAGCTAGCTGGGGTGGTGCCCTGGATCAGTTGAGTCGCCATGCCTTGGGACACTTGGCCTCCTACCCCTGGGTAATGATGCCAGACTCGATAATGGTGCCAGATTCATCTGCTTCTCCCATAACGCTCTGGGCGCCTTCTTCCAGGCTGCACCTAATGCATCTGGCTCACTCACTGATCTGATCCGTAAAGTCATTTATATCGCCTCCTTCAAATCCCACCTGCGCCAGCATTCTTAGAAGAATCAGCCAATTCATGATGGCTAGGGAGAGGGTAGATGGGGTTAACTGGCACCTACTTTATCTACTTATAATGCTATGTAGGGCTTAGACTACAAATACATCTATATATATAAGTGCACACGTTTGATTGTATCCCACTTCCCCCTACCCTGCATATGTCACCTGATTTCTGAGATTGTAAACTCCCTCAAGGTAGGTTCAATATAGTCATACAGCAGCTAGCCCAAGGAGGTCCCAACGCTAACTGAGGTCTCTGGGTGCTAACATAATCACAGATGAGATCCTGGTTTTCTGTGGGACAGCAGCTAACATCCAGGTGTTGAACAACTTGGGATTTGGCTAGTTTCCAAGGTGGCCACTGGGGAAGAGAGAGGGTTTCTGGGTTCTGCTAAGCACGGAGCAGGATCTCTTGGGAAAAGTCCATAGGGCCCCCTCACAGCCGTTAAATCTTTTTCAGAGTCACTGCTTTCCAAGATACCAGCCCCCATTTTGTAGGCACGGCCTGCTTTCCTTGTTTCCTTGAGCATCCCCCTCTGCCTCCACCTGTTGACGTTCATCGTCAACTTAGATTATAAGGACGGGGGAAGGGCACAAAGCCAACTGTTCTTTCTCTGTGTGTCCAGCAGCTCTGGGGCTCTGATCCCTGTAGAACGATACTCACAGCACGGACAGCCCTTTCAGTCCCTAAACTCCTGCCAAACAATAAGTCCAGGCTCACGCGAAGCACAGTTTTGACCCCCAAAAGGAAGTGGCAGAGTGTCTCTGAAGTCCACTAGGGTCTGTGCTGTCGTTACGCGGAAGGCAGTCAGAGACTACTGTGATGGGCAGCAGTATAACACCTTAAGATAGAAAGGTAGGTGCTACTGCAATAAATCAATAATAAATATCAACATTTCTCGGAACTCTTTCGCTGTCGGGGAGACCAGAATAAAGGGGATCTGAATCTGAACCAAATCTGGTTTAGCAAAACCCAGCTGAGATGTAGCAACACCAAAACTTGCCCCAGACCCAGCACCCACCCATATTATTTTTGGTACCCATCTCCGCTGATGACCATCATACCCTGAAGGGCACAGAGCACACTGTGTTTTTGAACCATCATTTATTTATACCAATCCGTGAAGGCTCCATGGAGACTTGTTCCTCTGGCAACACCCACCAAGTGTGTCAAGAACAACCATCATGGTTTATATTAAAATAGACAAAGCTGTAAGCCCCCGAGAGCAAATGGAAGAACCACAGTAACCCCCCTCCCGATCCCCTCCCTATTGTTTGTTGCTCCTGATTCACTATGTCATATTAGAGATCAAGATAGTAAACGGAATGGCGCAGGGAACATGTGTTTGTGCCACACCTGGAACCATGACTGGGGCTCCTGGACATTACCACAGTACAAATAAATAATAAATAATGATAACAGAAAATAGTAAACAATGGCCAGCATAAAGTTAGGCTCTTAACTCCTCCGTATGGCACCTAAGTGAATCGGCCTGCTACTGAAAAGTGCTAAAGACCTGCAAATCCCATTGACGTGTATGGGGTTTGTGAGTGTCCAGTGCCTCTGAAGACCAGATCACTTGTATTTAGGTACCTACACTCAGCTTCAGGGCCCTAACATTAGGCACCAAGGGTTGAAAAGTTTGGCCAATCACAACAGATGGACATTCTCCTCTCCTCAACCTTCCTGCCAAGCAGCAGCTGTTGTCTTAAACCGGTCATAACTTGATCAGCCTGGCAATGAAATCCGCACATTTGACCCACTAGTGAGGGGAGCTATGTTTTAATTCCTAGTTACCCTCTGGCTGGTGAGCGCTTGGCCTCCAGGATGAGAAGAACAGAGAAACCCCAGAACTCAGCAGAGTGTTGAGGGTTTTTTAAGTACATAAAAGCTTCCCATTAGATCCAATGGGCAGTGGTGGGATTCTTGCCACATTTATTCTCTCACTGAAACAACATAGCAACCCCAGCGGGACTTTTGCTTTGAGAGGCTTGTTGCTAGCAAGGCATTTCTGAGGCCTTCTCTAAACACAAATGCTGCATCTGTCTAGCATCCGCCAGCCCAGTCACACTGCTGTGACTAGACCGACGGTGTGTGTTCCCACTGCCCCAGTCACATCAATGAAGGGGACACGTGTCCACCAGCGCGCTGTACTGCGTTGCAAGGTGGGTGAGCATCCAGGGTACATTTCACTGCGTCCAGGCTCACAGCATTCTGGGTAGTTTTCAGGAGATATTTCCTGGAGGCCAGAGGAAGTGAGGGGCCATTTAAATGTTTTAATGCACAGTTCTATTTTTCTGCAAAGGGGACGCAGGCAGCGCTCCTGGGAATGTCAGAGAAAGAGACCCAGGGAAGCCCCAAAGCAGCTGTAACACCCAGAGAGTAGAGTCACATGGGGAACGTTCTGGCTGTGTTTGACTCAGAGCTGGGAGAGGGCGCTTTACTCCTAACAGGCTGCAGCCTCATGTCACTCAAACCGTGCAACCCTGCAGGATCTTCAGGGTGATCCCACAGGGGAAATAAACACTAAGAACCCTGATGGTGAATTACTCTCACTTACAAAGAATAACCCCTCCTCCCCACTCATCGCAGTGTTTTCACTGCCTCCCACCAGAGAACACCCTGGCAAAGGACTTCAGGAGCCGAATGCCCTTGTTGCCAAAAAGGCCAATGGCATTTTGGGATGTATATGTAGGGGCATTGCCAGCAGATCAAGGGATGTGATCGTTCCCCTCTATTTGACATTGGTAAGGCCTCATCTGGAGTACTGTATCCAGTTTTGGGCCCCACACTACAAGAAGGATGTGTAAAAATTGGAAAGAGTCCAGCAGAGGGCAACAAAAATGATTAGGGGACTGGAGCACATGACTTATGAGGAGAGGCTGAGGGAACTGGGATTGTTTAGTCTGCGGAAGAGAAGAATGAGGGGGGATTTGATAGCTGCTTTCAACTACCTGAAAGGGGGTTCCAAAGAGGATGGATCTAGACTGTTCTCAGTGGTAGCTGATGACAGAACGAGGAGTAATAGTCTCAAGTTGCAGTGGGGGAGGTTTAGGTTGGATATTAGGAAAAACTTTTTCACTAGGAGGGTGGTGAAGCACTGGAATGCGTTACCTAGGGAGGTGGTGGAATCTCCTTCCTTAGATATTTTTAAGGTCAGGCTTGACAAGGCCCTGGCTGGGATGATTTAGTTGGGGATTGGTCCTGCCTTGAGCAGGGGGTGGGACTAGATGACCTCCTGAGGTCCCTTCCAACCCGGATATTCTCTGATGATTCTATGCCAGCTGTGGGGAGGGGACCACACAGCCACACATGTGGGCGAGACTGTCTGGAGAGGGGAGGTGACCAGCATGGTGGGGGAAAGCCCCACCCTTAATCAGGCTCTGGGGGTCAGGCTCCCCTGTTGAGCCCAGTCTGCATTTTAAAGCTCCCTGCCCTGGCTGGAAACGCAAGGATGCCACGGAGGTGCCCTGGGCCGCCCGTTTGGGAGAGGCTAGTGCCACCATCTGTGCTAGCCCACTAGCCTTGTGCGCAGGGGAGGGTTAAGGCTGCCAGGGTCTGGCCCCTGCCTAGGTGTGAAGGGATGGGGAGGGGAGATGCTTGCCCCCTTCTCTTGCCCCTCATGCAAACATGCAGGGCCAGGCACAATCTGGACTATAGCCCAAGAACTTCCCATAATAGTCCGGGCCCCCTTAGAGGCTTTATAGGTCACCACTGTGTTGCCACAAAAGCCACTTGGGACTTCACAGATGGGGAAAAAATTCCATCATTTTGCTCTACAACCACAGGTCCTCTACCTCTTGAGCTAAAGGAGAATCCCCTTTAGCAATTAGCCATATAGGGGCTTGACACACAGCTGAGCAGTTCTGATTCTAACCAGTAGAGGGCAGTCTCTCTCTCTCTCACATACACCAGCCGGTTAATTATAACGAGACTTGGCATGATCAGATTTGTATTGTAAATATTGGTAAACGTCACTATCACCAAACACACAAACTAATGGAAAAAAATCTTACCATCAATAATAATTGAAATTTACAGGTAGGCAGAGTAAGAAAAATGTCACTTTAGAACTTATTAGAGTTTAATTTAAGGATGTGTACATTGCATATTTTGACATGTGTTGACAATTTGTGTTTTAATGGTTATAAAGCTTTAACTTTTGATATCTCAATGTCTACTGTCACTAAATAATTATTATCTGATCCCCCCTAACTTCTTGCAACAGTGAAAATTTAAATTGATAAAAATGGAAAAATGCTTACGAGCCATAATTTTGTGCAACTGTAAAAATGTATAAAAATAAAATGCTTAAAAATAAACAGTGATATTATCCGTTGAAATTATTAAAAAAATAAGAATTGAATGCTGCCTAGCTTATTTACAACACAAACTGCATTGGTCAAAATGCCCAGTTCTCTTAGCAATGCAGTGCTGGACCCATATTTAATAGATTTTTGAGGTTTCTGTGGGGTTTTACAGTCGGAAATTGAAGTGCTTTTCATGGCTGAGACTCCATAATCAGAGTAACAAGTGCTCCGAGGTACACATGAGGGGGCAAGTGAACATCTCAGCATGCAATTACCAGCGAGGCCATTGTTGGCTGAGTTTTGTTTTTCCTCATCATGAATGCCATTCTGCTTCCAAAGATGGCTTACTGGCGAGGAGCGGAGTTAGCATTACATGCGAGAGACGCATGCGGGAGGCAGTATAAATGCAAAGCGAGTTAAGTGAGATGCTGTTATATTTAATGCGTGCTTGCAAGCTTAAAAGGCCAAGAAGGAATGCTGGTGGGAGAATACATTGTGGTCCTGAGTCCTCATTGCCCGGAGCCTACTGAAGTGGTTCAGACCAGTGCTAAGTGTCAAACGCTTTTGATCCTGATTTGGCAACATTTACACTTACCTCACACTAGGGTAAATGGTGACCCGAGATGCTGGGGAATGGAGAATTAAGCCCTGAAGCTTTCTTTTATTCTGTGTATTAATCTTGTCCAGGTCCAAAGCCCAGTGGGCTCAATGGGGATCTTCTATGTGGTTTGGATCAGGTATCAATACACTTTTAAAAAAAAACTCAGCTCCAATATTAACTCCTTACAAGGTGGGGCAGGAATTTGTAAATGGGGTGGGTGGGATGTGGGGGAGTTTATATGGAACAAAGGGGTGAAATTCACTTACTGGTTTAGATACTCATTAGTTTACACATTAGTGATAATTGTAGTTAAAAACGCATCGCCATTAAGCAAAGTCTCATTAATCACTTGCTCTGCCAGCAGGAAGCCCATACGGCCTCTATCCGCACCGAGGACAGATCAGTATTGCATATTCTGGTCGCCATTCATAGTAATTTGATAAGAAAGAGAAAAGCACATTTATCTCAATTAACAGCAACGAGCTGGGAATTATAGAATTCACTGCTCCTCCCCCCCACCACTGACAGAGAGTAGCACGTCACCTCACACCCCATTACTTGCAAATGGCAATTTATTGAACTAAGAAGCAGAACTGGCAATAATCCCCTTCCCCTTTCTTTGGTCTGTCTAGGTGCCTGTCTGATCCCTTCTCTGGCAGAGCTGGGGGAGAAAAAGGCATTTAGCCTTACAACATCCCTGGGAAGTGGGGCAGGAGCACTAGCCCCTCTTCATTGATAGGGACCTGAGGGAGCTGGGAGATTAAGTATCTTGCCTAAGGACACACAGGTAGAGCCAGGAACTGAACCTAGATTTCCTAAGGCCCAACCCACTGCTTAACTTCCAGATCATCTTAGAATCATATAACCACAGGGGTAGAAGGGACCACAAGGGTCAGCTAGTCTGACCCCCTGCCAAGATGCAGGATTTGTTGTGTCTAAAGTATCCCAGACAGATGGCTCTCCAGCCTCCTTTTGAAAACTTCCAGTGAAGGAGCTTCCATGATTTCCCTAGGCGTCTGTGCCATTGTCCTACTGTTCTTACAGTTAGGGTGTTTTTTCTGAGATTTAGTCTAAATCTGCTATGCTGTAGTTTGAACCCACGGCCTCATGTCCTGCCCTCTGTGGCAGGACAGAACAACTTTTCTCCATCTTTCATATGGCAGCCTTTCAAGTATTTGAGGACCCCTACCATGTTCCCCTGTAATCTCCTCTTTTACAAACTAAACATACCCAGTTTCTTCAGCCTTTGCTCATATGTCTTTCATTCCATCCCATCCCTTGGATCATCTTTGTCGCTCACCTCTGGATCCTTTCCAGTTTCTCTACATCTTTTCTAAACATTGGCAACCAAAACTGGATACCGTCCTCCAGCTGAGGCCTAACCAGTGCCCAGTAGAGCAGCACTATCGCCTCCCATCATAGGCGCTGACTTCACCCCCCTCCTGCCCTGGCCCCGCCCTTGCACTGCCCTTGCCCCACCCCCATTCCACCCCTTCCCCTTCCCCCGCCCCACCCCGCCTTTTCCCACCCATCCCTGCCCCCTTCCTGCTCACATTCCACCCTCTTCCCCCAAGTCCCCACCCCTGCCCTGCCTCTTCTCTGCCTCCTCCCCTGAGCGTGTCGTGTCCCCACTCCTCCCCCTCCCTCTCGGAACGTCCTAAGTACCACCAAATAGCTGTTAGGTGGTGGTGGGGTGGGGGCAGGAAGCATTAGGAGGGTGGGGGAGGAGTGGGGATGTGGTGCACTGCGGGGGGAGAAGGAGGCGAGGAGGGGGGAACTTGGTTGCCGGTGGGTGCGGAGTACCTGTTAATTTTTCTCTGGAGCACCCATGGAGTCAGCACCTGTGCCTCCCTTGACTTGCATGCTATGCCTCTGTTAATGCAACCCAAAATTGCATTTGCTTTTTTTGCAAAATCATCGCATTGTTGACTTATGTTGAGGTTGTGATCCACCATAACTCTCAGATCCTTCTCAGCAATGCTGCTGGTAATCCAGTTTCCCCCAGTCTGTATTTGTGCATTTGGTTTTTCTTCCCTAAGTGTAGTCCTTACATTTATCTTTGCTGAATTTCATTGTGTTGTCTATAGCCCAGTTCTCCAGTTTATCAAGGTCCCTTTGAATTTTAGCTCTGTTCTCCAAAGTGCCCACGGCTTTGTGTCATCCGCAAATTTCATCAGTGTGCTCTCTATTCCTACATCCAGGTCATTAATAAAGATATTAAATAACACCAGATTCAGAACAGATTCCTGTGGAACCCCACTTGAGACCTTCTTCCAATCTGACATCATTCCATTTATAGTTACTCTTAGTTTGCGGCTGTTTAACCCATTATGTATCCACTTAATGGTAGTTCTGCTGAGCCCGCATTTCTCCAGCTTACTTAGTAGAATGTCTTGTGGGACTGTGTCAAAAGCCTTGCTAACGTCCCGGTATATTATGTCCACTTTTCCCCTATCCACCAAACCAGTTACCTTGCCAAAGAAGGAAATCGAGCTGGTTCTTTCCCCCTTAAGGATGGTCTTGGCACCTTTCTTATTCTCAAAGACTTTGTAACAAATCCATAACTTTATGGCCCCTAAGGATTCATAATCATTACTATGCTTCTCATCATGGATGCTCAGAATTTCCTGGAGATGGCAGGGATAGAAATCAGATCTCCCTCCTTCTTTTTGAGCTGAAGGAGACTCTCCCTTCAATGTCAGTGATATAGGACCTATGATACAAAGCCAAATAGGTCTAGTACTACCCACCCGAAGACAGTGATACACATACAAACCCACAGCCAGCACATTACAGTATATCCCTTGCTCAGCGGGGTTAGCTTGCAGCAGCTGGGAAGGCTAGAGAGTTGAAAAATGAATGATGTCCCCTCCTCTTACTTCTTCCTGGCTCATGACATCTCAAGGAATAAGTGAGAGTCGAGGACACATCTTTAACCCACCACTGCAATGCAAACCCCCCAGCAGAACCCTCGCTGTTCTTCCTGCCATGTCAGAGAGGTGGCTTAGCGGTGCAAGCCTTTGATTTCACTTGCTAGAACCGCAGGTTTTGTTTTCTGTTCCGTACAGGTTCTTGTACTGGCCTGTAGCAGAGTTGCCAGGCAATCGTGCCCTTTTATGGCTGGATGTGGCATTGCAGCTGCTGTTTCCTTCTAGTGTTCTGCCTAGTCCAGCTGTAGGAGTGGCCTGACCCTCTGGCCAGGTCATGTTTTGTCTCCACCTCTTCTGGGGTCCTTTGACACACCCAACAGAAATATAAAGACGACTAACTCTGCAGCCTGAGACGGGCTCAGCTGGCCACCACTCTCCCTTGGAGGTGAGCCTCAGTTGTAACATAATGTCCTCACATCTATTGTCAGCCTCCTCTGCCTCCTTCCACACCATAGTCTAAGCTGACTTGCTGGGGGCCTCCCTGCACCCCCAAAGTGGGACTCTGTGTCTACAGAGCGTGGAGTGCTTTGAGAGAAAGGTCCCATAGGGATATAAACTCTCTCATAACTCCAACCCCATGCTCTGGGTGTCCCTAAACCTCTGATTGCCAGAAGCTGGGACTGGATGACAGCATATGGATCCCCCAATAATTGCCCTAGTCTGTTCATTCCCTCTGGGGCACCTGGCATTGGCCACTGTTGGAAGACAGGACATTGGGTGAGATGGACCTTTGGTCTGACCCTGTGTCACCATTCTTATGTACTTCTTGCCCCAGATACCATCTGCATATGTTGTGTGCAAGCACTGTGTACATTCCTCATCCCTTGAGGCTATAGGAGTCCATAGCTGGGCCTGCCAGGTCCTGGATCTCTGGGAGCTTGTGATTAATGCTCGAGGACTCAGGGGACAGGATTCAGCCCCAGTTCAACTCCTTTGTGCTGCCTTTCTTATGGCCAGACAATTCGCTGAGCAAGGCCGAACTCTTCCTGTTCTTCACTCGTTTATCACAAGCAGGTAGACCACCACCAATCCCTGTTTTATTGGTATTACAGTTACATGTAGCAGTCCTGAGATCAGGGGCCCCATTATGCTAGGCACTGTACATACACAGAGTGGGGAAGAGACCCTGCTCCAAAAAGCTTACCATCTAAATAGACAAGACAAAAGAGAAGAAAGGTGGAGGGAAGAGAGAGAGAAGAAGGGACTTGCCCAAGGTCACACAGCAGGTCAGTGGCAGAGCTAGGAATGGAACCCAGGTTTCCTGACTCCCAGTTGGGTGCCCACACCACTGGATCACAGCTGCAATACCCAACTCTCAGGGCCAAGTGGGAAACACACAGAGCGATTTGCCCTGCTACCTGGAGAAAGTGAGCAGAGGGCCAAATGCCGCTCTGCCTTTCCTTTTGGTATTCAGCGCCAGGGCAGGAATAAATCAGGATGCCTTTAATATTCCTGTGGATCAAATATTTAACTCAAAAAGAACAGCTCTGTAATTCAGCATGAATGAATGCCCACTTGTCATACCAAGTGCTGCATCTACTCAGCCTGAGCAGACACCTGCCTCCATGGTTTTGTTTGTTTTCTTGGTAATAAACTCCCTTACCACTTTTGCATTTGCAAAGGAAGATTAAAACAGCATCCACCCTTCTCTGGGCAGATGGAGTCATCAGAGACAGGACAAGCAAAGATGTTCTTGGAGCCTGGGGCTGGTTTGGACGTCAGCCCAGGCTTCTTTGGAATGTGAACCAGCTTTGCTGAAAGGTTCATGAACTTTGGAGAGCTGGATCCAAGCTTCCTTATAAAAGAAAACGTTTCTCGTGGCTATGCCAATGGCACACTTGGGCGCAAGTCTCAACCATCACTGCGCTGGTCCCATTGAAGTCAATGAGAATCTTGCTTTAGACTTCAATGGGGCCAGGATCTCATGGGGCTATTTATTAGTTTTTTATTGTGGGGGAGAGAAACAGGGAAACTTCATTTGTTATCCTCCAATTTATCTCCCTCACTACCACCACCCTTGGCCTGCCAAGTCATGGGCACCTTGGGTATTGCTCCTGGCACTAGTATTGCACTTGAGTCAGCTGGAGGTGATGAGGGCTTATACTGAACGCAATGCAGGACATCTTCCCTTCTCTCCACGTAGGGCTAGGTATGCTGCATCTGCAGCTCTCCTCTTGATTCCAGTGGTGGCTTCTGGCTCCTTCTCCCTAACAACCTTTCCACGCTTCCGGTTCTGCCTGCTGATCCTGAAATTTCCAGCATAAGGTTGTGTTCCCGTTACCCATCTGACCCTCCACATAACCCTTCTTCTGTGACCCTCCACATAACCCTTCTTTCTCTCGGGACAAGGGTCACAGTTTACGGAGCCATTTTCATCATAAGCCAGCAAGGGAGGTGAGGAGAAGTTATTCTTCCTTGCACAGTCTCTGTTGTCTCCCAGTCTCAGTGATTAATCAGGGGGCAAAGGTTGGGGGGGAGCCCGGGCCCACCCTCTACTCTTGGCTCCAGCCCAGGGACCCTAATAGTATCAGCTATGGCAGCTGACCTTTTAGAAACATGACATGTACAATTCCCTGGGCTACTTCCCCCACAGCAGCCCTCACTTCCTCAAGCTCCACTTCACCCTTACCTCAGGGTCTCCTTCCTTGTACCTGATATGGTGTATACTACTCAGCCTCTCCAACAGCGCAACTTCCTCCCACAGCTCCTGACATGCACCCCCACCTGACTGACTGGGAGGCTTTTAACTAGTTTCAGCCAGCCCCTGATTGGCTTCACGTGTCCCAATCAACCTAGCATTCTCCCTGCCTTCAGGAAAGTTCTTAATTGGCCCCAGGTGTCTTAAATGACCTGGAGCAGCTTCCATTTCACTTAACCTGGTACCAGGGATTTGTTTAGCCTGGAACTAATATATCTATTTCCCACTACTTTTCTATAGCCATCTGGCCTTGCCCCGTCACATATCTCCCTCCTCTGCTCAACACCACAGAGTTGGGCAACTTGGGACGCCAGGCAGTATGCTCATGACAGACCATCAGCGTTGCCATGGTGGCATCCAGCACTGTGCCGTATGCGGAACTGGAATGGTTGGAGGGATAAGAACCACCTGGTGACCCTTGCATTCTTTTCCTTATTCCGTTGCATCCACTGGAGGGGTGCATGGTCCGTCACAAGAGTAAATTGCTGGCCTAAGAAGTAATAACGCAGTGTTTCCATAGCCCATTTGACAGCAAGGCATTCTCTCTCGACTACTGTGTATTTCTGTTCTCTTGGGAGAAGCTTTTTGCTTAGGTAGAGGATCGGGTGTTCCTCTTCTCCCACCATTTGCGACTGAACTGCTCCCAACCCCACCTCGGAAGCGTCTGTTTGTAAAATAAATTCCCTATTAAAGTCCAGGGCTATGAGTATGGGGTCATTGCAGAGGGCTGTCCGAAGGTCTGTAAATGCCCCCTCTGCTGCTTCGGTCCACTTTACCATGTCTGGACCTTGGGCCTTCACCAGGTCCGTTAGGGGACTTGCCGAAGTGGGGAATAAAACATCGGTAGTAGCCTACCATGCCTAGGAACGCACGGACCTGCTTCTTTCGCGTCTGCCAGGGCCAGTTTTGAATTGCCTTTAGCTTATTTGTTTGGGCTTCACTATACCAGGGATTTGTTTATTCTGGAGCTAATATATCTATCTCCCACTACTTTTCTATAGCCATCTGGCCTTACCCTGTCACACACCCCACTGGAAACACACCTGCTCGATGACAATTCCCCATTTACAATTACATTTTGAGACCTATCAGTTAGCCAGTTTTTATTCATTTAATGTGTACCATGTTAATTTTTTATCATTCGAGTTTTTTAATCAAAATGTTTCACAATGTGAAGTCAAATGCCTTACAGAAGTTTAAGTATATTATGTCAACACTATTACCTTTATGAGCCAAATTTGTAATCTCATCAAAAAAAGATAAAAGTTAGTTTGACAGAATCTACTTTCCATACACCCATGTTGAGTTTTGTTAATTACAGTACTCTCTCTGAATTCTTCACTAATCGAGTCATGAATCAGCCACTCCATTATCTCGCCTGGGATCAATGTCAGGTTGACAGGCCTATAATTATCAGGATCGTCCTGTTTACTGTTTTTAAAAATTGGCACAACACTAGCTGTCTTCCAGTCCTCAGTGCTCCAAGACTTATTGAAAAGCAACATTAAAGGTCCAGCAAGCTCCTGAGCCAGCTCTTTTAAAACTCATGGATGCACGAGAGAAAGGTGGAGGGAGAGAGAGAGAGAGAGATTGAGTAACTTTGTCAGTGGAGAGAGAACAAAAGGAAAAAATAAAGGGGAATAAGGGGAGTGTAAATGCTATATAATATATATAACTATATATTTCTTGAAGAATCTCAATAAAAGGAGCATATCTGCCTCTTTTGCCTGCCCTTCAGATAGAAATAGAGAGAGTAATTTTATATCCCAACCCTAATTGTGTTCTGTTCCATCCCTTTCCCTTCAGTTCCTCTTTTACCGGAATAAAGAGCATCCTTCTTCTCTGAAGCCCTGATTGAGGAAAGCCTGATGCAATCTATTGCTCAGTGTATTATTTGTCTCCCACCGCACCTGCTCTGTAGAGTCAGTGTGTCTATTACAGCCCACAGCTACAGAACCTGGGTCTTTAGCTCAAGCTGTAGAAAGAAGCTAATGCTTTTAGCTCTGGGTCCTTGGTTCAGTCCTTGGTGTTGGTCAAGCGGATGGGTGTCAAGCTAGCACAATAAGGCCCTACTGCAATACAAATAATAATAGAAGCATTCTTTTTCAGGAAAGCTCTTCAGCATGTCTTTAATTAGTGCGTACGCCCCTCTTAAGTCAGGGACGGCTATGTAAGGACTTGAGTATATGTCTAAGTGCTTGTCTCAATCTCAGGGCCTGAGTGGACAGCACAGACATCTAGGAAGAACATTATTCTTTTCCCTTTGTAGACCAGTGCAGCCACATCCCTGGCTAATTTTAAGACCTTTCCTTTATCCTGAAATTATATTATCCCTGCTCTTGTTGCTCTGTCAGCCCGGGGCTTTGGAAGGGGTCAGAGGGGAGTTCTCAAGATCTGGCTCAGCATCCTGTATGGCAGAGATTTCCTTGAGGAATTTATGAAGCAATGCACATCTCCTCCTCTGCCTCACAGAGACCCACTGACCTCAAGTGGATAAATAGAAGGTGGGAGTAAATAAGATGCAAGGATCTCCAGTGTTCAGAGAGGGGCTGAGAGAAGGCATACAGGTCAGGAAAAGCCCTAAGCTATGGCTGGAGTGCCGGACAGGCTGAACTGGCGTTCACTATACTCTGTTTCTGCTGCGGACAATTAGCTCCATAGTACTTTTCCAGACACAGATAAGTGGTAATAGTTCATCATGCATTGCCTGCCTGCTGTCTGTCTATCTACCACACCTGTCAGCTAGGCATTGATCTAGCAAAGATATATCCGGCACATGATGGAGTTTGCAGTTCTTTCAGGATCCCCGACAGGTGACTTGTGAGAGGAGCAAATGGACATGCCTTGTTCAGGAGGTTTATGTGAGGTTTCCCAGCCAAGCAGAAGAGGGCAGCAAAGCACAGGGATAGAGACGACCAGCTCCTTGCAGATCTTGACAGAGAGCGTTGAACAAGTTCAGAAAGTGTCCATTCATGCAGAGTCATCGCGTGCTGTGTGTGGCTGAGGATGCTATTTGCACTCCTACCCGGAGACGTTGATCCTGGCAATTAGCTAATGAAGGCTTCTCAGAGCAAGCTGCTAGCAGAGAGAGTTATGCTGGGCTAGAGAAGGGATCTGTTAAAGATTTGGGGACCCTGTCCTGAGAGCTGGCTCTGCACTCTGCGGCCCAGATCCTCCAGAATGGCCAAGCTTTACTTGGTGCAAATCCATGGGGGGTGAAGTGGGATTTAAGTCACCATTGTAGCTCCTCAACTGTGGGGCCTTTGCGTGTTGGACCAGCCCATACAGCAGGACAGAGCAACTCAAGCTCTATCTTGCACTAGCTGCCAATGGCCACGAGGGGCTGTTAGTGGTCAAGTATGGCCAGGGCAGAGGAGGGCCAGCCCAATTTTCCCAGCCATACTCCCTGCATCAGGCGTGCCAGGCCACTGGAAGATACCCCTATGCAAGAGGAATCACCGGGGGGCCACTTAAGCTGAGGTTACAGCCAATGTTCCCTCAACATTTTCTTTGTACAGAGAGAGCTACAAATGCCACGGAGAACAACATTTTTGTCCTTGGGCAAGCGCTAGGGTTGCCAACCCTCCCAGTTTCTCCGGGAGTCTCGTGGAATCAGGCTCTATCTCTCAGAGGCTACTGAAGCCAAACTGGGAGATTTTAGGCCCCTAAAAGTCCGACGGCGCAGTGGGGCTAAGGCAGGCTCCCTGCAGCCCTGGGGTGGGGTGGGGGATTCAGGGAGTCTCCGCACACTGCAGAGACGTGCCAGCCATTTCTGGGAATGGCGCAAGCCCAGGATAGGCAGGGAGCCTGCCTTAGCCCCTCTGCGCTGCCAATTGGGAGCTGCCTGAGGTAAGCGCTGCCTGGCCAGAGCCCACACCCCTCACCCCCTCCCACCCCCCAACCTCTGCCCCAGCTCTGAGCCCCCTCCTGCACCCAAACTCCCTCCAAGAGCCTGCACCCCACACCCACTCCCGTACCCCAACCTCTGCCCCAGCCCTGAGCCCCCTCCTGCAACCAAACTTCCTCCCACACCCCTCACCTCCTCCTGCACCCAACCCCCTGCCCCAGCCCTGAGCCCCTTCCCAGAGCCAGCACTCCAAACCCCCTCCCGTACCCCAACCTCTGCCCCAGCCCTGAGCTCCCTCCTGCACCCAAACTTCCTCCCAGAGCCTGCACCCCTCACCCCCTCCTGCACCCCAATCCCCTGCCCCACCCTGGTGAAAGTGAGTGAAGATGGGGGAGAGCGAGCGATGGAGGGAAGGGGGATGGAGTGACCAGGGCAGGGCCTTGGGGATCAAGAACAAGAACAATGATAGGACTGGAAGGGATCTCCTAGGTTGTCCAGTCCAGTCCCATGCTATAGCAGCAACCCCATCATATAAACCCAGTCCTAAACTTATCAAGCTCCATTCAAACATTATCAGCATTAAATGAGAAAGTTGAAATGATTAATTTTGACATTTTTCCACTGGAAATGTCACTGAAATCTACATGCTCCTGCAGAATGGTTCCACAAAAGCTGCATTTTCTGATGGAAAACTGTTCTCTTGAATTTTTCTTGACCAGTTCTAATTGTAATATACCAGAATAGTGACTTGTGTGTGGCAACCTGAACTGAGCCATCTTCCTGAATGAAAGGTGTCCCAAATCCCTTTCATTCATTCACCTGAATGGCAGGTGCATGGCAGGTGTCCCAAATGGCAGGTGAATGGCAGGTGTCCCAAATCCCTTTCATTCATTCACCTGAATGGCAGGTGTCCCAAATCCGCCCTCTGTGGCATGCATTTGAGCTCTTGAAATTGAGGATACACATCTTCCCAACTGCCCCTTCCCTAGCCTAGCTAGGATGTGGTAATAACACACTTAAATCATTCTGTGATTAATTGGAATCATTAGAATCCCCCCCCCAACTCTTGTCACCTCATATTAATCACAACTATAGTCTGAAATTGCCAGTATGCAACTGCTAAGCAGGGCTTTTATTGTATGTCTTCCTTCATGCTGGCATGTGGATCATCAAGATTTGTTCCTGGTGATTTAAAGAAGGAACATGATCAGGTTTTGTTAAAGTCTGATGTGTAACTGAAGCACCTGGTCTTTGTTTCATGCATTAAAATTGTGTTCCTAACGTATTAATTTGATATTCTGCTGTCATGATCTTCTCTCATGCTTGCAGATGAGTGAAGGACTAAGTTTAAGTGGCAATTATTCAAGTGCTATTATTATTATTATTAGTATTAATTATTCATTATCTTCCATATTACAGTAATGCCTGGAGGCCTCAACAAAGATCAAAGCCTTGTGCTATCTGCACACACAGAGTGAGAGATGCTCCTTCCCTGAAGACCTCACCATCTAGTTAGACAAGACGGACCGAGAGTGAATGAGAAGATTATTATCCCCATTAGACAGATGGGGAACTGAGGCATAGAGAGGTTAAGGACAAAAGTGATGATTAATTTTGGATGCCTCGAGAAAGTGGTGAACACCCACCTGAAGATTAAATGTTTTGGAGGTGTTTCAAATAGGTCACCCAAAATAATGTCAGGGCACCCAAAAGTCACTTTTGAAAAGCTCAGCTCCTCTAGTGACTTGCCTCTGAGGTCTCACAAAGCCTTTAGCAGAGATAGGTAGTGAACCCACATCTCCTGAGTTACACGGCAGTGCTGTAACCACAAGACCATCTGTCCTCATGACTGAAGTCCTTTAGAAGATTAGCTAACTGCGTGAACCTACCATCTCAACGCCATCAACTATGCCCAGACATAGATGCAAGCCTAAAAAAGGAAACCAGGGTTTAAAAATCTGGGGTCTAAATCCTGTCCCCATTGAAGTCAACAGGAGTTTGATTATTGACATCAGTGTGACCAGGATTTCATCCCTGGCCCCTACTCTTGGGAGCCCAGATCAACTATCCAGAGGTGGACAAATCTCACTCAAGGTTCTGTGGAATGGAGAGGCACGGGAGCGGGATGTCTGGTGGGCAATCTGGAGCACTGAGCCTAGAATATTTGGTCCTTTGTAAACCCAACAGTGATGACTCGCAAAGTCACAGCTCCATTTAGTGCTGGTTTGGATGGTCTTCATTTAATTGAACTTCTCAGTTAGCTGATGGGGTGCTGTCCCAGGCAGCTGCTTGTGGGAGACACGAAAGTACTGGCTGAGCCTTGGTAACCATCCCTGGTTACCGACTTGCCATGTGACAAGTTTATATCTCTGCTTACTTTTGTAGGATGACAATTGGTGTGTTGCTAATACAGCAAAGAAACAAGGCATCACCACTGATATTATTTTGCTTTACATGGAAAAATGTCAAGAACAACTTGTGTGCAACTTGTTCAAAACATAGCAAAATTCAATAAAACCAACATACACAGATGTTCCAAAATTTCTGCTAAAGGAAAGTCTAGGTACATTAAGTTCACATTGCTCCAGCATGCTGTAGGGAGACAGATTCTCTGGTTTTATGGTTCGGTGTTTATCCTACATAGCAGTGCAGTGTAATGCAAAAAAGATCTCTCAGCACTTGTACTGTGGATCAGCACACACACGACTAACTGCAGGATTCCCGGATCTAGGAAACCTTCTGTTCTAGCTGGCTAGAACTGAATGGGAAGGTTCTTTTCAGTCAGGCCAACCGAGCAGATTTCTTTATTGGATGTTGTTCCTAAATTGTGCTTTTGCTGTGTGGTTTGGTCACTGGACTAGGAGTCAGGAAACCTGGGTCGTACACCCAGCTCCGCCACCGGCATGCTGTGTGACTTCAGGCAAGTCACTTCACCTCTCTGGGCCTCTCTTTCCCTTCTCACCGTTTGTCCATCTTGTCTATTTAGTTTGTAAGCTTGTTGGGATGGGCACTGCCTCTTACCATGTGTTTGTAGAGCACCCTTTCTCAGGTGGGGCCTCTGGGCACTACGATAATATGGATAGGAAATAATCAGATTATTTCTGCATTAGAGAGCCCAAGAGCAAGCCAGCCAGATGTAGCCCAGGCTCTACTATTCCCTGCCTCTTCCACTTAACCCTAGCTCGGTGAGGCTAATTACTCAGTTACAGTCACATTTCTTAGGCGTTTTTTTGCACGGGTGCAGTTAGGGGCTGCCTGCTCCAAAGCCCATTGGAGTCAATGGGAGTCTCCATGGACTTCTATGGTCTGTGGATCAGACCCTATAGGAGAAAATGGTGAAAAGCTTGAATTTCATGCTTTTCACTGAGATTTTAACTTTTCCATGGCAAGCGGTCATTGAGGGGAGCCCTGAGGACTGTGGAAAGAACACCAGCCTTAATCAGTTGCCCCATTTTACAGACAGGGACGCCGTGAAGCAGGGAGGCGAAGCAGCTGGTGCACGGTCACGAGTGAGATGCGTGGCAGGGGCTAGCATAGAATGCAGCCCTGTGCGTCAGCCGCAGCACCACGCTTCTTCCCCAGTCCGATTGAATAGCCGGGCACGGTCTTGCTGACTTGTCGGAGGTTACGGACAGATAGAAGATTAGCTCATCACAAAATTAGACAGCCACAGAGCAGTGCCTGGTCCCATTTCACGTATGTATTGTATGACACCCTGTGAGCATGAGTTACAGGGCCTGAAACGCTCCCTCTGAAGTCAATGGCAGATGTTCTATTGACTTTGGTGGGGCAGGATTGCATGCCAGTGGGGCAGCAAGCCAGTCAGTGCATCACATAACTCTCAACAGCCACAGCATATAGCCTCTTTGCTTCAGGGACTGAGTTTAAGTTCCTGGGGTCACCTGCAGGATCCTATCTATTCCATGGAGGACTCACCCCCAGTCCCTCTGCCAGGGAGTCGAGGCAATTCTCTGTACTCCCACCTGCTGGGCTTTGCTTCTTACAGACCATTTTCCAGCCTTCCTAGCCTGCTTTCTGCAGGGCTGCACTCCCAGTCCATCTGCCTGGAAGCTAAGGAGAACCTCTCCCCTCCCTTCTTGTCACTAGCCTCCTCCCTGAACACAAGCAGCCCTTTATATCCCAGCAAGCTTGGCTCTGGAGTCACAGTCTTCCACCATGTGACCCTGGGAATGTGGGAAGAGCCTGGCACAGGGCAAAGGGCGCAACTGAGCTCCACCCTCCTTAAAAGGCCAGTTCACTCTTACAAGGATCGAGCCAACAGTGTAGCCACTGAGCCATGATTGGACGAGAGGGTATAAAGTTTAGGAACAGTGAATCTTGAAAAGGATAGAGGCTCCATTCCCTGGTGCTTCGCTCCTTGGTAGTACCCATCACAGCTGTGCTTCATGTCATAGCTCTTCTCCCTCCTGGTTTCTCTCCACTCTGTTAGAAACCAGGGCCCCTTCCAGCATATCCACTGTGTAGCCTTTGATTAATTTAGAGTGTAAAATGCACAAGTCACTCATAGCAGGTTCTTTTACCCGAGCATCTCTGTAAATTTACTATAGGAGATGAGGTTGGTGAATCACACATAGGGACATGAGGACTTAATTCGTACTTAAATACATACAAGTAAATAGAAATCACAGCAAAGCAATATAAGTATAGCGCAACAATCCCCTGCATTATGCATATGCACAAACTTATGGAGACCATGACAGGCATCAGAGGAGGAAACGACAGAAGGAAAAGTAAGTAGAGAAGCACCGTAAGTGGGAAAGACATTCCAAGTGTCTACCATCCTGTCACCCTGATGTCCCAACTAGGAGCTGGTCTGCCCATCTTCATATATCCTTTTTTCCTTACATCCTCCACGCATCTGGGACCATACTTGATTTAGGTCTGAGCTCCCTGCCCACGTTTGTCATTCTGGGGGACCATAGTTAAGGGACTATGCATAGCTATTTGTGACACACCTTTCCCAATATTTCCAACATGTTAAAACAGTTACCAAAAATCCCTTACAAATCTGTTATTTCAAGCTTAAGCTGCCCTTTTGGCATTTACTACAACATACATAGGGCTAAATCTTATAACCTTGATCAAGCACTTGCGTTAACTGTCATATATTTGCAAAGTCTATCACAGATATTTTTTACATCTGTTTTTCCTGTGTGTGTAATGCCGTCTGCAGGCGGGATTGAACCTGGGACCTTGGGTGCTAAATGCATGAGTCTCTACTGCATGAGCTAAAAGCCACATGGCTCTTAGCTAAGGCGGTAGTAGACTCATTCATCCCTAAGTGGTCTCGGTGCCACTAGCGGGGACAGAGCACCGCACCCAGGAGGTGTGTGGGTTGCACTTGCATTACAGCTTTAATCCTTTTTGTCCTCGATACCTTAAAGCATTTTAACTTTCCCTATATAGTTTGATTTTAAGCATAGCTCTTCCAAGATCAGGCCAGGGGCCAACCACTGGGCCTGTGGGAGGAATCAATGAGCAGGAGCTTCTACTGACAAAGCAAAAACTACTTTACTCCCCACAATCATCTTCTGCTTTTGTTTTTGGGGACGTTTTTTATCTTAACCAAAAAACAAACAACCACAACAAAAGCTGAAAAGGCCAATTTTTTGGGCCATTTTTTGTACGTTTGCCCCTTTCCCGAGGTGCACAAATGTCAGCTGTTCACCTTGAGTTGCTCACCCAGTGGGAATCTGAGAGATGCGTGAGGCAGATGGAGGAGGGTGCATGGGGACCAGATGCTGGATAAGCAAATTGAAGGGTCCTGAGAGAGCTTTGCATAGAATACAAAATTCACCCACAGTGAGACTAGACTCAGCAGCTATTGACTGCAGCTAACGTGATCTCAGGCTTAAGGAAGATTTTTAAGCTTGGGCTTGTGCTACTTACAGAGCCCTCTGGCAGACATCTCCCCAGTCAATCCCCTTCTTTTAGGTTTTCAGAGTCATCCTACAAAATTTTATATAACATCCCTGCCACAGAATTCTATAGGATGGTTAAAAAAAAAACCCGCTATAGAGCGCTCATACCCTATTAGATTATATAGGGCTTTAGAGTAATTTCTCAAGACCCTTCTTGTTTCATCCCCCTATAATACTATAGGACTGCCATAAGAATAGTAGGGGAACTGGTACATTGAATAATGTATCCATTACCAGCCCTGAAGAAATGGCACTACTGTACAAGTACAGATTGAAGGTGTGGACTCACTTTAACCCAGGCTACGCTGAGAATTTGCTCCAATTCCAGCAGTCGACAGCCAGTTCCTAATGCATGTAGCGTTACTGAAACACAGTGGATCTTGTTCTGGTGTCAAGCTGGAAGTGGGGCAATTTCCCAATGGAGAGAAGGCCATACTCATGGCTAGTCTCTCTGGACTTGAATGCATCACTTCCCGAAGCCTACACCGTGAAGGAACAGGAAGTGGAGACCTGGCAGACAGAGGATGACTGGGCAGAACCCTGGTATGAGCGCTCGTTGTTTTGATGACAGACCTATTGCTGATTTATTCTGAAACTAACCCCGGTGGAACCCAGTGAAATAGGACTCCAGGTTGCAGGACGGTCTCACAAGCTTTCCTCATTCCACTGAATTGCGAGGGTCTTTGCTGCCTCATTGCTTCCCTCATGCACGGGGTGGTGCGGGGCGGGGCGGGGCATTCTGCCCAGCCTTATAACTCGTGCAGCCGTTTCCCGCCCTGTGCAGCGTGGGAATCGGACATGGTCACATGGCTCACCTGCACTTTGCAAGAGTATAAATGAAATTGAAAGGCAGTGGAGAGTCACTTAGAAGAAAACCCTCCCCTGTCATTGATATGGCGGTCCATGGTGGAAGAAGACCAGAGCGGTTTGGTTTCCCGGGGGGAGGGGAGGAAAGAATCCTCCCTTGTGTCTCCATTTTCTTTATCTGCATTGCCTGCTTGGGCCGAATTCTTTGAATTACACCATGAGGAGGGTTCTGGGCCTGGTATGGGCACCTCTGGAATCGGAGTCATTTTCTCTCCCCTGGATTTCTGCCACCTGTCAGTAGGGCAGTGTAACACTGCATGCAGCTGCGTCAGCCAGGACACTCTGCCACGGATGCCAGCCACAACTGCCCAGCAGTCCACTTTCCCCGCAAGTATCTTTGGCCTCTCTTCCATGATAGCCTATTTTGCATGAGAGGAGCTCCCTGTACAAATCCTCCTTCCAATTTCTCTTTCAAACCCACTTCTACCACACTGCCTACAAAACACCCCACAAAGGCTGCTCTTCTTTGTCTTGTGCCCTCGTCACAGACTAGATTATTTTCCAGCACCGTGCACAAGCGATGGCCCTTGAGATCACTGCAGCGAGGTCCGCCCTCGTCCAGGTCTCCCCAAGGAGTCAGCAGACGAGGGGGTGCTCTGTGGCCCGCACTTCACTGCACTCGCATGTATTCGTGTCATTAGAGTCGTCCATTTGATCATGTTAGTCTTTGATCTCCCATTTTGCGTACGCAGGCGGTTCAGGCATCGCCACATTGACCAGTCTATGCTGGTGCCTCCGGGAAGGTCCTCCTGGGGTTCCAGATCTGTTTCAGTGCATCCAACTGCGTGTAGCCTTTCATCCCATAACCTCAGTCAGGTTGCAGACAAAGGCTGGTGAGCTGTTATGCTGATCAGAATCACCTTGTCACTTCTGTGGGCTCCCTCCCTCTGTGTGTTATGCCCCCTGCTGCCTCTTATCAGACTTCGATTGCAAGCCCTTTGGGGCAAGAGCCATCTTTTAGTTTCGTGTCTGTCTAGTGCTTAGTACAATAGAGCCTTTGTGTCTAGGTGCTACTTTATTAACAGCAGCAATAACAAAAAACAATGGGAACCCTTTGAGCTAAAGTGCAGTCATGGATGCAGCGAGCAAGCGTTCTGTATGCTGTGGTTTAGATCATTCAGCAGCTGTACAAACCTTTCTTGAACCAGCCATAAAATGCACTGATGTTTCTGCGAAGGAGCCCCAAGGCTGGATGTCACTGAATCAATTCCCCTTCTCTCTTTTTTGTGATGGGAAGAAAATACCTTATAAACCCACTTTTGCTGCTGTTCTAACAAATGAATGCCAGGGTGGTGGTTTCTGCAGAGGCTAGTGGATCAATGCAATAAGCAGAGTTCATTTAACTAACCAGAGTAAAATAAGAAGTTTATTCCTTTAAAAAGAAAATCGTTCAAGCCTTGCAGCCAATAGCTGTAGTTCAAGAGGGGCTGAATCCCTGCTAGAGTCTGCCGAGAAAAGAGAAGCTTCTCAAGAAAAAAAAAAATAGCAACAACTCAAAATTCCTTTCTCTCAGGGCAATGACAATAAATCAGTTTTAGGAGATACAATATTGTTCTAACTCCCCTAGTATTTCACAATCAATGAACGATGCCCTAAGAGAAATAGTTAAACCATTATCTCTTTCCTAGCACTCTTTTTGACTGCATTCTGGCTTTGTTACATTCATGACCCAAGCTGTCTTAATTTCTAATCTCACCATTACCAGAACTTATACTGAGATGACTAATTAAGGCGTCTGCCAGATGTAATTGCACCACTGGATATCTCATATTCTCACATTGTGTTTTCATGTGTCTTATATTATCATTTTGATCCAGGATTCCAGAACAAGGTGAAAATGAGTAAATGTCTGTTCGTGTTACTTGAGTTTTCTGCTTGGCTGGAGAACAGACTTGGATGGTCTCAATGTATCTTTGCTCCTCCACCTGTTAATTAACTGTAGTAATGATGAAGCTTCGCACTTTTCTAGAAGTTTTCCCCTTCAAAGCATGTTGCAAACATCAAAGATCAGATTATGGCTGTGCAGGTGACAAGAGGCTTGTCACAGGACAGCTAGCAAAAGAGATAATAGAAAATACAATTTACCAAATAAATACCATTTATTTTACCTTGCCCCCCAAAGCAATAAAAAGTACACAGTCTCAGAAGTTGTTCCAGACACTTCCCTGAGGCATCTGTCTCAAAGTTATTCCACAGAAAACAATCACAAAATAAAATATAAGAATAGGGTAGTTGCAAGTTCCCCCAGGAGAGAGTGCCTAGATAGACTGGGGCCCTACTGAATGCTCCCTAGTCTGTTTATATTTATACACCCATTTCCCATCAAGCCTTGCCAGAAGCTAGGACTATAAATATGGCTGCCATGATGGACTACAGCTCCCAGACTGCCCTGGGTCTCAGATTGAGACCAAGTGGTAACTACCAAGAGCCAGCCTTGTCCCTCACTGCTGAGGAAAGAGGGGAATTCCAGCCCACCATGCTCATGATGATCTAGGCTAGGGTCTTATATCAACTCCAGGCTGCTTCTCTGAGACCATTTCCTCCTTCTCAATCACACAAGGATGGAACAGGGTGGTACTGGCCCAGGAGAATTCCCTTCATTGTAGAATGAGGAATAGGACAAAGAGAAAGGGTCTGGATTTGGAAGAGATCTGGTTTGGTTTTTCCCCAGAAGCTCAGCAGTGCAAGCTAGACCAGGTTGCTACGGGATCAGCAATGTAACGCTGGCTTTTCAGCAGGCTCAGTGTAGGTCTCTTACTGACAACTCTGCCTGTTTTCTGCATCATTTATGACTAACATCAAAGAGCCTGTATGCCCTGTTATAGACCCTCCCCCTAATCCTCTTTGTGCCCTGGCATAGGAAACAGCCACAACCATAGTCCTTGTGCTCTAAGTGCAAGGGGTAGAGTCAAGTCACCGCACTCTGTGAGTGGAGAAGCAATGCACCCAAACTGAATTGTACTGGCTTGTAACAACAGGAGGGAGTTTTGGGGATGGGAAAGACTAGTGTAGAAAAGACCTGCATCTGAAGCTACTTATTACTTGCCAAGGTGTGAAGAGATCTCACGCTGAATTCTGCAAAGTGGTTGCAAGACTATTTTTTGATGTTTTATTTTAAGGAGGAAGAAAAAAAAATCTTAAAAAGTTACATGAAAAGAAGTGCTTTTGAGGAAATCCTGCTGCATGCCAGCATGCCCCATCAAGGCAAAGTCACTCTGTTGTGTTGGGGGTCATTTATGGGCATGGGGAGTGGAGCTGCAGCCTGGCTCACAGCTTCCAACCAAAAATAAGGAGGCTTCAAGGAATGGGTGAGTTCACTGAGTGAAGATTTCTTTTTTTAACTTTCCTCCTGGCAAGTCTTTGGTAAATCCCCTCTAGTCATCGCAGAATGGATCCCTACGTGGCCCAGAGCAGCTTTCTTGAGTGTCCCAAACCTGTCTGAGTGGTGGGCTCAGCCCAAGGCAGTGGGTGCAATTTCACCCTTCTGTAATATGTCCAGATGGTCTGGGCAAACTGGGGATTTGGTAATGAAGCAATGATGTATTGTGGCAGAAAGATTCTCTGTCCCAACTCTTCTGTGGTACCGGGTTCCAAGAGGGTTCCTTTAGATGACAACAAGCCTCTGTGGGAACAGCACACTGTTTGGGGATATGTGCCCTGTTTCTTTAATACTGTAGCTGGAAGTCTGGCTTGGTGGGACTGGGAAGAGTATAGGTAGAAGCTCTACAGTGAAGCAAAGAATGAGAGATAGACTGAGTAGTTTTTAGGTTGATGCTTATGGTATATTGAGAGCTATGTTAAAATTATAAGATGTCACTTTAAATTATCAGAGGGTTTCCTGGTCCTGCTTGCAGGCTAGGGGGATCTATAAGGAAGCCTGCAATCTGGGACTTTCAGTGGGCAGTCTGCAAAGAGCCAGCCTAGAGCAAGGCAGGTTGAGTTGTGCCTCGCTGCCTTGTGAGCAGCCTGCTTTGTCTCTCTCTGGTTTTGGTTCTTGTTTGTCAAGGTTTAGCGTTTTAAGAAATACAGTAGTGTTATATTGCAGCCCTCCAAAAAGAATATTTTGTGTTTTTAATCACACTTGTCTGTTTGTGTGCCATTAGCATAACAGTACTATTTTCCTTAGTCTAATGAAGTTCTTGGTTCAGGGTTAGAAGAAAGTGACTCTGTCTGTGATTCTTTATTAATGCCACATGATTCCACCGTGCCATCCACCACCACCAATCGTCATAGTTCACAGCCTTTACATATATCTTTCAGATACACTGGGCTGCCTATGGCACACACTACGTGACACTGAACACCTCAGGGCTTTACTCCAATTCAATATTCCTTGCGACTATTCGCAAGGATTCAGTATTCCTTAGCAGCTCAGTATATTTCTCTGCTTACTTTTCATGGAAGATGCTCAGATACCATGGTGACGGGCAAACTTTATAAAGACATACTCAGATAGCTAACTAGCGGGTGATTCACTCCTCTATGGCAGTTCAATACTGTTCATGAGCAAACAAGTCAGTCCTGTGCTGCCTTTCAATACTCTGTGAAACTGAACCAGTAAATTCTCCACCACAGCTCAGACCGACACTGCACCTCAGGCCTCCATGCACCCAAGCAGCCCCACACTCCATACGACTGCCCATCTCAGTATTCTGTTCACATAATCAGCCAAATACTCCATGCCAACGCAGTCTGCCAAACACGGGGCTACTCACAACACACCGGGAGCCAGATGCTCAGTAACAGACAGGGTAATTTTTCATCAGGAAGAAACTAGGCCCAATAAAGTGGGTTTCAATTCCTAGCAAGAGATGTTTTGCCCGGTACTTCCTTCCCTATTCTTTGCTTTGGGATATTCCAAGTTCTTCCTGAAACATGAAAAAATCATAGAGATGCCAACAAGAAAAACGACCCATCTACATCTCGGTGACAGGAACCCTCTTTCCCCAAGTAGAAGAGATGGTTGCTTGGCAAAGACCCCAGACGTCATTCTGAATGTAGAGTCGCTAATGAGAAAAGCCGTTTGGACCAGAGAGATGCCAAACTACCTCGAGACAAACTGTCAGCTTGGGGAAAATGTAGATGTTAAAAAAAAATAAAGAAAATATTCCACCAATTTAGTGGTAGTGAGAGCAGTTAGATTGACAGCCCTGGACACAGGACATAGACATCAGCTGTGTAAGCTTCCCCTACGCTGCTCGGCAAATGTGTCTCAACCCTCCTCAAGAGGAACTTTGTGTAGATATTCATTGTTCATGGACGTTCAGTCCTTGGCCTCGCTACCAAGACAGAAAGCCAGGGGGTAATCATGCTGTCTTTAGTGATGATGTCAAGTATCCAGTAGGAACTGGATGGAGACAACCAACTCATTTCACACAGGCCTCTGAACAGCCATCGTATGGTGACATGCACAAGTCTCCTGTTTGTACTGACAAAAAACCCTTCACGATCCAGGCCCCACCCTGTGTACTCGATACCGCCTCTTACTGAGGCATTGACAGCTACTGTTGCTGTGCCAGTGACTTCAGCCTTCATCATCTGCCAGTCCATTTCTCCCTCCAACCCCACTGTGTGATCTCATCCATGCCACTCCTTAATGGGGAAACACTCTGCAAAGCCACTGCCTTACCCTCTTTTAAATTCCTCCTCCACACTAATCAGCACCATGGGAATTCATCAAGACCATACTCAAAGAACAGTTATCTGGTTCGCTGTCAAACTGGGGGATGTATCTAGTGGGGTCCCACAAGTGTCAATCCTGGGTCTGATACTATTCAATATTTTCATTAACGACTTGGATGATGGAGTGGAGAGCATTCTTATAAAATCTGCAGATGACACCAAGTTGATAGGGGTTGCAAGAACTTTGGAGGACAGGCTTAGAGTTCTAAATGACCCTGACAAATTGGAGGACTGGTCTGAAATCAACAGGATGAAATTTAATAAAGACAAGTGCAAAGTACTTCACTTAGGAAGGAAAATTCAAATGCACAACTACGGGACTAACAGGCAAGGTAATAATACTGCTGAAAGAGGATTTGGGGGTTGCAGTGGATCACACATTGAACATGAGTCCATAATGTGGTGCAGTTGTGAAAAAGGCTCGTATCACTCTGGGGGTGTATTAACAGGCATGTCATAGGTAAGATACAGGAGGTAATTGTCCTACTCTATTCAGCATTGGTGAGGCCTCAGCTCCAGGACTGTGTCCAAATCTGGGTACCAGCCTTTAGGAAAGATGTGAACAAACTGGAGAGAGGC
Organism: Caretta caretta; assembly: GCF_965140235.1. NCBI lineage: Eukaryota > Metazoa > Chordata > Testudines > Cheloniidae > Caretta > Caretta caretta. The sequence continues at coordinate 8,974,134 of NC_134207.1, read as the reverse complement.
CAGAGGAGGGGAACAAAAATGATGAAAGTCTAGAGAACCTGATTTATTATTATTATTTGTTTAAAAACTGGGCATGTTTAGCCTTGAGGACAAGATGACTGAGCTTGATAACAATCTTCAAATCTGTTCAGGGCTGTTATAAAAAGGACGGTGATCCATTGTTCTCCATGTTCATTGCAGGTAGGACAAGAAGTAATTGGTTTAATCTGCCGCAAGGGAGATTTAGGTTAGATATTAACAAAATCTTCCTAACTCTAAGGGGAGTGAAGCTCTGGAGTAGTCTTTCAGGGGAGGTTGCTGAATCCCTATCACTGGAAGGTTTTAAGAACAGGTTGGACAAACACCTGTCAGGGATGGTCTAGGCTTACTTGGTCCTGCCTCCGTGTAGGGGGCTGGACTTGATGACTTCTTGAGGTCCCTACATTTCTATGATTCTATGTCTACAACTACAACCAGCTGACGATGGCTAGCAAGGTGGTGAGCTGAAAATACTGCCCTATAATTTGTTCACCTTATTCCACTTCATCATTTGTTTATCTCCTCTACCCATTGGACCAGATCCTAAGCTGGTGTGATTTGGCATAGCTTCAACTGAGGATCTGGTTTTGTCATAGCTTAGATTGTGAGACCTTTGGGGCAGAGACTATCTTTACACTGTGTGTCTTTACAGCATCACAGTGGGGTCCTGATCCTTGATCGGTGCCCCAGGGCACTATTGCACTGCAAATAAAGAAGAAGAATGGAATAATGAGAATAAGTAGAACTGGTCGAGAATTTTCTGGCAAAATTATTTTTCAATGGAAAATGCAATTTCCACAAAATTTTGCTGAAAATTTCCATTTTTCATCAGGAAAACCAAAAAAAAATATTTTGTTTCTGGTCAGTGTGGCCTCAGTGGGTCACAACTGAGAAAGTCAAATTCAGGACAAACTGCTGAGAAATAGGGCAGATGCACCCCAAGACTGGTGGCTAATCCCATACAGGATAAACCAAACCAGTTACAAAAGTAAACTTCTGTTTCACCACACTGGCTAACAAGAAGTCATAAAAGCAGTTTCCTTAGGCATTCCAGTCCTTGTATTACCACCGAAAACACTGGATTTAAAGGTGAGTGGTTCTTTACAACCAGTCTCATCAAATAAAAGGTTCTTCTGATCCCAAAGGACCAGCCACACCCCCAGGTCAATATACAACTTAGATCTTACTCAAAAATCACACTGATGCCAATCCTTTAGTATGTAAAATCTGAAGGTTTATTCATAAAAAGAAGGAAAGAAAGGTGAGTTAAAATTGGTTAAAGGAATCAAATACATACAGTAATTGCAAAGTTCTTGGTTCAGGCTTGTAGCAGTGAGGGAATAAACTGCTGGCTTGATAAGTCCCCAGTTGCTTCCAAATCATTGGAAGAACCTCAGTCCATTGGTTAAACTGCTCCTATTAGGTATTGTCCATAGTCCAGAGGTTTGGGCAGGAAAGATGCAAAATGAAGGTGTTTCTAGGGTCTTTTATATCTTCTGCCATGTGGAGAGAATCCGATTGTTCTTACTGTGGAAAAGTACAGAAACAAGATGGTGGTTGAAGTCACATGGACAAGTCACATGTCCCAGCATTTCACCTAGTCACAGCAGGAAACTCTATTAAGTATAATAGGTGTCTCCCATGGTTCACTGTCAGTCAAGAGTTTCTTGATGAGCCACTAAATTCGAATAGTCCCTCCAAGAGGTGCCGGCTAACTACCTTCTGGGCTTTACCCCAGGCGCAAACACTTGAAATCCAGGTATAGAGCCAATTCTCATAACTTCAAATACAACTGTGATACATGCATACAGATAGTAAAATCATAACCAGAAAATCATAACCTTTTCATAGACATCTTACATGCCACATTTTCTACAATATTTGTTGCAATATATAACAGTGGTTGCAACAATGATCTAGATGGTCATCTTTTAATCAGATAATGTCACAGTCAGTTCAACTGAAATCAAGATATTTTGATTTGTTGAACTGACTTGAAAAGTTTACTTTTGAGTCTTCAATTTTAAGCTGCATTTCCCTGGGGCACCACACTGCACCAGTGAAGGTCTAGTCTGGGCTGCTGACGCTTCCTGTGATGATTTGGGGGGAGGAGGTTAGGGAGTTGGTCCATGTACAACATGGATTCTAGCTCATTTTATGAGCTCACTGTATCACTGAAAGCCATCAGTGGATACGGACTCAGCCTCGGAGCACTGGAGGACAATGGGCTGGCTGAAACCTAAGGGAACCAGTTCAACCAAGTAGGTCGGAATGGAGTGGGATTGGAGCTGTGGAATTTCCCAGGAAGAGAAGAGGGAACTTTGTGACTACAGGACCAGAGGAGGCTGGAGGAAGCAGACTGTAAAGATGAGACAATGACTGAGTCAAAAGAGAAGCATGACCTAGAGGACTGGAGTCCTGGAGAAGGTTCATGGAACCCCAAAAGGATACCAACCCAAATCCCCCAAAATGCTCAAAGTGGTTAGGAAACTGAGGCAGGGATTCACATGAAGGTATTTCTTATTTTGCCTTGTGTGACAGGGTCCACTCACCGCGAGTGGTGCCTCCTCCTGGTCATCCTGGGGATTACTTCTGCTAGGTGTTGCACCCTCGTCTGGGGGTGTCTTCACCAGTCCTGTCTTGCCCTGTGGCCCCTCTTGCTCCAGGAACTGCAGCCTCCTCTTCGGGACTTGGCCCTCTGGCCACGTCACTCCATGGTTTCCCCTTCTGGGGGTATGCAACAAAGTCTTTCCTGGACAAATCATCCCAGGCAGTCCACTGTCCTCTGCCTGGTCTGTGCCACATCCCAGTGGCTGGTAGGGGAACCTAGGCCCACCCTTTACTCTGGGTTCCAGCTCAGGGGCCCTCCAGTGAGCAAGCCAAGACCTGCACTGTCCCACCTTGCTGCTTCCCCCTGAGCCTTTTCCTACCTTCCTGTCTTTCCCCGCTCTGGGTTCGCCAGCCTCCCAACTCCCTCCTCTCAGGAAGTAACTATGGACTATCCTCCAGGCCCTAACACACCTCCTTTCTCCCAGGGAGTGACTACAGACTGCTTCCCTGCATCCTCTTTCTGTTGCCAGCTTCCTGACTTCATACAGACCCCTTCTCTTCCTGTCCAGTTGAGCCTACTCTCAATCAATTCCCTGTTCCCTGGCTCCTGCTCCAGGTGCAGCCTTTGGAGTTAATTGACCCACCTGGCCATCTTAACCCCTTCCAGTCATCTGTGGGGGTACACACCCCATCACACCTTGTCAAGGTTCCTTCCCCACTCTGAACTCTAGGGTACAGATGTTGGGACCTGCATGAAAACCTCCTAAGCTTACTTTTACCAGCTTAGGTTAAAACTTCCCCAAGGTACAAATTAATTTTACCCTTTGCCCTTGGATTTCCACTGCCACCACCAAACTTTATCTGGGTTTACTGGGAAACCCAGTTTGGACACGTCTTTCCCCCCAAAATCCTCCCAACCCTTGCACCCCACTTCCTGGGGAAGGTTTGGTAAAAATCCTCACCAATTTACATAGGTGTCCACAGACCCAAACCCTTGGATCTGAGAACAATGAAAAAGCATTCAGTTTTCTTACAAGAAGACTTTTAATAGAAGTAAAGGAATCACCTCTGTAAAATCAGGATGGTAGATACCTTACAGGGTAATTAGATTTAAAACATAGAGAATCCCTCTAGGCAAAACCTTAAGGTACAAAAAAGACACACAGACAGGAATAGTCATTCTATTCAGCACAGTTCTTTTCTCAGCCATTTAAAGAAATCATAATCTAACACATACCTAGCTAGATTACTTACTAAAAGTTCTAAGACTCCATTCCTGTTCTATCCCCGGCAAAAGCAGCATACAGACAGACATAGACCCTTTGTTTTTCTCCCTCCTCCCAGCTTTTGAAAGTGTCTTGTCTCCTCATTGGTCATTTTGGTCAGATGCCAGTGAGGTTACCTTTAGCTTCTTAACCCTTTACAGATGAGAGGATTTTTCCTCTGGCCAGGAGGTATTTTAAAGGGGTTTACCCTTCCCTTTATATTTATGACACACCTAGATCATTATATTTCAGTTGTGCTTTCTAAAGTAAAGTCTTTGTCTATTTGCTTCCATTACCTGGTGTCCCCAAAGGGGTAAACTATAAGCCAGGGGGTACACAGGATTGTAATTTTGGGAAGGGTATGTTTAAGCTATAGAGGAGCCTGGGAGAGCCGGCACTAGTCTCAAGGTCCAGGCAGTTGGACTGGAGGTCCCAGCTCTCAGAAGAGGGTACTACATGGAGGATGTTTCAGGTCAATGAAACTGATATGAAATGTTCTGCCATTTCCAAACTGAAAAATGTCAGAACTCTGTTCTGCCAAAAGTGCAGGTATTTCAACTTTTTGTCCCGGTTTGGGATGGAAGCTGTTGTCAGGCTGAGTTTACTTGTTTTTGCAGTGAGAAAAGGTCTGTCTCCTGTACAGCAAGCCCTGTCAAGAGAGACCAAGTGGCACTGTAGCAGAGGGATGGAGTCTGCTGTGTGGGGAATGGGGTTAGACTAGATGACCGGCAACTACCCTGCCCAGCGCTAAGGGTCAGATCAACAGGCATTGCACACAGGTCTTGAAGGTCCACAGGGCTCTTCAGCACTAGTAAGTTCCAGCCTGCCACCCGGTGACCAGCCACCTGTTGTCAGAATAGGATCAGAACTCTGAAGAGGATCCCAGCCCTGACTCCGAATGGCAGAATGCTGCGGGTCCTGATTGGTTCACGGCTTCTATATAAACTCAGCACAGGAAGAGGAAGTTGTCCATGCAACTGGGTTCTTCCTGATTTGGGCTGCTTTGCCTGTGATACCTGCTCCTATTGTCTGCTGCTGATCTCCTGGTAACTTGGCATGGTTGGAGACCAGAGGCTCCTGGCTCAGCATCCAAACCTGAAGAGGCTCAGATGGGGATGGCTACCCAGGCAAAACCTTCCATTTAAGTTACATCTGAACTCTCCTCAAAATACCAAGACTGTGCTGATCTTTTTGAAAAGAAGAATGTGGAAATTCTGTCTCTGCATTGGGACTATAACTGCCAAATGGAGCTGCAGCTAGGAGCAAAAATACCCTTAGGACGAATTTATACCATGTCAGAACTTGAGCTAACAGAGGTCTGAGAGTACCTCCAGGAGAACTTAGCCCAAGGGTTTAGCTGCAAATCAAGCTTACTGGCTGGCGCAGCAGTACTTTTTGTCAAGAAGAAAGACAGCAGTCTTTGACTCTGTGTTGATTACCTTGCATTAAATCAGATAACTATCAGGAATTATCACCTGCTACCCCATAAGAACATAATAATGGCCATACTGGGTCAGACCAAAAGTCAATCTAGCTCAGTATCCTGTCTTCCGACAATGGCCAATGCCCTGGAGGGAATGAACAGAACAGGTAATCATCAAGTGATCCATTCCCTGTTGCCCATTCCCAGCTTCTGGTAAACAGAGTCTAGGGACACCATTCCTGCCTGTCCTGTCTAATAGCCATTGATGGACCTGTCCTCCATGAATTTGTCTAGTTCTTTTTTGAACCCTGTTATAGTCTTGGCCTTCACAACATCCTCTGGCAAGGAGTTCCACAGGTTGACTGCGTTGTGTGAAAAAATACTTGCTTTTGTTTGTTTTAAACCTACTGCCTATTAATTTCATTTGATGACTCCTAGTTCTTGTGTTAGGAGGAGGAGTAAATAACACTTCTTATTTACTTTCTCCACACCAGTCATGATTTTATAGACCTCTATCATATCCCTCCTTAGTCACCCTCTTTTCCAAGCTGAAAAGTCCCAGTTTTATTAATCTCTCCTCATATGGCAGCCGTTCCATACCCCTAATAATTTTTGTTGCCCTTTTCTGTACCTTTTCCAATTCCAATATAGCTTTTTTGAGATGTGGTAACCACATCTGAATGCAGTATTCAAGATGTCAGTGTACCATGGATTTATATAGAGGCAATATGATATTTTTGTCTTATTATCTATCCCTTTTTTAATGATTCCCAACATCTCGTTTGCTTTTTTGACTGCCACTACATATTGAGTGGATGTTTTTAGAGAACTGTCCACAATGGCGCCATACTCCTGGGGGAATTCTGCACCAAAAATTTAAAAATTCTGCAACAAACAATTAAAAATTCTGTACACAATATTTTCAAATTCTGCAAAATTCTGCATATTTTATTTGTCAAAATAACACAATATAATCACACCAGTTTCAATTTTTATTGGTCATTTATTTCAAAATACCTGTCAGCAAGTATGTGTGTAACAAAACAGACAACAAAAAAGATCCAGAAAATGTTTTTTGACAAATAGATTCCTTACTAGGCATACTTTAGAGAATATATGAGAACTACAATACAGAACTGTATTTCCTGCATCCCTCAGAAGCAGTACAAAGGCTTGGGGGAGTCAGGAGTAACAGAGGAGCGGAGGGAGAGGGAAATAATTGCATAGGCATCCCCTCTTCTGAAGAGACAGCCCAGCTATGCATTAGCCATGTAGCCCATCACTTCCTGAATGCATCACCTCCAACTGGGGGGCTTGGTTCACAGCCCAGTTCTGGCATGAGGCCCTACGCGTCCTGGGAGTCAGCACGTGACTTTCCTTCACCCATCATCCCCAGTCCAACGGCCAAATGGAAAGGGCCAACCAAATTCCTGAACAGCATCTGCTGTGCTATATCAATCACCACCAGGATGAATGGTCTTCACTTCTCCCCTATGCAGAATTTGCCTCCAACAACACAGATAATGCATCTCTGTGTAAAGCCCTTTTTTCACCAACTATGGGTACCACTCCCGATTCCTCCCTCAATTACGTGTGTCCTCGCCCAACCCAGATGCCTCAGATTTGATACAGCAGCTTCATCGGCCCCCGGAAGATGGGAAGGGACACCTAGACAAAACAAGAAAAGAACATAAATGGCATATGGACCAGCATCAACAGCAAGGCCGCACCTCCTCTGTGAGATAAAAGGTACAGCTCTTCCTGGAGCGTATCCACACAGGCAGACCTGCTCATAAGCTGAAGTTTTCATTCCTTGGTGCTTTCAAGATCCTGCAGCCGATTAAACCAGTCGCCTTTGAACTACAACTATGCTGCTCTCTGAAGATGCACCTGGTGTTTCATGTATCACTTTTGAAACCCTACTCAGAAAACCCTGTCCGCCACAGGACCCAGCCACCCCCTTCCCTGGTAGAGGTACAGGGCCAGGAGGAATACATGGTTCATGAAATCTGGACTCTAAACGTAAACATGGCAGGATCGGATACCTTGTTGACTTGGAGGGGTATGGTCCTGAGGAGTGGCCCTGGGAACCTGCAGAAAATGTACATGCCCCTGCAGTTGTACAAACTTTCCCTGGGAACCACCCTAAAAAGCCTGGTCCCACATGGCCCTGAGGGTGCCCCTTGGGGAGGGGGTGATATCAGGGACCCTGGGTCTTGAAAATTGGTCTATAGGGCTCTTCAGCACTAGTAAGCTCTACCTGCCACCCAGTGACCTGCTATCTGTTGTCAGAATAGGAGCGGGACACGGACAGAGGACCCAGATGACGTTAACTAAGCTTACAGAAGCACTCTTCTGTCAGCATAGTTGTGTCTACGCTGGGGATTTTGCCAGCAGAACAATGCTGATTAGAGCTGCGTGATTCCCCCCCCCACACTCCGAGCCAACTGGACTAAGCCAGCTCGACTGAGTTCGCAGTTTGAGTTAAAGCCTAAAGAGGATCTTGGGTTAAATTTGTACTGCTAATCGGAGTTAAAAGCTGAGTAGCCCTGTCTTCACTGCTCTTGTAATGCAAGTTAGCTAATGTGGGTTAAGAACAGTATTGACATACCCTACCTCAGTAGCACAGCATGAGGGGTGAGGGTACTTTCTGCTGGCCATGCTGTATAGTGCATAAGAAATAAAATTCTCACCCCTGAAGGTTAGTAAAAACTCCCTGGGATTTACCACCAGTGCAGGAATATCAACCCTGGTGTCCTGGCCAAATTCCAGTCACTCTCCCCAGTCAGAAATGGTCCTTAAAGTGTCAGTTGGATAGTATTTCCCCGTCCTTAGGTGTATTCTTGCACTGCTGAACAGCTGTCACATTCCCTTCCCCAGAGGTGGCTGCATTTCAGTGGCTGAAGTGATTTCAGTATGGATGAAATTTGGGATCCTTATGTAAGAAAGGGTGCTACCTAAATATCAGTCATTGATCTCCCTTTCCACATAAAATGCACCCACCACAGTAGTGTTGAGACAGCATATACGGAATGAAGATTAGCAGCATTGCTGTCCATAGATCTTCTATATACAGTCCAGCCTTCCTTTGCTTTATGTTGGGGTCCTAAATGAGATCATTCTTAATGGTTGTCTTTTTCCAGGAGAGAAGCTGGATGGCCATTACAGAAGGTAGGGCTTGAACGAGCATGGCACTGTGGTCAGACGTGGGTTAAATCTGATATGCAGTGTCAGGGAGTTCCACAGTCAACCGGTTCTTCGCAGAGTTTCACCCACAACATCCTTGTTGATCGTAGCTGTTGCAGTGGGGGCAGTAAAAAATACGTGGTCCCAGAGAAAGCCAGGCCTACCCCACTAAGGGCTTTAAACGTGAGGTGCAGACTCATGGATCCAGAATTGAATGGGGGAACCAGCACAGAGTCAAAAGCAGCAGTGTGCAATGTTCTCATCAGACCTCCTGACCAGGAAGGCATGCTGCTTCTGCTACAAACCTATCAAAGAGTCTGCATGAGCCTCAAAGTCAGGCCCAGGAGGTGACAGTGCAGATCACCCCGTCCTCCGTCCGCATGGAGGAGCTGACAGGTTACTGTAGCCAAAAAACGGTAGTGGTGGCCACGGAGAGGCTGTGAAGCCGGCCTGTGACTTTAAAGAAGGCAGGGTGGAAGATTCCTTCCTTCCCAGTGTGCTGCCCAGCTAAGCAGGCTGAGTGCTAGAGACAGTGGCTTGGGGCCAACATGTATATTTCCTGGCTATTAAAGAAGTGATTTAGTCTTCATGAAAGGCGCTGGATTGGCTGCCCCGGATACTGATGGTCATTAGCAACAATGCAACCTTCCCCCACTGTGCCCTTCTACAGGGCTTCCATGCTGCTCAACAGTGACCCCCATTGGAGTGTTAGGAGATCGGCCAACGGGCCCATTCGGTTTTTGGCTTCTCTGCTGTGACTGCCAGCACAAGGGCCGGCTAGTGACACTAAGTAAGAGGAGCGGCTCTTGTGCTGTGGATGCCTGATCTCTAGCACACTCCTTTGTCTCCCTCCGGAGTTGAGCCTGGCCTCCTGCAGCATGGCCCCTCCTCTGGCAAACCCTATAGGACCCGTATGTGAAAATGATGCAGTGTTTCAGAGTCTCCTGGGTAAGTAAACCGACATGGCATATGGGTAATATTAATCTGCCGGTGTTAGCGTTTGAAATACGGCACTGCGTGTTCACCATTTTATTAAATATTAACCAAGCTGAACGCTCCTGCAAGTCACCGGCAGAAATCTTTTCTTAAGAAATTATTCTTCCTTTTAACTTCCATGTGAAATGGGGAAATTTGGAGTTGAGCAAGACATTTCTTTTTATGACAATACCATTACTGGCAGACCTCAAAGGTGGAATCAAGGGCATTATTAAATGTAATTTACTTTTTCTCATTACCGTTCAGAATTGGAGATAGTGTGGAGTGAAATGGGCATTCGCTGGTGGAATCGGCTAGTGTAAATCTGTCTCTCATCAATTGCGTCTGCCCTGGAGAAGTTTTCTAATGCACTGTCCCGAAATAAAAAGCATAAATACACCAGATAGCTTTGCAGCTGTGTTGTTTTGTCCTTTTTCTTTTAACCTACTCCCTTTGCACCCCTGCTCTCTGCCTTACCGGAGGACTCCTCTTTTCAAAGATCCTATGTAAATACCTGTGATAAAAAATCAAAATGGATTCTATTAATAAATAAGATGCATTTGTTTATTTGTATTATGCTTGCACCAAGGGGTGCCAGTCAGGAGCGGTGCTCCATTGTGGTGGGCACTATGTAAACATACCATAAAAGAGAGGCTTTGTCCTAAGAAATTTCTCCAAATTGCCAGGTCATATCTATCCTGGGACACCATTATAAGGACTGTCAAGTATCAGGGGGTAGCCGTGTTAGTCTGTATCCACACAAACAACAAGGAGTCCAGTGGCACCTTAAAGACTAACAGATTTATTTGGGCATAAGCGTTCGTGGGTAAAAAAACACTTCTTCAGATGCAACTGAAGAACCCAAATAAATCTCTTAGTCTTCAAGGTGCCACCGGACTCCTTGTTGTTATAAGGACTGCCACATTTGGCACCAGATGCATTTAAGTGGTGGTGGAAGTGGTTTCTGTTAACGTGGCTGCCACTACACTCATTAAAATTAAAATGTCCATTTTAAGCCTGTTTTCACACATTTAGGTTGAAATGTTCCTTGTTTGGTCTCTGCTCAAAGAGGATTTTGTTGTTGTTGAAATAAAACATACCAACCACAAACCCACACGACTAATTAATCAAAGACACAGCTAGAGGCATGTAGGATGAAGCTCAGGGCAAACAACCCCAGCACCGCTAGTAGAGAGGACCGGGTGCAGCATGAACTAATCCTCTGCCTAGGAGTATACACAGACTGTACACAGACTTAAATTCTGTGCATGGGAACCTAAAGATACAATGTAGTAGAGAATATAAGAGTGTGTAACCTTGAAATATCTTGAAGTTAAAACCCCAATAATCTCAATTCTATGTTGCACATCCCCTGGAAGCAATGCTGGTAAATTTTTCTTTGAGTTTCAGCGGGACTCGTGTGCCTAACTTATTTAGATGCTTCTGAAAATCCCACCCCAAGTGCTATTTATCCTGAGTGAGCTTTCTTTCTTACTTTACCCAACCACCAGGTTTCTTAGGACTCCTGTCTCTGAGCTGTAATGAGTCACTTGTCACCTGCTAGTGGAAAGAGCCCTGAGTGGGATGAGACAAACTAATAAATGAATTACTGGGGAAAAAACGACACAATCAGAACCTGCTTCCTTCTGCCCTGTAGCATGTGGGACAAGAAACTCTTGATGCTTTTCAGAAGCTCTTTCAAAAAAACCTACCTATTAAAAGAAGAGTCTCATTGAAAGAATCCAGATTCTCTGCACTGGCATTGTGCAATGCAGGCATCTTAAGCAAAAGTATTATCAGACCCTTATTTAGTTTGCAAAGCTGAAGCAGGGCATCATGGCTAAAGCCAAGCAGCTGGCACTGGACCAGTTAAAGGACTAACGGGTCATGGTGCACTGCTAGGGGCATGGAAGAGAAAGAGGCTGGTCTTTGATTGAGACACTGGACTAGGATTCCACGAGTCTGAATTCAGTTCCTGGGTCTGCCACAGACTTCCTGTGTGACCTTGGGCAAGTCACTTGATCTGACTGTGCCTCAGTTCCCTGCTTCTAAAATGAGGATAATAATGCTTCTGGTCTTGTCTAGTCTGCAGTGTGGGGCATGGGTCAGTTGCTGGTTTGAACTAGAGTAAATGGTGGATTCTCTGTAATCTGAAGTCTTTAACTCACGATTTGAGGACTTCAGTAACTCAGCTGGAGGTTAGGGGTCTATTACAGGAGTGGGTGGGTGGGGTTCCGTGGCCTGCAATGTGCAGGAAGTCAGACTAGATGATCCTGATGGTTCCCTCTGACCTCAAAGTCTAAGTCTATGAGCCTATGTAGATTGTAAGCTCTACAGGGCAGAGATTGTCTCTTACTGTATGTTTGTGCAGTGCTCTAACCAGCAGGTGACAGTGTCAGTCTCATGCCCCTGCTTTTCTCACTCTCTCTGTGTCTTAAGGAGTCATCTGGGCCAGAGAGCAAGCACGAGCATCCCTCCGGACTCTGGTGGTTATAGCCCTCACTCAGGATGTGGGAAGCCCCTGGTCCAATGACTCTTAATTATTTATCCACTGTGCAACAACTGCAACAGGTGAGATGCAGGGAGTTTCACGTCGGAATACCCCATAGCTCAGTAACTAGGGCACTCACTGAGGAGGCAGCAGAACCCAGTTCAAATCCCTTTGGGTGCAGGGGGGATTTCACATCCCAGGTGAGCACCCTAACCCCTAGGCTAAATGTTACGAGAGGTCCACCTCCTGCCCCCAGGGTTGTTTTTGTGTGACGCTCACCTGAGGGGCCGGTAGATGGCCTCTGAGCAGGCCTACGGCTTGGGCCCCACACATGACTCAGGTACCTGTCTTTCCCTACTTTGTGCATCACTGCAGGGCTTAGGTCAGAGATAGGCAGCCGGACACCTGGAGGGAGGCTGCAGTGTACAGACCCAGAGGCGAAACCCTAAGCACCAGGGGACTTTTACAGTAAAAACTCAGGCACTAAATGAGTTTTGGTGCCTGCAAGGTTTGCCCGGGGTTGGGGGAGGTGTTGTGCATCACCGTGGTGCTAAAACCTAGGTGCCTAAAAGAGGGACTTAGCACCTACCTCCTTTTGTGCATTCAGGCCTAAATGGGCGTAGAAATGGAACTGTCCTTACAAGTGATCTCTCCAGCTGAGGCAGGAAATATTGTCAGAGGACAGGCTGGGGAGGAACCTTTTGCAGCGCTGCTGCCCATGCTAATCCTACCCTGTGGATGAAGAGAGAAGTTTCTCATGGAGGGACGTCAATCCCATACCTCTCATAAGAATTAATTTCCCTTATCCTCTTTGAAAGGAATGAACCTGCAGTGCATAAAATCATCAGCCGCTATATGAAGCGTGTCGATTCGTCAAATGAATATTTAACCCTCTCGTTGCACAGAAGCTTGCGTAGAGAAGCTGGAGGTGTGAGAGCTTCACTCATCTGGACTCCATTAATGTACTTTCTCGGGTTGGATTTTCAGTCTGGAGATGGAAAGAGCAGTGTTGATATTTTCGGTAGCAGAGCTTCTCCCATTGGTGTCCCTGAGGATTGGGTTACATCTCTCAGCATCGCTTGACACCATGTGCCCCTTTATAGATTTTAGGACCTGAAGGGACCATAATAATCATCTAGTCTGACCTCCTTCATAACGCAGGGCAGAGAATGTCTCCCAGGGATTCCTGTATTAAGCCCAACAATTTGTGGTGGAACGAGAGCATGCATGTCTTTTAGAAAGATGTCCAGTCTCTATTTCAAACCTTGAATGATGGAGGATCCACAATATCCCTTGGTAATATCTCCCACTGGCTAATTACCCTCTGTTAGAAATTTGCATCTCATTTTCAGTGTGAACTTTGTTGCCTTCAACTTCCAGCCAACACGATCTTGTTATTTCTTTGACGGCAGGATTAAGCAGCCCTCTGGTATCAGATAACTTCTCCCTGTGCAGGTACTTATAAACTGTTCTAAAGTCTCCTCCTTCAGTGAGGAATCTCAGGAAGAAATATGGGTGGATCCTGTCATTCCTCTTGTTCACTGTGCATGTACTGCTCCCTGGAGGGTTGCGAGGAGTTCTGGGGCCAGCCGCGTGGTTTACAACCTCTACAGAACAGGTCCTCAGCTGGTGAAAAGCAGCATGGTTCTGTGGAAGCCCATGGCACTTGTGCCAATTTACACCAGCCGAGGAGCTGGTCTGGGGACTGCGGTGTCACCAGTGTGCAGATTGACCAATCAAGGAAGACTATTTTTCTTTCATGCAGTGAACCCATGTAATAAACAGGCTTCCCTTTAGTAGAGAACTTTTAGAAAGCAGCTACTATGCAGGGAAAATACGTCACCTGCCTGATGTACCTCTTTCTCCCTGTGTTGCTGTAACTCGAAGGCTGGGAAATTACAGTGCTCACAGGCTGGTCAGTAGGAATATAAAGATCAAAAGGAGAAAATTCTGCAGTCCTTTTCCACCCCTCCCACCCTGAATTCACTGCTGCTTTGCAGATAATGAAGCGGTCCAATTACCCTGGTAGGCAGCATACCTTGTACAAGAAGAGGAAGCGTGACATTGGTTCAGAGTGAAGCAGCCTATTTGCTTAGCGATCAGCTCATTAAAGCTGAATCAAATGAGCGGCTTCCTTCAAATGGCTTGGAATCAGGTAGGAATGTAATTGAACAAGAGCAATGATGTACTTATTGATCCCTCAAGGTCTTGAGTTTTCCTTGAAGACAAAGAAAGTAATGACCGGCTCAGAACAATAATGCCCATGCATTATGCAAACTGGGGTGCTTCCGCTTATGCAGTACAAGCTAAAGGTGACCGATTTCTGCTCTGTAAGTGCAAGCCACAGTTTCAAACCTCTCTGCTTATACGCCCCCCATTAGTATTATTATTTATTTGTGTCGCGGTAGCATCTAGAGACCCCCATCAGGGATCCAGGCCACATAGGCACAATTTGCACACATAGGAAAAAGACAGTCCCTAATCCAAAGAGCTCCCAGTCGAAGTGTATGATGAGACATGAGGTGGAGACAACAAGCAGACGGTGTGGGGGAAGCACAAGGTAAGAGTGAGACAAATAAGCTTTGTGTAATAGGTAGCTATTGCAGTACTCTAGCTGCCTAGTCACTGTTCAAAGTTATGCAGACCTCACTACAGTATCTGCTTTGAAGCTATTCCACCTGAAAAACAAAAGCTGATTCCAGGGGCTTTGCAGCATTGCCTTTGAATGATAGTTTAATCAGTACAGTAACCACCATAAATATTAACAACACTTTGTGTTTATTTAGCACCTTCCATCTAAAGATGCTAATGGACTTTCTGAACATTAAAGTCCCACAGCCATAATCCTCGGTGACAAATGTCGTTGTGGAAGGAGGACCATTGCTTTTTATCCTATGCTTGCCACATCCTAACTGGTTGCTGTGACTATAATTTTGTGTCACAGAGGATTAGGGCATCAGGTGAGGAACAGGTGGCGTTAGAAGATGAGTGCCCAAGAAACACAGATCCTTTACAGAGATGGAAAAGACATATTGGTTCATAGATTTTAAGCTCAGAAAAAAACCCATCATGATCATCTAGTCTGACCTCTTGGGTAACAGCCTCTTGCATAATCCTTTACCCCCTTTTCTCTATCTCTCTCTGTCTCTGATTTACTGCTACCTACCGCCATAGCATCTGAGCACCTTCCTGATCAAATCAACAGCAGCAATGAAGTCCTGAGTGGGCTTCATGGACATCTCTTGCCAATGCAGTATACTTTCAAGTGCTTTGTCCCGTCTAACCTGAAGTGTCTCAGGTGAAGTGGTTTCCAATAGTTCCTCTGAGAGACACTTTCTGCCATTTCCCACCATGGCCCTCAGGGGTGACCCAGTCTAATACAGATTTGGTAATGAAAGGCCAAAATCCATTTAATGTGTATGTAAAATCTTAACCACAGCCTCTGTTAAGAACTTTTCACATAGGCCCGAATTCCACAACTTGGTCTGGGTCCTGGGACCTAGCTAACAATGAACAATACTAGCTAAGAAAAACTGAATGAACAGGAGACAGCCTTGCTTCGTTACTAGATAAGCAGAGCCAGCAGAACTCCAGATGGGGAGTGGTAATTGGTGTCCTTATCATAAGTTACAGACACACAAAGCACTGAGAAGGGCCTCAGAATCCACTCCCCGATGCAGGAAGGAGATAGCGAACACCCTCCTCAAATACCAGCCTAGAGTTCAGGGAGACGCCCAACATGTCAGTATGAGATATGACATCCTCCCCCTTCACAGATTTATCCCCCTTCATAGGTGCCAATGCTAGCTCTCAGAAATACAATGGTGTACCCTAAAAACAATTTCTATTGCCATGTACCTTTCAATGTCTTTGGCTTTAACCCCCAGGAACGTACCTGTTGGACAACCAAAAGAGCTACCTCACTCCTATGGACCCCAAATCAGGATTCAACATGTACATTTTAATACGAATAGTTTGAGGGAAAACACCTGTGTTTTAGCAGTATGTTAACCTGAAGCCATTGGCAGAGCCATTATGTAATCTTTTAGACTATTGGCTTATTGTGCTGACCTTGTCTTGCTGCCAGAACCTTTCCAGGGGCTTGGGACCTCCCACCCCGTCGCTTCCCTCTGCCCATGAGCACCCGATATCATTTATTGTAATCAATTGTTCTGCAGTGTCTCCGAGCCTAATAAGCCAAGTGACACTCCGCCAGCGCTGTGCGTAATAAACCCTCGTGCTTGACTCTACACGGTGTCCATTTCTGTTCCTTCAGCTAACAATAGCCGTCAACCTGCAAACATTATAGAAATAAGATAAGAGTCTGAGTTTATTCATGGAGTGGAACCCAGCCCTAAATTTGTAGGGACATCAGCAGATTTCTGGCACTGGCCACTGCCAGAAGACAGGATACTGGGCTAGATGGACCTTTGGCCTGTTCCAGTGTGGCTGTTCTGATGTAGCTCAGCAGGTGTAAATCAGTCAGCCACAAGACGTTGGTTCAGCCAGCTAGTTGTTCTATTGATGTGTGGTTGCAAATCCCATCACCAGTGACCGGGCTCCAATGGAGGAATCACGGGGAGGAATTCTGTATCCTGGGTTACGCAGGAGGTTGGACTACATGAGCACAGTGACCCCTTCTGGCCATAAAATGTATGAACTGTGAGCCATGACGATTAAGTAGATTCTCACCAATGCTCTCCTGAGAACCACCCCATCACAAACCAATTGGGACAAGTCTACTAAGCAGTGGCTTGCGCTTATATCTCTTTCAGAAGGTTAACTAAAGCTCTCTGGTGACAGCCCACACATAGCAGCTTGATATGGTAACGCTTCCCTAGTTAAAAATAAATTATCTTCAGGCAACTGAAACAATCTCCAGGCAGCTTTTCCAGCAGTAGTTAGGGCATTGAGTTTTTTTCTAACAGTGCCTGATATTGACATTTCAATTTATGCTAATTTATACCATTTGCAAAGCCCAAATAAATTACTCAGGAGGGACTGAAGAAAGGGTGAGAGTGAAGAAATTAAAATGATCAAGTTGATGTCTGTGCTAAGATAGCACTTGTGACACAATGTATTTGCAATCACTCTAGCATGCATCAAATCTGTATGATGCTTAATTAGTTTTCCAACAAGTGGTATGAATTCCAACAAGTGGTATGAAAATTTCTGGACCTTTGTTTACCACCAACCAGCCTCCTTGTGTCCTCACAATAAATAATCATAGAACTGGGACCATCTGGAAACCTGAAAGAAGGATATTTTTCAAGTCTTGATAAACAAGATCTTTTGTTCAACCAAGAAGATACCAGAAGTTTCTGTCTTCTCCCTCTTATTTCACATAGAAAGCGTTTTTCAAGGTGTTTTCAGATTGGCAGTTCACTCCATTGACTGTTCTTTTCTATAATGTTAAAAAGACACTCTCTTAAAGGGACCGGATGGTTTAAGGAATTGGTAATGGCATAGAGATGTAATGCTAATCTGGCCCAGGCTGACCAAAGTCTTTTCATTGACTTCAGTAGCTTTTGAATTGAGCTCATATTGACAAAAAGCCATTACAATCTACTTAATTGTTTATAAGTGAAATTCACCCTGGACTAGGCCCTGTGCACCACTTAAGCACTGAATCTAGAGCTGAAGTGAGATGTAAGTGGCACATAAGACTGGTGACAAGTATCAGGGGGTTGCCATGTTAGTCTGTATCCACAAAAACAACAAGGAGTCTGGTGGCACCTTAAAGACTGACAGATTTATTTGGGCATAAGCTTTCGTGGGTAAAAACCCTACTTCTCCAGATGCATGGAGTGAAAGTTACAGATGCAGACATAAATATACTGACACAAGCAGAGAAGGGAGTTACCTCACAAGTGGAGAACCAGTGCTGACAGGGCCAATTTGATCATGGTGGATGTAGTCCACTCCCAACAATAGATGAGGGGGTGTCAATTCCAGGAGAGGCAAAGCTGCTTTTGTAATGAGCCAGCCACTCCCAGTCCCTATTCAAGCCCAAATTAATGGTGTTAAATTTGCAAATGAATTTTAGTTCTGCGGTTTCTCTTTGAAGTCTGTGTCTGAAGTTTTTTTGTTCAAGTATAGCTACTTTCAAATCTGTTATAGAACGTCCAGGAAGATTTGAACAAAAAAGCTTCAGAAACAGACTTCAAAGAGAAACAGCAGAACTAAAATTCATTTGCAAATTTAACACCATTAATTTGGGCTTGAATAGGGACTGGGAGTGGCTGGCTCATTACAAAAGCAGCTTTGCCTCTCCTGGAATTGACACCTCCTCATCTATTGTTGGGAGTGGACTACATCCACCCTGATCAAATTGGCCCTGTCAGCACTGGTTCTCCACTTGTGAGGTAACTCCCTTCTCTTCATGTGTCAGTATATTTATGTCTGCATCTGTAACTTTCACTCCATGCATCTGGAGAAGTGGGGTTTTTACCCACGAAAGCTTATGCTCAAATAAATCTGTTAGTCTTTAAGGTGCCATAAGACTGGTGCTAACCCAATGTGAAATAAATGATTTAACCCAATTCTTAGCAGACAGTTGTTTACATTGTACAAATCACCACCGTCCTCGGCTCCCTTTGTGGCAAGGCTCAGAAGAGAAGCCAAAAACTGAGCATGGAGACTAATATACTCTAGTTCAATCAGAAGTCACAGGCTTGATGCAGGAAATCCTGGGGGAAATTCTCTGGCTTCTATTAAGCAAAAGGGCCTGATTACATGAAAATAATGGTCCCTTCTGGCCTTATAAATCTATGACTCTCTGAAGTCCCTGCTCACTGCTACAGGTGGCTGGCCCAGTGAGCCATGTTTCTGAGGCAAGATGGGGGAAGATCGTGTAAGTCACATTAGGAAAGGCAGGTCAGTGTCCCCCTCTTGGGCCGGGTCTACCTCAGAGGTTTTTGAATCAGTTGCAGCTTCCAACTTATAGACTTAGGCCTGAATGCACAAAAGGAATCAGCCAGCATCAAAGCACCTAACTTTTAATCACCTGGCAAATCCCCGTGATTCACAAAATCTGAGTTCGGCGCCTAAGCCCCTATAGAATATGTGTGGAGAGATGGGCACCTGAGACTGTTATTTACCAAAGTCTGCTAGGCGGGGAGCTGCCTAAGCTAGTCAATGGGAGATGCTAATGATTGGGGTGTGTCCCAAGCCCCAGCTCTGTCTTTGATACAGGTACCTAAGGAGTTGCCTATCTCTGCCTGGGATTCTCAGCTACAAACCCTCTCTTCGTGATAGGCACCTACGCTGTCAGCAGAAAACCAGATGGGGAGGCAGAGAGGAGGATTTATTTCTTCACTTTTAGCTCAGTGGTTAGGGTGCTTACCTGGGATGTAGGAAACCCACAATCACTTCCCTCTGCTCCCACCACCCCTTAATTATTTATCCAGAGTGCAACAGGAGAGGCTGAGGGATCCCCTATCAGAATATCCTATAAATCAGTGGTTAGAGCACTCTTATGAGAGGGGCCAGAGCCTTGTTCAGATTTCTTCTCCCTCCCTGCTAGGGCCGGGACTTAAACTGGGGGATCTCCCACCTCGTAGGTGAGTACCCTCACCACTTGGCTACAAGTTATGAGGGCAGGCCTCCGCCCCTACCCCAGAGCACACCTACCAGGATCAGGTCCTGCATGCGACTTAGGCAGAAGTAGCCTGTCTTCCCTGGGTTTTGACTTGGTCTGGGGTTTAGGCAGGAGACAGGTTCCTGGGTAGGTATGGGGAGGTAGCAATGTGCACGCTCAGAGGCAGAAACATAGGCAGTTAGGGAGCTTTACAACAAAATTTTAGGTGCCAAGCAAGCTAAGGCGCCAACAGGATTTAGCAGGAGATTTGTGCATTGCAGTGGCCATGAAACTAAGACTTAGGTGCCCAAAAGAGGGACTTAGGCACCTAACTCCTTTTGTGCATTTAGCCCATCGTCCTTCACCTGAAGAAGTTGAGGTTCACATGCTTTTAATTCTGAAGGTCCTGGATTCAACCCTTGCCGATGACACAAATGGAGCTGACTATCCCTACACAATTCTGCCTGCTCAGTTGATACACAGGAGGATACAATTCTCCAGACCAGCCAAGCCAACACTGTTCAACAGCCGTAATTTTAGTCTTGGGTACGTTAATGTAAAAAGTGATAACTTGCCTGCCAGATGCACCTTCTCACCATGGCTGGAAACCTCCTTTTTAAAAAGCCTTTGTCCTTTAAAGAAGAGCCCTTATCAAAGATGACACAGTCACATAAGTTGCCCATAGGTGAAAACACAGGGCTGTGTGAATGAAATATTTGTGTATCCCTTTGTATTCACAAAGTTTTACGATGCTCAAGTGCATTAATTCAATAGGCCGGTTCAATCAGTGGTGTAGAGTGAAAGACAATGCCCTAAGAAAGCCTTGATACCTTACTGAAGGATTTCATATAGATATTATTTTTCAGCAAAATTACACCACCAGTGGACTACAAAATGTAAAGGTATATGGAAACAGAAAATTACACTCAGTTAATGGTTCACGTTTGGCTTAAACCTAATTAGCGAAGTCAGAATTATTATTATTTAGTCATCTGCTTGATATCAGCGAGAGTTTTGCCTGAGTAAGAAAGACATCCGTTGAGTACAATGAGTCCTGAGTGAGGATTTGGCCCATTATTGTTATTTATTGTGTCTTCAGTGCCATACATGTAAACAGTGCTATACTGAGTGGACCCTGGCCAGACAAGCTGTAGTGCAATGTATTCTTCACTAGGCATCTGACTGATCAAGGAGAAAGCACAATGCCCAGATGTGCAGTTGTAGGGGTGAGTGTTCAAACAGGGGCTTGGCAAGTTCTCCGCACATCAGATTTCCACAGCACATTGTTATTATTTATTTGTATTGCTGTAGAACCTAGGAGCCGTAGACCTGGACAGGGCCCCACTGTGCTAGGCGCTGTATAAACACAGAACAAAAGGATGGTCCCTGCCCCAAAGAGCTTACAATCTAAGCAGTGTTAGCATGGGTTTTTGACCTTCTCCTTCCATGATTTGGATGGCTGCTGCACCTGCTGGACTTCACAGGCAGTGGGGTGAGGTAATACAGTAGTTGGCTCTCTTTTCTCCCCATTGCCCCGGCATAGGGTTAAGTGGTGCTGCACCTTTTCTGGATGTGGCAGAGGACATAGGTCCTGACACAGTCATTCAGATTTGTGTCACTATCTGCAAGAATAAGGCTGTCGGCCCTAGCGTTCAGGCCAAATTCCTGTTTGCTGATTCCCTCTGCTACCTAAATCCTGGATGGTGTATTCGTCACTCTGCTCCATTGCTGCTGATCGTATGGAAGGTGAAAACACTCAGTACCATACGAGCGTAGCCGCCTTTGGAATGGCTTCTGATCTCGCTCGCTCTGATATTAATCAGGAGTAACTCCCCTGAAGTTAAGGAGTCAGGTCCTCATCTGGTGTAAAATCAGCATAGTGCTCACTACTCAGTGAAATCACTAAGAACTGGGCTAAGTGGGAGAACCTCCGAATACGGCACCACAGCTAAAGGCAGAGGCGGTGGAGCAGCGAGCAGTGGGGAGCAGCGGCAAAGGCAGCAGAGATAAAAATGGCAGCTGCGAGCAACAGCAGAAGCATTGCTTGACTCACCCCTCAGGGGTGGGAAGTGAACCCACATGAATGCACCCCTGAATTCTGGGTCTTCACAGACCTCGGACAACCAACGGAGAGTGGGTGCAGCAGCGGGAAAGGGAAGTGGCATGTTAAAGGGACATTTGTCTGTCTTTCACACTGCAAGGTGGGAAACTGAGGCAAAGGACACTGCCCAAGATACTGTGAGGCATGTTCTCTTATTACTTGCATACTTTTGAATCATTGCTGCAGTGTTTTGCCAAATTAATGTTGTATTCCCTCTGCCTTTAATAAAAGTGTTCTTTTGTTATACTCAGTGCTTGTGACTGGGGAAGTATTGCCTAGTGGCGATGCTTCGTTTTCTCAGATTTCTGGGTGGGCCCTTGAGCCAAATCTGGTTTGTAACATTAGGAAGAACTCCTAGATATTGAAGCTGGCTGAGACCACCTGGCAGAAGGGTTACGCTTGCAGTGTTTTTACACCTTTGACTTCAGTGGAGTTACTTCCAATTTACACTCCCATGCACCAGAGTAGAATCAGTTCGGGCCCAGGCGTTGCAAAGCTTGTCAAGCACTTTGAGGCCTTTGCATGGCCTCAAAGTATAAATGTGCCTCAATATATAAATGTGTCTCCCTACCGAGTGGTTGAATGTAACAGTTTATTAGTTCCCCGCCCCGCGAGGTATTTAGCTGTATGCTAAATGTGTGCATCATGAAAGTGAAATCAGCAATCAAAAATCAACAATCAGTTGATTTCATCACCAGTGTTTGGGGGCATGAAGAAGAGAGCTGGGGCCTTGATGTTATTTATAAATGAGAAGCTGTTTACTGGTTCCTGCTGAGCTTTGTGTCCTGATGTCAACACAGTTTCGTAATGGTCGTTCCTATTTTAATCCATCTCCCTGGAACAAAAAAAAGGCCAGTGCCATGGAGCTCTGGAACACAGGTTCAGCCCACTGCTGACCAAGAAACAGGGCCAGAACTTTAATTGGAAGGTCTAATGAAGCCGGTTAACTGTTCTGCTGAACAGTCTGTGCTCTGTATCTCTCTTTTCAGACCTGGGTAGAGTGTTGCTAAAAGTCACCGAAGACCTGGCCTCTCACTTGCTCTGATTGTGTCACTCTTGTGCAGAATATTTCAGGGACTCCGTTCAGACTGGAGTCTGTGTAATTTTCACCTGATGAAAGAGCTTTCATTCTTCAGCATGGTGGGGGCCCTCCCTTGTTCAGATCTGGGTTCTTCTATATTCTTTTAGCTCTTTCAAGCCTGAAGGGTTTTTTTCTTCTCTCCCAGTGTGGTACAATGAAGTGTAAAAAAGAACCATTACTGCTCATGGCTGCATTACTACGTTTTGTGTGGTCGCTCCTGGTATTTGGAAGGTCTTATTTATCTTTTGATGGCTTTTTGCCACTCGGAGAGACAAACTTGGTTGACAGTTCTTACTCTAAGGCTGCTAAAATTATTCTTTTAGCTGCTAGCATTACTTATCCTAAAGCTTTCCTTCAATCTGGTCTCCATAATTAGATGAAGCTGTCAGTGAAATGCATCTGTAGAACAAATGTTAAAGGGATGCAAGTGCCAAATGTGTTTCTATAGTTTTCTGGTTCTTTTAAAAAACTTTTCATTGTGTCATATAGTCTTTAGAATTCTGAAAATAAAATGCCTTTGCCTATTAATTTGTCATCCTTTTTCATCTGACAAACAGATTTTTTTTTTATCTCTGTGTTTTCAATACAGTGGCAGTCAATTTCATATTATTTACTTCTGCTTTGCAGATCAGAATTATCAATGGTAATGTTCTAAATAAACTGGAACCAATCATAGTCTTGAAGTTATCTAGTCTTGTTGTTACATATTATGGATTGCGAATGCATCTTAAAGGGACACTGGCAACTCTAATTTTCCCCACAGTGGATAGTTTGTAAAAATGAGCATTTGCAAAATCCAAGGATAATAGAAGTACTCCCATGATTGCAATGGAAACAGTTACCTTTAAACAGATTAACACTCACCATCTAGTGTTTGCCACTGAAACACTGCAGCACTGAGAACCTGAAAGTGAAATAGAACGTAAACAGAAGTGAAACTACATTTTATTGACTTTCAATGTCTGAGCTGAGAGAAATGAAGAAAGTAAACAGTGAAAAGTGAATTAGATTAAAAAAATATTTCATTGATAAGCATCAAAATAGTTTACAGCGATGCTATTCCTCATAAATGTTGTCATAATTTTCATAACACTTGCTGTTATTCTTAAACCCTTAGCTCCTGGAGTCATGTGATTATGTGAGCATTTCTGCCTTTTTTGTTTTAAGTATATTTCCTACCTTTAGGGTTGCAGAGAAAATGTGAACCTTGTAGGCTGCAGTGCCAGAAGGAACATAAGAACACAGGATTGGAAAGGTCTGGTGTGATAACTGGGGCTACAAATTTACCCTAATTGTGAACTCAGCTGTAAGAAGTGAATGTAAGATGTCACAATAACCTATGTTAATGCAAATGTCAATGGGAAAACATGTGAAAGTGAGACAGACCGAATTAGTCCAAACAAAGAGGCCGACTGATATAACTCAAGGACTGTGTTAAGATTATGCCTGATAAACGAGAACAGTGCAAGACTGAAAATTAATGGACAAAAATGGTAGGTCAATTATTAGGCCTACTTGGTGGACAAAATAATGAAGGGGTGGGCTATTCCACCCATCACTCTCTTTTTGAGGCTTTTAAAGGAAGAGATTTTGGGAGAACAAATGGCTACCAGAGCAAGCTTCAACATCATGCCTGCCACCCTCACCATCACTTGGAACTCTGGACCTTCTTCATCCTAATCCTGAAAGATGTCTTGACCAGGACCCAGATGACACCACCATCTCAACCAGCTCCAGCTGAATGCCGAACTTGACCTGGGATGTGAGACTTTCTCTCTCTCTCTCTCTCTCTCTCTCTCTCTCTCTCTCCCTCTTCCTGCCCTCCATGCGTCCTTTTTCTTCCTTACCTTATTTCTTCTCTTTCCTATCTCTCAACTCTTCCCTTCTGTTTAATAAGAGTCTGGCTTAGCCAGCCAAGACTGCATAGTCTGCAGCACTGCTGGGAGCCTGTGACGAGAGATGCAACTAAAAGCAACACCTTCAATAGCCTGATGCGGGTACGAGTTTGTCAGGTCTCAGAGTGGCTGATCATACTGTGTGCCATGCCTGTGTTTTCCTGGCAGTGAGGTTGTGAGTGAAAATCAACACCTGAGACAGAAGTTGCATTTCCTATCATTGCTGTTCTCTTCTCTTCCCTTTTGTGTGTGTTAGTCATGTTTTGTCTTGTAGGAAACGGGATCAGAATCTAACAACAGCTCCCGCCCATCTTAACCAACTTCTTCTCTTTTCTCCTAAAAGGATGGTTATTACCATCTTTGATGCCATCTAAGCGACTGACAAACCAGGGGTTTTTGTCTTCTAAAAACTCTCTCCAGCTAAAGGGAAAGGGAACAAGCGATGTTGTTAAAATGAACACCCAATTTAAATACTTTACATTTCAGATGCTTTACTACTTTCCCTTCTTTTTCTGTATCTTTAATAAAAGGTTGAAAGGATTTTTAATGGTGTGTTTGCCATTTTACTAAGCAGGCTGAGGTCTCTGTATGCCAAACCCCGTTTAACACGTTTTAATGTTGGGCAGTGACTGGGTTATGTTTGTACCTTTGACTCTTTGGGCCCCTATAGTCCATCTCAATTAATACAACAGGGTCTTCTAGGTCATTGAATCCAGACCCCTGCTGTCGCAGCTAATAAAAAGAACCTAAACATTATTACTTTCAAAAATCTCCCCATTTTAAAGCCAGATTTTGGGGGGCCCGAGTGATGATTTTTTAATACTTGGGGTTGGCAATACTGGGAAAGTCATTTGTTGGCATACAGCTGGTTCCCCTTTAAGGTCAGTGGCTGCCTATCAGCTATAAAAGGATCAGATCTATTTCTGAATCCTGTGTACACCAGGTGCAGAGCCTGATCCTGAAAAAGCCTTACAAGCATGAATACTCCTGACAAACATGAGTAGTTATATGGAGTTCAGTGGGAGTTCTGCATGTAAAGGGATTGCAGGATCAGGACCTAAATACTGTTGCAGAACCAACGGGAATAGCAAAAAGGTCACAAAAACATTGATTTTGTGTATGTGCTACAAAAATCATAGCTGTCATTACTGGTAGTTTAGTAGCTTATTTTGACAACAGAACAATGTATTTGATGGTTAGAATCCAAAGAGACTTTCCCTACCAAATCGTAACCATTTTACATCTGGACATATTTGAGGCTTTTAACCAATTGTTCCTTTAAAGAGAAAGGTTTTGGCAAGGTTCTTACCACTGGGGGTCAGGAGGAAATTTTCCCTGAGGGCAGGTTATCCTATATTTGCTAAGGCAGAGTTTTTTACACCTTCCTCTGAGGCTGCTGGTATGGGCCATTGTCAGAGGCAGATACTGGACTACATGGCCTGCAGGTCTGATCCAGTGTGGTGGATTCCTATTATATTCTGGTAAACTGGTTCAAATAAACATTGGGGCTGATCCAGATCTTACTCCAAACTATCTAAAGTTCAGCTGCAGGTCAGGTTATAGCCTTTTGCGCTATCACTACTGAGGTCCTCCAGATCTATGAAGGTCCTCCAGCAAACAGTGAGGACCTGATAGTCTGAACATAAAAAAACAAACAAGAAATAAAATTAGAAGGGGAGTAAAAAAACGTTGAGACAGTCTTTATACAAGATAATGAAGCAGTAAAGGCAAAATTAAGGGACAACCCGTAGCTGGTGTAAATTGCCCCTTTGGAGCTACCCTGATTTAAACCAGCTGAGACTCTACCCCAGGTTTTTTTGTCCTTGTTGCCTTTAAACATGAATTGCAAGGCAAAAGAAAGCCAGACTGGCAGAGCCCTGACAGTGGAGCAGAATGGCACAAGGTAACCACAGCCTAGATCTTTGCAGATCAGATTTGCCTGACTTTGTTGAGATTGTGACATGAGAAGGAGCCCCCATGTGTCCATCCATCCCTGTGAGGAACTTCACAAAATTCAAAGGCTAAAAGAACAGCGGGGAAAAAAAATCTGCCCGATAATGTGGGATTGCACCCACCTTGTCAAACCACTGCCGTTTGACAAGACCGAGACGCGAATCAGAGCAGATCTTGTTGCTTTCTCTTTGGAATATGCTTTGATGATTTTACCCTTTTGATGCATCTACATAGCCATCCATCTGTTTGCCTGCTCATGTAGGGAAAATGTGTTCATTATTTACTTTTTTATCTGCAGCTAAACTTGTGGACTTGATTTCATGTCTATTAAGCTTCCCTTCATGTCTGTTAGAGACGCAGCCAGCCTGGCTTATTAATGTGCGTTTGCTGCTGTTTTGTAAAATGTTAACAAAGGGCCTGTGCTGGTTCGATTGCACATTGTGACTAATTTATCTGACAAGTGCGGTTCTCTTTCAAACCACAAATTGTTTGATTTTTACTAATATAGACCTCCGTCCTGTACAGACATAAGCAGATGAGTCATCCCATTGAACTCTATCTAAACCAGCCCAATGTGATTCCTCCTGTGCATAAGGTTAAACACAGAATGAGCCTGAATGAGCGCAAGAAATGAAAATGCAATGCAAATCTGACCAGGTCACCTCCACCTGGTACCGTTTTTGTGTGCAGCTGCAGTTCCCTAGGTTGAAAACAGCCTGGATGGTCAGGATGGGAAGGCAGAGCTCAATTTCTTGGCTAGTCAGGAATTGGTGAGTTCATGGCAAGACAGTACTAAGTAGCAGGGTACTCCCGAGTGATTGATTACTTATTTGTTTGTTTGTATTGCAGTAGCACCTAGGAGTCACAGTGACGGACCAGGACCCCATTGTGCTAGGTGCTGTACAGGCAAAGCTGTTCCCTGACCCAAGGAGCTTACAATCTAAGTATAATACAAGAGAAAAGAGATGGATACAGACACGTAGATGGGAAAGTACAAGGAAGCAAGGAGAGGTCAGCATGATAGGGAGTGGTCTGTGGCCTAACCCCTGTCAAGTTTTTGGTATGCATCCCAGGAAAAGGAGAGTTTTATGGAGGGATTTAAAGATGGAGTATAAGATGGCTTTGTGGATGTTTATGGGGAACTCCTCCCAAACGTGAGAGCCAGCCTGGGAGATTGCAGCAGTAACATTTGCAGCACACAGCAGATCCTGTAGTCCAGCATGTGTTGGTAGCTAGAATGTTTGCACCATGTGATTGGGGCTAGATGTGCTGTCCTTGACTGTGGCCACTCCCTGAGCCATGGGCCATCTTCTCTACTTGCCCTCTGCCTACATTCTGTGTGGGCACTTTTTACCTCCACATTCCTTGCTCTTAAAATTTGCCTGCAGACATACTTGCTTGTGTTTATCATCAGGTTCTATATCCCTATTGCCCCCATGAAGCGCCACATGACCCTGGTGTGCCCCACAGACACAGCCAGTGAGTCCTGTATGGCCAGGAGTTCGTTAAATATGTTCCACTGCTTGCTGTTACCTTTGCAATTGATATCTGATCTTCATGTCAGGCACCGTCTCTCCTGGTTTGTCCCGTCTAATGAATATTCAGAGTGTGGGCCTGTGCGTGTGATCTCTCTACAGCTAGCAAACATTTTTCAGGGTCTCAGGCAACTCATCTCACTGTGCTGAAATCAGCACATAGCCCTGAAATGTCAGATGGATTAAAAATCTCCATTGTTTTTGCACATAAAAATGCACCTTTCACAGCCCAGTGACTTCTCGGAGCTCTGTTGGAATAGTTGTTTTGCTAAAGCAGCTCTCCGATTCTCCCCATAAAAGGCATAAATAGTGACTCAGGTCACACACACGGTTCATCATTGTCCTGTTAATCAGAATGGTTGTTTCCCCCCCTTTTCCTGACTGTGTTTCAGAATCTCAGATGCCTATTAAGGAGCCATTAGTAGAAATAAGAGCCATGCCTGGGAATGCTCCATAATGGGTTGCATTTCACGTTGTGGGTATGTCTGCTATCAGAATATGCAATTTCATCAGTGATAGCAGGGATGTGTTACACCACCCTATGCCACTAATGATCAAATTACCATACACTAATGGGTAGCTGGACAGGTATTACACCTCCTGTTAGGCACAGCAAATGTTAAATGCCATTTATTTAACTCTTACATATGTTAGCCAGAGACAAGGTTTTAGGGTTTTTTCATTTGGTCGGGGAGGAAAGAATATAGGAGAATGAAATCAAGTACCTCTAGACATTGAGATAACCTTTTTTTGATTTGTTACCTGCTAAATGAGATGCCCTAAAACAACAGCTCTTCTAGGCAATAATAGTCAAAGTGTCTAATTACTAGAATAATTTTAGTTCCATAGAGCAAGTCCAAACTGGCCTCATTGTGTTTTGCCAGGAGAATGAGCTGTTATCTTTTCCCCCAGCCTGAAACTGAAGGTTTCCTGGTACCTGTTAAATTTCATAAATGAAACATATTGAAAAACAACAGTAAAGCACCTTCTCCAAAAAATATACAGAAAATGACAGTTAAAGGAGAACAGGGGAATGGGAAAAAATATCGGTAAAAGCAGATAACACGTTCTTTCTTCCAGTCTTTTTCTGTCTTATCTACTTAGCTTGTAACTGCGGGATTGTTTGTGCAGCACCTACCACAATGGGGTGCCCTCAATCTTGGATGGGGCACCTATGGGCTACCATAGTAGTGAAGAGGAATCGAGGTCATATTTAAAAAACAAAAACAAAAACAAACTCTTGAACATAAGAACATAAGAACGGCCATATTGAGTCAGACCAATGGTCCATCTAGCCCAGTATCCTGTCTTCCAATAGTGGCCAGTGTCAGATGCTTCAGAGGGAATGAACAGAACAAAGCAATTATAGAGTGATCCATCCCATCATCCAGTCCCAGCTTCTGGCAATCAGAGCTTTAGGGACATCTGGAGCATGGGGTTGCATCCCTGACCATCTTGGCTAATAGCTATTGATGGACTATCTTCCATGCACTTACCTAATTCTTTTTTGAACCCAGAAAAAGGAAATTTCACCTTTGTAGGGTCCAACACAGCAAGGGCACAATCATCTAGAGACCTAACTGATGATGACAGAACCCAAAGAAGCTGGGTAATGTACGATTACAAATGCTATGGTCATAACGGGAAGGCTAAAGATGGCGGGGTCTTGCATACAGCCCAGGGGCATATGATCTGAGCTATGCCCTTGAGATATCGACTAAGCACTGGGTCCTTTTATGTTACATCTTCTTCAAATACTCCACTGATGTCAGCACCTGTAGGCAGAATCTGTGAACCGAAAGATCCACTCCATCAGACAGCTATTTGACTCTGTATTGCCAACCCAAAGCAGTTAAAAAATCATGAGTTAGGCCCCAAAATCATGACAATGTCTTAAAATCCATGAGATTTAAAAAATAATAAATGTAGGGGATCTTTTTATTTGCCTCTTTGAGCCTTTAGGGTTCACATTTGCAAGCATTTCTCTGCAACCACAGGGTCCAGAAACGTACCTTTTAAAATGGAAGTAGAGAGTTTTACATAATCACATCACTCCAGCAGCTGGAGCTTTATGAAAAAAGATCCAAATATCATGAGCCTGGAAATAAAATTGCAAGAGGTGCCAGGACTGTTGGCAACATCCTTTTATGAAAGGATCTGGTAGCTTTGATCCAGCTCTTAGTGGAGAATAGCCCACATGGAAAAAAAAATCAAAACTATCACCACAGCTCTCTAGATTGTTAGCTGAATAGAACTAATTTATTACATTAATATAACCTAGTCATGAGCTGATTATGTAATTCTTGCATTTTGTTCCTGGTTATTTTTTTCTCCTATGAGAATAGCTGGCAAACAATTTATTGTGAATAACCAGTCTCTGATCTTCGTGGGCGTAGTTTGGGGGTGGTGCAGAGGGGCATCACCTCCCCAAACAGAGGCGAGGCTTGGCGGGAGTACGCAGAGTTACGTGCCCCTTCTTCCCGCTGATTTCCGCTAGCTCTGCTCAGTCTGCTGGGGTGGGAGGAGAGAAAGGGGGCTCTGTCTTTTCCACACTGCACCTCCCCCTCCAGCAAGCCCTGCAGCCAGGCAGTTGGTCCCGGGCGGGGGGCAGGACAGAGCAGCTACTGGACGCCGCCTCCTAGGTCCTGGTGCCTGCCTGCTTGCTGTACTCCCAGGGGGGGCAGAGCAAGGGGGGAGAGGTGGGGCTGCAGTCCCAGCCCCCGGTGTGTAAGTGCACGAGGGATATGAAGTTGAAGCTTGACAAGATTCACTATCATAGTGTTACAATGTGCGATGCAGATACCAAGGTGCCATGACAGTGACAGAATACCCTCCTTGCTGGTATTTGCTCTGTTGTTTCCAGTGTTCCTTCTCCCATCCCCTCGCCTCATTTCCAAGAATCACCCTCTGCATCCTCCACCTCCCTCTAACTTCCCTCACATTACAACCTTGTCTCCACGCTTCAAGGGTTCCCTTTGAAGCTTGCTAGTTTTTGTTCTTTAATAGACCAGAGGGGGTGCTGTTGAACCAGCACAGAGTGTTCCAAATCCAAGCCTCTCCTGGTAGAAGAGAATGCAGCCCTTGCAGCAGTAGAGGGAGAGGTGCAAACCCCATCCCTCAAGAAATCGAGAGGCTAAGCCTGCATTGACAGGAAGACATAGAACTTTTCTATATCTAACATCTATGACTGTCTGATTCCTTTCCAGCACTCCTGCTGGTCCTAGAGCAACTTACTGTAAACCGATTCTACCCATCCATAGTCTTACACCAACAGGGCACGGTGTAAATCTTGTAGAAGTTGGTGGAAAGATTCCCCTCAAGTTCAGTGGGCTTTGGGTCAGGCCTTGCCTTTCCCTGATGACCTAGAAGACACAGCGAGCAAACATATTCTCATGAACTGATAGGCAAGCCCCAGTGATGGGAGAGGGTGCCCTCTTCCATGCGCAGCCTCTTCCAGTAGGTGGCACTGGAAGCCTACACTGCAAGCTAAAGCTTTTTACACGTGGTGGGCATGGTTTAAATTGAGAGATTGGAAGCAATCTGAAGCCAAAGAAGAATCATTTGTTTTGCTTCCTTCATTCTCAGTGCATTTTCCTTCTAAATGAGCTGGCATTATCGCGCAGCCAGCGAGAAGAAAGAGAAAAGGTCTGAAAACCCATTTCATTTGTATTTCATAGAGGGCTGAGTTTTAAGTTAATAATGCTTTCTGTGAGGCAGAAAGGAATTTGCTCTGTGCACAAATCAGATACATCGCATGTGCCACTTTTTGCACACAGAGGGCATCAGAAGCATGTCACCATCCAGACATAGGCACAAGGGTGTGCAGCCCAGGACCCCAATGCAAAGGGTCTGACCTCTTCTGAGGGGGTTCAAACAGTCCCTAGGTACAATGTAATAAAAGGAAATGTGCTTTGTGTCTTCATCATTGCTGTTAAAATCACCAGTGGGATTACAAGTGGGGACTCCTGGGTTCCATTTCCAGACTCTGCCACTTACCTGCTGGATGATCTTGGGCAAGTGACTTCAGCCCAGATCCAATGGGAGTTAGGTGCCTAAATACCTTTGAGGATCTGAGCCTTCCTTCTTCACCTCTGCCCTTCATCTTTCCCATGTGTAAAGGGGGTAGGGTGGCCACTCATGCATCCTCAGAATACCTGACATTCCGGTACCTCCAGTAAGGGAGTCATTATTTAAAACGCCATAGAATGTATAGTTTTGTAATCTGCACCCTGAGCCCTGCACCCCTGTGGCCAGAAGCAGCCTGACTCCTGTATCAAGAGGGCGCCTGCCGCCAGTGATCATCAGCCCTTCTGCGGTGACTGAGGGTCCAGAGTCATCTCTGAACCTGAGGATCATTCACGGAGTTGTGAGTCACCATCTTTTAATTAGCTAGTCAGGAAAATTGTTTGGGAGACCCCCTACTCCCTGAACTGTGTCCTCAAGCCAAGGAGTAAGGATTTGCAGATTTTACTACCTGCTGCCTATTAAACCTGTGGAGGGCCTGATTACCTTATCCCATTTGTGAGTCTGTAGGGCTCCCATACAGCCAAGTTGCAGAAGATATTTTGGTCACAGGTCATCAAGGGCCCCTACCAAGTATGCATACCAATAGGACACTAAGTTTTATGTTTGCTATATCAGGTCATGTGACTGAGGAAATTCACAGGTATTATCACTGGTGACCTTGAAAATAGTGTTTTACCCTTTTATGTTATATTTACTTCCTGCTTAATATAATTACTGTGTTGAATATATTGTATGGGTTGGTGTTATTTCTTGGGAGTCTCCAACTATGGCAAGTCTGGCAAGTAAGTAGGGGTTACCCTGTGGCTAGTATTTTCCTCCCAGGCTGCCC
Source organism: Caretta caretta (assembly GCF_965140235.1). NCBI lineage: Eukaryota > Metazoa > Chordata > Testudines > Cheloniidae > Caretta > Caretta caretta. Next base: position 8,941,227 of record NC_134207.1, on the reverse strand, counting down.
TGGTGACCCTGCCAGGAAGAAGTGAGGGGGGTGGAGTCACTGCCAGATAAATTCATATGGGAAGAAAATAAAGAAGTTACACCCTGTTGAGTGGGAAGCAGGAGCCAAAAGAACCCAGGCCTGTCCATCAAACCCCCTAAGGAGATTGGTGCTACAGAAGGTAACTGAGTGGATAGGGTGTGCTACACCGATGAGTCGTATTATTTATTAAAGGCAGATGTTGAATGTTTGATACTGGTGTTCTTCACACATTTTGGGCTTTGCATTAACACCAGTTTTAAGCATGAGTAATACCAGGTCCTTTGGTTTCATATCGAGTAATAAATGAAACCTAAGAGAACAAGAAAAATGAACTGTCTGCCCCATCATATGTTTAAAAAGATTTAGCCAACAAATGCACTTGATTATTTAGTTAGGATTTCTTGTCTTCCATCCTTTCCTCTGTTGATGCTATGTGTTTACTTTCTGGATTTCTCTCAGTCTGAGCAGTAAACGGAGATGGATAGGTTTGTTTTGGATCCTCATGCATTGGAACAAAGCCATTGTTTTTGAACATGGCGGGATGTGTGTGTGTGTGTGAACATGCAAGCAAAACTGTTTTCAGTGAATTAAAAAAAAAACGGGAAACCATTCCTATTGATATTTATGCAAGCAGGGTCTGAATGAGCTTTCCCCTGACATCTAGTGATGAGCTGGAGCAAAAGACTTCAGGAGTGGACCGTGCTTGCATAGACATGCCGACTCTGCCTAGGTGCACAGCATGATGGAGCTGCTTTGCAAAAATGATCAGTGGCTAGTTTTGGCTTACAAATCTCTCTAATATTCAAATACAGGGCAAATGCAAAGTTATCCTTATTGTACAAGTAAAGGGCAGAAGAACTGTGCTAGCATGCCCTGGTTGAAAGCGTCACCCTAAACTACTTGCTACACTGGGGGTATGGGTGCCAAATCCCAGTGAAGACAAGAGTGGGAGGGGGATGGGTGTTTCTAGGTGGTGGTGTGTCTGATGATGAAATAGTCTTAGATACTGTGTGATCTGCTCCTGTCCAGTGTTTAAAGATAGAGTTGATTAGGCTCAACTGAGAGTCCTTGTTTCTGGTTGGTGGTTCCTGGAGCTGACATAATCTAAACCCCTCCTCCCTATGCCATTGTCTCATCCACGCATTGAGATGCTGCAGTTCTGCCTGTCTAACTGGCCCCGCACGTGGAACTGGGAGCATTTCAGAGAATGCTCCCATGGAGGTCCTGAACTTTAATCTCTTTCCTAGAAGCTTAAATTTGGCCTCCAGGACCTCTCTCCTATCCCTCCCTATGTTATTGGTACCTATATGTACTATGACCACTGGCTCCTCCCCAGCACTACACATAGGTCTGTCTCGACATCTTGAGAGATCTGCAACCTTTGCATCCGGCAGGCAAGTCACCATATGGTTTTCCCAGTCATCTCAAACCCAGCTGTCTATGTTTCTAATGATTGAATCCCCCATTACTATTACGTGTCTCTTCCTAATAACTGGAGTTCCCTCCCCCGAAGAGGTATCTACAGTGTGAGAGGGTCCCATGACATCATCTAGAAGGAGGGTCCCAACTACGGGATCGTTTTCTTCTGCTCCAGTTTCATATCCTGTCTTCTGACAGTGGGCAATGCCCGAAATTTCAGAGGGAATAAACAGAACAGGGCAATCATCGAATGATCCATCTGCTATTGTCCAGTCCCCGCATCTTGCAGTCAGATGGTTAGGGACACCCAGAGCTCAGAGTTGCATCCCTGACCATCTTGACTAATAGCCACTGATGGACCTATCCTCCATGAACTTATCTAATTCTTTTTTTAAACCAGTTATAGTTTTGACCTTCACAATATCCCCTCGCAACAAGTTCCACAGGTTGACTGTGTGTTGTATGAAGAACTACTTCCTTATGTTTGTTTTAAACCTGCTCCCTATTGGGTGACCCCTGATTCTTGTGTTATGTGTAGGGGTAAATAACATTTCCTTATTCACTTTCCCCACACGATTTATGATTTTATAGACCTCTATCATATCCCCCTTAGTTGTCTCTTTTCCAAGATGAACAGTCCCAGTCTTTTTAATCTCTCCTTATACGGAAGCTGTTCTATACCCATAATCATTTTTGTTGCCCTTCTCTGTACATTTTCCAATTCCAATCTATCTTTTTTGATAAGGGCAACCAGAACTGCACACAGTATTCAAGGTGTGAGTGCACCATGGATTTATAATATTTTCTGTCTTATTATCTATCCCTTTCCTAATGGTTCCAAGCATTCGGTTAGCTTTTATGACTGCTGCTGCATATTGAGCAGATGTTTTCAGAGAACTATCCACGTTGACACCAAGATTTCTTTCTTGAGTGGTCACAGCGCATTTAGAACCCATCACTGGGTATGTATATTTGGGATTATGTCTTCCACTATGCATTTCTTTGCATTTATCAACATTGAATTTTATCTGCCATTTTGTTGCCCCATCACCCAGTTTTTTGAGATCCCTTTGTTGCTCTTCACTGTAAGCTTTGGACTTAACTATCTTGAGTAATTTTGTATCATCTGCAGACCTTGCCACCTCACTGTTTACCCCTTTCTCCAGATACCTGGAGAACACCACTATTTACCTCTTTTCATTCTGAAAACTGATAATTTATTCCTACCTTTTGTTTCTTTTCTTTTAACCAGCTACTGATCCATGAGTCACTTTTTCCCCCCTCATTGATTTTCATATTTATCCCAGACAAAAAATAATAATATTCAACTAATATATTTTTTTAATAAACAGAAAACAGACCAAGGGGGTTAAAAAATAAAATAATAGGGAAGAGTTAAAAGCCTATTTAAAATGGCAAAGAGGAAGGGGGGTAAACCACAACACACTCACACAACAGTGTCGAGAGGAGAGGCCACCAGACTGGAATTCAGGACACCTGAGATCTAGTCCCGGCCTCTGCCACCAACCTGCTTTGTGAACCTGGGCAAGTTGAGTTCTGTCTCGGTGCCTCTGCTTCCTGTACAATGCATTAACTTTCTTAGAGAGTGTAAGGGTAGGGACTGCCTCTGACTTTGGTGGTAGGCACTGACTCTCATTATTATTCATAACAATACCTAGCTCTTACACGGGGCTTTTCATCCATAGGTCTCAAAGCCCTTTACAAGGAAGGTCAGTAGCATTATCTCTAATTTTGCAGGTTGGGGAAACTGAGGCAGGGAAGTGATTTGCTCAAGGTTATCCAGCAAAGTAGTGGCAGGAGTTGAACCCATGTCTCCTAATTCCCCATTTAGCACCCTAACCACTAGTCCATATTGCCTCCCTCTTTGGCCATCATCTAGCATTTTGGTTGGGGCCTCCAAGCACCGCTCTAATACAAATAGTAAGAAAAACAGCATAGGATAACTTCAAAAAATAGTCTTGTGTCCTACTTTGTCTGTCTGTATCCTCTGTGTCTCTACTGCCTATTTAAGGCCTGATTCTGCAAACGCTTACTCACAGAAGTAGTCCCACTGACAGTGACTGCAGTGGGAAAACTGACACAAATAAGATGTAATTGCCTGGGCCAGGATTTTCAGGCCTGAGTCCTGAGTGACTTATGCTCAAGAGTAACTTCATGCATGGAGGAAGGCCCATTAAGTAACTGCACTGGGGCAGATATGATTTAGATCAGGACAAATTGTGGTGCACTGGTGTAAGTGATATCCATTAAGTGGTTGGCACTGGTATAGTTACACCAGTGTAGCTATCCCAGTGGACAATATGCCAGTGTAGACAAAGCCTTTGGATAGTAAGCTCTTCAGGGCAGGAACCTATCTTCTTACATGTTTGTACAATGCAACTTGTTAAGAGCTCCCTGTAAAGAGATGCACACAGGCAACCCTTTTCAGCCCACGCTGCCAATTTTCATTGATCCTACAAAACCTCTGACCCATGCTGTCTATTCTTGAGCACCATCTACTGGCACATTATATATTAACTAAATACATATATACTGACATCCCTTTTGCAGAGCCCTCTTACACCATTCACACCTGTGGCACTAGATTAAATAATTCTCTGTAATACTTTCAAATGAACATTTTTCCGACAAGAATCTCCAATGCTTGCTTTACCACAGACAATCGCCGGTGTAAAGCATAAGGAAGACAATTATTCTGAAAGAATAAGCTAATGCAGAGACCCTTTTTCTGATCTGAACTTTGTTCCCTCTCAGAGGACAGCTGTCACCTGTGAGAGTCCCAGTTAAGCTGCAGTCTGGAGTTTCTTGAGTGAGCGAAGTGGATTCCCTTAACTCTCCTGTTTCTATCAGGAAAATATCCAAGTTTGTGAGTAACATCTGTTACTTTAAAAATGACAGGCTTTACTCAGCTAAAGCAATCGCTGATCTTGACAATAAGCCAAACTGGAGCTGACCCACAGAAGCTCTTTTCTACAGATATGTGACAGTTGTAAACACCAAAAAGGAGGGAAATTGTTTCAGCTTGTCAGGGAGGGAAGATGGTTTAGCTGTTAAGGGCCTGATCCAGTGCTCACTGAAGTCAGTGGGGGCCATTCCAATTACATCATTGGGTTAGACTGTAAAAGAATTGGACCATGAGTCAGAGGACTTGGGTTTGCTTCCTGGCTTTGCTACCTGTTCTCTGTTTGACTTTGAAAAAGTCATAATGTAACTATTTTGAACATGTCAACATTTTCAAACATTTGTGGAGCTATTCAGTCAAAGTTTTCCTTTAGCCCATTTCACCCCCTTATAATAATATCTGACATTTCTGTATCCTCTCCTGCCCACAGATCTCAAACCAACTTACAGCTATTAACCAATTTAGCAACACAAAAGTCATACCCATTTTATAGCTGGAAAAAACAGTGGTGATAACTCTCATGATTTTACTGAGAGGCTCACAACATTTGGGTTATTTCTTAAAGCCCCAGATCCTAGAGTAATTTGATTATGTGAGGATCTCATAAGAACATAAGATGCCATAATAGTTAAAAGGAACAGTGGTCATAATGAAAAAAACAACCAAATAAACCCATGAACAGCCATACTGGGTCAGAACAATGGTCCATCTAGCCCAGTATCCTGTCTTCTGATAGTGGCTAGTGCTAGATGTTTCAGAGGGAATGAATAGAAGAGGGCAATTATCGGCTCCATCCCCTGTCATCCATTCCCAGCTTCTGTCAGTAAGAGGTTTAGGGACATGCATAGTATGGGGCTGTGTCCCTGACCATCTTGGCTAATAACCATGGATGGACCTTCCTTCATATATTTATATAATTATTTTTTGAACTCAGTTATACTTTTGGCCTTCACAACATCCCCTGGCAATGAGTTCCACAGGTTGACTGTGCATTGTGTGAATAAATACTACACTATGTTTATTATAAACTGGCTGGCACCAGTATTTAAATTGTAAAGGGTCATTTTCAGTTAGTTAGAACTTTTTCAAGCTTTGGTTTCTCTGGATGAAATTTGACAAATTCCTTCTCTGTAAATAAGGAAATGTTATTTACTCCTTCTCATCACACAAGAACTAGGGGTCACCAAATGAAATTAATAGGCAACAGGTGTAAAACAAACAAAAGGAAGTACTTCACACAACACACAGCCAACCTGTGGAACTCCTTGCCATAGGATGTTGTGAAGGCCAAGACTGTAACAGGGTTCAAAAAAGAACTAGATAAATTCATGGATAAATTCCATGGCTATTAGCCAGAATGGGTAGGGATGGTGTCCATAGCCTCTGTTTGCCAGAATCTGGGAATGGAGGACAGGGGATGGTTTACCTTTTCTGTTCATTTCCTCTGGGGCACCGGCATTGGCCACTGTTGGAAGACAGGATACTGGGCTAGATGGACCTTTCATCTGACCCAGTATGGCTGTTCTTATGTTCTCTGCTTTCATTTTTTTAAAAAAAGTAAGTATCTAGTCTTCCTGGTGGTGGAGAAAAGCTTGAAAATGTGATGCCAGTGCACTTTAAAGACTCAAAAGTTAAAGGCAGATAAAAATAATCCAATGTTTATTTATTTTTTTTTAAATCTCATGGTTTTTATATTAAATACATGATTTTTCTCTGGCCTGACTCATGTCTTCGATGCTTGGGGTTGGCCATACTGGAAAAATGTAAACACAAGAAAGATCAAACTCAAAATATTCAAACATGGAAGCCTAATGGTAAGCCTCTAAATCCATTGTAGACACCTAAATAAAAGCAATCTGGCTTTTACCCATATCTTCGGTTTTATTTTCTGCATACAAAAAAAAAATATCCAAATAACACAACAAAAGTCCATGAGACTACTGAGCAGTATCCCCAGGGAAGTGATGAGATCCCCAACCTATAAATCATTTCAAATTAGATTGGACAATGTCCTGGAGAGAACAATTTTGCCCTAATTAGGGTATACAAGAGAGATCAAATAGAACTTTCCTTTATCTTTCTTCCATGAAATTTCTCTTAGATAGCTACAAAGAGCCCTGTAGGTCTATAGAAATTGGAGAAGCTTATGAGAACTCTTTTTGGTACTTTTCTTTTTGGCTACAAAAATGTCCCTAGATGTTCTTCTCTTTGTTTACTTGTTACTGAAGTAAATGGCTGGAGTAATCTACCTAAGAACTCTCGGTTGGAAAGACTCATGTGTTGATCCCCTTAAAATTCAGACGCTACTGTGTATATAGAATCATAGAAGATTAGGGTTGGAAGAGACCTCAGGAAGTCATCTAATCCAACCCCCTTCTCAAATCAGGACCAACACTAACTAATTCATCCTAGCCAGGGCTTTGTCAAGCTGGGCCTTAAAAACCTCTAAGGATGGAGATTCCACCACCTCCCTAGGTAACCCATTCCAGTGCTTCACCACCCTCCTTGTGAGATAGTGTTTCCTAATACCCAACCTAGACCTCCCCCACTCCAACTTGAGACCATTACTCCTTGTTCTGTCATCTGCCACCGCTGAGAACAGCCGAGCTCCATCCTCTTTGGAACCTCCCTTCAGGTAGTTGAAGGCTGCTATCAAATCCCCCCTCACTCTTTTCTTCTGCAGACTAAATAAGCCCAGTTCCCTCAGCCTTTCCTCATAAGTCATGTGCCCCAGTCCCCTAATCATTTTTGTTGCCCTCTGCTGGACTCTCTCCAATTTGTCCACATCCTTTCTGTAGAGGGGGGACCAAAACTGGACACAGTACTCCAGATGTGGCCTCACCAGTGCAGAATAGAGGGGAATAATCACTTCCCTCAATCTGCTGGCAGTGCTCCTACTAATGCAGCCCAATATGCCGTTAGCCTTCTTGGCAACAAGGACACACTGTTGACTCATATCCAGCTTCTCATCCACTGTAATCCCCAGGCCCTTTTCTGCTGCTTAGCCAGTCGGTCCCCAGCCTGTAGTGGGGACCCTACCCTCCAGCATATCTACCTCTCCCCCCAGGAAAACCTCCTGTGGGGAGCACGGAGTTGGGAGCCCACCAGCTGTCACAGCCCTGCTCTTCAGGATGGGCAATCAAAAAGCCCAGTCAGGCCTGTTGGCATCTATGCCACATGCACACACACATCCTGCCATGCCCCCTCTCACAAACACCCCATGGCCTCACACTTGGACTCCTCACTCTTCTCCATTCCCCTCCCCTCCCGCTCAGCTGTCTGAAAGGAGAGGAAGAAAGAGAAGAGCCCCAGCCCCTCAGTAGTTCCCTGTTCCACAGCCCAGCTCCTCCACCAGGAGGGTCTACATCTGAGGGGTGGAAGTCAGGGGCTGGGCAGAGCAGACAGATCTATCTTACAGCCCACAGCGGCACCTGTGTTTCCTTCTCTAGGAAATCTGTGTCCGCTGGGGTATGGGGGGAGTGAGGTGTTGTTTCGGGGGGTGGAGGATTGGCAGGTGGCTGTGGGGATGGGGATGGGACTGGAGGCTGAGGAAGAGGAGTGGGAGGAGGGCTGGCTGAGAGGAGTTGCTCCTCAGGTAATCAAAGAGCTAGGCACGCTGGTTCTTTGTCTACGTAGGGGTCAGGGCGGCCCGGTGAGCATTTATATGCCAGCCCTTAGATATACTCCAGGAGAGTGGCTGCACACCTGCCATACTCTAGTCTAGTCAATATGACTGGCGTAGGGCAGCTTTAAGCTTTGTACTGGTCTCTACAGGAACCCTAGTGGCAAGGCTGCCATGGGAATGCACCTGCTCAGTATAACTCCGGCTTTCCTGAACACCCCCCCCCCCCCGCATCCAGTGCCATCTGCTTATGCCTGTAGTGTCTCCAGCAGAGGAGGGCTGTGGGCCCCTTGTGCTGCCACAAAGCCCCTCTGGGCACACTTTCCACTGCCAGAGGCCCTGCATCCTGGCTTATCCTGCTTCTGATGCCCTAACCTTGGGTCAAATGTAGCTCAATGTCCTTGAGACATTTTATATTAAAAATGTCTGGGTGTGTAAGGGAGCCTACAGATCTGAGCTCCCTGAACAAAATGGAATAACTCTGGGAGCTTCCCATTTACGCAAGAGCTTCATTAAAAAATAATCCACAGAGCAAGAGAAATGAACGCCCAGAAAAGCCATCGAGAATTCTTCCCACTACTGAGACTATTCACTTCTCTTCTGCCGTGCTATCTAATAGGGCTACAAAGTACAGAAAGCTCACACAGAGTGCTCTAAGGCATCCTGAGATCCAGTGACTAACCAGGAACGTATTCAGCGAGACCTGCCTAGCTCAATGCAAGGCCATGCCATATCATCATCCTAATACGCACAATCCTTGCACATTTGTTTAGACCCAACCCAATACCACTGTTGGGGACACTGGGGCATGGCCACTAGGTAACTCGAGGGGATGGAAGACCACGAGTGTCGATGAAGCCCCCTCGCACTAGGCCCAGGTGTCCTTGGCCCCCCCTCCTGCCTGGAGGCACTCGCAGCAGCTCTGCGTACTAGGCCCAAGTGTCCTTGGCCCCCCCGCCTGGAGGCACACACAGCAGTTATGCTGAGTATATGTAAATGATAGCAGTTATGAGATCTCAGGCTGAGGCCCATGCCCGAGCCGGAGCACAGGTTGCCTATACTGCCTCCGAGAGCGATTGGTTGCAAACCTTGTTTTCAGGCTGGGGTTTGTCGTCTTGGCTTGGTGGTTTATTTAGCCTGCTATTGATACTTCTCTTTCCTGTATTGCTTGTATTACTGGTATTATGCTGTGCAGTATCATGTGTCAGGGCTCTTTTGCAAAAGTTAATAAGTCATTCTCTTCAGGGCTATCACAAAGTGCTTATGCAAAGTCATATTGTAAAGAAATAAGTAGCCCAAGTGAGAAAACTCAGAGCCAAGGCTGTTGAGTGTTCTCAAAGGGGGGAGTTGTTGGGGACACTGGGGCATGGCCACTAGGTAACTCGAGGGGATGGAAGACCACGAGTGTCGATGAAGCCCCCTCGCACTAGGCCCAGGTGTCCTTGGCCCCCCCTCCTGCCTGGAGGCACTCGCAGCAGCTCTGCGTACTAGGCCCAAGTGTCCTTGGCCCCCCCGCCTGGAGGCACACACAGCAGTTATGCTGAGTATATGTAAATGATAGCAGTTATGAGATCTCAGGCTGAGGCCCATGCCCGAGCCGGAGCACAGGTTGCCTATACTGCCTCCGAGAGCGATTGGTTGCAAACCTTGTTTTCAGGCTGGGGTTTGTCGTCTTGGCTTGGTGGTTTATTTAGCCTGCTATTGATACTTCTCTTTCCTGTATTGCTTGTATTACTGGTATTATGCTGTGCAGTATCATGTGTCAGGGCTCTTTTGCAAAAGTTAATAAGTCATTCTCTTCAGGGCTATCACAAAGTGCTTATGCAAAGTCATATTGTAAAGAAATAAGTAGCCCAAGTGAGAAAACTCAGAGCCAAGGCTGTTGAGTGTTCTCAAAGGGGGGAGTTGTTGGGGACACTGGGGCATGGCCACTAGGTAACTCGAGGGGATGGAAGACCACGAGTGTCGATGAAGCCCCCTCGCACTAGGCCCAGGTGTCCTTGGCCCCCCCTCCTGCCTGGAGGCACTCGCAGCAGCTCTGCGTACTAGGCCCAAGTGTCCTTGGCCCCCCCCGCCTGGAGGCACACACAGCAGTTATGCTGAGAATCTGCAACAGTATGTTGCAGAGTCAGACTGCCTGAAACTAAGCAAGGCCAAACAGGGGAGATATGGAAGAACAATGCTGAATAAAGCAGCTTTATGTATATTTTAACAAATGATACAGAGAATCAGGGAACTAGCTGGGAACTGGATTGGCTGGCTATATGGATACTTGGGGCAGCTTGCTATTGGACAAGTATGCTGGGAAAAAGGATGTATAAAAGCCTGTGTAACTTCCTGCTCTGTTGTGCAGGATTTGAGATTTTATTCTCCCTGTATCTTTTTGCAGCTGCAAATAAACTTTTCTGCTTCTCCACCCCGTTGTGATTATTGGGTGTAGCACACCGGGTAACGAACCAACTCAAGCTGTTGTTCAGCCTCTCGGCACTGGGTGCCGGCAACACCACTGCAAGTATTTTGACCTAATGTCCCACTGACTTTCTTTATAAAGTTTCTTTTTGTGTTAAACTCTTTCGCACCTGCCCCATTGATCATTTTAGAGTTGTCCCATACCCCATTGAGATGCACTTGCCATATCCCCCAGGCTCTAAAACCCCTTACCCCTTAAAAATTGACTAGTACTGGACACAGTCCGATGCTATTATCTTTTGTCAGGTTCTCTAGTGATTGACTTATGCTAGATCACTCCTCCTGGACCTCTGTCTGTTAATCATCTGTAAGCTTTGTCCGCTTAAAGGAACAGCACTTCTTTAAAAGATATGACTTACTAACACTTCCTATACTAGGAAGTGATGATGGTACAGAGCCAAGATCTTTATCTGACAACCCTTGAAGACCAAAATAAATAAAAGAAGCTCACTTAATCAACTGGCAGCTTTTACAACACTATCAGTAAAAGCTGATGGACACAGAAAGGTTAGTGTCTTTAACCCTTAAATTTTGTTGAAGGCTTCAGGAGTGTCTGCAAATTATAAAGATGACTTATGTGCCCTGTGAATAGCTGATGCTGTACTAATAAATTCAAAAGGGGCTGTTCAACCCTGGCCTTTCAAATCAAATTGATTAACATTTAGACGAAATCATTGGAATCACAAAGTTTTTTGCAATTTGACTGTGACCATCCTAAGCAATTTTGAAGAGTCATGTTGGAGAGAGACTGTTAAAACTCCAAAATATACTATTCAATTTCCTAACTCCATTCCAGCTGAGAGATGCTATGGCAATTAAGTAAGATGTAATGCAGGTCAGTAATGTGAAACCCTTTTTCCAACGATGCTATGAAAGTTTCTGAAACTCTCCTGAGTAGCACATAACTGGCTGTCCTAAAGTCAAGGTTTATGAATTACGTGCAGGGTATTCTTATCTCAGCATAATATCGAAACTCAGGAATCTGCTGGTATTTCAAGATCTGTTCCAGATTTTGTATTAATAGTTCAGAGGGGAGCTCAGATGTCAAATCTTGCCAGAAGTATATTACAATTGGAAAACCATTAAGCTTGCAAGTTCCCTGCTTTTCATTTTTTGAAAAAGCTCATCAGTTTTCCTAAATTTACCATTCTATGTGGATTCAATAAAAGCCAATGAAAATTATATTTATTTGTTTAAAATTCTATATGGTGTTCTTGATGATCAGTTCCAGTCTGAGTCAGGTTTGTAATGACCTGCAGTTGCCGTGGATGATAAAAGCATGTTCAATGCAGGGTCAGTCCACAGCCAGACCTGGATGGGTCATGCTCACGAAGGACAAAGGTTAAATTCCTGGGGTGCAGAGACCACTCCCCATCCTGCTGATCGATAATGTCTTATTGTTCCCCTGTACATCCCATTTGTCTAAATCAGTGTTTCTCAACTTTTTTGATACCAGGGACCAGCTTGTGCCTTCCTAAACTGTAATGGACTGATTGAGAGGGGAAAAAAGATCAGACACAAGGAAGGAGGCTCTGAGGTAAGGGTGAAGTGGAGCTTGAGGAAGTGAGGGCTGCTGTGGGGGAAGTAGCCCAGGGAATTGTACATGTCATGTTTCTAAAAGGTCAGCTACCATAGCTGATACTATTAGGGTCCCTGGGCTGGAGGCCGGAATAGAGGGTGGGCCCGGACTCCCCCCCACCTTTTCCCCCTGATTAATCACTGAGACTGGGAGACAACAGAGACTGTGCAAGGAAGGATAACTTTTCCTCACCTCCCTTCCTGGCTTATGATGAAAATGGCTCAGTAGACTGTGACCCTTGTCTCTAGAGAGAGAAGGGTTACGTGGAGGGTCACAGTAAGCCTCTGAGGCTAGCGAAATCCGTCAGGAAACACGGGACCCACAGAGGCAAGGACAGAGCTTTGTCACAGTACCTTTTCCAAGTTTAATACATCTTTTTTTCAGATAGGGCTACCAGAACTGTAGATAATATTCAAGGTGTGGGCGTACCATGGATTTATATAGTGGCATTATGAAATTTACTGTCTTATTATCCATCCCTTTCCTAACAATCTGTTAGCTTTTTTGGTTGCTTCTGCACATTGAGCAGATCATAGAATCATAGAATATCAGGGTTGGAAGGGACCCCAGAAGGTCATCTAGTCCAACCCCCTGCTCGAAGCAGGACCAATTCCCAGTTAAATCATCCCAGCCAGGGCTTTGTCAAGCCTGACCTTAAAAACCTCTAAGGAAGGAGATTCTACCACCTCCCTAGGTAACGCATTCCAGTGTTTCACCACCCTCTTAGTGAAAAAGTTTTTCCTAATATCCAATCTAAACCTCCCCCACTGCAACTTGAGACCATTACTCCTCGTTCTGTCATCTGCTACCATTGAGAACAGTCTAGAGCCATCCTCTTTGGAACCCCCTTTCAGGTAGTTGAAAGCAGCTATCAAATCTCCCCTCATTCTTCTCTTCTGCAGGCTAAACAATCCCAGCTCCCTCAGCCTCTCCTCATAACTCATGTGTTCCAGACCCCTAATCATTTTTGTTGCCCTTCGCTGGACTCTCTCCAATTTATCCACATCCTTCTTGAAGTGTGGGGCCCAAAACTGGACACAGTACTCCAGATGAGGCCTCACCAACGTCGAATAGAGGGGAACGATCACGTCCCTCGATCTGCTCGCTATGCCCCTACTTATACATCCCAAAATGCTATTGGCCTTCTTGGCAACAAGGGCACACTGCTGACTCATATCCAGCTTCTCGTCCACTGTCACCCCTAGGTCCTTTTCCGCAGAACTGCTGCCTAGCCATTCCGTCCCTAGTCTGTAGCTGTGCATTGGGTTCTTCCGTCCTAAGTGCAGGACCCTGCACTTATCCTTATTGAACCTCATCAGATTTCTTTTGGCCCAATCCTCCAATTTGTCTAGGTCCTTCTGTATCCTATCTCTCCCCTCCAGCGTATCTACCACTCCTCCCAGTTTAGTATCATCCGCAAATTTGCTGAGAGTGCAATCCACACCATCCTCCAGATCATTTATGAAGATATTGAACAAAACCGGCCCCAGGACCGACCCCTGGGGCACTCCACTTGATACCGGCTGCCAACTAGACATGGATGTTGTCAAATAACTATCCACAAAGACTCCAAGATCTCTTAATTGAGTAGTAGCAGCTAATTTAGATCCCATCATTTTGTATGTATAGTTGGGATTATGTTTTCCAGTGTGCATCACTTTGCATTTATCAACATTGATTTTCACCTGCCATTCATCAGTCACCCAATTCTATGAGATTCCTTTGTAATTTCTCACAGTCTGCTTTGCATTTAACTATCCTGAGTAATTTTGTATCATCTGCAAATTTTGCCATCCCACTTTTTACCCGCTTTTCCAGATCACTTATGAATATGTAGAGCAGCATTGGTCCCAATACAGATCCCTGAGGGACACCACTATTTACCACTTTCCATTCTGAAAACTGATCATTTATTCCTACCCTTCGTTTCCTGTCTTTTAATCAGATACTGATCCATGAGAGGACCTTCCCTCTTATCCCATGACTGCTCAATTTGCTTAAGAGCCTTTGGTGAGGGACCTTGTCAAAGGCTTTCTGAGAGTTCAAGTACACTATACACACTGGGTCACCTTTGTCCACATGTTTGCTGACCCTCTCAAAGAATTCTAATAAATTGGTGACCCACGATTTCCCTTTACAAAAGCTATGTTGACTCTTTACCAACAAATTGTGTTTATCTATGTTTCTGATAATTCTATTCTTTACTATAGTTTCAACCAATTTGCCTGGTACCAAAGTAGACTTACTGGCCTGAAATAGCCAGGATTGCCTGTTTGGTCACATTAGCTCCCCTCCAGTTATTGGTACAGAAGCTGATTTAAGTGATAGTTTACACACCACAGTAAACAGTTCTGCAGTTTCATATTTCAGTTCTTTCTGAATTCTTGGGTGAATACCATCTGGTCCTGGTGATGTGTTACTGTTTAATTTATCAATTTGTTCGAAAACCTCCTCTATTGACACCTCAGTCTGTCACAGTTCCTCAGATTTGTCACCTAAAAAGAATGGCTTAGCTCTGAGAACCTCCCTCATATCCTCTGCAGTGAAGTCCGATGCAAAGAATTAATTTAGCTTTTCTGAAATGGCCTTATCTTCCTTAAGTGCACCTTCAGCAATGCGATCGTCCAGGGGCCCCATTGATAGTTTGACAGGCTCTCTGATGCACTTAATTTTTTTTTTGCTGTTAGCTTTTGAGTCTTTTGCTAGTTGCTCTTCAAATTCTTTTTTGGCCTGCCTAATTATACTTTTACACTTGACTTGCCAGAGTTTATGCTTCTTTCTATTTTCCTCAGTAGTATTTGACTTTCATTTTCTAAGGGATGCCTTTTTGCATCTAACTTGCTCCGTTTCCCAGATCTGAAGAAGAGCTCTTGAAAGCTTGTCTCTCCCACAAACAGAAGTTGGTCCAATAAAAGATGTTAATTACCTCACCCACCTTGTCTCGCTAATATCCTGCGACTGACATGACTACAAGAACACGGCATAAAATAATTAGGAGTAATTTTGTTTGTACAATAGTGTTTTTAAAATCTTTCCTAGAAATGGTGTGCAAAGGAAAAAAGTTTTTTGCTCATTGGTTTGAGCTTCTTATTTTATTTTTGTATCTTCATACAACAAAGAAGTTAACTTGAGATGTGAGGATGTGACCAGCATTAGAGTGTGTGAGAGAAAATATATTAGTTACTAGTAACGACAGTTACAGAAATATGTCTCAACCATAGTGGCTGAAAAGTCTCAGGCATCTCAAATGCCATACACATTTGGCAGCCCTGCCAAGCCTGTTTGCAGCCTAGCTGAGGTTGTATTCCTCATCCTGGAGTGCAGACAGAGCTGCAGTTGCTCCTCCAAGCCACCAGGGGCTGCAATGGTTTTAGGCTGTGGAGTGGCTTCTCTGCCTGCCCTCTCACTGCTCTGCAGCTGGCACCAGGCCAGCAGAGTATGCCCAGGTCTGCCTGTAACATTGCTAGCTCAAGGCAGGAGGGCTAGCATCCCACACCCAGGGAGTGGCACAGAAAGGAGCGGGAGGGAAGGTATTAGCTGTTTCTAAGGAACTTATCACTGTGCTGTGCAAGCACTGAGGCCCAGAGTTTTATAGTTATTTATGCATCACTGTGCTCAGTATTGCAATGCCTAATTGATTTAGGAGTTAAAATCTCTTTTTCTACAAGGATTGGGAGCATTTAAGAGCTTAAATTACATGGACTGTCAATGGGGTTCTAAGTGCCTCAGTCCCCTTTGAAAATGAATTTCAGGATCCTAAATCATTTAGGCATTGCAACTCTGAGCCGACAACACCTAAGTACCTTTAAAACTCTGGACCTGTGTCTATAAAATGTGAACTACTCAGCTAACCTGAAAAAAGGTCTAGTCCCATTCTGGGCAGCATACAGAGGTATCATGGATGGAAATGATAGTTCCTCTCTCTTCAGCCCTGCTGTGACCAAATCTGGAAAAACGTGATCATTTCCGGGCACCTCAATACCAGAAAGATACTGATGAACTGGGAGGAGTTTAATGAAGAGCAACAAAACCAATCAAAGGGGCTGTTGAGATTGATTTATGAGGAAAGATTGAAAGATAGCTTGGCCAAACAAAGACTAAGTGTATGTCTGTGTCTATGTTGCATAATAACAGTCTATACAGATCTGAAGGGTGGAAACCCCTAGGAGGGAAAAGAATTGTTAATGGTACAAAAAGGGAATGTAGAGTTTAGGTAAAATATGTAACTTTGGCTAAAGCTGGTTCTGGTTCCACATACTGTGTAACTTAATACTTTAATTCATTCTGTTCCATCACAGAATTCATCAGATCCAAACTCCATTTGAATGAATGTCCATGGCCAGCACAAGTAATGAATTTGTGAACATAAAGAGTCAAAATTCAATTTAATTCACTGGATAGGCTGAAATAATGTTTTGCCACGATGCCCACAGAAAGCTTGACAATAGTTAGACAGCTGGTGCGCTGCTGCTGCTGTCATACTGACCAATATTTGCTCATTGTATCCTTGTGCTCCCTGTCTGTCTGTCTGGATCCACTTGGTGTCTCTTGTCTTATACTTGGAGTGTAAACTCTTTGGGGAAGGGACCATCTTTTTTTGTGTGTGTTTGTACAGTACCTAACACAATGAGGTCATTGTCCATGACTGGGCCTTTTAGGTACTACTCTAATACAAGAAATGATAATATTCATCCATTTGTACCTGCCACTTTCAGAGGAGCTTCAATTAAAATGGTTGCTCACAAACTTTAAATTGTGGCCTTTAAGGAAAACACATATAGTTGAACCCCTAAATGTGTGTGGATCTAAACAAAAAATAGATTCTGTTGCTCCAGAATATGATATAGTCATGCATGTTTATAGACACTAGAAGGAAAGTTGATGGCAGAAGAACACGAGGCACAAAAATAAGATCTTGGATGGATGATGTGCCATCCTGGGTGGATCAAAAGGTCTGTTCATCCACAAACAGATTACCAGAAGATCACACAGAATGAGCTACCATGGTTGCAAACCTCCATTAATGGAGATGCCACATAAGAAGAAGATAGTTAAATTTTGCTTTTAACTTAAAGAGGAAGGAAACTTATATGCAAACTTTTTAATGGCACATGCGTACAATTTTTGGACATTAAAAATGGGGGAGGAAGGTACGATTGCTCTTATCAGCCTTATCTCTAACTTCTCATCCAATTTCCATTTTGAAAGTCTTTAACGGAGAAGCAAGGCACGTTTAATT
The DNA here is from genome assembly GCF_965140235.1 of Caretta caretta. Lineage (NCBI taxonomy): Eukaryota > Metazoa > Chordata > Testudines > Cheloniidae > Caretta > Caretta caretta. The sequence goes on along the minus strand of NC_134207.1, from coordinate 8,923,955 downwards.
AATTGCAATTAAAATCTTCAAAGGAAATGGCAAGATGAAAGTTGTTTCTAATTACTGTATTATGATGTAAGCTTAACGACACACCAGTTCTCCAAATTGATTTTATTAGAATTTGAGATGAGGAATTAATTGAGTTGCTGCATTGATCCATTTCATTTTCCACCCTTTAAAATGTCCAGTGACAAAAAAGACTGTTGAGGTGTCGAATAGCAATGAGGGCTTGAGAGAGGAAGTTGAACTGAAGATGAAAGGGCTAATAAAAATAATTTTAAAATACATAATGTGATGTCATGGCGTAGTTATGGCAATGTATGTAATGGTAACATTCAATTTATCCCTAAATTAACTAGGATAAATGAAGGTTAATCATTCTGTTATTTATTTTTATTCTTTTGTCTTCTTTTTCCTCATCTGTCTTGAACACCTCTGTTAACCTTCCCTCCAGGATCTCTTAAATGTAGTAAAAAGAAAAGGAGTACTTATGGCACCTTAAAGACTAACCAATTTATTTGAGCAAAAGCTTTCATAGCTCACGGAAGCTTATACTCAAATAAATTGATTAGTCTCTAAGGTGCCACAAGTACTCCTTTTCTTTTTGCGAATATAGACTAACACGGCTGTTACTCTGAAACCTGTCATTAAATGTAGTAATCACTTTTCCCTTATAGTTTTCTTTGGAATATATAGTTGCATTTAATGCTGTCTCTGTATTATTTCTTACGGAGTGTCCTATAGCCTGTTCCCTGTAAATCGAGATGGCCACTGTCACAGAGTGAGTAACACACACTGTACTCTCTTGAATAAGTTCTCTGTGTTGATCTCTTTGAATCTAAAAGGAAAAGTCATCAAGATTGAAAGGACATGCTGGCACTTTGTGTAATGTAACATAATGGCAAAGAACCCAACATAGAAAAGGGCTTCCTTATAAACACAACTGGAAGCCATAAGACAATCATTTAAATGGTAGTGAAAGTGATTCAAAAATAAAGGAAATTGCTCTTGATGTTCTATTTTAAATTATAATTCCTTAGCATGTTGTATTCAGCAAGCTTATGGTTGCTAGTGGAGATGGTTGCCATCTCCACTAACAACAAATTTATTTGATTAATTTCATGATTTTTCTCTGTTCATGAATTGTCTGAAAATAGTAATTTCCCCCTAATTTCTATATTATTTGGCATTTGCCAAATAATTTCAGTGACTAATTTTTGATCTTTAACATGTTTACTAGTAGCTTATTTGGTATTGGAATATCATGCTGTTGTGACTGACCATATAGTTCCGGTTGTATGGTTGCATTTTTTCATCGGATGAGCATAGCTCTTAGAATCAAGATTTAAAAATTCATGTTGAGGCCATCTCCACTTGTCATGCTAATTTATGCAAATTGGAATATTTTACATATACAAATAGACTGCAGTGATGCCCACTGATACTTTAAACTCCAACAGACTTCAGAGTGAGTTGCGCGTGCTTGAATCAAGGCTGAATTATTATGTTAATACATGGGGCTACAAGACTGATCATGCAGAAATTTGAATGGACAGTCCTAGAGAAGTTAAACAGTATTTAATCTATTTTACCCTTGGCATTTATACCACATTCATCACTAAGTGTCGCATGCTAATTTTCCCAATTCCTGTGTTTCCTTTGTAGAGCCAAATCTACAGTTTACAGTCAAGAAGAGACAAATTAGAACCACCAGACCCCACAGTCTTTGGGAACTTGGATGAAATAGGACTTGAATATGCATCACTCCTCACTGTTGTTTGCAAACCCAAAACCTGGCCAACAAGGTTCTGCAAAACCAAATCTATTCCAGTTAGTGTAATAGGGCTTTTGTGGGATCTCTGAATGCTGTGGTACACCAGTCCCTGGCAGCACACCAAGTGTACCATGGCTGAGGCAGGTGCTACAGGCACTTCAGCTGTTAAGGATCTAAGTGCCCCTTGTTCATCATCTGTATGCATTCCCCCAACTGCCTTCATCACCCTGCTTCACACAAGCCAAACACCCTGGCTCTCCATGACCACTCCTCTGAACAGGCACAGAATCCTCCCTTTTTGCCCCCCTGATCTGGAGACTGCAGGGAAAGAGCAGTGGCAGATTCAGTTGCTACTTAGCAGGTTGCAGGTGGACTAATTCACCTGCTATTTTCCCAGCTGGACATTTTAACCCCTTGGCTCCAGGATCTCCTGCCCTGGCCACCCACCAGCTCCTTCACTCCCTCAGGATTTCCAGGGGAGATAAATCCTCCTTGTGTGATGATGGCAGATGTAAGCATGTGGCACAAGCTTGAGGTGGTGAGTCCCGATCTCCTCCACATCCCCAGGCATCTGCCCTTGTGGTCAATGTGTTGGTCAGGGCTTGCTTCCCAGGGAGCTGGTCTTCCCAGCCAGGTTGTCTGGGATGACAAATGCAGCTGCTTGTCCAATGTAAGTCGGTGCTTCCTTCCTGCTGCTTGTCCTGTGTCACCCCTTCAACCCCACTGGCTACCAGCTGACTGTGCCTGTCCTGGCCACTTCAAAGCTGGCCCAGTTTAAGACACCTTCCTTCAACTATCCTGACATATGGGCCTAGCTAAATCCTAGTCAGCCAAACCAGCTTCATGCCAGCTCGTGGCTGAGTCTGCTTCAGGCTGCTCCACTGGCCTCTATTCGTGGACCCACTCTGATCCTGCATGTTACAAGAAACAGTTTACCAGCCACAAGAAAGAGCTGCTGCTAGAACCTCCAAGAGCCTGAGTTGAGCAATATTGTGTATAACACAACCTAGAATAGTCAGCACCAGGCCAGAGGCAGATCAAAGTGACAAAAGATAAGGAAGCAGTCAGTGCTGCCTCCCGGTTTGTAACATCTCTCATATATGGAATCATAGAATCATAGAATCATAGAATATAAGGGTTGGAAGGGACCCCAGAAGGTCATCTAGTCCAACCCCCTGCTCAAAGCAGGACCAAATCCCAGTTAAATCATCCCAGCCAGGGCTTTGTCAAGCCTGACCTTAAAAACCTCTAAGGAAGGAGATTCTACCACCTCCCTAGGTAACGCATTCCAGTGTTTCACCACCCTCTTAGTGAAAAAGTTTTTCCTAATATCCAATCTAAACCTCCCCCACTGCAACTTGAGACCATTACTCCTCGTTCTGTCATCTGCTACCATTGAGAACAGTCTAGAGCCATCCTCTTTGGAACCCCCTTTCAGGTAGTTGAAAGCAGCTATCAAATCCCCCCTCATTCTTCTCTTCTGCAGGCTAAACAATCCCAGCTCCCTCAGCCTCTCCTCATAACTCATGTGTTCCAGACCCCTAATCATTTTTGTTGCCCTTCGCTGGACTCTCTCCAATTTATCCACATCCTTCTTGAAGTGTGGGGCCCAAAACTGGACACAGTACTCCAGATGAGGCCTCACCAATGTCGAATAGAGGGGAACGATCACATCCCTCGATCTGCTCGCTATGCCCCTACTTATACATCCCAAAATGCCATTGGCCTTCTTGGCAACAAGGGCACACTGCTGACTCATATCCAGCTTCTCGTCCACTGTCACCCCTAGGTCCTTTTCCGCAGAACTGCTGCCTAGCCATTCGGTCCCTAGTCTGTAGCTGTGCATTGGGTTCTTCCGTCCTAAATAAATAAAGATCTGTTACCGTAAAGGCTCATGGACTTCTGTGTCTTATTGACAGAACCAGAATACTGCCCTTGGGCCATTCATCTGCACTACTCCTTGGACATACTCCCTGTCTGGAGCTCTTGTCATGTACTTCCCTACCCTGCCCTGCAGGCTCCTTTTGAAGGGCGTGTCCCAGAGCTACACAGGTGGCTGCAGCCAATTGCTTGTGCCTACATGGGCAGGGCTAAGCGAGCTTCTCCTCTACAGTGGCATTCCTGTCCTCCAGTGAGAAGACCTCCTGGCAGTAGGGAGGCTGGGCGGGATTTTCTGCCAATTTTCCAACAAATTTGGGCTCTGAGGGGTGAAGAAGCCAATTCTTCCCATCTACCTTCTTTCTAATCAATCAATACTTGAGGCATGACTTGCCACTTCACAGCCATGCTGCTAAAATGTGGAGCTGGAGCCCTACAGGAATAATTCCATTAGCTAGAAGAAGTAATAGGCTGTTATCCTCCATATGGACTCAGCGCTGGAGGCTGTGGTATTTCCCACATTTTAAAAACGTGCTACATTGGCATGGAATAAAACATCACCTGAAGTGAGCTATTTCCCCTCTCTGTTAATTCATGTGATCTAGAGTATAATTCACCAAAAAATTAGGGATTTTTCAAATCTGGGAAGATTATAGAATACACACAATCAGTGAATTGTATCATGGAGACAACTTCATGCATTCCCAAGAGATTAAAGACCATTCTGGATGCCCATATCTAACCTTCTACCAATATTTAAAACTCCAACACTAGACTAATATTAATAGCATTTAGGGCATAGTAGTAGTGGAGAAAATAATGCATTAAATGAAAATCCAACAAGGGAGGCAAAATATCAAACAAATATCACAAGAGTAGATTTCCTTTTATTACTTTACAGATGAGGTACATTCACCACATGTAAAACCGCACATGCAATTTTGTTGAGTGTTAAATGAGATGTTGGTGGCAAAAATCCCCAGAAAGAGGAATCATGGACAATAGCAAGAACTGAAGAGAGAAAATGGACTCAAGACATGTCCAAACAACACGTGATAAAATAACAGTGAAGTGTCATATAAATAAGGTTAACTTCATAAATCTTTGCAATGGAAGAGATTGTGCTGATTTGTGTATTGTAGAAATAAATGCGTGGGTCTAGGATGAATGGTAGTAACCGTGTCTGTCACATCAAAGAGCCACAGATGGTGAATGAACAGGGGCTCGCATATGGTTGTAAAGAAAGAAAGAAAGAAAAAGAAAGAAAGAAAGAAAGAAAGAAAGAAAGAAAGAAAGAAAGAAAGAAGAGCTATGAGTCTTCGTAAGCATAAAATGTGATTACGTCTCATTTATTTACCCTCTGGCTGAGCAAGGAAATGGGATGGAACATACACAGGCTTAATTATCCCCATCTAATCTGCAGTATCAACAGGAAAGGCTGAGCCAGATCCAGGAGAAGAAGGTGGAGGTTTCCCTGGAGGGTCTGCTGGAAGTTTGAGGGGTTTTGATTTTGTTTTGTCCCTAAATGCTTGGTAGTGCATTATCTGTGCTGTGCAGTTGTTCCCTCCCTTGCTTCCCACCCACACTACTTGTTTCTAAAGAATCTGTGGAGGGCAGAATCAGAACCAATTCTCTTTGGAAACATAACTGCTTTCACTGGTTGTGCACTCAAAGTGTAGCCATAAAACTGTTTTATGAGTTCAGAAATAAATAGCAGTGATTGATTTTATTGCTGAGCATCCGACATGGCATCAAGGAGATGGTGCTAAGTGCAACCTAATGAATTAACCACAGGAGAAGAGCAAAAGTAAACATTGCTTATGAAAGATGGACTTGGGATTTTGGGCTGCAATGTTTCTCTTTGTCCATCCACTGACTACTCCAATGCATTGGCCATTCTCAGCTCATTATCGGACAAATAAGACCTCTTCATCACTTCTCTTGATGCTGAAAGATTCTGCTGAAACCTCCCCATGTTTGGCTAATGTGGGATGGCAAGCGAATTACACATTGGAAGCCTGAATTCCTCTTGGAATTGGAACTTTCCAGGGACTGTTGGCACTGATGGAATCACCTTGCAAATCCTGGGGTGAGTATAACCCCTCTTCTGTGCACTTTTACCAATAGCTTGGTGACCAAGATGAGGAATTCAACAAGATAGGTGATTAATGGCACCAGCTTGAGCCAGATGACATTGAGTATTTAAGCGGTGCTGGCTCCCTGTACAAGGTACATTTCACCCTCTGTCATTGACCAGGACCCACATGGTAGGTAGACATGTTTCATACCGGAACCATTTCCAGGAATTACAGGTGGTAGGAATCAGCTCTGGAGGAACCTCAGTCTTCCCATCTTTTCTTTCTATATTTTCTGTGTTGCTCGGTCAAAGAAGTACTGGATACTTGATATGCACATCACCCTTGCCATGTGAAGATGTGCCAAAGTGATTCCTAAATCATTCAGCTCATGTCTTTTGCCACCACCCTTTCAAATGAAGCAGCAATTCCTGCTTTTGGGAAGCACCATGTGGCCAGCACAGGAACAGTGGGACAGTAATTACAGTCGCTCCCATGGATATTTAGCATTCCTCTTATCCAGCATTCGTGCATATTTAAGTGCTACATGTTTTCTTTTAGGAATACACTGCTAGCTGCTTGCAGTACCCATAAACTGCTGGGAAGTGACAGTGCCAATTAATCTGCTAACAGATTTGTTGTTTAAATATTAACAGAATGTTAACCAAATGTTGGTGGCTGCACATAAATCCATTCACGGCTCCCTCTGCTGCAGTTCTGAGGATTAGTAGGTGTGTGAAGTTGTCACAGACACAGCAAGAGCAGCAGGAAAACGTGAAGTAGTGACTTGCACCAACTTGTACCCTTGAGGAGTTTTCAGTTTATATCCCCTCTTTCCCGTAGTATCTGAGCACTTCACAAAAGTGGCCAGGAATGGGGAACCGTGGCCAATGGGAGCTGTGGGGGTGGTGCCTGCGGATGGGGTCAGTGTGTGGAGCCACCTGCCCCCCCCCCTCAGGAGCCACTGCTGGACATACTGGACACTTCCAGGAGCAGCACAGGGCCCAGGCAGACAGGGAGCTGCCAGAGCCCCGCTGCGCCGCGACCCGGGAGCCGCCTGAGGTAAGCGGCGGCTGGCTGGAGCCTGCAGAGCGAACCCCTCCCGCACCCCAACTCTCTGCTCCAGCCCTGACCCCACTCCTGCACTCCAATCCCCTGCCCAAGCCCTGATCCCCCTAAACCCAGAGCCCCTTCCTGCACCCAAACCCCTCACCCCACCCCAGAGCCCTGACCCCCTCCCGCAACCCAGCCTCCTGCCCCAGCCCAGAGCCCCCTCCCACACCCTGAACCCCTCATTCCTGGCCCCACACCACAGCCCTCACCCCCGCAGCCCAACCCTCTGCCCCAGCCCTTAGCCCCCTCCCACACCCCACACCCCAAACCCCTCATCCCTAGCTCTGTTGTATCACAGGAATGAACAATTGTCTTCAACTGGGTCGCCAGAAAAAAACTTTGAAAACCACTGGACTAGATGATCATAATGGTCCTTTCTGATCTTGCAATCTATGAAGTAATGATCCTGTGAGGTAGGAAAAGACTCAAAAAAAAAAATCCTTGTTTTGTGCCTAATTTGTCAACCAGCTCTACAGTTGGGAAAGGACAGAGGGAATGGGAGGTGGAGTGTAAGGAGTTTTTAAAGGCTGCTGTATCCCTAAGGGCAGCTAATCATCACCAGGGGTCCTTACCTAGAGTTCCTCTGTTTTGGCTGTAGTGGGGTTCAGCAGCCTGGGTTCTTAGCTACTAACTGATGGAGCTGCCACATGACTGTTTAAGAGAGTCAGGAGCCTGACCTTACCTCAGTGTGTGGTTTGAACTAGCCCTGACCCGGTACTTATGCCTATGACTAGTCTGATACCTCATACATAAACTCTTCTGACACCTCCATAATGGATGAACCAACAAACAACAAAGACTTTATTTACCAGGGGAAATAGAGAGGAAGCATATGAAGGGCAGGGCCAGATGAATTTGGAGTGGGTGCATCAGTAACACCAGACAACCAGCAAGTAACACAACCCCCAGGGTGGATTTCCCTGAATTCACAAGTCCAGTTTATTGCACACTAGTGGGCTTCGTAATATGGAGGAAACCATGTACCTTCATGAGGTGTTGCAGGCCTGAAGCTGCTGGAGTGTGGTGAGGGGATGAGGCTGCTGAGTCTCACAGGGGGCCGACTTCTCTGCAGCCCACTCGGTGTTACTCCAAGTGGAAAAATTCCCCCTGGCACAGGGTGCCTTGGAGTTTCCACCCTGAGTAGTTTGGCAAAACCCTTTCAGGGCAAAATAGGCAATGACCCATGCAGGGGAGATAGTCTGGGGATCGCCCGCGTGCCCCTCAGCCAGGGGGAGACAGTCAGGGGATTGCCCGCACGCCCCTAAACCAGGGGGAGACAGTCAGGGGATCGCCCGCGCTCCCCTCAGGCAGGGGAAGACAGTCAGGGGATCGCCCGCACTCCCTCAGCCAGGGGGAGACAGTCAGGGGATCACCTGCGCGCCCCTCAGGCAGGGGAGACAGTGAGGGGATTGCCTGCACTTGGGTTGCTGCTGCTTTTTCATAAGCAGTTCTTGGCATCCTGTTATGTATTTAATCTTTTCCAGAGTTTCCATTTTCTGCTAGAGTCACTTTCTCAACCTTCCCTTCCACATTTGTAAATTTTTTCTAGCCTGAGCTAATTCTGCATCTTCCCCTTGAGATATTTCAGTAAGGATCTGAACATTTCGGGGGAGGGATAGCTCAGTGGTTTGAGCATTGGCCTGCTAAACCCAGGTTGTGAGTTCAATCCTTGAGGGGGCCATTTAGGGATCCAGGGCAAAAATTGGGGATTGGTCCTGCTTTGTGCAGGAGGTTGGACTAGATGACCTCCTGAGGTCCCTTCCAACCCTGTTATTCTATGATCTCATTTCTTGAGTAAGTCTTCAAGGGGACTTTGTTGTGTACATATTCCCATTGTATATTCAGGAACAGTGAACATGGATTCACCAAGGGCAAGTCATGCCTGATCACCTGATTGCCTTCTATGGTGAGATAACTGTCTCTGTAGACATGGGGAAAGTTGTGGATGTGATATATCTTGACTTTAGCAAAGCTTTTGATATGGTCTCCCACAGTATTCATGCCAGCAAGTTAAAAAAGCATGGATTGGATGAATGGACTATAAGGTGGATAGAAAGCTGGCTAGATTGTCGGGATCAACGGGTAATGATCAACGGCTCTATGTCTAGTTGGCAGCCGGTATCAAGTGAAGTGCCCCAAGGGTCGGTCCTGGGGCTGGTTTTGTTCAACATCTTTATCAATGATCTGGATGATGGGATTAATTGCCCCCTCAGCAAGTTTGCAGATGACACTAAACTCGGGGGAGAGGTAGATATGCTGGAGGGTTGGGATATGGTCCAGAGTGACCTAGACAAATTGGAGGATTGGGCCAAAAGAAATCTGATGAGGTTCAACAAGGACAAGTGCAGAGTCCTGCACTGAGGATGGAAGAATCCCATGCACTGCTACAGACTGGGGGCCGACTGGCTAAGCAGCAGTTCTGCAGAAAAGGACCTGGGAATTACAGTGGATGAGAAGCTGGATATGAGTAAGCAGTGTGCCCTTGTTACCAAGAAGGCTAACGGCATATTGGGCTTGAGACAAAGTTCCTCATCTACCTTGGTGGGTCTTGCGCTTATTGGCAGATTTGCTCGCCTCAGAGATTCACAGCAGCCCTCAGTTTGGTCGTTTTCTTGAACCCACAGTCCAGGTCAACTCTTCCTGTGTCTGACCAGGAGTTGGGAGGTTTGGGGGGAACCCGGGCCCACCCTCTACACCAGGTTCCGGCCCAGGGCCCTGTGGAATGCAGATGTCTAGAGTGCCTCCTGGAACAGCTGCACGACAGCTACAACTCCCTGGGCTACTTCCCCACGGCCTCCTCCCAACGCCTTCTTTATCCTCAGTCCTCCAACAATACGCGTTCTCACTCTCAGCTCCTCACACGCACACCACAAACTGAAGTGAGCTCCTTTTTAAACCCAGGTGCCCTGATTAGCCTGCCTTAATTGATTCTAGCAGCTTCTTGATTGGCTGCAGGTGTTCTAATCAGCCTGTCTGTCTTAATTGTTTCCAGAAAGTTCCTGATTGTTTTGGACCCTTCCCTGTTACCTTACCCAGGGAAAAGGGACCTACTTAACCTGGGGCTAATATATCTGCCTTCTATCACTCTCCTGTAGCCATCTGGCCCGACCCTGTCACAGGCTGTATTAATAGGATCATTGCCAGCAGATCGAGGGAAGTGATTATTCCCCTCTATTCAGCACTGGTGAGGCCACATCTGGAGTATTGTGCCCAGTTTTGGTCCCCCCACTACAGGAAGGATGTGGACAAATTGGAGAGAGCAGAGGGCAACAAAAATGATTAGGGGACTGGGGCACATGACTTATGAGGAGAGGCTGAGGGAACTGGGGTTATTTAGTCTGCAGATGAGAAGAGTGAGGGGGGATTTGATAGCAGCCTTCAACTACCTGAAGGGGGGTTCCAAAGAGGATGGAGCTCGGCTGTTCTCAGTGGTGGCAGATGACAGAACAAGGAGCAATGGTCTCAAGTTGCAGTATGGGAAGTCTAGGTTGGCTATTAGGAAACACTATTTCACTAGGAGGGTGGTGAAGCACTAGAATGGGTTACCTAGGGAGGCAACGGAATCTCCATCCTTAGAGGTTTTTAAGGCCCGTCTTGACAAAGTCTTGGCTGGGATGATTTATTGGGTGTTGGTCCTGCTTTGAGCTGGGGATTGGATTAGATGACCTCCTGAGGTCTCTTCCAACCCTAATATTCTATGATTCTATGATTCTAAAACTGATCCACATTGTTGAATTCTTTTTGTGCTGAAATCCATATTGATTAGTACATGCTTGCCACTCTATCTCAGTTTCATTAATCCCCCCCATATTGTATTATAATTATATTAATATATTAATAATTAGATCACCCTAGGTAGCCAGGTGTCATCTCGGCCACTGAAGATAAAGATAAAATATTTGATCAAAGGTTTTGAAATATTCTTAGTGTATCCAGTTGACCCACCATCATATAAATAAGAGCGTACTGATCTTTGCTTTGCTACAGCAGTCTGTTAACATATAACATACGCTATAACATATCCTCCTAGATTAGCCCTATGCCAAATCCTTTCCATCCAACCTCTTCTCAAACAGCATATGTACAATGTGCATTGCATACAGAAGGCAAAATGACAAGTTACAAAGTTAAACCAAGATGAAAGATCAGAAAAGTTTAGGAAATGTTGAAAAGAAAGTTTTAGGTTTGGCTCTGACTTGGAATCTGAATGTTGCTGACATAAGAAGGGTTTCAGAACTGAAATTTTGAACCATTGCTACTAAGAACCATTGCTCTGTCCAGGACCTGACAAGGGCATCAATCCAGAGTCACTCCAGACTTAAGTACTCATTTTTATGAATGATCTTTATGGTACAGCAAAACTTCCTTTTTCTTAGAAAGAACATGGAGAGCCTCCTCAAAAGCTTTTTTCCTAAATACCTTATTGATCACTGTGCATTGCACATCTTCAAAAATAATGTATTTGGCTGTTTAGTGTACCCCAGATGGGAGTAATATGGCATAATCATTCCCAGAAGTACTACTTGTGGCTGGCTAGCAGTAATTCCAGGAATGATGTGGCATCACCCAGGCTGTTGATAGCAGCACTGGTAGCAACACACCTGCCCTGCTGCCAAGCCACCTAATATGTCTTTGTACAGCAGATGTGCATACTTTTCTTAATGACAGAACCCATTTGTGAGCAGACACCCACAGTACCTGCTGATGAGTATAGACCTTGTTTGCATCAGGAGGTCCTGGTCCTACATCACTGACTTCAACGGATACAGGATCATCCCAGTTACATAAAGCAAGATACTAACTTCTTCAGTAGTGTATGTGTGTGAGCGTGTGTATGCATGCACATAAATATGTGCATGGTGCATGTCTGTGCCTGCTTTCACATTTACTAATCTAAGATGTGTATATGTATGTATCATATAATCCCACTTTATGTGAAAACCTCAACACAGCTTTAACTATGAAATAACTATCGTTGCCTCGATGGTATATGCATTTCTTTCTATCTAAAATCATATTTTATTTAAAAAAATCATTGTACCAAACTTATGTTTGAAATTAAATGAAAGGGAGTTGCTAGCCAGAGATCAAAAAGCCCAGAAGAACAGGACAATGCATAGGTTTCTCTGGGCTAAAAGACAATTTGCCTCAAAAAATACCATAATAAGATATTGATTCCAATTTCTCTTATGAGATTAATATTGACTCAGGTAAAGCTTCAGTAAATAACATCTGAGACTAAAAATTCTCAAGTCTTACTTTCACATTAAGGGTCATAATTACAACTTGGAAGAGTTTATACACAGGTACACCTCTACCCTGATATAACACAGCCCTTGGAAGGCAAAAAATCTTACCGCGTTATGTGAAACTGCATTATATCCAACTTGCTTTGGCCTCGAGCATTTCCGTTATTAATAGTCACTTCCCGCCCCCTGACTGACCCCTCAGAACTCCTGACCCATCCAACACCCCCTGCTCCTTGTCCCCTGACTACCCCCTCCAGAGACTCCCCGCCCCTAACCACCCGTCCCAAGACCCCACCCCCTATCTAAGCCCCCCTGCTCCTTGTCCCCTGACCGCCGCCTCCAGAGACCCCGCTGTCCCTAATCACCCTCAGGACCTCACCCCCTGCCCAACCCCCCTGCTCCCTGTCCCCTGACTGCCCCAACCCCTATCCACACCCCTGCACCCTGACAGGACTCCTACGTCCTATCTAATGCCCCCGTTCCCCATCCCCTTACTGCCCCACCCCCAGAACCTCTGAACCATCCACCCCCCCCCCGCTCCCTGTCCCCTGACCGCCCCCCGAGACCCTCTGCCCCTTATCCAACCCCTCGGCCCCGGCCCGGCACCCTTAACAAGCCACTCAGAGCAGCGTGTCAGAGCCAGACATGCTGACGCACTGATCTGCCAGAGCACACAGCCCTGCCCCCCAGAGCGCTGCTTTACCACATTATATCTGAATTCGTGTTATATCAGGTCGCGTTTATATCGGGGTACAGGTGTAATCATTTTTGTGAGAAAAATATAATCCATTCTGTAAAGAATCGAAGTGACTTATGTTCTTTCCTAGGCCGTCAAAATTTAGATATTTAAAGGAAAATATTAGGCTACATAATTTCCTTCTTTTTATTTTCTTTACATTTGCTCACCACATTTCTATTTTATTATTGTCATTTTGTTCTCCTGTATTTTAACTCGCTTCCAGTGGGAAGAAAATCCTGTCGTGTTATGATATATTGTCTTTGTTTAGAAACTATGCTCAGACATTGATTTTTAAGGGAGATTGTCCCATTTCTATGAAGGGGATTTCCTGAATCTCTTGCAATTGCTGTAACTTGTGATCCTTCAGTTTGCAAGGAACTGGGCAATTCTGACAATGTTTCAGTGGGAAATGAACACTTTGCACATATAAAAACACCTTTAGTAATAAGAAAAGGAGTACTTGTGGCACCTTAGAGACTAACCAATTTATTTGAGCATGAGCTTTCGTGAGCTACAGCTCACTTCATCGGATGCATGCTCATGCTCAAATAAATTGGTTAGTCTCTAAAGTGCCACAAGTACTCCTTTTCTTTTTGCAAAGACAGACTAACACGGCTGTTACTCTGAAACCTTTAGTAATGTGTGCACGTGGCTGTTTGGGCTATGTGAAAAGCCACTGATTTTTATATATGTAGCCACATGTGGATGAATCATAAAACCAAGGTCCTGACTAGGGCTGGCTGAAATTTTTCAGCCAAAAATGTTTCTTAATTTTCATCTGCAAACATTTGGAAGTGTGATGTTCTGCCTGGTTTTTGCCTGTACAATATAAGTGAATGTCCTTTCTGCAGACCTGTTTGGTAATGGCAATGTACGGTACCCTGCTGCAACAAAGGGCATTGCAGACTGAAGCCAAGACCCCTGAAAGCAGACAGGGCTCTGAAGAAGCGGTTACTTGATTGACTGAGCTATACAAGAAGTTAGCCAACTGAGGCAGGAGAATCTTTACTCTGAGCAAACCAGTCTATGATCTTTGTTGCTAGTCAACAAGCAACTGAAAATACAGATGGTGGTGATTTCCCTTCAGGAAAGCGGAACAGATGGTAGGACTAGGATTGTAATGCCAAATTTAGAGACAAACACACAGTAGAAAGCTGCTGGCTAGAGAACTGAACTCGGTTGATGTTTGAACCCTGATGAGCTTGAAGGAAAAACAAGGGTTTGTCTTTCCCCATAGACCACTAACAATCTCTTGTCCAGACGGTCTGACTGTTTGTTGTTAAACTAACTCTTCACTGGCTGCAGTAGGTCTATCTGGAAGAACGTGTCTCCCTGGCTAGAGGCTATCCCAGGAAAATCAGTAGAATGCAACAGCTCTGACTCTGGAGTGCAGGACCACAAGCAAGACATTTACAACTCTCACTCTTAAATGATGGTCCTCACCCAGTCTGCTACCCAGCACACTGTCACAAGGGGCTCCCTGTTGTGTATTTGGTTGTGGTGGTAACAGAACCTTGTCGTTGCTATGGCAACCAAGTTAGATTATTAGGGGCTAGCCCAGCCAGTTTGGGCTGGTTTTTGGTTAGTTTAGTGTGTGGCAATAAATGGCTGCTTTTAAGGTTTACAGCTCTCTGTGTCTCCAGTGATTTCTTCCTAAAACTGTTGCCGCCAAGGCTATACCAACATGGCAACAAGGGTGGGATGTCTGTGCTGCCCCAGCAACAGAAGGAAGTAGAAGTCAAGGTACAAAAAAAAACCCCTTTTTGCTGATGGAAGGGGGTGAGAACTAGCTTGTTTGCACTGACTGTGCAAACTGATACTAAAACCACGGCTACACTTACAGGCCCACTGGAACCTTTTGAGGAGACTATAGTGCAATGGCGTGTATATACTGAGCGTTTTGAGCTTTTTGTTCCTGCAAATGACATTACAGAAGAGAAGAAGGTGCCAATATTCTTAAGTGTTGTAGGGGCTAAGACCTACTTCCTGCTATGCAGCTTACTACACCCAGTTAAGCCAGAGACCAAATCTTACAGTGACAGTGACAGTGTGGAAATCCTGGGGTCCCATTTTTCTCCCAAACCACTGGTAATTGCGGAAAGATATAGGTTCCACAAAAGAGACCAGAAAGAAGATGAAACAGCTTTACAATTTGTAGCAACTTTGAAAAACCTTGCAGAACACTGTGAATTTAAGGAGATATTAAATGACGCCCTTCGTGACAGGTTAGTGTGTGGCCTGCACAGTGAAGCTATACGGAAGTGCCTATTGACAGAGGCTCAGCTTACCTTACCGAAGGCTGTGGATATTGCGGTCACCATGGAACTGGCAACAAAGGAGGCGCAATACATCGGTGCATCCCCTAGGGTGCACAAGGTGTCACAAGAACCTTCCAGCAAAACTGTGTGGAGTCAGGAATGTTACCGCTGTGGTGAGCCGGGTTACCAGGCATCAGAATGCTGGTGTCAGGACCTGGTGTGTCGACACTGGGACAAAAAGGGACACACTGAGTGTGCCTGTAAACAAAAGAAAAAGAGGCCTGTGGTCTGGCTGACCAAAAAGGGAAATCTGCATACCCTAGAGCAGACCCAGGAAGACCAAGGTGACACCTCATCACAAGAAGAAGTGCCACTCCACATTTTGTCTTTGGCAGTGGGCTCACATGAATACTGGGTTGTTGGATGGCAAACCTATATGCATGGAACTGGACACCAGTGCAGCCATCTCGCTGGTCTCCCAGACTGTGTATAAAGAAAAGCTACAGCATCTTCCACTTAAGGTAACAAAAACAGTTCTGAAGACATATACGAAAGAAGCTGTGCCCATGTTGGGCACTACTGATATTAAGGTGGAGCTCAATGGACAGGCTGCTAAATTGCCACTGTTTGTGGTGAGAGGTAATTACCAAGCCTTAACGGGTAGGTCTTGGCTTAGGAAGATCCAGCTGAACTGGGCAGAAGTGCACCGAAAGACTAAAGAAGAAACCAGTCTGCCCGCTATACTAAGGGAACATGCTGCTGTTTTTGGAGAGGATCTGAGAAGTATGAAGGGAATCACTGTGACATTGAACATTAAACCTGACAGTCAACCAAAATATCTGAAAGCCAGAACTGTGCCATATGCCATCAGGCTAAAGGTTGAAGTGGACCTGGAGTGCCTGGTCACAAATGGAGTCCTAAGACCAGTTACCCATAGCCCATGGGCAACTCCTATCGTTCCAATAGTGAAGAAAGATGGCTCCCTCCAGATTTGCGGTGATTTTAAAGTCACTGTCAACCCAGTGTTGTGAGCAATACCTGCTTCGCCGCATCGATGACCTCTTCACAGACCTGGCTGGGGAACAAAAGTTCAGTAAGATTGATCTAAGTATTTACAGATGCACGTCGATGAAAAGTCCCAAGAGTTGTTGACTACTGTGACGAATAAGGGGCTTTATTGATACTGTTGTCTACCCTTTGGAATAACGTCTGCTCCTGTTCTGTTCCAGAGGGCTATGGATCAGATCTTGTTTGGCTTGCCATGAGTCCAGTGCTATCTGGACAACATCCTGGTCACTGGAAGGAATGAGGAGGATCACCTAAAGAATTTAGAGGCTACCCTACAAAGACTGGAAGAGTATGGCCTGTGAGTCCGCAAAGACAAGTGTGAATTCTTCCAGCCCTCTGTTAAATATTTGGGATGCATCATTGATGCTACAGGTCTTCGTAAGGCCCCTGCAAAAGTTAAGGCTATTGTGGAGGCTCCCTCTCCTCGAAATGTTAGCCAGCTTCGCCTGTTTCTAGGTCTATTAAACTATTATGAAAAGTTCATTTCACAGTTAGTCACACTGCTAAAACCACTTCACGAACTCCTTGGGCAGAACAAGTCCTGGAAGTGGACTGAAGCCTGTGATGTTGCATTTAACAAAGCTAAGGATGCATTGCTAAATTCTGAAGTCCTGACGCACTTTGATCCATCCTTACCCCTACAGTTGGCCTGCAATGCCTCCCCTTATGGAGTGGGAGCAGCCGTGTCACACATTATGCCTTCGGGAGAAGAGAGACCTATTGCTTTTGCTTCATGCACTGTAAGCAAAGCAGAAACTAACTATGCCCAAATCGAATGTGAGGCATTGGGAATCATTTTCAGAAATTCAGAAGTTTCATCAGTATCTGTTTGGATGAAAGTTTACTCTTCTCACAGACCATCGACCTCTGACTTCAATTTTTGGACCCCACACAGACATTCCCCCATTAGCTGCTAGTCGTATGCAACATTGGGCATTGTTGCTTTCCGCACACACATATGAAATCAAATATCGGAAATCCACTCTGCACGGCAATGTGGATGGTCTCTCAAGGCTGCCTTTGCCAGTAAAACATCAAGATATTGCCCAGAAGGAAATCTTTTACTTTGAACAGGTAGAGAATACACCCATCATCGCTACTCAGGTAAAGAAGGCAACTCGAGTTGACCCAGTATTGTCCCAGTGTATGGACCTGGTGATGCATGGAACATCTCAACGGACCTCTCCGGTCTCACCCAACCTTGTTACCTACGTGTCCAGGAGGATGGAGTTATTGATCCAATCTAGTTGTTTGTTGTGGGGGAGACATGTCATTATTCCACCACCATTGAGATCACAGATGTTAGAACAGCTACATTCCGGTCACTGTGGAATAGTGCACATGAAGGAAATTGCATGAAGCGATTTTTGGTGGCCTGGATTGGGCAGTGCTATTGAAGAGAAGGCAAGAGCTTGTATGTCATTTCAGGGTGTGAAGAATGCACCCCAGTGGGCACCCCTACACCCATGGGACTGGCCTGAAAACCCGTGGCAACGTATTCACGTTGACTTCGCTGGCCCACTTGAAGGAAGCATGTTTTTGGGGGTGGTAGATGCCCATTCTAAATGGCCAGAAGTCTCTATAATGCAGTCTACTACTGCAGAGAGTACTATCCAAAAACTATGGGGTTTCTCTAGTCACTTTGGTCTGCCAGAACAACTTGTGAGTGACAACAGAGCGCAGTTTGTCTCTCAGGAGTTTCAAAATTTTATGAAGGCAAATGGGATACACCACATCAATTCAGCACCATGTCATCCATCCACCAATGGATTAGCTGAAGATTTGTGCAGACAATGAAACAAGCTTTGAAGTTGGCAAGGGGACAATTATTCATTCAAAAGTGTCTGGGCACCTTCTTACTATCCTACAGAAACATAGCTCATGCTACGACCAAGGCATCCCCGGCCTTTCTAATGATGGGACGACAGCTGTGCACTTGCTTTGATCTGCTGAAACCTTCTGAACCCCAACAAATTGTGCAACGTCAGCAGCAAGATCAAGTCATTCGGCGCGAACCCAGAGCAAAATACCAAACCTTTAGCTCGGGACAGCTGGTTTTGTCTCGGAATTATACTTCTGGAGCTAAATGGGTCCCTGCCACTGTCCTCGCTCAAACAGGGCCTGTTTCCTACACAGTCCAGACTGCAGAGGATCTCACCTGGCGGCGACATGTAGATCAGCTGCTGCCAGGTCATGCCAGTCCTCAGGGCAAATCTTCAGTTCGGTTGCCTGACTTCACCACTTCCGGCGAGACACCGAATCAAGTCACCTGTTCCTGAATTTCCCCCTCCATTACTGCTGGTGGCAGAAATACCCCCCTGCCCAGAATGAGCTGATACCACATACTCACCCATTCGCCTTGCAAACCCTGAGCCCATTGTCAGGCCTGCGCCCAAGACATTTTTGGGAGCAACAACACCAGAAGTCCGCTGTAATCCACCTAGAGACAGAAGGCCTCCTCAAAGGCTGTATCTTTAGCTAGGGTGAACCCATGGTTCTGGGGCAAAATAATCCCCGGGATTTAACCAGGAACAGAGGCAGTCTACCCTCCTTCTCTAGTTTAGTGTTTGTTTTATTTAGGGGGGAGGAATATGTTGTGTATTTGGTTGTTGTGGTAATAGAACCTTGTTGTTGCTATGGCAACTGAGTTAGATTATTAGGGGATAGCCCAGCCAGTTTTGGGTGGTTTTGGTTAGTTCAGTGTATGGCAATAAATGGCTGCTTTTAAGGTTTACAGCTCTCTGTGTCTCCAGTGATTTCTTCCTAAAACTGTTGCCCCCAGGGATGTAACACTCCCAGAGGCAGACTGTTTGAACCAGTGAGAAAGATCAGAAGACTGAGGGGTCCTGTGTGACATATTTCCACGAGCAACTATTCTTTTCTATCTTATTCTACATAGGTGTGTATCTCATACTCATCATCATAGTATTTGAATGCCTTCCAGTTGTGCAGTAAGTCGTGTCAGAGAGCCCCCAAGGCAGTGGGGACTAGATACACTGGAGTTGATGCAGGCATGTGTAAGTCACACTTCTCTGCCTCCTGTGCCCCATTCACCTCTGGAGAGGGCCAGCAGTTATGGACGGGATGTGATGAAGCCATGCTGCCCTGCCCAAGCACTTTCTGCCCAGCACTGCCCAACATTTCCCAGGTACAAGGGTCACCTAGTGTTCCTGTAACCCGTCCCTGCTTCCGAATGGACATTCTACCCCAGGGTCCCATAGGCTACCTGACCCTCTCTCTTTTAAATATTCCTTCACTTGCTGTTCTGATGTAAAGGGAGTTGCAACCGCAGCCTCTTCAAACAGGGCCAGGCAGGTTTTAAAGTATTTCAAGAGGGAGGGAGAGGTGTGTTCTGAGCACTGGACAAGAAGCAATGCTCTGGATTGGAATCTGACATGGACTTCCAATGTGGGCTCATCTTGCAGGGTTTCCCTCCCCATGGAGGTACTATTCTGCTGTCTTCTAGGGGTACTATAAGGATTAATCAGTGAATGTTTCTACAATGATTTGAATGTGAGAAATATATAAGGGCTGAGTAGTGAAGTGACACACCCTTGCTTCTCAGCACCTCAGCAGGAGTTGCTGGACCTGATTCTGCTCTCGCCTCGGTGGAAATCAGAAATTGCTCCACTGAGACCAGCAGATTTACACTGGTGTAAAAGTGGAGTGAGATCAGACACAATGTCATTGTTTCTTTAACTGGATTTAATACCAAACTTCCTGTTCTCTGCAGCATCTGATCTTCTTTAGCAAAAGTTCTGGATCACACTTAAATAATAATCCCACTTAGCACTTGACACATTTTCAAAACACTTGACAAACATGAGCTAATTCATCTTTGAAAACAAGTGTCGAGTTTGCTGAATCCGGCGCGGCAACAGAAATAACACAGAAGCCACAATCGTCTTAGTGCCAAACATCAGCTCATCAGGATTAACGCCATTATAGTAAACAACAGACAAAATATCAGGGATTATGCTGTGATTCTAAAGTGTTTTACATTGGGACTGGGAGCAGTATTAGTGTGAAAAAAGACATACTTGGCAATAAAAAAAACAAGTGATTCCAATTATGTTAACTGCTATGATATAGGGAAGAAACCTGAATTGACCGAGGCATGGGCTAGAATGAGGCTATCTAGACTTCTGAGCATGGAGACCTCTGTTTTGCTTGCCTGCATTTGGGTTCCAAGATCTCACACTTCTGACCACACCACCCTGACGCAATCCTTTGTACCAATCTTTTGTAAATATACCATCTGGTTAGAGTGGAAGTAATATTCCTCCTCTCTGTTGCTCATGAAAACTAAATGCCTGCATTCTAATGCTCACTGCACTCCTTCGTCTCTCTCCATTTGTACGACTTAAAGAGATGCAGGCACTTTACAGGCAGACATAGTGTTACGTTGTTATTTGGTGTACCCTGTACCAGTTCATGATGCTTGACAAAACACAGAAAAGATCCAGTCCCTGCACTGTGAAGCTTGCACTGCTACTGCAGAAATGCAATGTGTGAGACAACGGTACAGCTGCAAGGAGGCTGGGGAGACAACACTGGTGAGATCAACAGAGAGAGCTTCACGAAAGGGGCGGATCTGAAGGTGAAGGAGAGAAAGAGTACATGGAGCCTGATCTGAAGCCCACTGAAATTGATGGCTCTTGGTACATGGAGACTTGGGGATGTTCCAAAAGAAGCCATGAAGTTGAAGCTGGGGAAAGGCATCATTTGCCATGCTGACTATGATACAGCTGCTGTTCAAGGAACAAAATGACCATACTGACTCTTCTGCGATTACTACTACTAAGGGCAATACAGAAGTGGTAGAAAGGAAAAACAAACAAAGAGCCAGGCCCCTCGTGGCATAAAGCTATCAATATTGGTGGCAAAACAACAATGGATTATACTTTGGAGACTTCTATGAAGCCAGACAAAGCTCCTTAGATTTTTTTTAAAAAAGAAGAGATTTAGGTTCTGATGTTCTCTGCTGCTCATTTTCAAACCTATATATTATTAAACCGGCTCAGAAAATGACCTTTTTGATGCATCTTTCAAAGTAAGCCTAGCATTTTTGTGGGCAACTGTTATGAAAATGGCTGTACTGATGGGTAAGACATCTGATTTTAGAGTTATCGTTAATGAAGCTGCCTAAGGTGCAGATCCACTTTGTCACGAGGAGCTTCCAATAGAAATCTCAGCAAGAGCTCCAAGAGCCAAGAGTACTCTTTCTTTTTCACACATCATTGCTAGTAATAAGGGTCCTTCAAGGCAAGGGGAGGCCTCAGTTGCTATCAGACTATGTCCTCTGTGACACTGGTGCAGTCCCATTGTCTTCATTAGATTTGCACAGGCATAATTGACTGGAGCTTGGTGAGCAAGTCTATTGATGCATGGAAAGGAATAGAAAGCAGCTCATTCTTGTGAGTGGTGTTGGGGCCATAAGGATGAATTAAAAGGAGAAAAGAATCTGAAGAGACACAAGAGGCAGCTAACAAAGGATCATTCTTATACAGCCATTATCAGTGAGGAAGTTTATTTTAGGCATCATGGTAGAAAGGGTTTCAGTCCTATGAATCATAGAATCATAGAATATCAGGGTTGGAAGGGACCTCAGGAGGTCATCTAGTCCAACCCCCTGCTCAAAGCAGGACCAATCCCCAACTAAATCATCCCAGCTAGGGCTTTGTCAAGCCTGACTTGGGTCATTTCAAATTAACCTGGGCAAAAGGAGGCTGATGGGACTGCAAAGAGAGAATTCAGCACTTTGCAGGGCAAGGACCTGGGTGCTAAGAAATAGAATACCTTTCGACACTAGAAATCCAACCAAAACCCAAAGAGGTTTGGGTGTCATTCTGGGGAGGAGCCTGGGATGCCATAAGAACAACAGAGGAGGGATATTACTAAGTTAGGTATGGAATCCAGTTCATTTTCAGTCAAAGCACTTGCATCTTTGTCATAAATATAAAGGGAAGGGTAAACATCTTTAAATCCCTCCTGGCCAGAGGAAAAACCCTTTCACTTGTAAAGGGTTAAGAAGCTAGGATAACCTCGCTGGCACCTGACCAAAATGACCAATGAGGGGACAAGATACTTTCAAAGCTGGAGGGGGGGGGGGAGAAACAAAGGGTTTTCTCTGTCTGTGTGTTGCTTTTGCTGGGACCAGAGCAGGAATGCAGGTCAGAACTCCTGTAAAGAGTTAATAAGCAATCTAGTTAGATATGCGTTAGAGTCTGTTTTGTTTAAATGGCTGATAAAATAAGTTGTGCTGGATGGAATGTATATTCCTGTTTTTGTGTCTTTTTGTAACTTAAGGTTTTGCCCAGAGGAATTCTCTATGTTTTGAATCTGCCCTGTAAGGTATTTACCATCCTGATTTTACAGAGGTGATTCTTTTACTTTTTCTTCAATTAAAATTCTTCTTTTAAGAACCTGATTGCTTTTTCATTGTTTTTAAGATCCAAGGGTTTGGGTCTGTGTTCACTTAGGCAAATTGGTGAGGATTTTTATCAAGCCTTCCCCAGGAAAGGGGATGTAGGGTTTGGGAGGATTTTGCGGGGGGAAAGACATTTCCAAGCAGGCTCTTTCCCAGTTATGTTTGTTAGACACTTGGTGGTGGCAGCAATAAAGTCCAGGGACAAAAGGTAAAATAGTTTGTACCTTTGGTACATTTGAACCTAAGCTGGAAAAATAAGCTTAGGGGGTTTTCATGCAGAAAACTAGAGTTCAGAGTGGGGAAGGAACCTTGACAATCATGTTTCTCTGTCACTTTCAAAGATCCCAAAGCAGAATGAGACAGAGAAGTTGGCGTTTCTATGGGGCCATTTTGCTGCTCCTTTAGGGCCTCCTAAGGGAACATTCTGGAGGAGTTTGGTTTGAAAGCATTCAGTTAGACAATTGAAACAGCATAATCTTTCTTCCAGGAACCAGAAATATGTTCCCCTGAAACAAAACAGGCCCTTGCCTCCAGCTGGCAAAATATCACAGCTGTCATCTTGATGCCCTGAATTTCATTTATTCTCCTTCTAAATTGCACAGGTATGAGAAAGTGTCAGCAGCAAAGATGCAGGAGTTCAGATGCATACAGGCTGCTTTAGAGTTACCACACACAATTATAGGGTAGTCACAATGGTACACTGGGGAAATGGACATTTAGAAAACTTGATGGCATGAGGGGGAGATTTTCCCCATGACATTGAATGTACAGTCATTCTTATTAAGCATCATGGCCATCGCACAATTCTGTGTAGGCCTTGTCTGAATTCAACTTTTTTATTTTAATGAACTCGTTCCCAATACGATCTTTTAAAAGTGTCCTTCCTCCAACTCAATGCATCTCTGTAATTATTTGAATGGGCTGGTTCCTGGAAGAAAGACTGTGCTGTTTCAATTGTCTAGCTATATCATTGATGTCTTGCATGGGAAAATCCAGACCCTTGTCCCCACAGCTATAGTGGGAGCTGGTTATCTATTTCCCCATGTCTTCTGGTGTCAGGCTTAAAATGGGAGCCTCTGTGAATGATCTTTTTTGGACTGATTTGGTCACAGACACAAAGGCAGCTGTGGTAGGTGTAAAAAACACAATCATTTTCTCACAAAAAATACATGGAAAAACCTTTGTGTAGAAGATTTATCATGTTTGGACAAAGCTCAGGATAGTTTCTGGGTACCCTTTAATGCATTACAATCTCATTTAGGTTATGAGTTCTGCCTAGAAAATAGGAAAGCTTCTTAGTCAACACAGACTGCAATGTGATTAGTTTCTGGTCTTTTCAACACTGTAGCATCCTCGCTGCATACTTAAACCATACTACTTTGTTTCCTGATACGGGCTAGGAACTGCTTTCAGAGAATGCAAGATTCATTTCCAATTCTTTGCTCAAATAACCTTGAGTCTTTCAAATTTCAATGTTCTCCAAAAAAACCCCGCCCCCTCCAGTTCCTTATCTTGGCCTGAGGAGTTAATGGTATACATTTGATTGAAGAAGACAAGTGGATCTTAGTATGATGCATTATGTCATTTAAGAAAAGTCACAGCCTGGTTACAGTTGATAATCTCCCTCTGATTTCATTAAGCCCCAATTTAGCACTTGAAAACAACCAGCTAAGTGGATGCAGCCAGTTCACCCATTCAAAAGTAATTCAGCCAGACAATAAGGTGAGCATAAAATGAGATCAGTTTCAAGGAAACCCACCAGCAAATGCTCAGAAGGACGTATCCTGCACTCTTGTTGCAGCTGTTCTTGAATCCCTCTCTCTAAGCGCCTTCCTGTAGCATGACTCTGGTAAATAAATGTATGTATAAGAGCAGATTGTGGAGCTGTGTAGGGGAGCAATCTGTGGGTTCCCATCCACACCTCACCCAAATACTCCATTATGGACAGCCACTTTGGGAGACTGCAAGTAGGATTGGAAACGCCCCCCCCCCCCAGTGCAGTGCCCACCTCCCTGTGTAGTCCAGGAGCAGGATAGAACTGCAACCTGCTCCTATGTGGATCCTGGGGGAAGGGACACTCATAGAATCATAGAATCATAGAATATCAGGGTTGGAAGGGACCCCAGAAGGTCATCTAGTCCAACCCCCTGCTCAAAGCAGGACCAATTCCCAGTTAAATCATCCCAGCCAGGGCTTTGTCAAGCCTGACCTTAAAAACCTCTAAGGAAGGAGATTCTACCACCTCCCTAGGTAACGCATTCCAGTGTTTCACCACCCTCATAGTGAAAAAGTTTTTCCTAATATCCAATCTAAACCTCCCCCACTGCAGCTTGAGACCATTACTCCTCGTTCTGTCATCTGATACCATTGAGAACTCCTCTGTATGTGGGGAGAATTCTGCTTCCCCCTCCACCCTCTTTCTTCTGCAGAGATCCCCAGTGCCCAGCCCAGTTACAGGGGCTGCTGTGCCCAGCTATGACTGTGTGTGTGAGAGAGTTTCATCACTGGGGCAGACAGCGGGTGTTTGCACTCAGCACGGCTCAGTGCCTTCCGGGGGGTGAACAGGGAGAGGCAGCTGCTATGCACCCTATTAGAAGGGTGTAGTTTACACTTCTCTGTATGCCTTGCCAGCTTCATTGACCTCTGTGGAAGAGTCATCCCCCTCCTCTTCTCTGCCCTTCTGGGAAAGGCTAGCACCAAAGGAGGTGCTGTCTCTGAGCAGCTCTGGAATTCAGCCGGGCATGAGGGTTGCAGCTCCGGCCAGCCCCTGGACACAATGGCAGGTTCTTTATGGCTGTTTGACATCAAGGGCATTGGCATCATGCAGCAAAGAGACTCTTCACCAGCTTGGGACTAGGCTCGGGGAGGAGATTGGGGACGAGGAAATAAAGGAGCCAGGTGGCTCCCCTGGAGGGATGAGGGACATGGAAATGGCAGGCAGGGTCCCTCTCTTTCTCCCTTCACTCCCTAGAGGGGAAGGGAACCAGTAGGGGGAACAGATCTTCCCATAAAGGGCTGATGGGGGTCTCCCCTAGCTTAGATATTCCTTCTCCCCTTAGATGTGGATGCTGCTTCACCTACTAGCAGGAAGTCAGGGATCCCAGAAACTCCCCAAGCACATGCCAGTTCCAAATAAAAAGAACCACAGATATAGTGCTCCCTGTTTATCCAAATGGCCTGGGGACATCTGAGACTTTTGGATAACTGGGCATTCAGATTAACAGAAGTGCTATTAATTAACATAGGGCTACATGGGGGACACCCTGTGGATTTGGATAACTAGGATATTTGGCTAAAGGGAATTTGGATAACTGGAATTATACTGTATTTTTACAGTTTCATGATTTTAGAGGCCCTGACTCAGAAGTTTTGAGCATTTAGACACAGGGAAAGTCCTCTAGAGGTCTGACAATGCAGGCTCTGGTGACGGATGATGTGTGCCATAGGGGTTAACAGTGGAGAACACCCATGCAGAATTTTTCCCTACAATATATTTATTAGTGAATATATTTCTTTCTAAGTTGAGAGAGGCTCCAGCCTTAAAGTATTTATCTGGATTTCAGCTGGGAATTTGATTTGGCCCATTATAAAGACAGGGACTGATTACGATTCAGGTCTGCATTCAGATTTTGAATTAACTGCTCATGCTGAGGGATGTTTGGAGCTGTATTTCCTCCTAAATATAATGATGCTTACCTGGGACAGGAGCTGTCCTTGTGTTGTAGGTTTGTGTAGTGCCTAGGGCCACTGGGCCCTGATCTCTGATTGGGATCCTTAGCCATTAATTCAATAGAAATATAATAATTAATAATAAATACCTACTTAACATGGGTGTTAGGAAGCTAAATTAATTAATTAATGTTTGTTAAACCCTATGAAATTTTAGATTAAAACAGGTAGATGCTATAAATGCAATGCATTGTTAGGGCCCAAAAACACAGATGACACCTTTGTAATCCAAGCTAAAGGCTATTAACAATCCTCTCATTACCAGATTGCACTTCATGCAGGAACATAAACAAGGCTTCGGCAAGCAACAAAAAGAGCCCAACACAGCCACAGCATGGCATGTCTCAATCCCAAGCAAGTAAGTAAGAAAGTAAGAAAGCATGCTCTGCTAATGCTCTGCTAATCCACTGCCTTGGAGCAGAAGGGCAGCATATATTTTACACTTTTCTCCTTGCAGACGATAAATATGAAACTGCACTCACTGCATTAAAGAATTTTTTTGTGCCAAAAGTGAATATAGTAGCTAATCGCTACAGATTTTGCCAGCGTGAGCAGAAACCAGGGGAAACTATAATGCAGTATATTGCTTCCCTGAGGAGTCTGATTGTAATTTGTGACTTTGGGAATATGGCAGATGAGATGATTAGAGACCAGCTCATTGAGAAAACAACAATGCTTCATGTAAGAGAATGCTTACTTCTAGAACCACAATTTACACTAGAAAAAGCAATAACCATTGCTACTCAGATTGAGTCAGCTACAGCTGAAGCCAAAATAATGAGCATGGATACAGGAGGCACAGTCCAGGCTGTGACTCCTTTGCAGAAAAGTTCACCACCACTGCAGACACACAATTGCAAGAGGAAAACTAATGAAAACCCACCTAATCAGCAAATTCAAAATACAGTAAAAGCATGCTTTCGCTGTGGATCCCCACAACACCTTGCAAGTTACGGCAAAAGTAGCTCAGTGCAATCACTGGAAATAGATTAGACATTTTGCTAAAGTATGTCGCAGTAGCCAGTTCAATCAACAGGTGCATGCAGTTACAATACCAGATGTTACTGTGCTGAGTGTGGACAAAATCACTACTGCACATATTCCAGAACAGATAAAGTGCACTGTAAATGTTTCTGCCATACCCTCAGGCAAACCACACTCTATTCAGCTAATGTTGGACACTGGCTCAGCAGTATCTATACTAGCTGATTCCATCTATCTGAATTACTTTAAAGATGTGCCTCTTACTGAACCCAAACTTCACTTGGTGTGCTATTTGAAAAACCATATGCCAGTACACGGCTGCCTGCCAATAATAGTTACTTTTGGTGATTGCTGTGTAAGTGCAAAGTTCTACATTGTCCACAAAGGCACTCCTATCCTTGGCAGAGATTTATTGGCTGCTTTAAATCTCAGGGTAGTTAATGGACGAATTGATCTTCCTCAGCAAAGCACTCTTGCCATACACAACCACTTTCAGCTGGGACCCAACACCAGGTTGAGGAGAAACTCGGCTGTGCTTATGGGTTTCTGCATAAAGTTAAAATGTGGAATAATGTGATGCCTGTACGACAGAAGTTACAGCACTTACCATTTTCAGTTAGGGAAGCTGTTTCAGAGGAACTTAGAAAACTTGTTCAAAAGGACATTATGGAAGAGATCGACTCCTCGGAATGGGTTTCACCTATAGTAGTGACGCAGAAGAAGGGTGGAGGCATTCACCTTTGTGTGGACTTAAGGGAGCCAAATAAAGCTATTGTGATTGATAGCCATCCTCTTCTTCACATAGAAGAAGTATTTGCAGAACTCTGTGAAGCAAAGATGTTTTCTACTCTTGATTTGCAAAGCGCATACCACCAGGTTATGTTGCATGAAGATAGCAGAGACCTCACAGCATTTATTACACATGAGGGACTATTTCGTTTTAAACGTGTTCCATATGGTCTTGCATCTGCCCCAAGTGCCTTTCAAAAAATGATGTCATTGATTCTGAAGAATCAACATGGAGTTCAGTGCTATCTGGATGGTATTATCGTGTTTGGAAATACTTCTGAGGAGCATGACAATAACCTGCAGTCTGTACTAAACTGCATCAGTGCAGCAGGCCTCCAGCTCAATAGGTCCAAATGCAAATTTAGACAAACTGAACTCTCCTTTCTGGGGCATACAATTTCACAGAGCGGACTAAAACCTGATCCAGATTATATCCTGGAAATTTCAAATGCTCCTCCTCCAACAGATTTGCAAACCTTATGTTCCTTCTGGGGTCTTACCTCCTGGTATGCAAAATTCATTCCCAATTATGCTTCTGTCATTGAACCATTATGGGAATTACTATGGAGAAGTTCAACCTTAATGTGGACAACGGATGCACAAGCTAGTTTCAAAACGGTGAAAGACTTGATTGTACATAGTCCAGTACTTGCACTATTCAGTCCTGCATTGCCCACAATTGTAACTACTGATGCTTCTGATTATGGACTTGGGGCTGTTCTCACACAAGTGCATGAGGACAACACAGAGAGGACTGTTGCATTTGCTTCAAGGACACTACGTAATGCTGAGAGAAAATATTCTACGGTCGAAAAAGAATCACTTGCTTGTGTCTGGGCTACTGAAAAATGGAGAACTTACCTGTGGGGCCGCACGTTCAGATTGCGCACAGACCACAGCCCTTTGATGACATTGCTCACCACAAAAGGACTGGGAAGAGCAGGATACCGTATTGCTCGATGGTCTGCAAGACTACTCTCTTTCAATTATGAACTGGAATATAAGCCTGGAAACCAAAATGTGGTCGCTGATTGCCTTTCTCGCCTGCCATTGCCTTCACCAGATGGTCCACCGGGGGATGAGGATGTAGCGGTTGCACTTATTAAAAGCACTCTCACTGCAGCTACAAGAGAAGAATTTCAAGCTGCTTGTTCAGTGTGTCCAATTCAACAAAAACTACGGGAATTTCTGACAAAGAGATGGCCCAGTCACCCTAAAAACTTTGACCCAGTTTTGCTGCCTTATTTCAGAGTTCGGGATGAACTTTCTTTGTTTGATGGCTGTGTGCTATGAGGTACACACCGGCTCCTTGTGCCAGAGGAATTACAGTCAAAACTCATACACCTGGCGCACGATTCTCATCAAGGAGTTATCCAAACCAAACAACGACTATGGGATCTGTATTGGTGGCCAGGGTTGGACTCTCAAACTGAAGTACTCATAAAATCCTGTGTCACTTGCCAAATGCATGATAAGACAGCAGTGACATGTACCCCTCTATTACAGCCTGTTCCTCTTCCTGAATCTGCATGAGAAAAAGTGGCAATTGACATTGTAGGACCCTTTGATACTGCTCCAATTGACTGCCGTTATGCCATCACTTTAATAGACTATTTCAGTAAATGGCCTGAGGTAGCGTTTACATCACAAATCTCTTCTGCTACAGTAATTAAGTTCCTCTCTTCAGTTTTTAGCAGGAAAGGTAACCCCAAAGAACTGGTTTCAGATAATGGTAGTCAATTTACTTCCCTGGAGTTTGAAACTTTTCTAGCACAGAGGAACATTTTACACAGAAGGTCATCCCTATATTACCCTCAAGCCAACGGGGAAATCGAACAGTTTAACAGAAGTTTGAAAGAGAGTTTGCAAACGGCTAAACTGGAAGGGCAATTGTGGATACCCTTTACTACTGATTTCTTGCAAGCATACTAGGCTATACGACATGCCACAACGCAAAGATCAACCCCAGAGTTACTGCATGGGAAACAGATGAATACTAAACTGAACAGTGCTTTGGATTGTTAAAGGCACGACCTAATGCCCCAAATGAGGATGATGTGAAAAACACAGTTGAACAGAACCAAGCAAAGTCTAAGGCTTTCACAGACAAGTGGCGGGGTGCTAAGGAACTAAAGTTTGAGTGTGGTTCCCTCATTAGAATACGAAAACCTGGAATTGTACGCAAAGGGGACCATAAACTCACAGCTCCTCTTAAAATCATAGTGAAGAAGGGACCTTACACCTATCGACTTTCTGATGGGCAGGTATGGAATGCTTCTTATCTTGCACCTGTCTATGCACCAACAAGAGATTATGCCAACAATCAGTCTGCATTGGATGACTTCACCGTCGTACCAACACAACAAGACATTGCACTGGAACTGGGGCTTGAGAGACGTCCTGTCACACCCAGATGACCAGCTGTCTGGACTAGAGACTATGTTATGTAGTATCTACAGTGTTTTCAGTGTAATATTTCTGCCATATTTCAGTGTAGTGTCTTGTTTCATATTTGTTCCTGTGGTTAGAACAACAATGTTTATTTTAATTGGGAGAGTTTCTTAAGAGAGGAGGGAATGTGGTGTTTAGATGTTGCTTGTAACTATTAGAATTGGGAGCACTGGCTGTTGGGAGTCTGAAAGGACAGGAAGGAGGGGGGAGGAGTTGAGGGGCTGGGAGAGAGCTACAGAGGGTGCAGCAGCAGCTTGGTAAAGAGGTTTCCACTTTGAAAATAAAGTCCTGTTGAAGCTTGTTAGTACCTTGCCTGGTTGATACAACAGTATGATACAAAACCCATTGGAACCAACGGAAGCCATTCCATTTACTCCAGCAAGCTTTGGATCAGGCCCAAAGTCATGCTGCAGACAGTGCTCCCCTGGATTCTGGCAGGGTGGCATTCTCCTTTTTCTCCTGGAGGGGTCAGGGACATGGAGGTGGTAGATGAGGAACAATGGTGGGGTGATGGAAGCTGGTATTGCCGAACCTACTCTGGGGTTAGAAAAAGAATTTCAATCTCTGGGCCCGTCAGGCCAGCATTTAATGTATGTGAAGAAGCCACTGACATGACTAACAGCACTGAGGAGTCACAAAAGATTTCATAGTGTATAACAGGGATTACACAAGGTGAGACGTGAAGAGAAGGAGAGAGGGAAAGACGATGTGCTGAAATGGGGGTAGGAAAGAAGAGTGAGGTAGAAAATGAAATTAAAATCAAATCTTTTTTTTTACATATTTTTATTTAGCTGTTAAAAATTCTGCTGCATGGATGAAATTCATCCATGTGGAATGGCCCTGTTCCACACTTAACTCTAGAACTGGGTGTAGGGGGGAAACATTTTGATTTTTTTTAAATTTTGTTCTTGATTTCTAATATTTGTTAAAATAGATATTTGCTATTTTGACAATTTTTGATCAGCTCTGTAGTTGGTGGGAGATTAGGCAAACAATTAATTGGAATTTTTTATTCCTCTTCAAACTTCAAAATTCCATTGAAATTTCAAAATTGTTACCGGCTTTACTTTATTCCCACTTCAACCCGGTGGCTGCGATCCTGCAAAAACTTAAGTGATGAGGTATTTCCAGTAGAGATAAGGAGGTGTTAGTACCGTTATACAAGGTACTGGTGAGACTTCATCTGGAATACTGTGTGCAGTTCTGGTGTCCCATGTTTAAGAAGGATGAATTCAAACTGGAACAGGTACAGAGAAGGGCTGTTAGGATGATCCGAGGAATGGAAAACCTGTCTTATGAAAGGAGAGTCAAGGAGCTTGGCTTGTTTAGCCTAACTAAAAGAAGGCTGAGAGGAGATACGATTGCTCTCTATAAATATATCAGAGGGATAAATACCAGGGAGGGAGAAGAATTATTTAAGCTTAGTACCAATGTGGACACAAGAACAAATGGATATAAACTGGCCATCAGGAAGTTTAGACTTGAAATGAGACGAAGGTTTCTTACCATCAGAGGAGTGAATTCTGGAGCAGCCTTCCAAGAGAAGCAGTGAGGGCAAAAGACATATCTGGCTTCAAGACAAAGCTTGATAAGTTTATGGAGGAGATGATATGATGGGATAGCCTAATTTTGGCAATTAATTGATCTTCGACTACTAGTGGTAAATATGCCCAATGGTCTGTGATGAGATGTTAAATGGGATGGGATCTGAGTTACTACAGAGAATTCTTTCCTGGGTGTCTAGCTGGTGAGTCTTGCCCACATGCTCAGGGTTTAGCTGATCGCCATATTTGGGATTGGGAAGGAATTTTCCCCCAGGGCAGATTGGAAGAGGCCCTGGGGGTTTTTCGCCTTCCTCTGCAGCGTCAGGCATGGGTCACTTGCTGGAGGATTCTCTACACCTTGAAGTCTTTAAACCACTATTTGAGGACTTCAATAGCTCAGACATAATTTAGGGGTTTGTTACAGGAGTTGGTGGCTGAGATTCCGTGGCCTGCATTGTGCAGGTCAGACTAGAAGATCATAATGCTCCCTTCTGACCTTAAAGTCTATGATTCTATGACTTAAGTTATGCACCTGTTGAGGCCCTGATTCCAGAAAGTAGGTATATTCAAGTCCAAGCAAGTGCTTAAATCCATTCCTATTCAGGAAAACACTTAAACATATGCTTAACTTTAAGCACATGGTTAAGTTCCATTGACTTCAGTGGGACTGAATGCTTAATTATGTCCTGAATTGGGCCTATATTTTTGGTCTAGTATCGGGCTGAAGGATATAAATCTGATTTAAGTGGTGGATAAGTCTTGTGCTGGTCCTCTAAAAATGGGTGAATTTCTCCTCAGAAGAATAAAAATCCACTACCATTTCTCAGTTATTTTCCTTTCAGGCATTTTCTTTTGCAAGGCTAATAAATAATCATGACTCTTTTTCACCCTCTTGCATTTTCTCTTTTACAAACATGTGGGCATGAAGGAGTTAACGGTCCTTACGGCAGTAGCTTGTCTTTTGCTAAGAAAGACAAATAAACACTCCATTTTAATGTATAATTTGCATAAGGCTTCCTTTAATTTGTTACTTTCATTATGGCAACAGAATGAAAACAACAGATTACACCAATAAAAAAATATACAGCAATGGCAGTACCCAGAGTCATTACACTGTTAACTGAATTGCATCTTCCTCATGGTAATTATTATTATTTATAAAGAGCCTTGTAAAAACCTCCAACTAGCACATTGGGAACGTTTTCAAACTTTACCAAGGAAAGAATAAAATAGCAAAATGAAAGAGGACTCCAGGAGGGCTTGGAATTGATAATGAAATGCAAAGCAAAGTATAGGTCAGAAGAGACAGGCCAATGCAGACTACTTGTGTTCTTGTCTATAGTCATCCCACCATTATTGTTACCTGTAGTACTGTAGTGCTTGGAGGTTCCATCGGAGACTGACCCAATTGCGCCAGGTGCTGTATGTATGCATTGTAAGACACAGTCCTTGCTCCAAAGAGCTGACAGTCTAGACAGGACAGACAAAGGGTGGGAGAAAGTATGTATAATTGTATAAATGGGGAGCTGTGTCACAGAGGATGAGCGTGAGCCAGGCGTTAGGGCTTTAGCCTGGGAACAGGGAGGCCCAGGTTTAATTCCCTAGTCCTCCAATGGCCTCCTGTGTGACCTTGGACAAGTCACTTAGCCTCTCTGTGCCTAAGTTCCTCATCTATAAAATGAGGATAACAACACAGCCTTACATTGCTATGATTTAAATCAGCAAGCAGGAAACCTCGAATATTTTAAATAATAGATTTTAATCTTGGTTTGCATTTTGTTCTTTTCAGTTATTTTACCGAAAGCAAGTTTCAATCTCATCAGCTGGTATAACCTTTAAAACATGTTGATTTGCAACTAAATATAGCTTTTAGACATCCTTTGGTACTTATTTTTGCTAACCAGGAAGATATCATATATCTATACCCATTTATTTAAGCAATTACATAATTAAACATACATTGATTCAGATTCTAAATTTTTACATTTCTTCTTCTTCTTATGGGGCATCTCCATTGCTGGAGGTTGGCAACCATGTTCTATAGGTTTCTCTGCTAATCTCTTTGTGGATGAACCGCCCTTTTGATCCATCCAGGATTGCACATCATCCATCCATAAGAACATAAGAACGGCCATACTGGGTCAGATCAAAGCTCCATGTAGCTCATTATCCTGTCTTCCGACAGTGGTCAATGCCTGGTGTCCCAGAGGGAATGAACAGAACAGGTAATTTCTCCTCAGAAAAATAAAAATCCACTCCTGTTTCTCAGTTGTTTCCCTTTCAGGGATTTTCTTTTGCAAGGCTAATAAACAACATCCTCTGACAAGGAGTTGCACAGGTTGGCTGTGCATTGTGTGAAAAAACTACTTGCTTTTGTTTTAAACCTACTGCCTATTAATTTCATTTAGTGACCTGTAGTTCCTGTGTTATGAGAAGGAGTAAATAACACTTCTTATTTACTTTCTCCACACCAGTCATGATTTTATAGACCTCTATCATATCCTTCCTTAGTCTTCTCTTTTCCAATCTGAAAAGTCCCAGTCATTAATCGCTCCTAATATGGAAGCCGTTCCACACACCTAATCATTTTTGTTGCCCTTCTCTGTACCTTTTCCAATTTCAGTATATATTTTTTGAGATGGGGCGACCACATCTGTATGCAGTATTCAAGATGTGGGCATACCATGGATTTATATAGAGGCAATATGATATTTTCTGTCTTACTATCTGTCCCTTTCTTAATGATTTCCAACATTCTGTTAGCTTTTTTGTCTGACGCTGCACATTGAGTGGATGTTTTCAGAGAACTATCCACAATGACTCCAAGATTTCTTTCTTGAGTGATAACAGCTAATTTGGACCCCATCATCTTTTATGTATCATTGGGGTTATCTTTTACAATACATATTACTTTGCATTTATCAACACTGAATTTCATCTGCCATTTTGTTGCCCAGTCACGTAGTTTTGTGAGATCCCTTTGTAGCTCTTTGCAGTCTGCTTGGGACCTAACTATCTTGAGAGGTTTTGTATCATCTGCAAATTTTGCCACCTGACTGGCAAGATCCAAGATCTTCTTTTTTTGCCTCATGTTCTTCTGCCATCTACTTTCCTTTCCAGTGCCCATAAACATTCATCTACTGCTGAACCTCTTAAAATGTGTCTGCAAATCAAATCTTTCTTGTCATTAGATCTCTAACTAGCATTTGCTGAGTTCCAATCATCTCCAATATTTTTTTCATTGGTTACATGGTCAATGATATTTTCAGAATGCTTCTATAACACAATGATTCAAAGGATTGTAATGTATTTATTATGTTTTGTAATGTTAGAAAATGGTGAACGACACATTTCTTTACCAGATGATAATTTCTTTACTCAGGATTTGTGTCAAGCAGTGTTTGGATGGCTATTGGAATTCAATTAAAAATGTATAAAAACAGCATTTTAAAATAGTTTTTTATTAATTAAAAAACCCTCTCCCTTAAAGATGTCATATACATAAGCAAATAAAGTTAAGTTTATCAAAATGTGTTTTTCTTTTAAAACTAAGCTATTCATTAAACAGAGGAAATATGAACTGTAAATTAATTGACAGATTGCTTCTGGTCACCATGGGCCCAATTTTCAAAGGTATTTAAATACCTAAAAATGCAGAATAGAAACTGAAAGTACTTGTATTTGGAAAAATCTAAATAGCA
The DNA here is from genome assembly GCF_965140235.1 of Caretta caretta. Lineage (NCBI taxonomy): Eukaryota > Metazoa > Chordata > Testudines > Cheloniidae > Caretta > Caretta caretta. The sequence goes on along the minus strand of NC_134207.1, from coordinate 8,888,182 downwards.
GCATTTGCTCCATTGCAAAGACTGAAAATAATATAGATACTTAATGCAGTGCATGACATCATAACATATTTATAATGCTTGAGATCACCTCAAAAGTTAAATATGCTTTTCCCCTGATGCTGCATAGAATTAAAAAAGGAACTTTTAACTCATTAGAATTTGAGGAGGGCTCCTAGATGCAGCATTATTTATTTAAATTATTTTAATAGATTATCATAAATTAAGACCTTAATATAGGCTGACATAATTTCACATTTAATTGTAAACAGGCCATATTTAAGGCATTTAATTTAAGTTAAAAAATAAATGTTAAAAAATCATTTGAAAAATAATTACAGATTTTTGTATCCACCCTGCTAAGTGACTTGGCCAAGGTCACCTTGTGATTCTATGGCAGAGCCAGGAATTGAATCCAGATCTGCGGCATCCCAGCCGGTGCCTTAAGGTCCACAAGACCAGGTTTCCTCTCTCCCTGGGCTGTGGTATTTTCTATTAGTGTTGCTACTTATCCTTTTGAGATCAAAAGAGGACATTTGTAATGTAACCATCTCAAGTATGTAGACTGTATTATCTAAGTAATAAAAATACTTTGCACTTATATAGTGCTTTCCTTCTGTAGACCTCAAAGCGTTTTATGAAGGGTGTTAGGAATATAGGAATTGTCATGCTAGATCAGACCAGTGGCCCAATTAATCCAATACCTTGTCTCTGACGGTCATAATTACCAGATACTTCAGAAGGAGGCACAAACTCCATAATGCCCCTTTAAGGAATAAACTGCCTATATGGGAAGTTTCTTTCTAGCCCTTGGCTATTAATGCTTACCCTAGTCCCTGAAGCATGAGGAATTACAAACCAATTTTTATGAATTTTTCACCCTATCTAATGTAACAATGGCGATTCTCTTTGTCCATATAAATGTCTAGTCTCATTTTCAAATCTGCCAAGCGTTTAGCTTTCAGGATGTCTAGTGGCAATGTGTTCTGAAGGTAAAGAATGCACTGTGTAACATACGTATTGTTCTCTCCATTTCACAGAGTGGGGGAGAATGAAGGCCCAGAGAAGTCAAATGAACATAAAAACATAGGAACAGCCATACTGAGTCAGATCAGTGGTCCATCTAACCCAGTAACCTATCTTCTGACAGTGGCCAGTGCCAGATGCTTCAGAGGAAATGAACAGAACAGGGCAATTATTGAATGACCCATCCCAGCTTCTGGCAGTCAGAGGCTTAGGGATACCTAGAGAATGGGGTTGCATCACTAACCATCTTGGCTAATAGTCATTGATGGACCCTATCCTCCATTAACATACCTAATTCTTTTTGAACCAAGTTATACTTTTCACCTTCATAACATCCCCTGATTCCACAGGTTGATTCTGTGTTATGTGAAGAACTACTTCCTTATGTTTATTTTAAACCTGCTTCCTATTAATTTCATCGGCTGACCCCTGGTTCTTGTGTTGTGTGAAGAGGTAAATAACACTTCCTTATTCACCACACCATTCATGACTTTATAGACCTCTATCATATCCCCTCGTAGTTGTCTCTTTTCTATGCTGAACAGTCCCGGTCTTCTTAATTTCTCTTCTTCTGGAAGCTGTTCCAGACCCCTAATAATTTTTCTTGCCCTTGTGTCCACTTTTTCTAATTCTAATATATCTTTTTTGAGATGAGGTGACCAGAACTGCACACAATATTCAAGCTGGGGGCATACTGTGGATTTATATAGTGGCACTATGTTACTTTCTGTCTTATTATCTGTCCCTTTGCTAATGGTTCCTAACATTCTGTTAGGTTTTTACTCTGCCACTGCACACTGACTGGATGTTTTCAGAGAACTATTTACAATGACTCCAAGATCTCTTTCTTGAGTCGTAACAGCTAATTTAGACTCCATCATTTTGTATAGGATTATGTTTTCCAATGTGCATTATTTTGCATTTATCAACATTAAATTTCACCTGAAATTTTGTTGCCCAGTCACCCAGTGTTGTGAGATCCCTGACATGACTGCTTACTTCGCTTAAGAGCCTTTGGTGAGGGATATTGTCAAAGGCATTCTGACGGTCCAGGTATATGGGACCACCCTTGTCCACATACTTGTTGATACCTTCAAGGAATTCTATAAGATTGGCGAGGCATGATTTCCCTTTACAAAAGTTGTGTTGATTCTTCCCCAACATATTGTGTTCATCTGTATGTCTGATAATTCTGTTCTTTACTATAGTTTCAATCAATTTGCCTGGTACTGAAATTAGGCTTGCTGGCCTGTAATTGCCATGATCACCTCTGGAGCCTTTAAAAAAAATCAGCAATATGTTAGCTGTCCTCCAGTCATTGGTATACAGGGTGATTTAAGCAATAGGTTACATACAACAGTTAGTAGTTTTGCAATTTCATATTTGATTTCCTTCAGAACTCTTGGGTGAATACCATTTAGTCCTGGTGAGTAATTAATGTTTAATTTATCAATTTGTTCCAAAACCTCTTCTACTGCCACGTCAATCTGGGACAGTTCCTCAGATTTTTACCTAAAAAGAATGGCTCAGGTGTGGGAATCTTCCTCATATCCTCTGAAGGGAAGACCAATGTAAATAATTCATTTAGCTTCTCTGCAACAGCCTTGCACTTCCTTAAGTACTCCGTTAGCAACTCAGTTCTCCAGTGGCCCCACTCATTGTTTGGTAGGCTTCCTGCTTCAGATGTATTTAATTTTTTTTTTTGCTGTTAGTCTTTGAGTCTTTGGCTAGTTGCTCTTCAAATTCTTTTTTGGCCTGCCTAATTATACTTTTACACTTGACTTGCCCAAGTTTATGTTTCTATTTCCTCAATAGAATTTGACTTCCAATTTTTAAAGGGTGTCTTTTTCTCTCTAACTGCCTCTTTTTACTATGTTGTTTAGCCAGGGTGGAAGTTTTTTGGTCCTCTAACTGTTTTTTTTTTATTTTGGGGTAGAGATTTAGTTTAAGCTTCTACTATGGCAGTGGTTCTCAAACTTTTGTACTGGTGACCACTTTCATATAGCAAGCCTCTGACTGTGACCCCCCTTATAAATTAAAAACATCTTTTTATATATTTAACACCATTACAAATGCTGGAGGCAAAGCGGGGTTTGGGGTGGAGGCTGACAGCTGATGACCCTATGACCCCCCATGACCTCCCATGTAATAACCTGGTGACCCCCTGAGGTGTTTTGAAAAGTTTCCTTGCAGCTTGCAGGCATTTCACTCTTGTGACTGGTTCTTTTAATTTCCATTTAACTAGCTTCCTCATTTTTGTGTCGTTCCCTTTTTTGAAGTTAAATGTTACTGTGATGGGTTTCCTTGGTATTTTTCCTCTACAAGGATGTTAAATTTAATTACATTCTGGTCACTATTACCGAGCAGTTCAGTTATATTTATCTTAGACCAAGAGATTTGCCAAAATTCAGAGGTGCTGTGTCAGCTGGTGTTAATGACAAACAGATCAAGGTAAGGGATGTTAAAGTGAGTGTACATTGGTTTAACTTTTACACCCAGAGGACAGAAGACAGGGATATGAGAAGAAAAGCAGAAAATGATCTTGAGGGATATAGTGAAGTACAAACTAAATATGAGTCAACAATGTAATACCATTGCAAAAATAGCGAGCATAATTCTGGGATGTATTAGCATGAGTGTTGTAAGCAGGATATGAGAAGTAATTCTTCCGCTCTACTCAGCACTGATAAGGTCTCAGCCTGTTTACTGTGTCCAGGTCTGGGCACCACACTTCAGGAAAGATGTGGAGAAATTGGAGAAAGTCCAGAGGAGAGCAACAAAAATGATTAAAGGTCTAGAAAACATGACTTATGAGGAAAGATGGAAAAATAGGTTTGTTATGTCTGGAGAGGAGAAGACTGAGGGAGACATGATAACAGTCTTCAGCTATGAAAAAGGTTGCTATAAACAGGAGAGAGATAAATTATTCTCCTTATCCACTGAGAGCAGGTCAAGCAATGGTCTTAAATTGAAGCAATAAAAGGTTGGATTAGACATAAGGAAAAACTTCCTGTCAGGGTAGTTAAGCACCAGAATAAATTGCCTAGGGATGTTGTGGAATCTCCATCATTAGAGGTTTTTAAGAGCAGGTTAGACAAACACCTGTCAGGGATGGTCTAGATAATACTTAGTCCTGCCTCAATGCAGGAGACTGGACTGGATGACCTATCAAGGTCTCTTCCAGTCCTACAGTTCCATGATTCTAAAGGAGGGTTGTCATAAATATAAAGGGAAGGGTAAACCCCTTTGAAATCCCTCCTGGCCAGGGGAAAGCTCCTCTCACCTGTAAAGGGTTAAGAAGCTAAAGGTAACCTCGTTGGCACCTGACCAAAATGACCAATGAGGAGACAAGATACTTTCAAAAGCTGGGAGGAGGGAGAGAAACAAAGGGTCTGTGTGTCTGTCTATAGTCTGTCTTTGTCGGGGATAGACCAGGAATGGAGTCTTAGAACTTTTAGTAAGTAATCTAGCTAGGTATGTGTTAGATTATGATTTCTTTAAATGGCTGAGAAAAGAATTGTGCTGAATAGAATAACTATTTCTGTCTGTGTATCTTTTTTGTAACTTAAGGTTTTGCCTAGAGGGGTTCTCTATGTTTTTGAATCTAATTACCCTGTAAGATATCTACCATCCTGATTTTACAGGGGGGATTTCTTTATTTCTATTTACTTCTATTTTTATTAAAAGTCTTCTTGTAAGAAAACTGAATGCTTTTTCATTGTTCTCAGATCCAAGGGTTTGGGTCTGTGGTCACCTATGCAAATTGGTGAGGCTTTTTATCCAACATTTCCCAGGAAAGGGGGGGTGCAAGTGTTGGGAGGATTGTTCATTGTTCTTAAGATCCAAGGGTCTGGGTCTGTAGTCACCTAGGCAAATTGGTGAGGCTTTTTACCAAACCTTGTCCAGGAAGTGGGGTGCAAGGTTTTGGGAAGTATTTTGGGGGGAAAGACGCGTCCAAACAGCTCTTCCCCAGTAACCAGTATTAGTTTGGTGGTGGTAGCGGCCAATCCAAGGACGACGGGTGGAATATTTTGTACCTTGGGGAAGTTTTGTCCTAAGCTGGTAAAGATAAGCTTAGGAGGTTTTTCATGCAGGTCCCCACATCTGTACCCTAGAGTTCAGAGTGGGGGGGGGGGGACCTTGATATGGTGGCATAGTGGTGGGATTAACCTGAAATCATTTTGAGATCCAGTTGAGATTTTTTGAACTAGAAATACAGATTTTAAAAAGGAATTTTTTTTCCTTTGGAAAGGAAGTCCAGAAAGCAGCTGAAACTGAAAGCAGCTTGTTTTTCTCTGCTTTGTGGCCAAGCAGAGACAAAAGGGGATTATCTTTGTGAATTGCAGGTTTTCTTTGCCTGGAGGCAGGGTACTTAACTCCTGCAGGGAAATTCACAGTCTTCCAACCCAGAGTTTTTTTTTTCTTTTCTTCCTAAAAGTAAATAGGGGGTGTGTGTTCTACCCATTTGCTTTTTCTTTGGGCTGGGTAAGCAGGTTTCCAAGTAGTTGGAGGTTTTTTGCTTTAATTTGGGTCCAGAGCAGAGACAAGGGAATTGTCTTTTTCTGTAGGCTGACAATCACTATCAGAGAATAGGTATTCTATTCCAGCACAGCAAAATTTTACAGCCAAGTTTTGTTTGTTTATTTCTAAACCTCGGGTGTAAAGTTAGTTAAAAACAGAGAGGTTAGAATGACAAAATCCGCGGCTCGACTACAGCTCGAATTAGCCAAATTTCAGGCTGAGGAAAGACAAAGGGAACATGAAAGACAGATAGAACTCATGCGGCTGGAGAAGGAGGTACAGGAGGCTGCCCACAAGAGGGAAATGGAGGCAAGGAAGCATGTGGAGGAGGAGAAGGAAAAAGAGAGGAAGCATGTGGAGGAGAAGGAAAAAGAGAGGAAGCATGTGGAGGAGGTGGAGAGGATAAAGGCCCGGCAGAATATACCAACAAACCCTGGCAATCCTTCTCCAGGTACCACTTCCCATCCCAGAAAGTTCTCCACCTACAAGGCAGGTGATGATACTGAGGCCTTCTTAGAAAACTTCGAAAGGGCCTGCCTTGGGTACAACATCTCTACTGACCAATACATGGTAGAGCTGAGGCCGCAGCTCAGTGGACCCTTAGCTGAGGTGGCAGCTGAAATGCCTAAAGAACACATGAACAAGTATGAACTGTTTAAATCCAAGGCGAGAGTCAGAATGGGGATAACACCCGAGCAGTCTCGTCGGAGGTTCCGAGCCCTAAGGTGGAAACCAGACATGTCATTTACCCGACATGCCTATCACATTGTGAAACATTGGGATGCCTGGATATCAGGAGCAAGTGTTGAATCTCCAGAAAATTTGCCCTTCCATCTAATGCAAATGGAACAATTCTTAGAGGGTGTTCCTGAGGAAATAGAAAGATACATCCTAGATGGGAAACCCAAAACTGTAATCGAGGCAGGAGAGATTGGAGCCAGATGGGTGGAGGTGGCAGAGAAGAAGAAAACTGGTCGCAGTTGGAGCGGAGACCAGAAGGGACCACCCCAGACCACACCCTATTACCGGGGGCCGCCCAAAGCTCCACCTACCTCCCAAAGAACCCTCCAGACCCCTTATCGTCCCACTACCCCGTTCTCCAGCAACCCTCCTCGCCCCAGTGACCCGTCAGCTGGACGATGTTTTAAATGTAACGAGCTGGGGCATGTAAAGGCCAACTGCCCCAAGAACCCCAACAGATTACAGTTCATTGCACCGGAATCACACCAGAGGTCCACAGGCCCAGATACCTCCCAGATACCCTTGGAGCGGAGGGAAACTGTGAGTGTGGGTGGGAAGAAGGTCACCGCGAGGAGGGACATCGGAGCACAAGTGTCAGCTATCCATGCTTCCTTAGTGGACCCCAATTTAATCAACCCAGAGATCCAAGTGACGATTCAACCCTTCAAGTCCAACTCTTTCAATTTGCCTACAGCCAAGTTGCCTGTCCAGTACAAGGGCTGGTCAGGAATGTGGACTTTTGCAGTCTATGATGATTATCCCATCCCCATGCTGTTGGGGGAAGACTTGGCCAATCATGTGAAGCAGGCCAAGAGGGTGGGAACGGTCACCCGCAGCCAGGCTAAACAAGCCGTGAGGCCTAGCTCTGATCCGGAAACTTCTATCAGGACCCGGTCAGAGGTGATGGACCCGGACCCCAGGCCAATGTCTGCAACAGCAGTAGTGGATCCAGTCCCAGAGACCCAGACGGAACCAGTCCCAGAACCGGAACCAGCCGAACAACCAACACCAGACCCCGTGTCAGCACGGAATCCAGTACTTGCAACCTCAACACCAGAGGGCCCCACCGACCCTGAACTGGCAGCAGCCGATAACCCGACACAAGAGGCTCAGCCGGAGCCTGAATCCCAACATAGTGCACCAGCGGAGAGCGGTTCACAGTCAACAGAAACAGCTCCATCCCCTATATCGCTTCCAGAGGGACCAAGCCTAGGTCCACAATCCAATGAGGAACTGATGTCTCCAGCATCAAGGGAACAGTTCCAGACCGAACAGGAAGCAGATGAAAGCCTCCAGAGAGCTTGGACGGTGGCACGGAGCAACCCACCGCCTCTCAGCTCTTCTAATCGATCCAGGTTTGTTGTAGAAAGAGGACTTTTATACAAGGAAACTCTTTCTGGTGGACACCAGGAAGACTGGCATCCTCAGAGACAGTTGGTAGTTCCAACTAAATACCGGGCCAAGCTCTTGAGCTTAGCCCACGATCACCCTAGTGGCCATGCTGGGGTGAACAGGACCAAAGACCGTTTGGGTGGGTCATTCCACTGGGAGGGAATGGGCAAGGATGTTTCTACCTATGTCCAGTCTTGTGAGGTGTGCCAAAGAGTGGGAAAACCCCAAGACCAGGTCAAAGCCCCTCTCCAGCCACTCCCCATCATTGAAGTTCCATTTCAGCGAGTAGCTGTGGATATTCTGGGTCCTTTTCCGAAAAAGACAGCCAGAGGAAAGCAGTACATACTGACTTTCATGGATTTTGCCACCCGATGGCTGGAAGCAGTAGCTCTAAGCAACACCAGGGCTAAAAGTGTGTGCCAGGCACTAGCAGACATTTTGGGTCTGCAAATTGGTGAGGCTTTTTATCCAACATTTCCCAGGAAAGGGGGGGTGCAAGTGTTGGGAGGATTGTTCATTGTTCTTAAGATCCAAGGGTCTGGGTCTGTAGTCCCCTAGGCAAATTGGTGAGGCTTTTTACCAAACCTTGTCCAGGAAGTGGGGTGCAAGGTTTTGGGAAGTATTTTGGGGGGAAAGACGCGTCCAAACAGCTCTTCCCCAGTAACCAGTATTAGTTTGGTGGTGGTAGCGGCCAATCCAAGGACGACGGGTGGAATATTTTGTACCTTGGGGAAGTTTTGACCTAAGCTGGTAAAGATAAGCTTAGGAGGTTTTTCATGCAGGTCCCCACATCTGTACCCTAGAGTTCAGAGTGGGGGGGGGAACCTTGACAAGGGTGCAAGCTATCATGGTGATGAGCATGGTATAAATTCTACTTACGATAGATAGATTAGATAGATAGACATTATTTATTTATATTACTGTCATGCCCATGAGCCCTAGTCATGGACTAAAACTTGCTGTATGAATTTAGATGGCATAAATAGGCCCAAATTCAAAAGTGATAACTTGATCTTGTCAATGTTCAACATTAAACGGTGTTAGACAAGGTGCAGGGTTTGGTACACTGAGACCTCAGCCTGCTTAGAATCATGGAAAAACAGTATTAAAATTCCTTTAAACCTTTTATTAAAGATTGTGACGGGGTGTGCATACCCCGCACTAGGCAAGAAATGGTTAACCCCACTCTATGGGTGGTGGAAGTCCGACCCTTCAGACCATACTGGGCATGCTCCAGTTGCTGCCTCCATATAAAAGGGAGCAGCTCAGCTCATTCTAGGCTGACCATTGAGGAGGGAGAATGCTTGGTGGAGGCTCCAGCCCAGGAGCCACCTCAGCATCTAAATGTGGCAACCAGAGATTCCCAAGGACCAGACTGGAGACGGCCAGCCAACTGGAGCTGGAATCCCAGGGAGCTACCCACACCAAGGAGCTTGGAGGCCCCAATGATGCATAGACCCCAGCTTCTGGACACATGGTAGGAAGTGGCCCAGGAAGGCGGGATGAGTGGTAACTCCCACCCAAGGAAGGTTGGTGTGTTGTGGTAGGATCCCTGATGACTGGGTGGTGATCACACTCATGAATGACAGGGCCCTGGGCTGGGACCCAGTGGAACAGGAAGGGCCCAGGTCCCCCTACCTGGCTGTCACTACCCCTGGGTGGTGGCCTCTGGCCATTAGGCCACACAGCCCTGATCTCCAGGGCAGACCCTGACTCTGAGCACTGGGCCATGCAGTCCTGAACCCAAGGGCAGCCATATTGACTCCAGCCATTGGGCCATGCAGCCCTGAATCCAGGGGGCAGCCACGTAGGTGCTGACTCTGTGGTGTTCCAGCCCTGAAGTACACACAGAAAAATATTTGTGGGTGCTAAGCACCCATTGGCAGCCAGCTCTCCTGCATATCCTCACTCCCAGCACCTCCCGCCTGCTGCAATCAGCTGTTCCACGCCATGCAGGAGGTGCTGGGGGTGGGGGAGGGGAAGAGTGGGGGGGTGCTGGGGGTGGTGGAACTGGGTGGGAAGATGTGGGGAAGAGGTGGGACAGGGGCACAGGGGGGGTGGGAAGAGGCAGGTGGGGCCTTGAAGAAAGGGGTGGAGCTGGGGCAGGGCCTGGGGTGGAGCTGGGGCAGGAAGATGTGGGGGTAGGGGCTTGGCAAAAGGGGTAAAGTGGAGTGGGGTGTGGGGCCTGGGGCTGAGCAGGGGTTGAGAACCCCTGGGAAAAAGAGGAAGCCAGTGCCTCTGGGCAGCCATATTGGCTCTGGCTGTTAGACTGCACAGCCCTTGCCCTAAGGGTAGATATATTGACTCATGCCACTAGGCCGTACACCCCGAATCCCAGGGGCAGCCATATTGACTTTGGCCATTAGCCCACACCATCCTGATCCCCAAGGCAACCATACTGACTCCAGCCAGTGGGTCATCAGATAGACTGTAACCGCAGTGGTATCACAACCCTGACCTGTCCCAAAAGGAGACGGAGTGTGCATACCCTGTGACAAAGATACAGAAAAGAAGAGGGGGAGGTTAAAGCATTTGAAATGTTAAGTATGAAGTAAGGCTTTCCTTGTAACAACATCTCTTGTTCCCATTCCCTTTAGCTGAAGAAAGTTTTTAAAAGGACCCATCCCCCTGCACCCTTTCCATTTGACAGTATTTCAGATAGCAGTAAAGGTAGTGACAGCTGTCCTTCTGGGGAAGAGAAAAAACATTAGCTGAGCTGGGCTGGTCCTGCTGTTGTTGCTGATGCTGTTAAAGTCCATTTCCTAAAAGACAAAACATCTCACAAAAGGGGAAAGCAGAGAACAGCAAAGGTAGAAAATGCAGCTTCTGTCTCTGGTGTTGACTTTCACTTGCAACCTCACAGCTGGAAAAACACAAGCATGGCACACAATCTGATCAGTCACTCCAAGCTCTGACAAATTCGAAACAGCATCGGGCTGTTTAGGGCATTGCTTTTATCTTCCTCTCTGATCACAGGCTCTCAGCAGCACTGCAAAAGATACAGTGTTGGCCAGCTAAGCCAGACCCTAATTAAAAAGAAGGCAAAATGAGAGGGATAGGAAAGACAAGAAACAAAGTTGGGGATGAAAGAGGACACACCAGGTGATGGGGAGGGAAATGACAACAGCTCCCATCCCAGATGGTATTTGGGATGTAGCCAGAGCAGGTGATGGTGCCTGTGACGGGTTGGATCACAAAACCCCCCTTGGGGACTGCCACCTGATATGCCTAGACTACCTTTGAACCTGTTTTCCCTGCCAGCTTGGGACTTCAGTCCCTTGCCTGGTTTGAGCCAGACACGCCTGCCTGCTGCAAACACAGACCCAAGTCTGAACCGCATCCCCCACAAACTGCAGGTTTAACTGAAAACAGCTTAAGAAGTGTTCCTGTCTCCAGCACTCAGATACCCAACTCCCAATGGGATCCAAACCCCAAATAAATCAATCATAAATTATTCACCCCCTATAACACTGACAGAGAGATATGCACAGCTGTTTGCTCCCCCCCCCCCAGGTATTAATACTTACTCTTGGTTAATTAATAAGTAAAATATATTTTTAATACAAAAAGTAGGATTTAAGCAGTTCCAAGTAATAACAGACAGAACAAAGTGAATTACCAAGCAAAATAAAATAAAACATGGAAGTCTAAGCCTAATAGAGTAAGAAAACTGAATACAGGTAAATCTCACCCTCAGAGATGTTTCAATAGGTTTTTTTCACAGACTGGATGCCTTCCTAGTCTGGGCCCAAACCTTTCCCCTGGTACAGTTCTTGTTCCAGCTCAGGTAGTAGCTGGGGGATTTCTCATGACTGCAGCCCCCTTTGTTCTGTTCCACCCCCTTATATGGCTTTTGCAGAAGGTGGGAATCTTTTGTCCCTCTCTGGGTTCCCACCCCTCCTTCTAAATGGAAAAGCACCAGATTAAAGACGGATTCCAGTTCAGCTGACATGAGCACATGTCACTGTAAGACTTTATTACCCACTTGCCAGCACACATGTATACAGGAAGACTTACAAGTAAACAGAGCCATCTACAGTCAATTGTTCTGGTTAATGGGAGCCATCAAAATTCCAAACCATCATTAATGGCCCACACTTTGCATAATTACAATATGACCTCAGAGTTATATTTCATATTTCTAGTTTCAGATACAAGAATGATACATTCATACAAATAGAATGGATACATGCAGAAGAACATAAACTTTGCCCAGATGTTACATGGCATATCTAGCATAAAACATAATCCAGTTATGTCATATTTACATCCATAAGCATATATCTATAAAGCATTATGGGGTGCAACATCACAGTGGCGATGTCATTTGGGTCCCCATCTTTGGTCCAGGCTGGTCAGGACATCTTTTGGGATCAGGATGAACAAGGTCCAGTGATGTTATGGTAAATTACAAGGTTCAGAAGACGGTGGGGGTGGCAGCCATGATGGCAAAGCTCAATGCTTCCCCTTCTCTTGTCTTTCAGTCAGACTGCTTGCATCTGTCTGCCCATTTTCCTCCCAAAGTCTCTTTTTTAAGGACTCCAAAAGGCACTGATGGGTGGAATAGCCCATCCCCTCATTTCGTTCACCAGTCTGGCCTGATTTCTATCACATCAATTTTGACTCACTAGTTTCTGGTCGCACAAGGTTCTTGTTTACCAGGCAAAATCTTAGCACAATCTTTGAGTTATATCAATATGCCTTTTCATTTGGACTAATCCATTCTGTCTCCCTTTTGTATCTTTTCCCATCAGCATTTGTTGTTATAGGTTATTGTGACTTTTTATGAACTTTCACTCACTATTCACAGTTAAGCTAACAATTAGGGTAAATTTGTAGTCCCAGTTTTCACAACAGACCCCATTATGCTAGGCACTGTACAAACACAGGATATATAGATAGGTAAGGTTTAAAGTAGCCCCATCTTCCACTGAGAGGTTGAAATCTCCAAGGGTGGTTGCTTATACTGGTATAAAGGTGCTTATACTGGTATAGTTTATTCCTGTAAGAGAGGAGGAATAACCAAGCCACTATAAAGAAAAGGAGTCCTTGTGGCACCTTAGAGACTAGCCAATTTATTTGAGCATAAGCTTTCGTGAGCTACAGCTCACGTCATCGGATGCATTCAGTGGAAAATACAGTGAGGAGAACCTCACTGTATTTTCCACTGAATGTAGCTCACGAAAGCTTATGCTCAAATAAATGTGTTAGTCTCTAAGGTGCCACAAGGACTCCTTTTCTTTTTGCGAATACAGACTAACACGGCTGCTACTCTGAAACAAGCCAGTATAAGGCACATTTGTACTGGTATAACTGTATGAACTGATATAACCATTTTGATAAAAAGCCACACCCCCACCCAGCATAATTATCTTGATAAAAAGTTGGTGTGGCCAGGGCTTGTCTTTGATGGTGCTGCACCTGTGCATGCACTGAAGGTGTGAAAAATGCAGATTAGACGTTAGTTCCAAAGCAGTCTTCTAAAAACAAAGAAACATATGCTCTCTACGCTCAGTAGGCCCCTGTATTCTGACTGACTCTTTCGATATACTCCCATCTAAATGGTTTCAATGTCCTTTGCTCCTTTTATTTTCCAGGCTGAAGTACCCGGCTTGTGAGAGCTTCTTGGGTCTTTAACTCATTATGTTAACTACTGAGCTGGAAGGATTCATTCGTTGATTACGATAAACTCTAATTAATGTTTGCTGTTGGAGTAATTTACCAAATTCCCAGATACGACCCACCTCCCCCATGCCCACCGGCGTGAGATGATTCATCTTGAAGGGGTAATGACTTGATAAAACATTTAATAAGTGACATTCACAGTAGATGCCCTTACCATGGCTGTTTGCCCAACCGCTGTAGCTCAGCTGTGGTGGTCTCTGTGTTGTGGCCTTGTAATTTAATAGGGGAAGTCTGATGATATGGAGAAAATATTTATTCAATGCGTCGGAATGAGCAGCCTGGAAGCAGCATGACTCGACTTCAGCATGGGCCTGGCTCGCTGCTGGGCGGAGAAGGAGCACGCTGAAGGACCTTTTGATCATTTAGGCAGCATGTGCCAGGGCACTGCTGACGTGATGGGAAGAGAGCTCTATACTGAGGCCTGGGCAAAAACTGCTCACACAGCAAGGAGGTGCCACAGACCTGATTGAGCACTGCCTGCCCAGCTGGTACAAAGGGGCTGTAGGTTAGTGAAAGGCCTCACCTGTACAGGAGCTCCCGGCACAGGAGTGTTGCAGAAAAGGGAGGGGACAGGCTGGAGGTGGAAAGAGGCTTGACTGGGGAGGGCCTATGCCCTTCCATTTCCGCACCCCTGAAATGGTCATTTCCACCTGTACTTTAGCACAGGAAAAACCTGTGGTATCTCAGATGTTGGGGTAACAACTGAGAATCAGTGACGCTTGGGGTTGCCTATTTTGCAGTTATATCCCGTGGCTGGCCTTTGCCAGCTGACTGGAGCTTGCGGGGCTTGGGATAAGGGGCTCTTTAACTGTGGTGTAGACATTTAGGCTTTGACTGCAGCCTGAGCTCTGGGACCCTCCCACCTCACAGAGTCCAAGACCTTGGACTCCAGCCCAAGCCTGAACGTCTATGCCACAGTCAAACAGCCCCTTAGCCTGAGCCACATGAGCCGGAGTCAGCTGGCATAGGCCAGCCATGGGTTTTTAATTGCTTTCAGAAGCCCTAAGTCAGGCCTCAAAAATCATGAGATTGGCTTAAAATTATGAGATTTTTAACAAAGCTAATAAATTGGGTTCTTTATCTTTGTCTGTATCCATAAGGGTTAGAAATTGACTTTTTAAATTGAAAGCTGAGATTCCCATGTGATCACATGACTCCAGGAGCTGGGGCTTTAAAAAACATCAAATAGAACAAGAATTAGCAACACTGTCACTACCTAATTCCCCTAATCCCACACCTTCTCCTTTGATTGAATAGGGGAACAGATGATGAAATTAATTAGTGGCTTCCTGTTCATTTTGTGTTTCTCTTTACCAGTGGTGTTTAAGTATCTAGCTGGATACTGCTACCTACGGGCAAGTCGACACCACATGCTACATCGATTTAGCTGCATCTCTGTAGCGTGTCTAATGAAGATGCCCTATGCTGACGGGAGCGTGCTCTCCTGTCGGCATAATCACTCCACCTCAACAAGAGGCTGAAGCTATGCCGGCAGGAGAGCGTCTCCCACCAACATAGCATGTTGTAGACACTACTTTAAGTCAATATAACTTATGTCGCTCAGGGAGGCGGCTTCTTCACACCCCTGAGCGACATAACTTACATTGACTTAAGTGGTAGTGTAGACAAGCCCTAAATGAATCTGTATATCTAGATAGCTGCTGCTTTCTAAACTAATCTATCTGTTTCTTTATGGTGTTTTACCACTCTCATCTCCATAGTTTCTGAGCATCCATCAAATTTTAAAAGAGAAGCACAAGACCTTCTCTCCTTCCTTATGGGGTGGGGTGGGGGAAAGGGACCAAACCCATATTCAGTGTTACACGTGGAATATGTGGGGAGTATCTAGCATAGGTAGGTATCATTCCTCCTCAGAACTCACCTTTTCTGTAATGCACACAGAACATTGCAGCCTGATAATGGCCCTACAGCTTGTGCATTTGGATTACCACTTTTGATTGGCTAAGAGTGGCACGCAAGCTGTTATTTCTGGTGACCTGTCACTCACATCTCCATCCAGCCACTTGCTTGTTTCATCCACCTCTTACATCTTTCCTTTTTACAGTGTAAGCTCTTTCAGGCCTGGACTTCCATTGACTATATGTTTATACAGCACCTGGCACAGTGGGACCCCAATTTAGTTGGCCCCTTGTTGCAATAGAAATGTTTCACAATAATGATGATGATGATAATAACCACATGACTTTGCCATGTGTAACTGCATGCATGGTGCATGGTGTAACTTATGTCCGTACCTTATGCAAGTCCTTGTTTGCAATAAAGCCACATTCCATAAGGCAGGTGCTATGATACTGTCAAGCCTGGCATATGTTCATTCTCAGGAGTGGTTATATGTAATGGCAAAACAAGCTCTCCTAAGGTGCTGATGGTTGAACATGTTTCTTGCCATGAAGTTACTTTCCTCTAGCCCCAAAGACCTCAGTTTAGCAGGGCACAAATGCAGGCATCTGTCACAGCCGCTGAAAATTGTTACACTGCTGTCTGCCTAGATGGCTTCTTTTCTCATTGATTTTTTTAACTCCCCCAATTCAAGTTCTACATTTTACAAGTCAGCTGCCCAGCGGTGCCCTGTGGAGAAAAATGCAGCACATTAAATAATGCTATAGGTCACAGTGTGTCTAATGAAACATAGTGGAGGCTAGAGAGAGCGTTCAGAAGAGATTGAAGAGTATTCCCTGTCTGCTTCTGAGCTAGGTGATCAAAACCAGTCAGGCCCTGAGTCACTATACACAGCTGTGCATAAAATATGTCTCAGAACTGAACCCTGCAAGACATTTTATAGAAAGATTGACAGTGACATTCCCATATCCCAGCCCTAAGTCCTCCCACCTGTGTCCAATAGCAGAGGTTAATATCTGTTCTGATACTAAACCAAGAGGATTATCACCTTTGTGCTGAAGTCAGGGTGTTTTACAGATGTGGGAACTGAGGCATAAAGCGGTTAAGTGACAAGCACAAAGCCATGCAGGGAATCAGTGGCAGGGTTAACAGCAGAATCTTTGAGTGAAATCCTGGCTCCAGTGAGGTTAGCGGCAACACTCTCCTTGATTTCAATGGGACAAAATATATTACCCCATGTTTCTCCTGACTTCCAGTCCTATATCCTGTCCGATGGACCATTCAGCCAAGCACTCCCGTTTGAATTCCCGAGGCCAGTACTGTCACAATCAGTACACTTTTCAAATTTAAACAGGACACGTGGGTGATAATGTTTGGGGGTGACTTCCAACCTCAGAAAGTTCCCATTTGAATAAGCAACTAAAAACTTTAGGCCAAAATCCAACAAGAACATCTTCTGTGATTTCTTTGTTGTCAAATGTTAACCTCAGCCCAGATTCAGTTGAAAACCTCAACCCTTATTTTTCTCCTGTTCTGGAACTACATTTCAGTCCCATCTTCTTGACCCGTCTTTATATATTGATCTGTCTAGGCCCTGACTCAGTAAATAATTTGAACAGGTGAGGAATCCTGCCCCTATACAGAACAAGATTTAAGCACAATGCATGCTTATGCCATACTGCCTTCGAATTGCTGTTTTAAATTGTTGTGTAGTGTTATTGTGTACTGTTAAGCAGCTGCTGCGGTCCTCTCCAGAGGGGTCGGCCTTTCAGTGGTGCTCCTTATTTATCCCTTACCTACCTCACGTAGGTGTTGTGAACCTTAATTGATGTTTGTGAAGTGCTTTGAGATCCACGGATGAAGGTTGGTACTGAAGATTTAAAGTATTGTTAATATTTTTATTTTTAATAAATATTATTTCCTCAAACTACAGTGCACTGAATTAATACAGAAAATATTGTCCTTAATGAAGATCACATTACATTCAGACTATCACATAGTAACATAAGCTTTAACTCAGAGGATTCTGATGAGACATAGAATGCTACATTCTATACTGAGTGGGAGTTTTAAAATGGAGACTGGGTGTCTTTTTGAAAGATACTCTCAAGGAGAAGCTAAGGGATTCAAACAGGAATCACTGGGTGAAAGTCTATGGCTTGTGTGATGCAGGAGATCAGAAAAGATAACCATAATGGTCCCTTCTAGCCTTAAAGACTAAGAATATGTGATGTAAATAGAGAGTAATTCCGTTGAACTCAAACCCTATGGGACTCCATAAGTGAAATCCTGGCTTTGTTGAAATCAATGGTAAAACTCCCATTGATTCAAAAGAGCCAGGGTTTCAACTCATGTGTAGATAATTTGCCTTATTAACTCCTTCCCTTAGTACAATCTAGCTTTGGCTTTTTGGAACAAAATCATGCTGCATTTCAGAGTTTTTTGTTTTTTATTAGGAAGAGTTAGACAACTTTCCTTCTTGATTCTATGCCTGATGGCTCATTTCTGTAGTGCCATCCGGTGTGCATGATGCTATCTTTTCCAAAGAAAGCAGCAGGAAGAATGACTAATGTGCAGGATGGTTTGTTTCCGTGCTGCTCAAGAGCCTGGAGAATAAAAAGTACAAAAGTAAAAGTACAAATAAAAGTACAAAAAATTAAAAAAAAGAGCAGGGGGTTAAATCAAGTGTCACCTACAAAAAGACACAAGGGATTTTCTTTATTTCTGAGAGCAATTTTACATGAAATCTCATATCCTAGCTGAACGAAGGAGAGAAAAGCGAAGAGGGGGAAATGATTCTAATGAGCTGCAGACAAGGGAAAAGGAACTTTTTCATAAAACATAATTGGTTTTATTGTTCCTTTATAATTAAAAATGAGACAAGGAGGGAGGGATGAAAACCAGAATCTTTTCTTTTTAAAAATGTTTAATTTGAAGCTGGTGTGCTGCCCATAAAAGAACTTTGAAAGCCACCTCCTTCTGCCCCCCAGTTCTTCTTTTGTGTTTCCACGTTAATTCTTGTCTGCTTTCTTTTCTTCCTTGCTCCATCGTATGCCTGTTTCTCTATATGATAGACGGCAGGTTTTCTACAGACACCCTGTTTTAATGCCTCGCACATTATCGTTAGAAAGCAAAATGAATCCTGTTAACCCAAAGAGCACAGGCTGTTAGCTGGTGTACATCGCGGTGACAATAGGATGAAATTAGGAAGGGGACAATAGAGGCTGAAGATCCTAACAGCGGAATAGCCTCCCCAGGGAAGTGTGGAAATCCCGTTGCTTGGCCCATTTAAAACTAGGCTTGTACAAAGCTCTGGGGAATATATAGTAGGAAGCTGTTCTGCCCTGAAAGAGGATGGGACTGCTTTACCTAATGGGTCTTTCTCGTCTCTAACATCTATGATTCTTATCCTCTGCCTCGGTCTATAAATATAGATCAATTATTAATCAAGTTTATTACAGTAGTGTGAAGAAGCAACCAAGCTCGGGGACAAAAACACAGTCCTGGCCCCAAGTTTACAGTCAAAACTGACAAGACAGATGCAGAGTAAGAGGAAGGGATAAAACACACAGAGCAGACAATGGGGTGATAGCAAATGGCATGTGTGATAAATGAAGGAGGTGGGAGTAGCTCCCTTTTATGGACACCCAGCCAGCCAGTAGCTATAAAATCCCTCTTAGTAGCTGTTCTCTAATTGCTCTACCTGTAAAAGGTTAAAAAGTCTGACTGCATGCACAGGTAAAGGGAAGTGAGTGGGCACCTGACCAAAAGAGCCAATGGGAAGGCTAGAACTTTTTAAAATTGAGAAAAGACTCCCCTTTTGTCTGTCTTTTGTTGTTCTCTGGGGAGAAGGGGACAGGGGAGCAGTTATGTTGTAAGAAGCTTGGGCCAGGTTTGAAAACCCATCAGTATCATACCTAGAAACTACTCATTTGAAACCCCAGATATGTAAGTAGATCAGAAAATGTCTAGGAAGATGTGATTAATTTTATCTCTTTTATTTCTTTATGGCTTGTGGACTCCTCAGTGCTAACCCCAGGTGCTTTTGTTTTGCTTGTAGCCTTTAAGCTGGACCTCAAAAAAGCTATTCTTGGTGCTTAATCCTTGTAGTTTTTTTTAAATCTAGCAAAAGTCTAAGTTCCCAGATGTATTTTCTTCTTTTTTTTAATTAATAAAATGTACCTTTTTAAAGAACAGAATTGGATTTTTGTGTCTTAAGAGGTTTGTGCACATGTTTAATTAGCTGGTGGCAACAGCTGATTTCCTTTTTTTTTCTTTCTCAGCTCTTCCCCCGGGGGGTGGAGGGTGAAAGGGCTTGAGGGTAGTCCACAGGAAGGAATTCCCAAGTGCGCCTTCCTGGGATCTCAAAGGGGTTCTGCACTTGGGTGGTGGCAGCATCTACCAAGCCAAAGTCAGAGAGAAGCTATGACCTTGGGAGTTTAATACCAGCCTGGAGTGGCCAGTATTAATTTTTAGAATCCTTGAAGGGCCCCCAGCTTCTGCACTCGAAGTGCCAAAGTGGGGAATCAGCCTTGACATCATGTTAGTGCCACAGTTTTTGGGGGGAGAGTTAACTGGGAGGGGAATCAGCTAAATGGAAAGGCAAGAGAAGGAGGTGATGGGGCAGGGCAGAGGACAAGAGTGAGGGGAGGAATGTAAGAGGTCAGGTGTGGAGTGAGGCTAAGGTGAAGAGATTGCAAGGACGGAGGTGGGAAAGAATTAGAAGAACAGCTAATCAGCACAGGGCAGAGAAAATCCTGTGAAAACTGTAGAAAATGTTATCTGGTCCATGGGCTCCTCCAGCATAAGCAGGGTGCTGGGGGACTGGACAGGGACCCTATTTCACCCCCCTCCCTGCGGTGTAGCAGTAACTGCATGATTCACTCTCTGCAGCTGCTGCACTGCTTTCAGTCTCAGCCCCTTTGACATCAGTGGGAGTTCGGCAATTGGATCAGAGGAGGCAGGATGTCACCCTCTGGCTGTCATGGACACCATAAACCACTGGACAAAACAAAAAATCCCGTATGATTAATGTACTTTGTATGGAATACCCGTCATCACTGACTTCTCATCCGACAGCATTTCACAACTTATGGGCCAAGTTTTGCCCTGACCTACATACACACTGTAGGTGCGATTACACTTGCTGTGGCATGCAGCCCAAGTATAAAGAGCAGTGTAGGTGTGAGGCACGGCCTAGATGAGCAGAGGAGAGAGCCCTACATGCCTGAACCCTAGGGTATATACCCTACACAGCTCTCTGCATGCCCAATGAATACCTTCCATGTCTATTGGTATCAGTGTAGTATACTGGTGCCTCCCCTCTGCCAGAGCCTTTCACTGCCACACGGAGCTACAAGCCACAGTGACAAGAGTGGACACAGACTACCTTTCACTGCCATGTGTAGCTACAGTAGAGTACCTGTACTCTACACTCCGCCGCAAGTATAGACGCAGCCCGTGTGTTCTCTCTGAAGCCAATGAAAACCAATGCGGTTGCATAGCATGTAAATCATGGCAGGATCCAGCCCCTAAAAGTCTGGAGGAGCATTGCAGAATATACGGGTGTCCTAGCGGTGCTTCATCAGCGATGGACACATACCATCTCTCTGTTATATGCCTGTTTTGAGCAGGGGAGTATCACCACCTTCCATACGGAGGACCAAATCCTTTCAGTTTGCCTTTAACTCATGATGATCAGCATGCAGCTCTAGCTCAGCCTGGTGCTCCTGAAGAGATGAGCCAAGAATTACTTGGGTAAGAAAGTCAATAAGATGCCAAGTGCTATTTGTTGTTTAAACCTTCCAAATGCCCCACCACATGAAATATTCAGCAGTGAATTATAGTACCTGACATCAAGCAGAATTATTTGTTCTTGTAGCAAGTTGGTTTAAATGGAGTGTAATTTTGCTACTCCTTTTGGAAAGTATGAAGGAAGGCGTCCGACTTACCATTTTCAATGGCCCAAGGATGTAGCGTTCTTGAGAAGAAATAGTAAGTAAATAAATGCAGAAAGTATTTATGGCTATGCCTTTCTTTTTATTTCTTTTTAATAGAAATGTTTTGTTGAGGAAATTTTATCATGAGTTTGCAAGCAGAATTCACACTCTATCTTAATCTGCAACAAATAAGCTTGAAAAGAACACAGTGCTGCTTGGGGCAGAACCTAGGAGATTTACAGTTTGCCAAAATGAAAAAATGCACAGTTAGAACATCATCTGGAATATTTCAAGGGCAGGAAAATGATGGCATCAGACGGAGATGGAATATTGGGGTGGGGGAGGGAAGGAACCAATCTCGATTGGGGATAAGTCTGGAATCTTCCAAGGCAGGAGATGATAGAATGTGAATCAATAACTGTAGGGCATGGGATTGGACATCTCCAGAAAAACACCTGCAGGGACTCTCAGAGCAGTAATGATACTTTCCCCCTTCCACTCTTTTCTAAATGATTCATTTGATCCAGGGCAAATTTATTTGGGACTTTATTATTACCAGAGGGTTTCTTTTCCCCTTTCTGTGACCAGCTGGTGCCAAAGCAGGGTGAGAGTCTTACTTTCCTTTTAACCTCTTACCTCCCATACCTAAGGGAAAGGAAGGTCTTATGGTGGAAGCACTAGACTAAGACACCGAAGGTCTGGATTCAGTTCCCAGCACTGCCACAGTTTCCTTGTATGACCTTACTCTTTATGTGCCTCAGTTGCCCATTTGTAACATGGGGATAATACTTCCTTTCTCCATCATGTCTATTTAATTTGTAAGCACTTTAGGGCAGGGACTGTCACCTACCGTATGTCTCCCTGGCCCTGCGTTCAGGCTTGGATCCCAGCCACTGGCCCCGTGCCCCACTCCCTGGCCACTAGCCCTGCGCCTGGGGCCCTGCACCCGGGCCCCGCACCCGGGGCCCCATGCCCAGGCTCTGCTCCCCGACACTGCTCCCAGGACTCGGGTCCCAGCTGCTGGCCCCGCTTCCCAGCTGCTGACCCTGTGCCCGGGGCTCCACGACCAGGGCTCTGCTTTTGGGGCACTGGCCCCACTCCCTGGCCACTGGCCCCGTGCCCTGCACCCGGGCCCCTATTGCTGGGGCTCTGCTACTGGCCCTGCATGAGGGGTCCTGCCTGCGGGCCTGTGCCTTGGGCTCTGCTCCTGCCCCATGCCCACCCTGCCTTTACCCCCTTACCCCTGTCTGGGTCCCTCCTCCCAGAGACACAGCACTGCTCCCGGCCTTAGCTGAGGGAGGCGCGGACAGGAATAAGGGGGCTGGCTGTCATCACCCCCACTATTAAAAGGATTCCAGTGCCACTAGGTGCTACAAATAATAAATAAGATGAACGTCTGTCTGGGACACATGTTGGAAGCACAAGCTGCAGAAGTGAATTATCAAAATGGAGGCTTTGTCAACCCTTTTCAGGAGACCATGTTTGGAAGCGGACACTGAGCACAGAATTAGATAAATTCATGAAGGATGTAGGTGAGAGAGCCTGGAGCCTAGGGCCTGGTGCAAGACCTGAGGCCTGAACCATAATCAGCAAAGTCAGGCCATGTTGTGAACCAAAAGTCAGGTCATCTATTAAAGCAGATGTTTACAAGTTCACTGTCCAATACATGAACTTGGCAAGGGCTTTGCTAGCATTGCTAAAACACAAGCACTCCCAAGAAGCAATAGTTATCTGGTATGTGTGTGAACACACTCCAAAAGATTAGCCCACGTACATCCTGACCTAACACCAGATAAGAGGGTTTAACAGAAGTGATCAATAGGGATGTTTTGCCCGAGACATTTGGAGCCAGGTACAAAGGGAAGTAACAAACAGATTTCATGAGGCACATAAGGTGGTACGTAAGTTGCTTGTCCCAGTCTATAAATGTTGGGGTACATCACCTTAACCGAGGATACAGCAGAAGTTCCCGCTGCTGACTGAGCCATTCCTTGCCATGGACACTCATGTGTTAATGTCCCTGTAGCTCCTATGGGACGCTAAGCGGGCAATAAACCTGGCCTTTGTCCCTGAACCGTTCCTGTGGGTTTTTTTTATGAATTAGCAGGCTGTATTCTCTGCTAGTACTGATAACGCTGGAGCTCCAAGAACAGAAGCACTGAGCAGCTGTATCAACATTCTTCAGCAACATTCTCAACAACAGAGGAGAGGTCCATCGATGGCTGCTGGCCAAGATGGTCATGGACACAACTCCACGCTCAGGGTTCCTAAACCTTTGACTTCCAGAAGCTGGGACTAGATGAGAGGAGGTGAATCTCTCAGAGTTGCCCTCTCTGTGTATTCCCTCTGAAGCATCTGACACGGGCCACTGTTGGAAGCCAGGGTCTTAGACTAGATGAACTATTGGGCAGCCTCAGTGTGGCTGCTCTTATGGTCATAACCCAGGGGTTGGAAAACAAATAAGAATTAACATAATAACTAGCAGCACCTTTCATTGGAGGATGCGATAACATTGTGCAAGCATGATTTCACCCCCGTACAAACTCCTGCAAGGTGGGTAAGTATTCACAGCTCCATTGCACCAATGGGGAAACTGAAGCACAAAGGAATCCAGTGACTCTAGGTCATGCAAATAGCCAGTGGCAGATTTGGATAGAGAAGCTGGAGGATTGATTTGCGGTCCTTTGCTCTACATACTAGGCCACACTCCCAAAGGGAGGGGAACAAGGCGAATTGTGTCTAAGGAAAGATTGGGTTACAAATGGAAATAAAGTGGCAATACCCGTGCCCCCAAAACTTGGAATCTCCACTGCATGCACATCACCAACTAAGGGCTGGTCTACACTGGGAATTTACATTGGCATAGCCATGCCTCTCAGGCATGTGAAGAATCCCGGTATAGACAGTGCTAGGTCGACAGAAGAAGTCTTCTGTCAGCCTAGCTATTGCCTCTTGGAGAGATGGATTAACTACAGCGATGGGAGAACCCCTCCCGTTGGTGTAGGTGATGTCTACAATGAAGCCTTGCAGCGGTGCCGCTGTAGCATTCTCAGTGCAGGCGTACCTAAACTTCTGCATTATCCTCCGCCTGTGATCCTCCTTCTCCATTCCCTCATTCCTCCTCTTCCCCAGCAGTAATTGTAGGTGTCACTTGTCAGACTGGGTGCAAGCAAATGGCATGCCTTTTGACACAGGCAAATGCAAGGTCATAGAACGTAGGCTGCACTTTCAGGGTGGAAGATTATCCTGGAAAGCGATGACTCTGAATAGAATTTAAGGGTCACGGTGACTAACCAGCTGAACATGAACAATGCAGGGGCTAAGAATACTATCCTTGCATGTATAAACAGGGGAATATTGAATAGGATAGGGAGGTATGTATTAGCTCTGTACACAGTATTTGTGTGACCACTAATGGAATGAAGTGGCTAGTTCTCCTGTCCACGCTTCAAAAGGGAGGTTCTAATATGGGAGAGGGCTCAGAGAAGAGCTACAAGGATGATTCAAGGTCTTGAAAATCTGCCTTATGGTGAAAACCTAAAGGAGCTCAGTCTAGTTACATTACCAACAAGAAAGTTAGAGGTGATTTGATTATTACACACACAGTGAGAAGGTATCTGATGCCAGTCCTCCTGCCTGGGTTCACAAGTACAGAACAGACATGTTTACAGTTACAAAACAAAACTTACATATTACCCTATAGCATGGGATACAGACATTACAAGTAAGATTAATGCATGCAGCATCTTACACACATTTGATAGAGTCTAAACACTAAACACATCCTTACAAGTCTAACACCCATCTTGAACAATACTAACATACAGGTGAGCTTGTCTTGTTTCCAGCTATGAATCTGTCGGTAATCAGCTGGGGCCTACAGCCCTGGCAAGAGCATCAACCAGCATCACATACCCACTGAGAACATAAGAAAAACATAAGAACGGCCATTCTAGGTCAGATCAAGGGTCCATCTAGCCCAGTATCCTGTCTTCTGACAGTGGCCAATGTCAGTTGCTTCAAAGGGGATGAACTGATTGTCAAGTGATCCATCCCCTATTGCCCATTCCCAGCTTCTGGCAAACAGAGGCTAGGGACACTATCCCTGCCCGTCCTGGCTAATAGCTATTGATGGACCTATCCTCCATGAATTTATCTAGTTCTGACAAGCAGCTGTGCCAGCTGAGAAACATGGACGTTTTCATGGAGAGGTTGTCTCATGGGCACCTTGCCAGATTTCCTAATCCCAACCCCATATGCCATCCTACAGCCTCTCGGTGGCAAGAACACCACTTGCTTATGTGCATAAGTAACCCTGGGGACATATCCATGGGTATTTATCTAGGCTTCATGCAAGAAGGGTTTTGTTCTCTCTTTTTTTTTTTAATCAAACACATGCTGCTTCCTTTTGCCCTTCTCTTCATCCCCCTGGTCCCTGTCTCTCTCCTCCAGGACCCCCTGCCATTGTGTCCTCCTCCCCACTCCCCCCCCCCCCCCATGTTACCCTGCTGGCTTGTCCTGCTCTCCCCCTGGTTTCCTTCTCCCATTCCCTGCTGCTCAGCGACCTAGACCTCCTTATCCCCTGAACATACCGTCCAGTGACTCCAGAGACTGCATATCTGTCTGTGAAGTATGGAATAGCCCCTTGGCAGTGGACCATGATCAAGGGGACATCAGCAAGTTGATCCCCTCTCCTCGCCTGCTGGGTGCTGGCTACTGAATACCGGGGCTGAGGATACTGGTCCTTAGTGACTCTGGTCAACATGCAACAAAGCACTGATGCTTTGCAACATGCAACAAAGTACTGATGCTTTGCCCCAGGCCTTATAATTAGGATCCACAGGCCCCAGCTTATCTCATACAGCAGGAATTAGATAGAGGTCAACTGCTAATAAACTTTTTGAGTCACTCTGGCCCTGAGCTGGCTTCAGATTGGTGGCTTAGGAGTAAAAGGTTCTTTTGCCCAGTTACAATATCTCTGTTTCACTCGTTCCCCACCTTTTAATTAAAATTCCTCCCCCCATCACGACATTCTAAGCGCTGCGGGTCAGATTCTGATATCAGTGAGCTAGTGTAAATCTGGAGTAAATTCATAAACTTCAGTGAAACAAAATGGTTTAAGACGAATCCCATATATAGAAACGTCAGTGGAATTATCTGGATTTACAAGGTATTAATGAGAGTAAAATCTGGCTCTTTTCAGGTATTCTTCTATATGAATCATGCATGCTACCTAAGTTAGCTTTCTCCCCTCATTGTTTCCATATAGATCAAAGCCTGTGCTGTACTTACTGTCACCATGTTAAAGCGCTATTTGAAATTTATTTAACCTCTGATTCACTTATCTTATTTAAAGTTAATTATACATGGAATAATTCTTGCAAATTTCCCGTGCTGCTAACAAATGCGGGACTGATTTATTGTAACTCCGAGTTCATTACCTCACAAATAATTTTATCTTCTTCAACTTCAATGGAGGCCTTTCCTGTCAATTAATAAATGTTTTATGGGATCTCAGTTGGAAGGGGACTCTGACTTATTTTGTAAGTGTTACAAAGTACCTTTCAAAACTTTTTATCAAAAGGCGACAGGTGCCATTCCCTAGAATCATAAGATGCAACAGATTGCTCCAAAATGACCCTCTTATAGTCAACATATTAGTTTAAATTGAAAATCCTTAAACACATTGGGCTTACTAATTGCTCATGGCAAGGCTGCCGAAAATGTAAATTTCTAATTAAAATATAAATTAATCCTCACAAATGAATACCTGCTATCTCCAGAATGATGAGCAAAAGTTTTATGCTGCTAATTAATGTTATCGCCTATTAGCTTTATTTACATAAGTAGATATAATTCATGCCACTTTGCTTGTGCTGATATGTAGCACTTTAAAATTTTTTTTTTTTTTTAAATAATGACTGATCCTGCCTTGCATATTCTAATCACAGGTTTGCTGGGTTCTCTTTCAACATGCTGGTAAAGTTTTTTGAAGGTATTTTCCCTTGGTTAACTCTATACTTGGTACCAAGAGGTAGGAATGGGTGGGGGGAGTAAGCTGGAAATTGCTTTTGAACATCTCTGTATAAAAGAAAGTTAATACTCATTATGTTCAAAGTCTTGATGGAGTACATAATTATTTACTATTCCTAGCTTTGAATATTTTTTTCTTTAGCCAGTTAAATAGACTATAAATGTTGCATAAAACCCTGTAAAATTCCTTCTGGATTAATAAATCATTTTCAATGCTCCAGCATTCATCTTATAGATATGAATATGCATAACAATGTGGTCTGCACTTTAGGCTCATTTTCCAAGGAAAAGGTTGACCTTTTGTTACAGTCTCTGTATAATGGTGCCATGTAATAAATAATACAGCATGAATTACCAACAATAGCAGCAATAAAAGGGAATACAGAGCTTATTTATAAATGGGAGCTTTTGGGCTTATATCAGTAACTTTTTCCTTATCCACAAAGTACTTAAAAAACTGCACTTTTTCTGCAAATGCATGTGTCCTGGCTAGTATTAGGAAGCACAGTTGTTTTTGCTTCTCACCTGTTCACACCTGCTGAGTGGCTTAGTTTTGGGCTGCAAGGTTTGAATGAACCAAAAACCTCCATCCAAATCTCAGTGGAGACGATCACATTTCATCTAGTTTCCACCCAAGAGGGTCCTACCTAAAGCCATAACGTGACCAAAGTCCATATGGATTTAACCCAGGTTGGAAACTGGTTTACAGTCCCAGCCAATTTCATTTTGAAATACAAATCAGAGTGACAAGTGTTTCTTATTCAAGACAGGCCAGAGCTGCAGAATTCAGATCCAGATGTGGATATGGAACACCCCAAAACTGAGCAGGATTTGGATCCCGGGTGGTGGTCCAGCCCATTATCATGACAAGGGCCATTTGTAAAATTTGGATCTGGATCTGAGTTTGGGTTTAGGAAGACCCTCAAGAGTCTGGGGAGTTTAGCTGTGCAGGTTGTTATTGTTGGATTGAGCAAAGTATAGACTCAGAGAAATGTAGGGCTGGAAGGGAACTCAAGAGGTTATAATGGTTGAGACTCCTATGGCTTGTAATAATGTGGTCTTGTTTCCTTTGTTTGGATTAGTGGGTAGATGCTGGGTGGTGCCGGTGGCCTGTGATATACAGGAAGTCAGACTAGATGATTTAGTGATCCCTTCTGGCCTTAAACTCTATGACTATATGACTAGTCCAGCCCCCTGGGCTGAGGCAGGACTGAGTATACCTAGCTCGTCCCTCACAAGTGTTTGTCCAACCTGTTCTTAAAAACCTCCCATGATGGGGACTCCACAACCTCCCTTGGAAGCCAAATCCAGAGCTTAACTATCCTTAGAGTCAGAAAGTTTTTCCTAACATCTAATCTAAATGGCCTTTTTTGCAGATAAAACCCATTATGGGTCTTGTACCTTGGGTGGACATGGAGAACAATTGATCACAATCCTCTTTATAACAGTCCTTAATGCATTTGAAGACTATTATAAAGTGCCCTCTTAGTCTTCTATTCTCACAACTAAACATGTCCTTTTTTTAAACCTTTCGTCATAGGTCAGGTTTTCTAAAACTTTCATCATTTTTTTACTCTCCTCTGGATTTTCCCCAATTTGCCATATCTTTCTTAAAGTGTGGCACCAATAACTGGACATAATACTCCATCTGAGGCCCCGCCAGTGCTGAGTAGAGTAGGACAATTACCTTCCATGTCTTACATACGACACTCCTATTAATACATCCCAGAATTATATTGGTCTTCTTAGTAACTACGTCACATTGTTGTCTCATATTCAATTTGTGATCCACTATGAACCTAAATCCTTTTCATCAGTGCTACAGCCTAGCCAGTTATTCTCCATTTTGTGGATGTGCATTTGATTTTTTTCCCCTAAGTGTAGTACTTTGCACTTGTCTTTAATAAATTTTATCTTCTTGATTTCAAACCAATTCTCCAATTTCTCAAGGTCATTTTGAATTCTAATCATGTCCTTCAATGTGCTTGCAATCTCTCCCAGGTTAGGGTCATCTGCAAATTTTATAAGCATACTGTCCACTTCATTATCCAAGTAATTAATGACTATATTGAATAGAACCTGGGCCCAGGTCTAATTCCTGTGGGACCCCACTAGATACATCCTCCCAGTTTGACAGTGAACCATTGATAAATACTCTTTGAGTTCAGTCTTTCAACCACTTGTGCACCCCACCTTATAGTAATGTAATCCAGATCACATTTCCCTAGTTTGCTTATGAGAATGTCATATAGGACTGTGTCAAAAGCTTTACTAAAATCAAGATATGTCTACAGCTTTCCCCCCATCCATTAGGCCAGTAACCCTGTCTAAGAAGAGATTTAGGTTGGTCTGACATGATTTGTTCTTGACAAATCCATGTTGGCTAATACTTATTCTCTAGGTATTTACAAAGTGATTGCTTAATCATTTTTTCCAGTATCTTTCCTATCTTTCCAGGTATTGAAGTTAGGCTGATTGGTCTATAACTCCCCAGGTGAAGAGTTTTTATTTCTTTATTTCCTATAGCCAAAGAGGGAAACTATGGATTTCTAAGAGGAGGTGAGACTTTGGGGAGGGGATGCAGGAAACTATCCAAAGCTAACATTACAAGAGAGGACATCATGAACAATTGATACTATTTAGAAAGGTTCTAATAAGAATGTCTCCCATTCCAAGGGACATTTATGTAGGGATCTGTATGTCCTTTATGCAGCGATACCTATATCCTTTAAAGGTCTGCACATACAATATCCTTGTATTCACCATTTGTATGCATAGTGCAAACGTACGTCATGGTATAAATGCATTTGTGCACCTCTGAATAAAATTGGGGTCCTGATTCTGATCACATGCACAGTGGTGCAAATCTGGATTAACCCTACTGAAGTCAGTGGAGTTACACCAGAACTGCACTGGTGTAAGTTAGATCAGAAAAGGCCCCAGATATCTTTGCATTAGAAGATCACAAAGGGGTTATGTGAGCAGGTGTTCAGTCTGTGGTGTAATCTCAGCCCATATAATATGTAAAGTCCAAATGTACCCCACATATTAACAAAGAAATCAGCAATAATCCATCACCAAATTTGGTTCAAAATTTCTGTTTTGATTTGGCTGCTCCTAGGATTCCTCCCTCAGGACTGCTTAGCTCATACACTAGATTCTCTCTTCCCCAGAAACCACCTCCCACCTCCATTATAGACAGTAGGGGTAAGAAATCATTGAGTCAGCAGAAAGAATGCACTTAACTCTTTCCCAGCAAGGTCAACTGCCCACAGGGTGGGGTGTTTTAGGCAAACCCTGCTAGCCTCTTACAAGCTCCTATTTTATTCTGTTTTGTGTTTTCACATTGCCATGACTCATGGTGTGTGCTTGTTCCAGAATCCTATTTATGGATACTATTAACTTTTATGGTATTACAGTGGTAAATGCTTATGACCAGCCTTTGTTGGATTAATCTTTAATGAGGTTTTCACTAAACAAAACCAGAGTGCTCTCTGACCTGCATCCACAGTAGCCCATTTAGACTATAAATGCCATCACTCATGCAAATTTATGACATTGCTACTTAGAGTTCACTCTTTGTGAATGACAGGTATTGCTTTAATGGGCATCTGCAACTTTAGCACTGACAAAAAACAAAGAGAGTGAGACAAAGAGACATCAAGTTATTTCTGTTCTCCTCTAGTCCAAAACGATGTCGCAGGCAGATCATCTTACCCCTTCCTCTGTGCTAGAGCAAAGCTGCATTCCCGCTGTACACGTAGATACTTCTAGCCCCAGTGTATTACTCCAGATTCTATCTGACCTCACTGCTGATCTTATCCCCTGGGATCCCATCCACTCCTGGTGTAACTCCATTGATTGTAGATGGAAGTTACACCAGGAATGAAATTGGCTGCTGAAGTTTAACATACATTTACCCTTCCCTAATTCCATTCATGACACCTGGCTATACCCCACTTTAACCATCTTAAGTAACCCATCACGATTGCTGGTAGTAACACATGGTTATCCGACCGCTCTTCGTCATATTCTCTAGTCTAACCCTAGGGCGCCAGATCCTCAGCTGCTATAAATCAGTGTCGCACCACTGACTGCAATGAAGCCATGCCACTTTACATCATCTGAGGATCCGGCACATTAAATACCCTTAATCTGTGTTAATGGGCCATGCCCTCCAATTCTTTTCTCATTTTCGCTTTATGACTATTTCCCTATGAGACCAACAATCATAGTAGCAAAGCATAGCTGTCTGTATTTTTACTTACAATCAGATATGCTGGCAGGCCCCATTCCCATTGTAAAAATAAAATAATGGATAGGAGTTTCCTTTCTCTGAAGCACCAGGTACTGGACATTGTCAGAGGCAGGGTACCAGACTGGATCACTGATCTGATCCAGTGTGGCAATTCCTGTGTTCCTGTGTTTACATAGTGCCTTTCATCCCAAAAGATCCCAAAGCACTTTCTAGACTGCATATATATCAGGAAATTCTCCACCCATCTTTGAGGTGCAGTTGCCTCTTGAGTAGAAGGCCACAGATGTGTAACAGTATATAATGGTTTAGGGCAGGAGGTGAAAATTACCATTATTCACAAGAAATTTTAGAAGAAGTTAGGAAGGAAAAATATAACCACACAGATTAGAGTTTGTCCAGGACATTGGGACTAATGCCCCAAATGTTGTTAAAAGTACCATAAGAATATGAGCACATAAGAACGGCCATCTGGGGTCAGATCAAAAGTCCATCTAGCCCAGTATCCTGTCTTCCAACAGTGGCCAATGCCAGGTGCCTCTGATGGAATGAACAGAATAGATAATCACCAAGTGATCCATCTCCTGTCCCCCATTCCCAGCTTCTGGCAAACAGAGGCTAGGGACACCATCCCTGCCCATCCTGGCTAATAGTCATTGATGGACCTATCCTCCATGAACTTATCTAGTTCTTTTTTGAACCCTGTTATAGTCTTGGCCTTCATGGAATCCTCTGGCAAGGAGTTCCATAGGTTGACTGTGCATTGTGTGAAGAAATACTTCCTTTTGTTTGTTTTAAACCTGCTGCTTACTAATTTCATTTGGTGACCCCTAGTTCTTGTGTTATGAGAAGGAGTATATAAACACTTCCATATTTACTTTCTCCACACCACTCATGATTTTATAGACCTCAACCATATCCCCCCTTAGTTGTTCCTTTTCCAAACTGAAAAGTCCCAGTCTTATTAATCTCTCCTCATATGGAAGCTGTTTCATACCCCAATAATTTTTGTTGCCCTTTTCTGAACTTTTTCCAATTCCAAGGTATCTTTGTTTTGAGATGGGGCGACCACATCTGCATGCAGTATTCAAGGTGTGGTCGTACCATGGATTTTTATAGAGGCAACATGATATTTTCTGTCTTATTATCTATCCCTTTCTTAATGATCCCCAACATTCTGTTCAGTTTTTTGACCAGAGGATCTTTATCAAAATAAACAACCGTTATCAGATCCTTGTTTAGAATTACACTGAGCACCAACCTTGTACCTTCCATCCGAGGATCTCCAAGTGTTCCCAAAGCATGAAGTGGGTGCCTCCTAACACCCCTGCTGTGGACAAGTGGTCAGAGCTTCCATTACATATCGACCTCAAGCCTGCAGCTCTGACAGCACCATGCCTGTAGCAACATGCAGAGACATTGGCTCAGGGCTGACTTAGAAGGAAAAGTTCTGCCTACTCAACCATCAGCACCACTGCTTTCCTTGTCGGCCTCCCAGCCACAGGCTGACTTTAGGGAGCTGTTTCAATTGTGCTTAGTGATAGCTTCTCTCCTATTCCTGTTCTTACATTGCCCCCATCACCATAGTATCTGAGCGCCTGCATCTCAGCAATAGATGGTGAAGCTGCCCCACAGCATACAAACACACACTCACAATCTCTTTTCTTCATTTATATGCACAGCTTCAAACTATTCCCTGTGGAGCTGCACACCTAGGCTCGGTTCATCCTGTATATACAGATAGACATTAACCTGGTGCAACACGTTATGACATCACAAGGAATCATAGAATCATAGAAGATGAGGGTTGGAAGAGACCTCAGGAAGTCATTTAGTCAAAGCCCCTACTCAAAGCAGGACCAACCCCAACTAAATCATCCCAGCCAGGCCTGTGTCAAGCCGGGCCTTAAAAACCTCTAAGGATGGAAATTCCACCACCTCCCTAGGTACCCATTCCAGTGCTTCACCACCCTCCTAGTGAAATAGTGTTTCCTAATAGCCAACCTAGACCTCCCCTACTGCAACTTGAGACCATTGCTCCTTGTTCTGTCATCTGCCACCACTGAGAACAGCCGAGCTCCATCCTCTTTGGAACCCCCCTTCAGGTAGTTGAAGGCTGCTATCAAATCCCCCCTCATTCTTCTTTTCTGCAGACTAAATAACCCCAGTTCCCTCAGCCTCTCTTCATAAGTCATGTGCCCTAGCCCTCTAATCATTCTCGTTGCCCTCTACTGGACTCTCTCCAATTTGTCCACATCCCTTCTGTAGTGGGGGGACCAAAACTGGGCGCAATACTCCAGGTGTGGCCTCCCCAGTGCCGAATAGAGGGGAATAATCACTTCCCTCCATCTGCTGGCAATGCTCCTACTAACGCAGCCCAATTTGCCATTGGCCTTCTTGGCAACGAGGGCAAACTGCTGACTCATATCCAGGTTCTCGTCCACTGTAATCCCCAGGTCCTTTTCTGCAGAACGGCTGCTTAGCCAGTCGGTCCCCAGCCTGTAGCGGTGCATGGGATTCTTCTGTCCTAAGTGTGGACTTTGCACTTGTCCTTGTAGAATCTCATCAGGAGGAGGGGGGCAAACAAACTCTGCTTGCCCAACAACTAATTTTGGAATGACATTTGGAAGGCACGAACAGGAAGCATTTAACATCTGAGATGAACTGATTCGTCAAGCCTCTGGGACACCGGAAGCTCATTGCAGTCCACGTTAGTAGGCCAGTATATGAAGACATGAAGTGTGGAAGAAGGAGTTAGTAGTTCCAAAGGTGCTTTTGGGGCCAGGTGACACTGTTCTAACTCAATCATTGGCGGAGCTACTTCACTTGTAGCGAAGGATATTATCTAATAAGAAACAGCTTCCAGTGTAAATCTTGGGGCTGGAGGGATCCCTATACTAAGGATGATGATACTAGTCTAATCTAGGTCATCAGTGTGCAGGCTCCCCTTGTTAACTCAGATTAGCCCTGTTGGTTCTTAGCTGATGCTCCTTCTTTTGAAAACTCCTTTATCTGACAGGTTTCAGAGGAACAGCCGTGTTAGTCTGTATTCGCAAAAAGAAAAGGAGTACTTGTGGCACCTTAGAGACTAACCAATTTATTTGAGCATGAGCTTTCGTGAGCTACAGCTCACTTCATCAGATGTATACCGTGGAAACTGCAGCAGACTTTATATACACACAGAGAATATGAAACAATACCTCCTCCCACCCCACTGTCCTGCTGGTAATAGCTTATCTAAAGTGATCAACAGGTGGGCCATTTCCAGCACAAATCCAGGTTTTCTCACCCTCCACCCCCCCACACAAATTCACTCTCCTGCTGGTGCTAGCCCATCCAAAGTGACAACTCTTTACATAATCAAGTCGGGCTATTTCCTGCATAGATCCAGGTTTTCTCACATCCCCCCCAACCCCATACACACACAAACTCACTCTCCTGCTGGTAATAGCTCATCTAAACTGACCACTCTCCAAGTTTAAATCCAAGTTAAACCAGAATATCTGGGGGGGGGGGTAGGAAAAAACAAGAGGAAACAGGCTACCTTGCATAATGACTTAGCCACTCCCAGTCTCTATTTAAGCCTAAATTAATAGTATCCAATTTGCAAATGAATTCCAATTCAGCAGTTTCTCGCTGGAGTCTGGATTTGAAGTTTTTTTGTTTTAAGACAGCGACCTTCATGTCTGTGATTGCGTGACCAGAGAGATTGAAGTGTTCTCCGACTGGTTTATGAATGTTATAATTCTTGACATCTGATTTGTGTCCATTTATTCTTTTACGTAGAGACTGCCCAGTTTGACCAATGTACATGGCAGAGGGGCATTGCTGGCACATGATGGCATATATCACATTGGTGGATGTGCAGGTGAACGAGCCTCTGATAGTGTGGCTGATGTTATTAGGCCCTGTGATGGTGTCCCCTGAATAGATATGTGGGCACAATTGGCAACGGGCTTTGTTGCAAGGATAAGTTCCTGGGTTAGTGGTTCTGTTGTGTGGTATGTGGTTGTTGGTGAGTATTTGCTTCAGGTTGCGGGGCTGTCTGTAGGCAAGGACTGGCCTGTCTCCCAAGACTTGTGAGAGTGTTGGGTCATCCTTTAGGATAGGTTGTAGATCCTTAATAATGCGTTGGAGGGGTTTTAGTTGGGGGCTGAAGGTGACGGCTAGTGGCGTTCTGTTATTTTCTTTGTTAGGCCTGTCCTGTAGTAGGTAACTTCTGGGAACTCTTCTGGCTCTTGATTATGTAAAGAGTTGTCACTTTGGATGGGCTAGCACCAGCAGGAGAGTGAATTTGTGTGGGGGGGTGGAGGGTGAGAAAACCTGGATTTGTGCTGGAAATGGCCCACCTGTTGATCACTTTAGATAAGCTATTACCAGCAGGACAGTGGGGTGGGAGGAGGTATTGTTTCATATTCTCTGTGTGTATATAAAGTCTGCTGCAGTTTCCACAGTATACATCTGATGAAGTGAGCTGTAGCTCACGAAAGCTCATGCTCAAATAAATTGGTTAGTCTCTAAGGTGCCACAAGTACTCCTTTTCCTTTATCTGAATGGCCTCTAAGTACAAAGGGCTCAGTTCTGCCATGCTTCATCTGTTACCATGATTGAAATCAGCGATGCTATTTGCAGAGTAGTGTCTCGCTCAGGGTGAGGAAAGGTGGTAGTATCTGGTGCAGGGAATGTATGAACATTCCATATCAGAACTTTGGAACAACCAAGGGAGAGAAAGTAACCCTTTCTTACTTACCTGTAGAGTCTCCTGTGTCTAGTGGCATATAGATTCATAGATACTTAGGTCAGAAGGGACCATAATGATCATCTAGTCTGACCTCCTGCACAATGCAGGCCACAGAATTTCACCCACCACTCCTGCAAAAAACC
Organism: Caretta caretta; assembly: GCF_965140235.1. Lineage (NCBI taxonomy): Eukaryota > Metazoa > Chordata > Testudines > Cheloniidae > Caretta > Caretta caretta. The sequence goes on along the minus strand of NC_134207.1, from coordinate 8,851,849 downwards.
TCACACCTATATCTGTGCTATTGAAGTCCTCAAATCATAGTTTAAAGACTTCAAGGAGCAGAGAATCCTCCAGCAAGTGACCCATGCCCCATGCTACAGAGGAAGGCGAAAAACCTCCAGGGCCTCTTCCAATCTGCCCTGGAGGAAAATTCCTTCCCGACCCCAAATATGGCGATCAGCTAAACCCTGAGCATATGGACAAGATTCATCAGCCAGATACTACAGAAAATTCTTTCCTGGGTAACTCGGATCCCACTCCATCTAATATCCCATCACAGGCCATTGGGCCTACTTACCATGAATATTTAATTACCAAAACCATGTTATCCCATCATACCATCTCCTCCATAAACTTATCGAGTTTAATCTTAAAGCCAGATAGATCTTTTGCCCCCACTGCTTCCCTTGGAAGGCTATTCCAAAACTTCACTCCTCTGATGGTTAGAAACCTTCATCTAATTTCTAGTCTAAATTTCCTGGTGGACAGTTTATATCCATTTGTTCTTGTGTCCACATTGGTACTGAGCTTAAATAATTCTTCTCCCTCTCAGGTATTTATCCCTCTGATATATTTCTAGAGAGCAATCATATCTCCCCTCAACCTTCTTTTAGTTAGGCTAAACAAGCCAAGCTCCTTGAGTCTCCCTTCATAAGGCAGGTTTTCCATTCCTTGGATCATCCTAGTAGCCCTTCTCTGTACCTGTTCCAGTTTGAATTCATCCTTCTTAAACATGGGAGACCAGAACTGCACACAGTATTCCAGATGCCTCATATAACGCTACTAAAACCTCCTTATCCCTACTGGAAATACCTCTCCAGATGCATCCCAAGACCGCATTAGCTTTTTTCATGGCCATATCACATTGGCAGCTCATAGTCATCCTATGATCAACCAATACTCCAAGGTCCTTTTCCTCCTCCGTTACTTCTAATTGATGCGTCCCTAGCTTATAACTAAAATTCTTGTTATTAATCCCTAAATGCATGACCTTACACTTCTCACTATTAAATTTCATCCTATTACTATTACTCCAGTTTACAAGGCCATCCAAATCCTCCTGTAGGATATCCCTGTCCTTCTCTAAATTGGCAATACCTCCCAGCTTTGTATCATCCGCAAACTTTATTAGCACACTCCCACTTTTTGTGCCGAGGTCAGTAATAAAATGATTAAATAAGATTGGTCCCAAAACCGATCCTTGAGGAACTCCACTGGTAACCTCCCTCCAGCCTGACAGTTCACCTTTCAGTATGACCTGCTGTAGTCTCCCCTTTAACCAATTCCTTATCCACCTTTCAATTTTCCTGTTGTTCCCCATCTTATCCAATTTAACTAATGATTCCCCATGTGGCATGGTATCAAATGCCTTACTAAAATCTGGGTAAATTAGATCCACTGCATTTCCTTTGTCTAAAAAATCTGTTACTTTCTCAAAGAAGGAGATCAGGTTGATTTGGCACGATCTACCTTTTGTAAAACCATGTTGTATTTTGTCCCATTTACCATTGACTTCAATGTCCTTAACTACCTTCTCCTTCAAAATTTTTTCCAAGACCTTGCATACTACAGATGTCAAACTAACAGGCTATAATTACCCAGATCACTTTTTTTCCCTTTCTTAAAAATAGGAACTATGTTAGCAATTCTCCAATCATACAGTACAACCCCTGAGTTTACAGATTCATTAAAAATTCTTGCTAATGGGCTTGCAATTTCATGTGCCAATTCCTTTAATATTCTTGGATGAAGATTATCTGGGCCCCCCGATTTAGTCCCATTTAGCTGTTTGAGTTTCGCTTCTACCTCAAATATGGTAATGTCTACCTCCATATCCTCATTCCCATTTGTCATGCTACCATTATCGCTAAGATTCTCTTTAGTTTTATTAAAGACTGAGGCAAAGTATTTGTTTAGATATTGGGCCATGAAGCACTTAATCCTTGCACTGCTGTTTGTCCAGAGCAAAAGGTTTGACTCCATCATAAATTGTCTCCATGATGGCAGCACCTTTTCAATCATCCTATTATAAGTCACCCTTCGCCCTCCATGCTTTCTCTCCCCCTGCCCCCCCTTCCGGAGAGATCTGAGATGTACCTTGTGCTTAGGACATAATTTTCAAACTCTGTTAGCCACCATTAGCAGCTAAATCCCTATTTAAGGGTACAAAGATGTGGCCTGATTTTCAGCAGTGCTGAGCAGCTGCAGTTCCTCCTGACTTCAGTGGGAGCTAAGAACACTCAACAACTGTGTATGTGCTGATCTGGAACACTTTGGCCTTAACCCATCTGTGTTGAAGTTTCTCTGTAGATAATATCTCCTGGCCTTTCTTTCTGGGGTGTTGGGAGTATTAGTTACCTTTGAGATCTTCAGGTGGAAGGTGCTATAAAAGTGTAACCAGAGCAGGTTGAAAAATGGAAACAAGTTAGTGGGAAAGATGTCACTGGAATTTCTTTTCTGTTTTCTGCAGATGCTTCAAACTTCCTGAAGTTCTGTAATGTGAACTGGCTCTCCAAGTAACTCTGATTTTTGGTTGGTTTCTCTGAGAGGAAAAGAGGACTTGGGGTATGCATATCATGTCTTCTGTGTGGTGAATGTGGTAGAGGTATTTTAAAAATTAAATGAGTACATAAGAGTTTAGGATGACCGAACTGTGTCTCAACTGGTGGAAAGAAGTTTCTGGGAAATCCCCAATAAGTCCCGCCCCAGGCTGTCATATGACAACACAAACCACCAGTCGAATGCCAGATTACAAGCACTACATCATCGAGACATAACTTTCATTGGCTGATCCAACTCATAGGGTGCTACTCTGTTTCTAGCAGAGTCTGAAAGCTGCTATTTCCTAATTAATCCTTTCATGGCTTCCTTATACAACCCGGCAACTCAACTGATGACATACGCAAATATATGGTCATCGTATTCCATCGTCCATTGGACCTCAATACTGCAACGGGACATGAATGGGTGGAGACTCGCACCCACGTGGAGTTCTGTTGAAGTGAATGGGACTCTGAGTAGGTGTTGGGGTCAAGTGACTTGCATCCAATTACAGAACTGGCTTCATTGCTATCACCTTTCCAGGCAGAAAAATTATATGAAATGTTGCCTATGACTGTACACATGCCTCTGTTGTAAACTCTCTTTGAAGTCCATGCTTTACATAAAACCTTTACTTTACAAAAGGAGGAGAGATTCCCCCTCTCCTTCCCCTGTTTAGTTTATCTGTAGATAGGTTTAATGATTTTTCATGCTGCCAAAATAAAGTACTTTTCTATGACAAGATTCTTTTTTTTCCTTACAGCCATGGCATGTTAAAAAAAATGTAAAAAACAATCAATGCCAGCTAAAAGATGGATACATTCACTCCCGAGTAAGCAAAGTTACAGCATATTGACAAAAAGTTCTCTGTATTGGATTTTTCATTGGACTCAAGTTGCCAGTTTCCATAAATCAGACTTCTAGACTTCTACTTAGTCAGTGTTTCCAGATGGCAGCTAAAGAGCATCATACTTTAAGCTGTAATGAAACATGTCAGTGAGCGAGCCTACTCCCAACCTGTGATGGAATCCATCATTATCACAAAGCATCTGTCATACTGCCGTATGGAGAATCATGACATCTAACATGATAGATGATCCTGTCTCTCCCCAATGAAAAGACCCCAAGCAGAATGAAGAGGGAAGTAGCCTCATTAGCTTCCATGTGGCCTATATGTGAATCATGTAAGTTACCAGGAAAGGGTTCAATTCTCACTTTAAAGTGGAGGTTGGGGGCAGGAGGGGATGAAGGAAGGTGACAACCTTCAAGGTGACCTGATAGTGGTTTCGTTCAAAAGGATTAAATGGTTTTATAAAGTCAGTAGGAATCACCTCTGGGATTAGACACCCTTCCTCTCAGACCAACTACTCTGTCACCTATTATTTATTAGTCTTTCTACTAAAGCAGCTACTAGATATTTCCCAAAGATCAGGGCCTTGTGGTAGGTGCTGTATGTGAAACCCCCTTGCGACTGCCACCTGAATGTGCTGAGACTACGTCTAACCCCTTTTCCCCTGTCAGCTTGGGACTCCAGTACCTTGCCTGGTTGTGCCAGACATGTTAGCCTGCTACGAACACAGACCCAGGTCTGAACCACACCCCCAAAAGCTGCAGGCTTAACTGAAAACAGCTTAAGAAGTGCTCTTGTATCCAGCACTCAGATACCCAACTCCCAATAGAGTCCAAACCCCAAATAAATCCATTTTACCCTGTATAAAGCTTATACAGGGTAAACTCATAAATTGTCCACCCTCTATAACACTGATAGAGAGATATGCACAGCTGTTTGCCCCCCTAGGTATTAATATATACTCTGGGTTAATTAATAAGTAAAAAGTGATTTTATTAAATACAAAAAGTAGGATTTAAGTGGTTCCAAGTAATAACAGACAGAACAAAGTGAATTACCAAGCAAAATAAAATAAAACATGCAAGTCTAAGCCAAATACAGTAAAACAGTGATTACAGATGAAATCTCACCCTCAGAGATGTTCCAATAAACTTCTTTTACAGACTATTCTCCTTCTAGTCTGGGTCCAGCAAACACTCACACCCCTGTAGTTACTGTCCTTTGTTGCATTTTCTTTCAGGTATCCTTTGGGGGTGGAGAGGCTGCCTCTTGATCCAGCTGAAGACCAAAATGGAGGGGTTTTCCAGGGGTTTATATAGTTTCTCTCTTGTGGGAGGAAACCCCTCTCTCCCCGTGTAGAATCCAGCTACAAAATGGAGTTTTGGAGTCACATGGGCAAGTCACATGTCCATGCATGTTTTCTACAGGACGTTCCCAGGAAAGCTCAGATGTGGATTGGTGTCTATCAAGGTCCATTGTTAACCAAGTACTCCCAATTACTTGAATAACGCCTTCAAATTATGTTGACCAAATCTGCCTTAGGTGCTTTCTATAGCAAACATAGAGCCATCACTCATAACTTCAGATATAAAAATGATACATGCATACAGATTGGATGAATACATGCAGAAGAACATAACCTTTACAAAGATATGTTACATGGCATATCTAGCATAAAACATATACCAGTTATGTCATATTTACACTCATAAGCATATTTCTATAAAGCATTATGGGATGTAATGTCTCACTGTACACACACATAGTAAGTGATAGTCAATGTCCTGAAGAGCTTACAATGTAAATAGCTTGCAAATAGACAAAGAGCAGGAGGGGAAACATAGACAAAGGGAGGCGAAGTGACTCCCCTAACATCTCAGAGCAAGTCAGTGTCAGAGCTGGGACTGATTCCGGTTTCCTCATTTCTGGGTCAGTGCCTTATCCGTTAGACCATGCTGTCTACTTAGGATGTTGTGATCTCAGCAGTAAGGCCATTGGGGGTTCCCTTCCTCCTCTGAGCATATTCTCTGTGTATTATTCCCTTCCTCCTCTGAGCATATTCACTGTGTATTGTTCCCTTCTTCCTCTGAGCATATTCACTCTGAGGTGGATGAAACTTTTGTTATGAGTTGAGTTCAAACCCCAGTGAGACTGACAGGTGTGAACTCGGGCTTCAGTTAACACAGCTGTGGCTATAAGCCCCCATCTAAGACAAAAGGTGTGTGAGAAATCCCCCAAAGAGCTTTTGACTGAATATTGTTTTGGGTACGTGAGGGGATGGGGGGAGGGGCAAGGAAGAAGAAACAAAAGATGGAAAAAAATAAGGCCAGAGAGAGAGAGAGAGAGAGAGAGAGAGAGAGAGAGAGAGAGAGGCAAAAAGCACGAAAGTTTATGCCCAAATAGATGTGTTAGTCTCTAATGTGCCACAAGGACTCCTTGCAGTACTTTGTCAGTGACACATTAAACTACGGGCTGCTGAGGCTGAGGTCTGGTGCAACAATTTTCCGGAGTCAAAATGGAAAAGGGGGCACAGATTATTTTTGCTTCTCCATTCAGCTTGGGATGTGTAATATCTGGCCCTTGTGCCCTAGACAGAGGACAATGGGTGACAAGCTTTTTTGCCTTCTGCATGTAGGTGGAGTGAGGTGATGGGCAATATTTTAGTTTCAGCCCAGTACAAGACAGAAGCTAATCCACCATCCTGTTTGGTCCCTCAGAGTTGTCAATCAAAGCTTAGGCCTGAGGTGATTTTGATGCAGTATCTATTAGCCTCTGTTTAATCCAGCTGTGATCCTCTCTCATCATCCCTTGATGGAGAGCAGGTGGCACTATTGTGATATGCCGGAAAACGTCTGGCTTCATTCTAAGCAGACCCTTGGCAATAGCGGCCGTAAAACGCTGCTGCAGACAGGCCAGTTTTGGGCTGCCACATGGGATGCTCAGATTCTGTTTGTCAGCTGGGTTTCTCTAAATCCCTAGGCTGGCATGAACGAGGAGTGCCCTGGAGACAGCGGGCTCAAACCACTTGCTCGGATGGCTTAGCAATAATTCTTCCACCAGGAGTTGAATTGGCTGGTTTCTGAAGGTGACCCTTGTCTTCTTTAAATAGAAAGATGGTGGCCAGGATATGGTGAACATGAGGGGCTAACTGAACTGGAGGTATTCAGAGTAGTCCATGACACAGTACAGGCCAAAGAGCTGTGTGATATTTTGCTCAAGTGCGTTAAAACACAAAAACCAGCTGGAGGGATTTCACTGGTAATTCCTCAGCCCTCCACTCACCTGCTTGCCGGCCTATCTCTGTATTTAAGAGTGTTATACTGCCACTCAGCACTCTCATCCTCAGAGGCTTCTGTGAGACCCAAAGACTTGCCTGGTGGTGCCATTGGGCCCCTGCTGAGCTATTGGTAGTGAGCAATTTATTCCATGAACTTTTCCCTTTATTTCTGTTCAGGAAGAGACTTTGATGGAAAACAAAATTTGTTTTGTCCAGAATAATTCTATGAATGTTTCATGCAAACAAATTTTAGCCTCTGGTCATGTGGCAGCTGCTTTTGCTGATTTTATTTGCTCTTCAATATTCATTACAGCTGTTGCAGCACTGGGGATGGGTGGGTTTAAGACTGCCCATATCTAAAGGCCCCTCCCTTCAGCCTAAGGGAGATGCCACTGGACCCAGGTGTCAAATAAGTTTGGGGACAACAAATGCAAAAACAGGGTTGGGACTGAGGGTTACAGGTATAAACTCAACTCATTTGGTGTTGGTCCTGCTTTGAGCAGGGGGTTGTACTAGATGACCTCCTGAGGTCTCTTCCAACCCTAATATTCTATGACCCAGAGGGGGACACCAAGCAGAGAACCCTGGACAGCACCCACTGCTCCTTGAAGGTATCCAGGGAACCAGTGGACACGGCCCAGAGGAACTCTCCCTGGAGATGTGACTTGAGGGAGGATTGGAAGTAGGCCCCACAGTCACAGAGCAAACCCTGTCCCTCTGCCCAGCTTCCTCCTCCCAGTATGGTGGACAGCCATCTGGGCCAGCACCAAGAGGAGGTTGATGATATTCAATATTCATTACAGCTGCATGATTGGTCACCTTAGACACATATTAGTTTTTATGTTTCCTGACTGGTTAAGGATAACTGAAATAAGGAGGGCAGGGTGTGATCACACAGCTGGAGTCTTTGCTTCTCTCAGGGATGAAGGCTGGTAGGAGTGGGGAACTTTTAGGGCATTTAAAACGTGTTTTTCCTTTCTAGGCCACTTGAGATAAGCCTTGCGTAAGGGTCATGGATAGAAAATGTAAGGGGCTGTATTAACATAAGAATGACCATACTGAGTCAGACCAATGGTCCATCTAGCCCAGTATCCTGTCTCTGACAGTGGCCAGTGCCAGGTGCTTCAGAGGGAATGAACAAAACAGGGAAATTATTGAGTGATCCATCCCCTGTCATCCACTTCCAGCTTCTGGCAGGCAAAGGTTTAGGGACACCTGGATCATGGGGTTGTGTCCCTGACCATGCACCGAACCTCGTTCCTCTCAGATTTTGGAAGGCACTTCAGATTCTTAAACCTTTGGTCGAGTACTGTAGCTATATTTAGAAATCTCACATTGGTGTCTTCTTTACATTTTCTCAAATCTGTTGTGAAAGTGTTCTTAAAACGAACACGTGCTGGGTCATCATCCGAGACTGCTAAAACATGAAATATATGGCAGAATGCGGGTAAAATAGAACAGGAGACATACAATTCACGCACCCAAGGAGTTCAGTTACAAATGTGATTAACACATTATTTTTTTAACAAGTATCATCAGCAGGAAGTATGTTCTCTGGAATGGTGGCCAAAGTATGAAGGGGCATACAAATGTTCAGCATATCTGACACACAAGTACCTTGCAATGCCGGCTACAAAAGTGCCATGCGAACACCTGTTCTCACTTTCAGGTGACATTGTAAATAAGAAGGAGGCAGCAGTATCTCCCGCAAATGTAAACAAACTTGTTTGTCTTAACAATTGGCTGAACGAGAAGTAGGACTGGATGTAATGATCTGGATGATGGGATGGATTGCACCCTCAGCAAGTTTGCGGATGACTCTAAGCCGAGAGGAGAGGTAGATATGCTGGAGGGTAGGGATAGGGTCCAGAGTGACCTAGACAAACTGGAGGATTGGACCAAAAGAAATCAGATGAGGTTCAACAAGGACAAGTGCAGAGTCCCGCACTCAGGATGGAAGAATCTCATGCACCACTACAGGCTGGGGACCGACTGGCTAAGCAGCAGTTCTGCAGAAAAGGACCTGGGAATTACAGTGGACGAGAAACTGGATATGAATCAACAGTGTGCCCTTGTTACCAAGAAGGCTCATGGCATATTGGGCTGCATTAGTAGGAGCATTGCCAGCAGATTGAGAGAAGTGATTATTCCCCTCTATTCAGCACGGGTGAGGCCACATCTGGAGTATTGTGTCCAGTTTTAGGACCCCCACTACAGAAGGGATGTGGACAGATTGCAGAGAGTCCAGCAAATGATCAGGGGGCTGGGGCACATGACTTACGAGGAGATGCTGAGGGAACTGGGCTTATTTAGTCTGCAGAAGAGAAGAGTGAGGGGGGATTTGATAGCAGCCTTCAACTACCTGAAGGGGGGTTCCAAAGCTAGGCTGTTCCCAGTGGTGGCAGATGACAGAACAAGAAGCAATGGTCTCAACTTGCAGTGGGGGAGGTCTAGGTTGGATATTTGGGAAAACTATTTCACTAGGTGTAACGATGCTGGTTCTGGTGGGACCCAATTGAGAGTGCCAATTCAGGACAAACTGCTTAAAGCAGGGCAGTTACAGCCCAAGGCTGGGGTTCCTTTGCACACCAAGGCAAACCAAACCAGCCAAACAGAGAAGACTTCAGTTTTGCCCCACTGGCTAACCACAAGTCACACAAGCAATTCCCTTAGACACTCCAGTTTCCCAATATCAACACCAGTGCCACTTGTTATGGGGATGACTGGTTATGAAAACCAATACCCCAGTAAAAGAAAAAAGGTTCTCCCGATCCCAAAGGACCAAGCCCCAGACCCAGGTCAATATTCAAAGCAGATCTTACCCACAAATCACGCTGTTGCCAATCCTTTAGAATCTAAAATCTAAAGGTTTATTCATAAAAGGAAAAAGATAGAGATGAGAGCTAGAATTGGTTAAGTGGAATCAATTACACACAGTAATGGCAAAGTTCTTGGTTCAGGCTTGTAGCAGTGATGGAATAAACTGCAGGTTCAAATCAAGTCTCTGGAGAACATCCACAGCTTGGCTGGGTCATTCAGTCCTTTGTTTAGAGCGTCAGTGTAGCAAAGTCCCTCCAGAAGTAAGAAACAGGATTGAAGACCAGATGGGGGAGCTGCAGCAGCTCTTTATAGTCCCTTGCCATGTGGTCTCTGATTTCTTTTTCCCAAAGACAAGCTGTCCTCACATGGCATGGAAAAACCTCAGAGTCCTGTCCAAAGGCATGTCCCTGCACGCCTTCCTGAGTCACAAGGTGTATCTGCCTTCTCTCAGTGGGTCAGTTGTGTAGCTGATGGTCCTTAATGGGCCATCAAGCAGGCTAGGCAGAGCTGAGACCAACTTGTCCGGGGTGTCACTAAGAAGTATAGCACAAGTTTGAAATACAGACAGTATAGAGCCAATACTTATATCTTTAAATACAAAAATGATACATGCAAACAGATAGCATAATCATAACCAGTAAACCATAATCTTGTCTTAGACACCTTATTTGACCCCCTTTATACAAGATTTGGTGCCACTGCAGGGCCTTGTTTGCAACAATGTTCTATACGGTCCCAGTTCAAGTCAATAACGTCACAATAAGAGGGTGGTGAAGCACTGGAATGGGTTACCTAGGGAGGTGGTGGAATCTCCATCCTTAGAGGTTTTTAAGGCCCGGCTTGACAAAGCCCTGGCTGGGATGATTTAGTTGGGGTTGGTCCTGCTTTGAGCAGGGGGTTGGACTAGATGACCTCCTGAGGTCTCTTCCAACCCTAATCTTCTATGATTCTATGATTCTATGACTGAGTGGACTTGTAGGTGCTAACGTTTTGCATTGTTTTGTTTTTGAGTGCAGTTATGTAACAAAAAAATCTACATTTGTAAGTTGCACTTTCATGATAAAGAGTACTTGTATGAGTGAATTGAAAAATACTATTTCTTTTGTTTATCATTTTTACAGTGTAAATATCTGTAATAAAAATAATAATATAAAGTAAGCAGTGTACACTTCCTATTCTGTGTTGTAATTGAAATCAATATGTTTGAAAATGAAGAAAAACATCCAAAAATATTTAATACGTTTCAATTGGTATTCTATTATTTAACAGCATGATTAAAACTGCGATTAATCATGATTCATTTTTTTGAGTTAATTGTGTGAGTTAACTGCGATTAGTCGACAGCCCTACTTTCTGTATAAACCAGCAAGGCATTATTTTGAATTTCTGAGAATCCCCTTTTTTTATTCAGCTGCCTCTGTTTGCCATGGTCATTGACACATAACAATGGTAACTTGCATCTCTGTGTACAGTCCAGTTGAGAAGTTTACACTCAGAGGTCTCAGTGGTTTGAGCACTGGCCTGCTAAACTCAGGGTTGTGAGTTCAATCCTTGAGGGATCCAGGGCAAAAATGGGGGATTGGTCCTTCTTTGAGCAGGGGGTTGGACTAGATACCTCCTGAGGTCCCTTCCAACTCTGATATTCTATGATTCATATATCCTCTGTGTGAGGGCTCTGGCCAGGGGTTTAGGGATAGACTGTTATGCTAATTAAGCCTTGTTTTATTTGTACCTGCATGCACTGGTTTCCGATCATGGAATGAGCTAGAAAGCTAAATTGGTCAAAGCGCTGCAAATTTAAATTTTTATTTCATTCTTTTTGACAGAACAACAAAAAGGGGACAAAGTTTTCACCACAGTTTTCCCTTTGCACACCAGTTTTTCTACCAGCTTTTCCAGAGACAGAACTGGAAGAAGAGACAAAAGCTCCCAGGCAAATGGCAGGGGGGTGGCCTGAATATGGATATCATCTTAGAATCATAGAATATCAAGGTTGGAAGGGACCTCAGGAGGTCATCTAGTCCAACCCCCTGCTCAAAGCAGGACCAATCCCCAATTAAATCATCCCAGCCAGGGCTTTGTCAAGCCTGACCTTAAAAACTTCTAAGGAAGGAGATTCTACCACCTCCCTAGGTAACGCATTCCAGTGTTTCACCACCCTCCTAGTGAAAAAGTTTTTCCTAATATCCAACCTAAACCTCCCCCACTGCAACTTGAGACCATTACTCCTTGTCCTGTCCTCTTCTACCACTGAGAATAGTCTAGAACCATCCTCTTTGGAACCCCCTTTCAGGTAGTTGAAAGCAGCTATCAAATCCCCCCTCATTCTTCTCTTCTGCAGACTAAACAATCCCAGTTCCCTCAGCCTCTCCTCATAACTCATGTGTTCCAGACCCCTAATCATTTTTGTTGCCCTTCACTGGACTCTCTCCAATTTTTCCACATCCTTCTTGTAGTGTGGGCCCAAAACTGGACACAGTACTCCAGATGAGGCCTCACCAATGTTGAATAGAGGGGAACGATCACGTCCCTCGATCTGCTCGCTATGCCCCTACTTATACATCCCAAAATGCCATTGGCCTTCTTGGCAACAAGGGCACACTGCTAACTCATATCCAGCTTCTCGTCCACTGTCACCCCTAGGTCCTTTTCCGCAGAACTGCTGCCTAGCCATTCGGTCCCTAGTCTGTAGCAGTGCACTGGATTCTTCCGTCCTAAGTGCAGGACTCTGCACTTGTCCTTGTTGAACCTCATCAGATTTCTTTTGGCCCAATCCTCCAATTTGTCTAGGTCCCTCTGTATCCTATCCCTGCCCTCCAGCGTATCTACCACTCCTCCCAGTTTAGTATCATCCCAGTTTAGTATCATCCGCAAATCTACCACTCCTCCCAGTTTAGTATCATCCGCAATCCACACCATCCTCCAGATCATTTATGAAGATATTGAACAAAACCGGCCCCAGGACCGACCCTTGGGGCACTCCACTTGACACCAGCTGCCAACTAGACATGGAGCCATTGATCACTACCCGTTGAGCCCGACAATCTAGCCAACTTTCTACCCACCTTATCTTCATTGTTTCTTTCTAACAACTAAGTGCTTCTGCTTCTGACATACCTTGGAAATATTCTGCAAAGTGAAAACATTCTTCTCTGGACAAACTGGGAAAACCAGGCGCACTCCTAATGCTGCCCCTGTTTGAAATAGTCACCTCATTACATTAATTTCCCAGCGATATGCACAGGAATAAAACTTCACTTGAATATTTGCAAAATGCAAATATAAAAGGTCTTTATTAATTTTATTAATTGCTATTATTATTTATATTACAATAGCACCTAGGCCTCCTTGTGTTAGCTGCTATATAGACAATAGGCAGTCCTTGCCCCAAAGAGCTGTGTCAGAGAGGCAATTGGTGGGCCGGGAAGATGACATAATAGAAGGCAAAGGTTTAGCAGAAGTCACAGCTGACTACTTGCCTAACCAGTGTCAGATGGTAGAGATCTGCAAGCAGCATGGCAGAGGCAGGTTTTCAGAAGGTAGTTTGTGCCATGCAGAAATACTTGTGCACAGAAATGCTTGTGAATAATTTCCCTCTACTATTCACCCCATTCTTGACCCATTTCTTTGTCTCTCCATGGCTTTAATCACCTCCATTCCTGGTCCAGCCAGCTTCCTCCCTCTTTGCTGCTTTTTTTAGCCTTCCTTATCTGATCTATCGTATTTCTAGGGCACCCATCGCTATCAGGGCTAAACCTCAGCACAGATAATAAGCTTCCCCCTGAGCATAGCAGATTGCTCACCGTGGCTACGTTGGGATAGCCGTGGATAGAGGGCAACTGAAAGCACCAAGGAATCAAGCAGCAGGAGCTGTTTGTATTGATTCTTCTCTTGGCACTGCTACATCACAGAATAGCATCAGCAGTTCAGCGTACCTGCGGCAATCATCTGGCCGAACTGGCTGCGACACAACAAAGAAACGGAGATCATCCCAGGAAAGCCCAGAACACCAGTGACTGCAGCTTTGAGAAGTGAGGCAAACTAGCGGCGTTGAGGATATCCCAGCAAAGATGGATGATTAAAACATACTTTTAAACTCCATAAGGGGGCCCCTATGCTATTAAGTAGGAAGATCACTTAGCTGGGCTAGTTTTCTGATGGTCTTTTTGGATGTGCCAGGATTTCGGCTGTTAAACAAACTCGGGCTGTTGCTGAACTAAAATGCACCTGCAGTTCTGTCCTGGGGAAAATCACCCATTGCCAGCTAGCCCCAGTATTGGGGATCATTTGGAAAAGCTCTAATTAGCCCTGATAGATGGTTTTGAAAGCCCGTTCCAACACGGAAGGCTTTCCTGGGTTGCAGAATATGTTAAAGAGAGGCAACTGCATGATCACAGCCCCTTCCATGCGGTGATTGCACGATGAGTTAATTCAGCCCAGTGGGTGGCAGGCAAGCCCATTTTAGAGATGAGGAAGTGGCGGCACAATGGCATTGAGGCCTTCATTTTCAAAAATCGCTTCTAAATTCAAGGGCCCCCATTTTGGGGTGCCCAGCTTTAGACACCTGCCCTTCAGGCATGCTGAGCACCCTGACCTCCAGCTGAGGCTTATGGGAGCAACAGTTTCTCAGCACCCCTGAAAATCTAGTCCCTATGGCATTTAAAACTAAAAGCAGGACACCCCGACTGGGTGAAAACTGGGGCTATTGTGGATTGCTCCGGGCCTTGCACCAAACCCCTGACACAGCCTGGAAAAAGAACTTCACGGCCACAGGCTGGCAGCCCTGCTCCAGTGGGACGGCAAGGAGAGGGCAGGCAGGTGGGCGTGGTATATGGCTGACTTCCATATGTGACAAGGACATCGGTTTCCCTTCGTGAACATGGCAGGATGACAGCCCCCAGAGTGATTGGTGCTAACTGTGTCGCGGACATTAGTAGTTGCATCGCAGTCACTTCCAGAGGCTGCCGATCATGCATCAGGTCCCTGGTGTGTCAGGTGCGGTACAAACATATAACAAAAAAGGCCATCCTTGCCCAAAGGATCTTACAGTGTAAGCAAAGGATTATGTATGATGGCTGAATAACACAGGGGTAAGAAATACAAAGCAACAGACTTGTCAAGTGACCCTCATTAGCCACACAAAGAAAAGGAGTACTTGTGGCACCTTAGAGACTAACCAATTTATTTGAGCTCAAATAAATTGGTTAGTCTCTAAGGTGCCACAAGTACTCCTTTTCTTTTTGCGAATACAGACTAACACAGCTGTTACTCTGAAACCTGTCATTAGCCACACACATATTCATGCTTTCCTTTAGCGCACATTAGGGCCTGATCTGGCTCCCTGATGAAGTCAATGGGATTTTTGCCATTACATTAAATGGGCCCATGAGCACATACTATAAAGGGCTGCCAGGCTGGAGATTATTTACTGAAATAAGCGGAGGGTTTGGAATAACTGACTGCGCTAGCGTGTGGGGGAGCGTAGTCGACCGGTTCTGAGCTGTCATCTCCTTACATCTCTTGCCCCTGGGTCCCCTCTGGAGCCTTCCACTCCTGGGCCAGCTCACGATTCCCTGTGGGAGGAGAGCTCACTCCCAGGGCCCTTTCTGAGTCTAATTACCTCCAGTGCCTGGTGCTGCTCCTCAGGTCCAGCTACAGAGCAGGGATGGAGAGCAGCCATCCAGAGCACCCTCAGGGCTGCTGTGTCTGTCGGCCCCAAACAGTGGGGAGAGGGGAAGAGAAGGCTAGTCATTGCCCTAGGCTAGGTTAGGCTCTCAGGGAGCCTCTACTCATGGTCATTTTAACTCTGTAGCCAGCTTCACCTTTTTAAAGCTTCCCTAGCACATGCTGCCTAATTGGAATGTCCTGAGTGCAGGAAGGCTAGTTCGCTTTGCTGTCGGTGGCATGAGGGCATGTCCCACCATAGGGAGATAGTAAGATGAGCAACAGCCCGGCTTGAATACATGCTGGCCGGTCCGGGACCTTAACACTTCAAGACTGATCGGAGTTCCCTGAAAATGCCTGGGATGTGATTGAGAGACATAGTGATTGGGGAAGTGACACTAGGTACGTTGACACGGGAAAGAAAAACCCATGGCTGGCCTGTGCCAACAGACTCAGGCTTGTGGGGCTCGGGCTGCAGGGCTGTGTCATTGCTGTGTAGACTTCTGGGCTCGGGCTGGAGCTTGAGTTCTGAGACCCTCCCACCCTGCAGGGGCCTAGAGCACGTGCCCGGAAGTCTGCATAGCAATAAAACAGACCTGCAGCCCCAGTCAGCTGGCCTGGGAACAAGAGTTTCATGCCAGAAGTGCTCACCTGCTGTTTGCAAAGTTCCAGACATTCTACAAGTGACCAGAAACAGTTCTGTGTGTCTTATGGGACCAGTTACACATCACAGTTATGAACAGTCAAACCCATAGCCGCGTGGTTGGCCTCTCCACTGCCCTGGACTCAGACAGACTAACTGAGCACTCACAAACACCCAGGAAGTCTGCAACAGAGTCAGGACTTGAACCTGGGTCTATAGAGCCCTAGGCTAAACGCTTACCCAATGGCCCATTCTTCTTCTCTGTTATGGATGAATGGATGCTATAAGCAAGTTATACATGAGTAGTATGTCTGCCACCGAAAAATGCTCACTACGGTGTATTCACCCAGCTCTTCTGGTGCAGACTCATTTCAACCCTCTGGAAAGATCTTTTGCATATTTCTTTCCCTGCCTCTAAATTGCTTTAGACTACAGAGGGTAACAATGGTGCCTTGAGCCACACACAAGTGCTCAGCAAACTAGTCGTGAGATCAGAATACACCCATGCACTGCAGGAAATGGAAAAAAATAGAGAGGTTTGCTCTGTGTATTGTGACAGGATCGGGCTAGATGGCTATAGGAGAGTAATAGAAGGCAGATATATTAGCCCCAGGCTAAGTAGGTCCCTTTTCCCTGGGTAAGGTAACAGGGAAGGGTCCAGAACAATCAGGAACCTTCTGGAGACAATTAAGACAGACAGGCTGATTAGAACACCTGCAGCCAATCAAGAAGCTGCTAGAATCAATTAAGGCAGGCTAATCAGGGCACCTGGGTTTAAAAAGGAGCTCACTTCAGTTTGTGGTGCATGTGTAAGGAGCTGGGAGCAAGAGGTGCTAGGAGCTGAGAGTGAGAACGCGGACTGTTGGAGGACTGAGGTGTACAAGCATTATCAGACACCAGGAGGAAGGTCCTATGGTGAGGATAAAGAAGGCGTTGGGAGGAGGCCATGGGGAAGTAGCCCAGGGAGTTGTAGCTGTCACACAGCTGTTCCAGGAGGCACTCTAGACAGCTGCTTTCCACAGGGCCCTGGGCTGGAACCCGGAGTAGAGGGCGGGCCCGGGTTCCCCCCAAACCTCCCAACTCCTGGTCAGACACAGGAGGAGTTGACCTGGACTGTGGGTTCACGAAAACGGCCAAACTGAGGGCTGCTGTGAAGCTCCAAGGCGAGCAAATCCGCCAATAAGCGCAAGACCCACCAAGGTAGAGCAGGAACTTTGTAACAGTATGAAGAAAAGCCAGCAGAAAAGAACTGTAATTAGGATTATGTACGCTCTTCAATGGCATGGAGAATAGCAGAGCAAATGGTCATTTCTTCCTGCAATGAGCAAAACAGGGACTACTTTAAAACAAGTCACAAGATTCAACTAACCCAGACAATAGGTGGCTGAAATGTCGACCAGAAAAGGTTGCTGCAAAGAGAGCCAGATTCCCCGGGGTGTAAAACCATACATCTCTATGGATGTTAATGGCTCTATGCTGATTTACATCAGCTGAGGCTCTGGGCCAGAATTACTGTCAGCCGATTTTTAGTCTGGAGAAGAGAAGACTGAGGAGGACATGATAACGGTTTTCAAGTACATAAAAAGTTGTTACAAGGAGGAGGGAGAAAAATGGTTCTTCTTAACCTCTGAGGATGGGACAAGAAGCAATGGGCTTAAATTGCAGCAAGGGCAGTTTAGGTTGGACATTAGGAAAAACTTCCTAATTGTTAGAGTGATTAAGCACTGGAATAAATTGCCGAGGGAGGTTGTGGAATCTGCATCATTGGGGATTTTTAAGAGCAGGTTGGACAAACACCTGTCAGGGATGGTCTAGATAATACTTAGTCCTGCCTTGAGTGCTGGGCACTGGACTAGATGACCTCTCGAGATCCCTTCCAGTCCTGTGATTGCTTGATTCTGTATGATTCTATATGATTCTATGAATGTGCCTGGGGTTGCTCCCCTACCGTCTCTTCCCCAGGCTCTGCCCCACCTCTTCCCGCCCCTGCTCTGCCCCACCTCTTCTTGCCCTGTTCTGCTCCCTCTGCACCCCGCCCTCACTCCTCCCCACTCCCCCCAGTGCCTCCTGCATGCTGCGAAACAGCTGGGCCGGAGGCACTGGGAGGGAGCAGTAAGCACTGGTCAGTGGGACAATCGGCAGGTGGGAGGCACTGTGGGAAGGGGGAGGAGCTGATCGGGGAGGGTGGCGATGGGTGCTGAGCACCCACCATTTGTTTTCTGTGGGTGCTCCAGCTCTGAAGAACCCACAGAGTCTGCATCTATACTGTCAGCCTTCTATGCCTCTTTACACGCGGACTGGTTTTCCTCAGTGAACGGCTCTCTTATGCTTTTAAGAGGCGCCTAATGAACAGTTATTGCTCTCCAAATAGCATGAACGGTTTTAGCACAATAACAAGGGCTGCCAGTGAAGAGCTATTGAAAGGATCAAGAGCAGATGCCTTTGCACTGAGCAAGGCCCTGGCTTAGTAGGGGGTCATCAGAGAGTGTATAATGCAGTTAAGGATACTACCGTTCCAGTGGTGTGAGCCCAAACACTGTGGTGATTGTCATGTTCCAGACAGATATACACGGTAATAGCACAGATTTGCAGAAGTGGGACACAGTTCTGTCTGGGCCTAGGAGTATTATCTTCTAGGAAATATTTTTGAAGTCAGGTGCGATCCAGCTTCCAAGAACAAAATACCTGGTCTCCAGAATATCAGAGGCAGGGATAGTTCCATACCCAGAGAGGGAAGTGAATTCCTCTGGGGGAAAGAAAATCCATCCATTCGTCCCCTCCCTTATAGTCCTAACAATGGTTTTATTGGCATTTCTCTGTGGACTATAGCGCCATCATGAAGGTATCTAACAGGAAGTCGTCCAGAGAGAGCCGTGGAGTCAGACAGAGTTTAGCAGTAGAGCTGCTGGTTGGGAAATGGTTTGGTTTTATTTCCATTGAAAGCTTAGATTATTTTGGCTGAAATGGAAATATTTTGATTTAAAAAGGCTGCATGGTACCTCATGGGAGTTTGCGCCCTAATCTCTTATGTTCTTATTCACATCTACAGATCAGGCTTCCCAGTCAGATTACAGCTCCAAAGATACTTTTCAGAGCAGGAATTAGTCTATTACCAGGTGCGTAGCACAATGGGGCTCTGATCACAGTTGGGGGTCTCAAGATATTATTGCATTAGAAGTAAGACATCATAATAATACAGTGTATTATCTAGAGCTTTGTCATCTGCCAGCATGGAGCTGAAGGGGTAAGATGGAGAGCACACTCATGGTACTTCTATAATCACCTGTCAGTTCCAAACACGTGTCTGTACTTATTTATTCCAAAATTTATCTTGCAATGACATGAATGATGAAGTGAAAATGCAATAAGTCTTCTTGCTATTGAATGCCGACAGCTCAGGCCATCCCAATGGCACATCTTTATTCTGAGAGAGAGCGAGAGCATGATTAATTTCCTGTTGGAAGAGTTAGAAACAGAACATTGTCTGAATTGTTCACTGCTTGCTTTCTCTCTCTCTCTCTCTCTCACACACACACAGGATGGCATTGTGTTACTCTCAGTTTTTCCTGACAGACTTAGGGGGTCGTGAGAAGTTGAAGAAGTTCTGATTCCAGCTGCATTTATTGAACAATTGAGGCATGATGGGTAACACTTTTCTAAGATGCCTGAGCCAAAGGCCAAGTTCTAGAGGCTCCCCGGTGCCGCACAGAACAGAGGGGAAGAAAGATGGGTGGAAATGCCCCAGCTGGGAGCTGGGGAAGATCTGCTCTGAGCAGCATGCTACCTGCCCATGTGGATGAGTGTCTCCACACCGTGGGTCACCCCCTCCTGTAGATTGTGGTACGCTTAGATAAGCTAGCCTGGTATATGTGCTGCTAACATCTATCCACAGCTTCTGCCCTCCCTCAGAGAAAGGGCAGCATGCACAGCCAACGACGGTTCGAGTGAGCTGTGCTGCCTGAGGGAAGGGGGACCTGGGTTCAAGGGTACAGGGACACTTTATGCAGACGCCCCCTAAATGGGGACAGACCTACATTTCCTCAGGAATCCTTCACTCTGCCAAGTTTCTAGGCCACCCCAGCTGGAAGCTGGTAAACCCATTCCCACCCAAAGAGGGTATGCCATGGAAAGGCTGCGAGACAATGGCTACAATTCCCCTCTGTGGGTTTTCCCACAGCACAGGGAGGTATTTAGGCTGGAGTGACTTTTGCTGCTGGCTCCTTTCAAGCTGATTGGCTATGGCAGCACCTGTTAATGTGCCGTTGGCATGAATGGACAATCAGGGCGCACTGATTGGATTTAGCACCAGGGTAGGTGATGGTCTACATGGACTCACCTGTGACGTTGGACAGCCATGCCCTGGAAACACACCAGCTG
This sequence comes from Caretta caretta, assembly GCF_965140235.1. NCBI lineage: Eukaryota > Metazoa > Chordata > Testudines > Cheloniidae > Caretta > Caretta caretta. Next base: position 8,831,679 of record NC_134207.1, on the reverse strand, counting down.
GACTGCCCTGTTCTTGGAAATTCAATTTGCAAAGCTATGCATTTAATGAAATTGCCGGCACAGGCATGAAACCACGGGTGGCCAACCAGAAAGCTCCATTTGTGCTGAGGTTTCTAAAGCTATTGTAACCAGAGATGGCTCTAGCTCTTAAGTTTGGGTCAGGGTCTAATCCAGATTTAAACTTTCCCAAAGTCTGTGTGTTGTGTAGGAATGGGGGCAGGGGGTGGGACTTGGATCTAGAATTCCATTCATGGTCTTCGCTGATTGTAATATCTTTCATGTTCCTTTCAAAGTGGTTTGGGACAACCATTAAGCAGTGAATGCTTTGCACAGCAATTCCTAGTCCATACAAAGGTTGCTTGCTTTTCAGTTACAAATGCGAAACTCAGCACAGATTACTCAAAGGTTTGCTGAAATTTGTCACTTGTTTTGAGCAAATCTGGACCCAGTTTTGAGCAAACTTGAACCTGTTTATGGATCATGCAAAAATCATGATTCTGAATGGTTGGGACTAACACCAGAGGCAATTTGACCATTCTCAAAAAGAAAAGGAGTACTTGTAGCACCTTAGAGACTAACCAATTTATTTGAGCATGAGCTTTCGTGAGCTACAGCTCACTTCATCAGATGTATACCGTGGAAACTGCAGCAGACTTTATATACACACAGAGATCATGAAACAATACCTCCTCCCACCCCACTGTCCTGCTGGTAATAGCTTATCTAAAGTGATCATCAGGTGGGCCATTTCCAGCACAAATCCAGGTTTTCTCACCCTCCACCCCCCCACACAAATTCACTCTCCTGCTGGTGCTAGCCCATCCAAAGTGACAACTCTTTACATAATCAAGTCGGGCTATTTCCTGCATAAATCCAGGTTTTCTCACATCCCCCCCACCCCCATACACACACAAACTCACTCTCCTGCTGGTAATAGCTCATCTAAACTGACCACTCTCCAAGTTTAAATCCAAGTTAAACCAGAACATCTGGGGGGGGGGGTAGGAAAAAACAAGAGGAAACAGGCTACCTTGCATAATGACTTAGCCACTCCCAGTCTCTATTTAAGCCTAAATTAATAGTATCCAATTTGCAAATGAATTCCAATTCAGCAGTTTCTCGCTGGAGTCTGGATTTGAAGTTTTTTTGTTTTAAGATAGCGACCTTCATGTCTGTGATTGCATGACCAGAGAGATTGAAGTGTTCTCCGATTGGTTTATGAATGTTATAATTCTTGACATCTGATTTGTGTCCATTTATTCTTTTACGTAGAGACTGTCCAGTTTGACCAATGTAAATGGCAGAGGGGCATTGCTGGCACATGATGGCATATATCACATTGGTGGATGTGCAGGTGAACGAGCCTCTGATAGTGTGGCTGATGTTATTAGGCCCTGTGATGGTGTCCCCTGAATAGATATGTGGGCACAATTGGCAACGGGCTTTGTTGCAAGGATAAGTTCCTGGGTTAGTGGTTCTGTTGTGTGGTATGTGGTTGTTGGTGAGTATTTGCTTCAGGTTGCGGGGCTGTCTGTAGGCAAGGACTGGCCTGTCTCCCAAGACTTGTGAGAGTGTTGGGTCATCCTTTAGGATAGGTTGTAGATCCTTAATAATGCGTTGGAGGGGTTTTAGTTGGGGGCTGAAGGTGACCGCTAGTGGCGTTCTGTTATTTTCTTTGTTAGGCCTGTCCTGTAGTAGGTAACTTCTGGGAACTCTTCTGGCTCTATCAATCTGTTTCTTTACTTCTGCAGGTGAGTATTGTAGTTGTAAGAAAGCTTGACAGAGATCTTGTAGGTGTTTGTCTCTGTCTGAGGGGTTGGAGCAAATGAGGTTGTATCGCAGAGCTTGGCTGTAGACGATGGATCGTGTGGTGTGGTCAGGGTGAAAGCTGGAGGCATGCAGGTAGGAATAGCGGTCAGTAGGTTTCCGGTATAGGGTGGTGTTTATGTGGCCATTGTTTATTAGCACTGTAGTGTCCAGGAAGTGAATCTCTTGTGTGGACTGGACCAGGCTGAGGTTGGTGGTGGGATGGAAATTGTTGAAATCATGGTGGAATTCCTCAAGGGCTTCTTTTCCATGGGTCCAGATGATGAAGATGTCATCAATATAGCGCAAGTAGAGTAGGGGCTTTAGGGGACGAGAGCTGAGGAAGCGTTGTTCTAAATCAGCCATAAAAATGTTGGCATAGTGTGGGGCCATGCGGGTACCCATAGCAGTGCCGCTGATCTGAAGGTATACATTGTCCCCAAATGTGAAATAGTTATGGGTAAGGACAAAGTCACAAAGTTCAGCCACCAGGTTAGCCGTGACATTATCGGGGATAGTGTTCTTGACGGCTTGTAGTCCATCTTTGTGTGGAATGTTGGTGTAGAGGGCTTCTACATCCATAGTAGCCAGGATGGTGTTATCAGGAAGATCACCGATGGATTGTAGTTTCCTCAGGAAGTCAGTGGTGTCTCGAAGGTAGCTGGGAGTGCTGGTAGCGTAGGGCCTGAGGAGGGAGTCTACATAGCCAGACAATCCTGCTGTCAGGGTGCCAATGCCTGAGATGATGGGGCGCCCAGGATTTCCAGGTTTATGGATCTTGGGTAGTAGATAGAATATCCCAGGTCGGGGTTCCAGGGGTGTGTCTGTGCGGATTTGATCTTGTGCTTTTTCAGGAAGTTTCTTGAGCAAATGCTGTAGTTGCTTTTGGTAACTCTCAGTGGGATCATAGGGTAATGGCTTGTAGAAACTCGTGTTGGAGAGCTGCCGAGCAGCCTCTTGTTCATATTCCGACCTATTCATGATGACAACAGCACCTCCTTTGTCAGCCTTTTTGATTATGATGTCAGAATTGTTTCTGAGGCTGTGGATGGCATTGCGTTCCGCATGGCTGGGGTTATGGGGCAAGTGATGCTGCTTTTCCACAATTTCAGCCCGTGCACGTCAGCGGAAGCACTCTATGTAGAAGTCCAGTCTGCTGTTTCGACCTTCAGGAGGAGTCCATCTAGAATCCCTCTTTCTGTAGTGTTGGTAGGGAGACTTCTGTGGATTAGTATGTTGTTCAGAGGTATTTTGGAAATATTCCTTGAGTCGGATTTATGCAGGAAATAGCCCGACTTGATTATGTAAAGAGTTGTCACTTTGGATGGGCTAGCACCAGCAGGAGAGTGAATTTGTGTGGGGGGGTGGAGGGTGAGAAAACCTGGATTTGTGCTGGAAATGGCCCACCTGATGATCACTTTAGATAAGCTATTACCAGCAGGACAGTGGGGTGGGAGGAGGTATTGTTTCATGATCTCTGTGTGTATATAAAGTCTGCTGCAGTTTCCACGGTATACATCTGATGAAGTGAGCTGTAGCTCACGAAAGCTCATGCTCAAATAAATTGGTTAGTCTCTAAGGTGCTACAAGTACTCCTTTTCTTTTTGCGAATACAGACTAACACGGCTGTTACTCTGAAACTTGACCATTCTCAGTGAGTTCTGCGCTGCATTTTGGTGGTCATTCAGACTAGGGATGGATCCAAGTTTGATTTGGTGTTCGCAGTCTGAATCGGTCTCTAAAATGGCTGACTCTGAACATTTGGACATTTGGGAGAAGTGAGGTTTGGATCGAATTTTCAAATACACAAGTTCAGGAATATCCAGATCTAGGGTTTTAGTGTGGCCCATTATGGAGACATGGAGCTCTGATGCACATGGGTGCAAAATCTGGAGAACACTATTGAAGTCACTGGAATCCAGTGTGAGAGCAGAATCAGGCACATGAAATTCAGCTCTAGATCTGGAGTTCAGTCTTGGGTTTTGGACCATCACTGCTTCAAACCCATACAGAGTCATACCAAAGAAACTGTTCACACAATCCCTTAAGAACTGAGACCAACAAGTCTCACTCATCTTTGGCCTCTGCCTTATGGATACCCAAGTGCTCCTGGCCTTCCAAGGTGGGCTGGAGAAAGTAATAAAGAACCTTGCCTAAGTGAGCAGAGAAAATTACCTGCAGATGGCCGGCAGTTCCACAGCCTAGGTCTGGGATCTCCGCAGCTCTCACAAACTAAGCAGGTGTTGGGCTGAGCAGTGAGTTAATGAGCACTACAACATCAATAACAGAGGATGGGGTTCAGATAGCAAGATGGGCCATGGTTATTTTCCTCCCATTGGACCTTTGCCACTAGTTATTCTCTCAACATAGGCTGCAGTGAAATTCCTTCAGAAGCACAAGTTCAGCTCAGCTCTTCATCTCAGGTCCTCTCAGACGTGATCCCAGGGTTCCCTTTCAAACAGAAAAGAAACAGATCAATAAGAATTTTCTACAGCATGTTTCATTCTGAAGGATCCCCAAGGGCTGAACAGATACTATACACATAGATCATTCCTACACCCCTAAAATACAGACACCATTGTGTTTTTACCAACATGACTACTCAGCAGTTATTAGGAGGGGGTGAATGAGTTTAATTGATTGTTGATTTTCACTAGAACACACCTTTCTCATTGCTGAAGTATAAGCTCTTTGGGGCAGGGTCTTTCACTTACTATGCGTTTATAGAGCGCCTCGCACACTGGGGTCCTGATCTTGTGATGATGGTAGATGCTACCACTGCTGGAATACGGTGTCCAGTTCTGGTGCCCACAATTCAAGAAGGATGTTGATATATTGAAGAGGGGTCAGAAAAGAGCTACAAGAATGAGATTAGAAAACATGATAAGAGTCAAAGAGCTCAATCGGTTTAGTTTGACAAATTGAAGGGTAAAGGGTGACTGGATCACAGTCTCTAAGTACCTACAGGAGGAACAGAAACTTAATATCAAAGGACTCTTCAGTCTAGCAGAGAAAGGTCTAATGAGATCCACTGGCTGGAAGTTGAAACTAGACATTGGGACAAGTTACCCAGAGTGTGGCGGATTCTCCACCACTGGCAATTTTTAAATCAAGTCTGGCTGTTTTTCTAAGAGGCCTGCTCTAGTTCAAACAGGAATTAACTCAGGACAGTTCTCTTGTGTGTGTTATGCAGGCCAGACTAGATGATCAGCATGGTCCCTTCTGGCTTTATAATCTATGAATAATCATAATAGTAATAAGCGGCTTACGAGTTCCTTCTCCTTTCAAAGAGCTGACAGCACACCCAGAGGGGCCTGGGGGTTAGTTATGTCACATGAGCTCCTTTGAGCATTACTATTAGCATAAGCGTTACAGTTCACCCAGAGGCCCCAAACGGGATCAGGGCCCCACTGTGCTAGGCACTGTCCAATCACACAGACACAGCCCCTGCCCCAAACAGTTCCTAATCTAATTTGAAACAAGGCCTGACGTGTGAGCACAGCAAAGGGTGGTGTGGTAATGCCTGAGTGCCCAGGCTGTGCAGCTGGCCGGAGAAACACAAGAGACTGGGGGGTTGTAGCGCACCGACCCCCACTGTCTGCTCATGGCTGAGGCTACCCGCCCGTCCTGACCCCACAACCATCCCTGACTCACGGTAGGTTATAAGGGCTTGTAATTATCCCCAGCCAGCACGGGTGTAGGGGTGACCATTCTCCGGCCTGAGAGGACCACCCCAGTATATGCCAAGGAACCTGAAGCAGCATATGTAAGGAGAGATTCACAGTCAACAAAGAGAAACAAAGACTATCAGAATGAAAGGCGGTCTCTGAAGGGCAAACGAGGGTGTGAAAGAAGCTAAGGGGCCACACACACACACACACACGCAAGATTCATTCCAGTTACTCTGTGCAACAGGAGTTAAAGGTCTAGATTCTTATATGTGCACCACAATGTAGTCTGGCATCTCTAGTCCTGGAGAGAAGGAGAGTAACTGTGAGACAGAGTGACCCCAGACCCTGACTGCAGACACTCAGCGTGATGGACGAGCAATGCATTCATCAGAGCACTTTGGATACAAGAGTGGTGCTGGCTCAGGGATTTTGCTGCACTAAGCAAACTGGAAAAATCTCCCTCTCCCAAGCTCAGCAACCACTCACACCCTAACCAGCCACCGTCCATTCTACTGTCCGTAATATTTTGCTGCTAGAGTAGATCCAGATACTGCACCTCCAACTGAGATTGTCATAGAAAAGAAGTGGAAAACGACAGAGGTTTATACCACCTTACCCAGGGGCATGAGACCTGCCAGACTGGATCAGAGCAGTCATTCGTTTAGTCCAGCATGCCGTGCTGGCTCGGTGTGGCACTCTGTCTCCCTCTGGTGGCAGCTAGACCAGCTAGAGCTTGATGAGTCTGCTGCAGCCTTGATTAAGTGACAGGTGTCTTTTAGCTCAGGCAGTAGAGTCTCATGCAGCGCATTCCAGAGCTCCCAGGTTCGATTCCAGCTGGTGTCTGTTAGCGTTACACCTGTCTTCAGAGGTGGCCAGCGCTAGATGCTACAAAGTCCCATAATGGACAGTTATGGGATAACCTGTGTGCCCGCAAGGGCTGGGGGGGGGGAAGATACCAGCGAAAGGAGGACACTCAGGCCTAAGAATAGTAAACTATGCTTTTTTGAAGGAAGGAAGAACTTACACTCCAATCTGTGTGGGGAGCCCCTAGGGTGCGCGGAGGGGCTGCAGGGGACTCCGGCCGTTCGGGACAGCTGACCAGGCAGGACTCCGCCGGAGGGGAGTCCTCTGTGGCGCTATATTCTCCGCGCTTATCTCGGGGTTACCTGGGGTCAACAGCTGGTTACATTCTTATATATATATAATTTATGCTTATTACATAAACTGACTCGTTTACAGGCAAAAATATGCTGAGCTATGCTCCAATATCTTTTGGCAGGGTCTGTCGGACAAAGTTCATTGAAACTGCCTGCATCCTCCACTTACATTCAGTCACATACTCAGTCCACCACTTAGCTCCTCGCCAATCTTCCGCAACCTTGCCCCTACAACCTGCTAATAAAGGACATTTCTCCCTAACTCCAGCCAGAGTCCTCATTGGCTGTACACCCAGTCTGCTTGCCCTGAGTGGTGGGGTCTGAGTGTAGGGCGGGATTCAAAACAGGAGCTGGAGGGAATAGCCCATAGGCAGATTAAAAGGACAAAATATTTCCAGCATGGCTGAACAATGACTTGATGACTGAGGGGGTAGGGCTTGAATCATACTAATTATACCTCACATTCATATAAAGCTTTACATCAATAGATCTCAAAGCCTTACAAATTAGGTCAGTATCATTATTCCTATTTTACAGATTGGGAAACTGAGGCACGCCTGATGAGGAAGCTGATGAATACCTGCAAGAATGTGAAGGCTCTAAACACGGGGGCAGGAAAGGAATCATTTCAGGTCGTTATAGGGGCTTATGGGCAAAACTGAGGAGATATATCAGGCAAAGCTTATAGGGAAATATCAGGATTGGAATATCTATCTGTCGTCAGAACAGTCTGTCTAGATAGCAGAACTAGATAGATAGCTGGACTGGGAAGAGCACTCCAGCATGTGCTGTTCGGGAATTATCCTGAGCTGTCAGGGGTTGGACCAGCTGAGAAGTACTGTCTCTGCTTCCTCGGATTCTTTAATGAAGGCTCCTGTGCAGGAGGTTTCATGGGATGCGCGTCTGGCAGCCATCACTGAGCTTTCGAACTCGTCAACCATTTTTATTTTTAATTCCAGCATTTTGACAAACTGGGACAAATAAACCAGAAACGGTTTTGACTTTTTTTTTGCAAAGAAACATTCCCAGTTTCCTGGCTGACTCTTGAGCTGGTTGAGATCTGAGCACATGGGCTATGGGCAGGAATCTTCCTTGTCTGGTCGCGGTCACCTCCACCGAGGTTGCAGAATTCTATGAAGGGCACTAACCAGTGGATCTGCACAGTTCTGAAACCACCAGCCCTGTTCCCCCCTCCCACCCAGCCCTAGGCAGCCAAGCCCAGGAAAGCCCAGAAGATCTGAGCTCTGTGGCAACAGGGAGTCTGGACTTCCTGCACAGGCTCCTCAAATCCTGCTTTCTCCTACCTGGGTACTGGTTTTGCTGGGGGCAGGGCCCTCTGCAGATGCAGGCAAATGGTCAGGATTTCTCTGAAAGAGCTTGGTTCTAAGGAACCAATCCCGTGAGGCTATTTTCCTATCACTGGAGTTCGCTGGCTATATTGTGCCCGCCCTTCCCCAGGTCTTCAATAGGTATCTTCCTGCCATCATTGCTGGTCCTATTCTGAAGAACAAGCAAGTTCTTCTGCTTCCAGACAATGACAGAGCAGCATGAGTCAACCTGCTTTCTGCTAAAGACTCCCGCTTGGCATGGGTGTTGAAGCAATTCACTTTGAGCTGGGATTAAACCGTTTTTTAGCAATGCTGGGTTTGTGCGCCTTGAGGAATGTTTCTCAATGTGCAGGTCCAGTGGCTGGAAACTGAAGCGAGATAAATTCAGTCTAAAAATGAAGCGCAAAATGTTAACCGTGAGGGAGATCAACCAAGGGAGCCATTTACTAATGGATGTGGTGGATTCATCATTGCTTGAAGTGTTTCAGTCAAGATTGGATATCTTTCTAAAAACACGTGTTATAAGGAGCCCACCAGAAAAAGGGATTTTTATCCCAAGGAAAATTTGGAGTTTTCATTGAAAAATCAAAATCCAAAATATTTCTATTCTGAAATGCCTTTGTGGTGTCTCATTGTGGCTGTAGATCAGATACCTTATGCTCCGATTCTCCTCTACTACATCTCCCATGAGGCACTCTTGGTGCAGAGAGGCAGAGTGTCCTGGCAGTCTCATAAGTGTGGTACTTCACTGGTAATGAAGACCAGCTGGGGAGACCAACTACAAGATGTGGGCTTGATTCAGGTATTACTGAGTAAAACTCTGTGGCTGATGTTTGTGATGCAGGAGGCCAGACTAGATGACCACCAGGGTCCCTTCTGGCCTTACAATTTATGAATCTGTGGAAGAGAGATATTTAAAGAACCCAGAACTTGGAGAAAGAGTTGAACAAATGAAAAGAAAAATTTCCAGGAATATTTCAATTCAACCATGCTGGTGACTGTTTAGCATTCACTTTCCACGAACATTTGAACTCTTGAACTTGACTTGTGCAAATACTCACAAAACTTTAAATGTAAGTGCAAATTGTCACTGCAAACCCATTGTAAATTGTACATGGTATAGTCCTGATTATCCGAATAGCATGGGGGACATGGATTTTATTCAGATAATTGGGAGTTCAGATAATTGAGAAGGCAGGAGCCATTCAGCAGCAGGGTGGCCTCCCCTGTGGCCAGGGGCTGGTCATCTTCTGAGTTCTGGCTGGGGGTCTCTGCTCCACATTATCCAAATCCCTTTCTTGCCCCAGCATGAGATACATGTTGCACAGGGCATATACCTCATGTATCTCATGCTGGGGGCCAAGGAAGGCATTCAGATAATGTGGAGCTTCAGATGATAGGGTTTAAGATAAACAGGAGTATACTGCATTCAATTGGAAAATTCACTGTTTGCTTCTGTTGGCTAGTTGCCTAAATCAGTCAATCAAGGAACACAAACAATACCACCCAAACTACCCAGCAGACTGTGAGTTGTGAATAGCTGCAATTAACGGCTTTTGCCAGCAATCTGCCCATCAGGAATTGCTCAGATTTCAAGCATTTTGTTCCTTGCTCTTGGACAACTTCTGAACAGTAAAAAAGGGCAAAAGTAATCAAATAAATTTTTTGTTGAGACTTATTCACTCAGCTCCACTAGTAAGTAAACAAGGTCTTTTTATTTCCCCCTGTATATCCCGCACTATGACAATGTAGTGCTTTGTCCCCTCTAGTTGTTAGACCACGTAGACGTTTATGTCTGCGACTGTCTCTGAGCAAAGAGCCATAACTCAAGGTGTTGAGGTTCATGATTTTAGATCAACAATCCTGGCGTTCAGTCCCCAGAGGCAAACAGGTGCGTCACTACCCCTGCTCACCACTGTATATGCTACACCTACTAACCACCTTTGAAGAGCTTTGGCAACCTGTATTGATCTACTGTCTGTGTAACCCTTCCTCTGCTCAGCTGATGCTGCCGTGCTACTTTTGGCCATTAGAATTCCATGGAAATCAAGGAGCATTAAGCTGATGGAGCAATGGAACAGCATAGCAGATGTGTTCTACCTGAATGTGCTTAGTATGTTTAGAAATATAGCACATGGCTTCTACCTGTATGTTCTTGGTACTGCATCCGAGCACTATTTGCCACTGGAATGTACCTCGAATAATGGGCACTTCAGCTGGCGTGTTCTCCTTGGGCAGGACATCTGACATCAAGGCCAATAAGTTCCATCTATGACAACCCGAACTGTTAACGCTGCCCACAACGTGCGCTGTCACCCCTGGAATATTTGACAGTCTTCCAGAGGTTAAATAATATGTACAGGAAGCAAAGAAGTAAATATATGTCTGACTATGTATGGCAAGCTGGCAAGATGTATTGCCTACTGTGTTAAAAGACCAAAGGAAAGTTGGAAAGAAGGATGATTTGCATTGTAATGATTGCGCTTCTATAGCCGGTGGCATCAAAACTGTCATCTCGGTTGTGCACGCAACTAAAATTTTAGCAATAATTCTCTCCAGCCTCTCCATGCACAAGCCGTTCCTATGGGTCTGTCCTCTGAGTCACCTTCAAGAAAAGAAATACAGTTGCCTTTCGTTCCTCCTTGGAGAGGCGTAAAGTGTGCTCTGCTTTGGGACTGGCAGCATTAGTGGATTTAATCTCATGCCAGGGTCACCGTGTGTGCAGGTTTCGTAAGTGACTGGGATGCATCCGTTAGAGGGCGAGAGGTGAGCAATGGCTTAGATAAAAGATTTAGAATCCCGCGAGGATGGATTTGAATAGTAAGTGTTTGCCCTTGATCATAGACTTCCCTTGCCTTTGTATAATATTAACCTGGATAAATGTAGACCAAACCTCGACCTGCTCTCCGAAGTAAACATCTCTGTGCTCTTCCAGGTCCAAATGGCATCCATTCACGTAGCGTCTTCCTTCCCGGAGTGTCCTAAAGCACTTTACTGTCCGTGGGCCCCCTTGTCAGACCTGAGGGGCTAAGTCAGGGCACCTTGCTTGGCTTTCGGGTGCCCAAGTCAGCAGTTAGGTATTTAGGCACCGCCAGTGAAAGCCAGTTGCAACACTGGATACCTCATTTAGCCTCTGGAGTTTGAAAATACATATAGGAGAGAAGGATTCCTCACCCCGCATTGATGGCAGTGGTTCCTTATCCTCTCAGGCACTTAGGCTATTTGGTGCCCAAATCAAATATCAGATCTGCACAGTGGCCCAAGTTTTGGAGCGATTTTGGCTCATGTATATTCACTGGACCATCCCTAAAGCAGGTTGAGCCTTGTAAGACCTGTAACCTGTAAAGTGGGACCTTGGGTGCCGAGGGAGGTGTTGATCTGGTTGGGGCTCAACGGTAACAGTGAACACAAAATGAGGCGTTAGAAGGATGGGATTCAAGGGCTCGGAAGGATTCTTGTGGGACCAAGAGCCAATGGACTGCATAGCCGGTGGCAACACCTTCTGTCCCCTACCTGAGAAGTGCTGAGCAGCTGTACTTTCTGTGGGTGCTGCAAAGAAAGCGGTGAGTTCACCACTAAGATCAGCAGATTCATAGATTCCAAGACCATTGTGATCATCTAGTCTGACCTCCCATATAGCACAGGCCAGAGAACTTCCCTGGAATAATTCCTAGAGCAGGTCTTTTAGAAAAAACATCCCATCTTGATTTAAAAATAGCCAGTGGGGGAGAATCCAACACAGCCTTTGGTAAGTTATTCCAATGGTTAATTACCCTTGCTGTTAAAAATGTACACTTTATTTTCTGTCTGAATTTGTCTAGCTTCAACTTCCAGCCATTGGATTCTGTTAGATCTCTCTCTAGTGGACCGCAGAGCCCATTATTAAATATTTGTTCCCCATGTAGATACTTACAGATTGTGATCAAGTCACCTTTAACCTTCTCTTTGTTGAGCTATATAGACTGGGCAGTTTGAACTTTCACTACAAGGCAGGTGTTCTAATCCCTTAATCATTCTCGGGGCTCTTCTTTGAACCCTCTCCAATTTATCAGCATCCTTCTTGAATTGTGGGCACCAGACTGGGACACAGTATTTCAGCAGTGGTTGCACCAGTGCCAAATTCTGAGGTAAAATAACCTCTCTGCTCCTACTCCTAAGGCAGTAAAGTTGTTGTAAAGACTGGACAGAAGCCACTGGAAAGGGAGGGAAAGGAGGGGCCTAGAACTTCTCGAAGTCTTAGTTAGGTCTAATCCACTGAGGTCTGATTTGAGAAGACCATATGCCATGGTTACAGGGTTAGCTGCAGCTTTAATCCCTCTCTGGTCTCTCTGAGGGCATCCCCTCAGGTGTCAGGCCTCTTCCCTGCCCCTGTCCTGGGGTGGAATCCCATGGTTCTCCCACTCAGACCGAGTCTCAGCGGCAGCCGCCTGTGTACCAACCGTGATGGCTCAGTAGGTCTGTCTGGGCTCAGCCTCTGCAGGTCTTCCCTCCAGCAGCCATGACCAGTGGTTAATCCAGTGATCACATGGCTCTCTGAAAACAAAGTATTATTTAATCATAACAGTAGGAGCAGAGCAGAGCATAAGAGAAAAAGGACTTTAGAACAATAAAACAGCCTCCCTGCATGTCTATCTCCCCGGAGACTTACCCTCCCCTTGGAAGCATATAACAATACCTTGCTCTTATATAGCACTTTTCACCAGTGGATCTCAAACCTAGTTATCTAGGTGACTATGTTAACATGCTGAGTGATTCTTGCACCCCGGAGGCCAGTGAACAATAAATAAAAGCTTTTCTTCTTCCCGAGTCGCTGTGGAGATGCAAACTCATCCCAGCTCTGCAATTCCTCTCTCTAACCTCCTGTTCTCTCTCTCACTGGCTCCAGATGCTGGCATTTTGTTTATGAAGGTCTTGATGGGCTTTGCTCTTCTCTCAGGAAGGCTCTGCTGTAATTAATCTCAGCTGGAAAGACTGCAAATCTGATTAAGCAAAGTCATCCTTAGCCATAACTTCTATTGACTGGAGAAGATGGGATTGGGATGACATCTAATGAAGCCATTCTGAAGGGTCTCATTTGGGACTGTCACTTTTATTGCTTTATAGGCCCAGCTGGTACTGATTGAAAAGCCGACTGCTTCTGATCCACAACAAGATATTTGTTTTAAAATTAGAATATTTGGGTTTTTAAAAAAAATTCTGCAAATCATCCAGGATTTTGTTGGAATAAAACACACCAAAACAAAAGCAAAACCTGAAAACAATGTCCATTCCGGCTGTATTTCCCCTCCACCCCACCACAAAATCTGGAAGATCTTGACAAAAGCAGAAAGGTTCACGAGAACATTTCTGTCCTGTCGCAAAGCCACTTACCTTTGAAAAAAGTTTTGATGGAGAATTTTCAACCACTTCTAGCCTCTGGCTTTTGTCTCCTCCCATTACACGTTCAACAGCTGATAACTTCTCACTCCTCTTATATTTTGTCAAGCCCTCCTGATCATTTAAATGTTTTTAAAACCGGGTTGTGAATTTGGGGCTGGTGAATCAGCTCTTTCTATTTCAATGACTATTTGCAAACACTTGATTGCGGCATTTGTCCAGTTCCAGACAATCAGATCCTCCCTTTCTAAAAATGTGAGCCTAACGGCTGTCTGAGCTTATGGAACAGGGGCAGAAGTAGCAGCGTGGAAGTGATGTGTTTAGTGGATATAGCAACAGACAGGGAATCAGGAGTTTTGAGCTGCAGTCCAAGCTCTGCCACTGACTTGCTGTGTGACTTTGGGTGAGTCATTTGCCTTCTCCTAGCCTCTGTTTCCCCTCCCATCATTTCTCTGTTTTTCTGCTTACATCATGAGTGCTCTATGGCAGGGACTGTGCTTGTACAGGGCCTGGTGCAGTGGGGCTGTGCTTTGTCGGGGCTTCGAAGTGCAACTTTTAACACAAATAATAAGTGCTCCTGCAGACAGCCAGGGCAATCCAAAGAGCTGAGTCCTAGAACATCTGTGCAACCTTGCCCTGTGTGTGTGTGTGTGGACTTCTGCTCTCAAGTGGATAAAATCAGTCCGTGCTCCGGGGTACTCATGCCTTCAGGGAACAGAGCTAGTTCCCTTAGCTCTCTCCCTTCTGGCCTGTGGCTTTGTGTGAATTCTCTCGATGATGCCATCTCCATGAATGGCAGATGATCTCACTGAGCAATGGAGAGTCTGTGACCTGTGAAACTCCCTCTGCCATCAGTCGGTCAGGTAGTAGAATGGGTTTTATTTAAAGCTTTCTATATAAATCTGGTAGGTGAGGTGTGCACCTATAATGTATACACCACTGAACAGGTAAGGACTTCAGCCTCGGCCGATGGGCCCTGGTTTGTTTGGAAATATCAATACAACAGCCTGTCAAATGCTATTTCAGCTTTTTCCATACTTTAGACTGGAAACAACTTTGTGTTTTTTAAACGACGCCATTTTTAATAAAAAGGTTCAGAATGAATTTCGTTATGGGCAATGGTTTGAGTTGGTTTGTATTGTAATTAACTACTCTGTGTGTGTGTGTGTGTGAAAGAGAGAGTGCACCACTGCCCTCACCTGCATGGAACCAGAATTTTCCTACGATGTGGCATAGGCCCCATATTTGCTATCAGATAATGGTGATTCTCCTTTAGCCCAAGTGCTAGGGGACTGCGTCTTTGCACAAAGTGGGGTCCGAGTTCCAGCTGATCTTCTATTGTGGAGTTCAGTGTGGCTGCGGTGAGCAACCCACTGATATCTGTAAAGGCCTCACTGTCTATGTAGTTGTGACATTATTTTATCCAAACCAATCTGGCTCATCTATAATGCAGAAGTGTAAGATTTGGACCCTGAGGTGTTCAACTGTAGCCCATAGGGTTGGCTTGCCCTTACTATATGAACGGCTTTGCCTTCGTTATATTTAGCTGCACATCCATATACCCACACCATCCCTTGCAGGATGAGAAGGCTACAAACAAGAAAAAAAGGAAGAAAAACCAGTTGAGCATCCAAAGGGAAAAAAAAAAAAAGAAACAACCCCCCAAATGATTGATTTTGTGTACAGAAACATCAGGACTTTTATAACTCAATCCAGCAGGCTGATGGTCAGTGGCATTAGAATAATCACTGGGTGGAGACACTCTCTCCAGCCATACTCACACATGTGGGCAGGTGGGCTGGATGGTAGCCAGCAGATTCCAGCCTTTGGCTCCAGCTTGTGTTTTATTTTACGTCACTCGCTGTGTGAAATTAGATTTTTTATCACCAAATGAAAGATTGAGTCTGGAAAAAACAAGAAACCCAGGAACCCATTCATCTGCGCTCCTCCAAGGAAAATGTTGATTGTCTCCATCTCCCCTTCTTAGCGATATGCACTGGACAATCTATATTTTTAGTCAGATCAGGATTCAAAGCCTCTTGCTTTTGTCCTGGATTTGTTCTCGTCCCATCCCCATCATCACACTCTCCGCCATGTTCTCAGATTCATGTAGCGTTGTACACAGAGAATCCAAAGCCACATCAGCTCTTCCTAAAAAGCATTGAGGCCTTGTGGTGATGGTCTTGGGGGGGTTGCTTTGTGCAGGAATGGGCCTCTTGTGCATTGACACAGTGCTAATGGAGGCATCACCAGCTATGGGTCACCTGCTGACCTGGGGGAGGAGTGAGCAGCTGGACTACAAATGCCTAGCATTGGCTACTTTGAATGATCAGCAATTATAACATGGGAACACAGGGGCCCAAATCTGCTCTCAGTGACAAACATGAAATGCCTCGGAGGCTTAACTAGGGTCCCCTGGCTATGATTTAGGGGTGGGTTTGACCCACAAGGCCAAATGAAATAATTCATAATCCCAACTATACATATAAAATGATGGGGTCTAAATTAGCTGTTACCACTCAAGAAAGAGATCTTGGAATCATTGTTAAGGCTACGATTTAGTCACAGGTATTTTTAGTAAAAGTGATGGACAGGTCACAGTCAATAAACAAAAAGAACAGGAGGACTTGTGGCGCCTTCGAGACTAACCAATTTATTTGAGCTTAAGCTTTCATGAGCTACAGCTCACTTAAGTCACGGCCCGTGACCGGTCCATGAGTTTTACTAAAAATCCCCCTAACTAAATCTGAGGTGCTGGGAGGGGAGTGCTCCCGCAGATCCTGCTGCTCCTGTGGGGGACACTCTGGGGCCTCGCCTCTGCTGGGGGAGGGCACTCCAGGGCCCCGCTGATGCTGGGGGTAGGGGGGCAGCCCGAGGCCCCGCCACCACTGCTGCTTCAGGTGTGGGAGGCGGCAAGCTCCCCCCGCCGCTGCTGCTTCAGACGGGGGGTGGCCCGGGGCGCTCCTGCTGCTCCCCGACCGCTGCTTCGGGGCAGCACCCAGGACAGCTACCTGGGGCCATCTGAGCAGCAGCTGTTGTGGCTGGCTCCGGGCCATACTGACCGGTGCAGGAGTCCCGGAGGTCCTGGAAGGTCCCGGAAACTGTGACTTCTGTGACCTCCGTGAAAGCCTCACAGCCTTAGTCACTGTGGAGAGTTCTCTGAAAACATCCACGCCATGTGCAGCGGCCGTCAAAAAAGCCAACAGAATGTCGGGGATCATTCAGAAAGGGACACCGTAGATAATAAGACAGAAAATATCATATTGCCTCTGTATGAATCCATGGTACGTCCACATCTTGAATACTGGGTGCAGGTGTGGTCGCCCCATCTCAAAAAAGCTATATTGGAATTGGAAAAGGTTCAGAAAAGGGCAACAAAATGATTAGGGGTATGGGACGGCTGCCGTATGAGGGGAGATGAATAAGACGAAAAAGAGACGACTAAGGGGGGCATAGGATAGAGGTCTATAAAATCATGACTGGTGTGGAGAAACTAAAAAAGGAAGTGTTATTTACTCCTTCTCATAACACAAGAACCAGGGGTCACCCAATGAAATGAATAGGCAGCAGGTTTAAAACAACCAAAAGGAATGTTGTGAAGGCCAAGACTATAACAGGGTTCAAAAAAGAACTAGATAAGTTCATGGAGGATAGGTCCATCAATGGCTATTAGCCAGGATGGGCAGGGATGGTGTCCCTAATCCTGTGTTTGCTGGAAGCTGGGAATGGGCGACAGGGGATGGATCTCTTGTTTACCTGCACTGTTCATTCCCTTTGGGGCACTTGGCATTGGCCTAGGGTTGCCAGGTGTCCAGTTTTCGACCGGAACACCCGGTCAAAAAGGGACCCTGGCAGCTCCGGTCAGCACTGCTGACCGGACTGTTAAAAGTCTGGTCAGCGACGCAGCAGGGCTAAGGCAGGCTCCCTGCCTGCCGTGGCTCTGCACGGCTCCCGGAAGCAGTGGCTTGTCCCCCCTCTGGCGCCTACACATAGGGGCAGGCAGAGGGCTCTGCATGCTACCCCCACCCCCACCCCAAGCACCGGCTCTGGAGCTCCCATTGGTCAGGAACTGCAACCAATGGGATCTGTGAGGGCAGCGCCTGCGGACAGGGCAGCAGGCAGAGGTAAGCACCATCAGGAGCCTGCACCCCTGACATGCCCCCGCACCCCAATCCCTGCCTGAACCCTGATCCCCCTCCCACACTCCAAACCCCTCAGCCCCAGCCCCACTCCAGAGTCCGCACCCCCAGCTGGAGCCCTCACCCCACCCCATTCCCCAACCCCCTGCCCAAGCCCTGATCTCCATCCTGCCCTCTAAACTCCTCGATCCCAGCCCAGAGCACCCCAAATCCCTCATCCCTGGCCCCACACTGGAGCCCTCCCCCCTGCACTCCAACCCCCTTCCACCACCCAGAGCCCCTTGCACACTCTGTACCCCTAATTTCTGGCCCCACCCCAGAACCCCCCCGCAGCCCAAAGCCTGTACCCCCTCCCACACTCCAACCCCCTGCATCAGCCTGGAACCCCCTCCCATACTCCAAACCCCTCAGCTCCACCCCCCAGCCCTGGCCTCCCTCCTGCACCCCAAACCCCTCTTCCCTGGCCCCACTCCAGAGCCTGCACCCCCAGCTGGAGACCTCACCCCCTCCTGCACCCCAATGGCCTGAGTCATCCCCATGAAAATGAGCGAGTGAGTGAGAGAGAGAGCTATGCGGGGGAACAAGGGGGGATGAGGGGGAGTGAGTGGGGCGTGGGGGGGTGGAACGTCAGAGAAGGGGCAGGGCCTCGGAGGAGGGACAGGGCAGGGGGTGGGGCAAGGGTGTTCCATTTTGTGTGAGTGGAAAGTTGGCATTGGCCGTTGTCGGAAGACAGGATACTGAGCTGGATGGGCCTTTGGTCTGTGTCCGTTCTTCTGTCCTCACTCCAGTGTAAATCAGGAGTAACTACAATGGTGTGAATGCAATTACACCAATATCAAACTGGTGGGAGAGGAGCTTAGGGCTGTTGCCTCTATGGACCTGATCCTGCAAGGTGCAGATCATCTCCTGGAACGTACTCAGCATCCTCCTTAACTCCCATTGATTTCAACGGCCCAGCCCCGCTCAGGATTGGGCCCTAAATACGTGCCCGGCTCCTGTGTTATGTTACAGGTTGCCTGTCCAGGTGCAGTGAGCTGCTAGTGGCGATCAAGGGCAGCGGACCTTGTCCGGTGGTGACTTTGCCTTGCGGTGCAGTCGAGAACAATGAATCCTTGCCAGGAGATCCCTACATCTGGGTGATACTTGCTGTTGTACACTGATGCTGAATAAAGACAAGGGTGAGATTGCAGCACCCTTGCTCACACGGACAAGTGCCTTCCTCTTCAAGGAGTCCCATTGGCCTCCATGGTGTAAGTTACCAGTCAGCATGAATGGAAGCGTGACCGAATCTGGCATATACGTAGTCAGTCCTTACCTAGGCAAAACACCCTTTGAAGTCACTGTGAGTTTTCCCCCGGTTAGGAGGGAACTAAAAACTGACGTAGAATCTGACATCCTGTCTGTTGTTCAGTAATACCTTACTGCAAATGGTCCCATTTATTCATGGAGTCAAGCACCATTCAACGTAAACAACGGCGACACACACTGACCCTAGGATGTTAGGAATGTCACCCAGCCACGTTTTGGTGTTACATTCAGCTCATAACGTGCACAAAGGTAGCAGTATGGAACATGACAGCAGCTCTCCGTTTGCTGGTCGTGCTACCTTCCCATCACAGTGCTAAGGGGTGTGATACTGCATGAGAGACGGGAGTGTCCTGTAATCTTGTAAATGTGTGTCAAAGACCGTCAGCGCCACCCACACTAATCTCGGCTGCCACTGTAGTGCTGTAATGTAGATACATCCCACATGGACGGAAGGTTTTACCATCAATGTAGATAATTCACCTCCCCAAGCACCCTGCCGCATCTCCACTGGGGTTTAGGGCCTCAGGGGTGTGTGTGTGTGTGTGTGTGTGTGAATTTTTCACACCCATGAGCAAAGTAGCTAGGTCAGTCTAAATTTTAAGTGTAGACAGGGCTCAGATATAGAACAGGTGGAGGGGTAAGGATCTTTCAAATGTTGTTTCGCGAGGATCTATAAGGTATTCTAGAACAGCGGTTCTCACACTTAGTTGCACCGCGACCCCCTTCTGACAACAAAATTACTACATGACCCTGGGGTGAGGGCAGAGCCTGAGCCCCGCCACCCTGGGTGGGGGAGAGGGGGCCGGAGCCCAAGCCCCATGGTCCTGGTTGGGGGAGGAGCTTGGGCATCAGCTTGAGCCCTGTGTCCCACCAAGTCTAATGCTGGCCCTGGCAACCCCATTCAAATGGGGCTGTGACAAACTTTGGGGTCCCAACCCACCGTTTAAAAACTGATGTTCTAGAACATTGGCTCCAACATTCCTTCCTGATGGCCATTGCTGACGGCGGTAAACACTGAGAGACAGTACCAGCAACTCTGCCAGGGACAAGAGGTAAATGTGTGTTTGCAATGAATCTTTCTCTCTCCCAAGCACACATACTGGACTCTGCTACGAGGGACAGCTGGAAGATATGACCTAGTGCAATATGTTGCGACTCATATTTTGAACATGCTTCTGCTCCTGGTTTCAACGCTGAGAAGGAAATAACCAGTAAATAAGGATGAGGTGCACCAAGGGCGCTGTGGGACAGGTGTAGCACAGCTTCGGCTGGCTGGAGAGAGGCGGTGTGCTCCTGTGGATGAAAGAGGTGGTGTGGAAGGGGTTACAGCAGTTGCCTGTGACACTGGAGAACCAGGGGCCCAATTCGTCATTGCTGGGCACTTTTGTGCAGTCATCGACACCAGGGCAAAGTGGGAGCAGAATGCCACGGTTCAGATTTGGTAGCAGTCACCTCGGACTGGTGTAAATGACAATGGTAACTGTAGAACAATGATCAATCAGTACCCAGGTTTCAATATTCCACATCCTCTGGATAGTACTGGGCCCAAGCCAGAATCCAGCATCTGAACAACACCCTTGAATGACAAGGGTGACCCATCTCTCTACTGAACCCTGGGTCTCGTCATCCCAGACATAAAGGCTTTCAGACTCCAGAACTGGATCTGAATTTTGCAGCTCAGGCCCTTCTATGGAGAAGATGTAACATTCCTGAGGGTGAAGCTCCACCGGGCTGTGAGAACCACTGCCTGGTCCGAATGGCCCCTACAATAGACACCCTAGGGCAGTGGTGCTCAGACTGAGGCTCTTTAATGGGTCTCCTGCAGCTCTTTGGAGCACATGATATTAAAACACGGTGTGATTTCATTATTAGCCAATCAAAACATGATGTGATTTCGTTATTAGCCAATCTGAGTTGTTAACCAATCAGGATGCATTTACTATATACATTTACAGGATGCATTTAAATATGTATACTAAATATTTCCCCTATCGTACTGTTTAAATATGAATCTATGGTATTATAGTAAACTATGAATTCACACTACGGTGGCTTTTTTGGGTAATGTTGATTGCTAATTTGGCTCCTGAACCACTGAGGTCTGAGTATCACTGCCTTAGGGCATGAAGTTCATCAGAGATTTCTACCATCCTGTGCTGACCCATTTCTCAAGTGACCACTCCCACCCTTTTATTCCCTTCCCCTAGTGGAACCAGCTGCCAGTGGTAATAAAGCATGTGCTGAATCACAGTGTCATTGTAGAGCTACAGCAGGGTTGCCAGCTCTCATGATTTTATCACCAGTTGCATGATATTTGGGTTTTTCCTTAAAGCCCCAGCTCCTGGAGTCATGGGATGATTTGAGCAGCTCAGCTCTCATAAAGAAAAAAAAGAGAGAGAGAGAAGGAAATTTCTAGCCCTCATGGTTTTGGGGAAAGGTGAAAACGCAAATCCTAAAGGCTCAATGCCTCCTCCTCCCCCACAAATATTATATCTTAAAATCTTGTGATTTTTAAGCCAGTCTCATGATTTTGAAATCTGACTCATGCTTTTTGAATGCTTGGCAATAGCAATACCATTACAGTATCTGTTTTATGGCACCTGGCTGCACTAGGCAGGATTCATTTTGAAGCATTAAAGAGTGAAGTTTAATATGCTGAAAATGAGTTTTAAATTGATTAAAGTTTATGAATAATACAGGCTCCATAATAAGTATGTCACTTGAATGTTTCCATTTTTTAAAAACTTGTTCTTGATGAAAATTAATCTATTTCCCTATGTTTAATTTTTCTGCACCCTTTATATGTTGGCTTGATTGCTGTCAATTTGTTTCTTTAATGTAAGCAATTAAATGGTTGATAGTTTTGCTGGCTTTCAATTATCTTCCTACCAGACAATTGCTCCAGCTGTAACTAATTTTCTTTCTCTATATTCATAATCCAGATCACATCCTGCAGCCATCAGGAACGGCAGGTGTTAGCTGAGGTGAAGGAGGAAGAGTTGCTTTGTGCCCTGAGGGGAGGATGGGGAAGTTGGATTTCCTGAATCCGCCACTAATTCACGGTGTGGCATTTTGCATTGCTCAAGTGTATATCTACACTGCATCTATGAGGTGTAATTCCCAGCTCATGTAGACATACATGTGCTAGATCTGCTCAAAAGAGCACCTAAGAATTGCAATGTGGTTGCAGTGGTGTGGGTGGTGGCTTGGGCTAGCCACCCAAATACAACCTTGTTTGAGAAGCTAGCTATATACTCTGGTAGTGTGACCCAAGGAACTTGATGCCTACTGGCAGAGGGCACAGGGATACATAGGGTAACAGGAATCCCCTGGGTTTACCAAAAGGGGTTGTGTAATTTCTCCATGAAAAGCCAGTGTTGCTCTGGCTGTCGTAATCACTGCAAAATGTGTGTTCAGATCATGTGTAAGGAGTTATGTATGTAGACTGAAAATGATGTTCTTCAGGTCCTGTAGTTAAAGGCAGATTGCTGAGAGATAACAGGTACTAACACAGACTTCTCCGGCAGGGAGGGGAGAGACACGCATCTCCCTAGTTGGCCGTTGGCCATTGTGTACTGTGCATCTTACAATGGAAGTCTAGCTGCATATTGAGTTAAATGCCAATGAACAGACTGCAAGAGCTGCAGGAAAAACCAAACCCTGCAGGAGTTATCCCGTTTATGAGTAAAGACAATGAACATTTGGGGGTATAAGTGGGGTTACGGAGGCACACAGAGCAGCCTTCCATGTGGGAAGACAAGCTGCCAGTGGTCTTGATCTTATGACAGGTGGTCCTCGGCAATGGCTGAAGGCACTGGAAAAAGGACTTGGGGTATGCTAGTCTGTTGGAGAGAGGGGAATGTTTTGTGAGTTAAGTTTAAGCTCTAGACAGCATGTTATGATTTTGTTTTTATACATAACCATTCGTTTCCAGTTGCCTCACTGACTGTCATGTGAGTTCTGTTCTTGGATAATAGACGTATCCTTGTGTTCACTGTCAATATAGCTCCGGGCTGCGGGTTGAGCGGAGTGGGGGTCCTGGGTGAAATCCAGTCAGCTGGCGTGCATTATCCCTGTGGGGGGAGAGAATCTGAGAGCTCTGTGAGGGGTCAGTGGAAGAGGGGCTGGGCACCCCGAGGGATGCTCGGCGGGTTCCCACGCGCCGAGTCCAGGGCGGATGAGGCCTGCGGAGGCCTGGCAGGGGGTGCTTGTGCTGCCAGAGGCTGGTGGTCTCAGGAAGCTGAGCCTCGGCAGGCACAGACAAGACGGCCTCACATTAAGGGCAGGGGGTAGCGAGGTGCTCGTAAGCCTCGGGCTGCTAGGAAGCGGTACAGGCAGCTAGCCCGGGCTGCTGCAGCCACACTCCCATATTTCCTGAGCTGCCGTGAGCAGAGCTGGCATGTCCACCTGTCCGAGCTGGGAGTTACGCCACCTAGCAGCTGTGTCGCTGCGCCCCAAGAGCAGTGAGGCCACGTTGGTGCTGCTGTGAGCCAGCACCCAGGCTAGCAGGTGGGCTCTGAGGGTCCTGGCGGTAGCATCTGACAGAAGCCCCCGGGCTCCCCCTGCTAGCGGGAGAGAGACGCTGGCGTGACATGCACGTAAAGGAAAGAATTGCATTACCTGTGACGGTTCAGTCGGGGAGGGGGAGGGGGGGGGTTAACAACGCGACGGGTCGAGCGCTGACCTAAAATCCAACTCTGCGTAGTGGCAAAAGCTCTTCAGCAGCAGCAAAGGGAAAGCGTGGGGAGAGCAAGGATGTTCTGGACGGGACCCCTTCAGAATCCAATAACACCACTCCCTGCCTAGACCAAGGTGCCCTCTTCCCTGGAAGCGATGAGCCTGCTATGCCCACTGCACTCCCAGCTCCTGGGAACTAGAGACACACTTGGGGCACTGTGTCTGCACTAGGTTTACTCCCCTATCCCGCCATTGCTTACCACCATTTCAGCTTCCCCCAGGAGCACAGTGTTGCGGGCAATTGGTTAGTGTTTTAGGCACTGTAACTTTTAACTCCTTTCAGAGCTGATCCACGCCACACGCTGCTTGAGATGTTGTTGGCCGCCTCTGTCTTGCCCAAGGGCTCCCACAGGGGCAACTGAACTGACGCAATAGAGTGGAATTTTAGGGCAAAAATTCCTAGCGTAGATGAGGCCTAGGTTTCGCACGTGGTCGTGAAGGGCATAACCACTGTGCAAAAGTGAACAGCGAGATTCACATCCACTCAGGGTGGCACTCTGGTCCTTTCTGGTGGCGACTTTGTAACAGATAGAGGTCTTGATTACACTTAAAAAGCTAGCAGCAGCTTCATGGTAGCACTTCAGTGTCGACACTACCTACACCACTCAGTCCTACAAACAAGCTTGTTTACATTTGCGGGAGATACTGCTGCCTGCTTCTTATTTACAATGTCACCTGAAAGTGAGAACAGGTGTTCGCATGGCACTTTTGTAGCTGTTGTTGCAAGGTATTTATGTGCCAGATATGCTAAACATTCGCATGCCCCTTCATGCTTCGGCCACCATTCCAGAGGACATGCTTCCATGCTGATGATGCTTGATTAAAAAAAAAAAAAAGGGTTAATTAAATTTGTGACTGAACTCCTTGGGGGAGAATTGTATGGCTCCTGTTCTGTTTTATCCGCATTCTACCATATATTTCATGTTCCAGAGTAGCAGCTGTGTTAGTCTGTGTCTGCAAAAAGAACAGGAGGACTTGTGGCACCTTAGAGACTAACACATTTATTTGAGCATAAGCTTTCGTGAGCTACAGCTCACTTCATCGGATGCATTCAGTGGAAAATACAGTGGGGAGACTTATATACACAGAGAACATGGAACAATGGGTGTTACCATACACACTGTAAGGAGAGTGATCAGGTAAGGTATTACCAGCAGGAGAACGGGGGCGGGGGGGAAACTTTTGTAGTGATAATCAAGGTGGGCCATTTCCAGCAGTTGACAAGAACGTCTGAGTGTTAGGATATAGATATTCAGGCCTGTCTGCAAAGGCCTGTACTTTAAGAATTTAGGTGTATTCTTATCACTTGGCTAGTTCTAGAGGTATAAAAGAAAGAATCAAAATCACTGTCTGCTGGTGTAAGGGCCTTCTCCTACTGTGACAGTTTGAGGCCCTGTTCTTAGGCTAAAGCCTTTGGCTAAGCAGCAGAGGCAGCCATAAGCTAGGAAGCGAATAGTCACATCCTCACATTCCAAACTAGTCACATTGAAATAAGGTGCTATTGGGCTGTTAGGCACTATCAGGACAGGATTGTATTCCTATCACCTCCAGAGAAAGGGAAGTGCCTAGAAAATGTAAAAGGAAACTTAGTTTGATAGCATCCTGTCTGGCAAGAACTCACTTATCAATAGCTGGGATGTGAAATCCTCACTTCTGTATTGTCTTGTCATTATAGTTCCCACTTTGCTATTGTTTGTCTGTATAATCTCTGTCTGGTTCTGTGATTGTTCCTGTCTGCTGTATAATTAATTTTGCTGGGTGTAAACTAATTAAGGTGGTGGGATATAATTGGTTACATAATCATGTTACAATATGTTAGGATTGGTTAGTTAAATTTCAGGAAAATGATTGGTTAAGGTATAGCTAAGCAGAACTCAAGTTTTACTATATAATCTGTTGTCAATGAGGAAGTGAGGGGTGTGGGTGGAAGGGTGGGTGGGGGAGGGAGATGGGAACAGGGAATGGGGGTAAGAAAATTGGAATCATGTTTTGCTAAAGAGGGAAATGGGAACAGGGAATGGGAGTAAGGAAGTGGGAATCATGTTTGGCTAAGGGTAGGAATGGGAACAGGGACACAGGTGTAAGGCTCTGTGGTGTCAGAGCTGGGAAGGAGGATACTAAGGAAGGAAACTGGAATCATGCTTGCTGGAAGTTCACCCCAATAAACATCGAATTGTTTGCACCTTTGGACTTCGGGTATTGTTGCTCTCTGTTCATGCGAGAAGGACCAGGGAAGTAAGTGGGTGAAGGAATAAGCCCCCTAACAGCAACTTTAAGCAAGTGCTTTGTAACACTGAAATCAACGGAACTGCTCCAATGCTCAACATTAAGCGCGTGCATTAGGGTTTGCAAGATTGCGCTGACCTTTTCTCCATCTCTGTTTTTTTTTTTCAAGCATGATTGCAGCTCCGGAGGGTGTGGGTGTGTTTGTTTTAATTACTACTTCTACTGATGAAATGCTACTACTCTTAACACAATCCACACAAGTGGTGGCCCAGGGCCATGGTGCTGGGCACATTACCGATGCCTGTGTGGCAATAGTAACTGCTGTCCAAACAGAGGCTCGGCAGGCCTGTCTGGGACGTACAAACAAATGCATGCCTGGGTACAGAAGCAATTAGGGCAGACGCTCACTGACAGCTGCACCTATGGAGAAGCCAGTTTTCATGGAGCTCATAAACAATGAAGCACACAAAGAACACAAGCTCTTGTGATAGTTCAGGGAAGGGTTTTCACAGTTGGACTGGACATACATGAACCCCCCATTCAGAGATAGAAATGCCATTAAACGATGGGGGTAAAAAGTAAACAATCCAAAGTGGAATGCCAGGGTGGTGGGAGAAGGGCCATAATAGGATTACACAGCCAGATAGGTGTCATTAGCCCCGCTTCCCACTAAAGCATGGGGCATGGCAAAGATTCGCTAGCTGTAGGTGGGATCCTCAGGTGCTGTGATGAAAATCTCTCTCGCTCTCGTTTTAAAACAAATGTGAGTGTAATTAGTGTAAAACAATACATCCATTTACCTCGGCCATTAGCAAATCTTGAGCGGTTTGGCATTCCTTATACCAGGTTGATATTTCACGTGAAATCTACACAGTAAAAACAAAGCTGGAGAGGAACAGATGGAAAAATCATAACGGGGAGAAACTAACGAGAGCAGAAAGCCATTTTATCCTAACTGCTCCCTTGGAAAAAAGGGATTCAGCTTGTCTACGCTACTTATACTGACATAGTCAGTGAGGTCTTCTGTGGCATCAGTGCTCAGGCGGGTTGTGTAACCCTAGCCCAGATGGGACGTACCAACCTCTGAGAGATAGCAGAGGGAAACTTGTTCTTATGCTTTGTAGAGCTTATCATCCTTGACTTGATTGAAGGAATAAGGTGCACATTTTTAATGGTGAGGGTGATTAACCACTGGAACAAATGCCTAAGAGAAGTGGTGGGTTTTCTATATCTTGAAAAATTCATATCAAGATTGGCTGCCATTCTGGAAGATACGCCTTAGGCAAACACTACTTACTGGGCTCAATACAGGAGAGGCTGAGTGAGGATCTCTGGCTGGATCGTGCAGGAAATCAAACTAGATGACCTAATGGTCTAGTATGGCCTTAATATTTATGAATGGATATGGTGCATAGGCCTTCTGTTGGCTCTCTGCAGAGGGATGAATGGCAAACCGTAGGAAAACCGAATGTGTGCAAGGTTTCTGGCAGAAAGCTGCATCTACATTAAAGGAATATTTTGGTAGCTGGTCAGTTATTCAAACAGTTCCTTGCAACACTGAGTTCTCTACAAGGAGCTTGCAGCTGGCAACATTTTATAAACCCATCAACAGTAGCCAACAGAAGCACCGTTAATTTCCTGGCCTTTAAAACAGATAGCCATATAATGCAACATGGCCAGCAAAACAACAAGACAGCCAGTGCCTGTTGGTTCGCTCTAGTTACGTGACAGTAGAAGCTGTGTCTGGATGCCTAACTCCACTCCAAGCCTGTGCCAGTGAAAGGGAACTGCCAAAGATGGGGTCCAAGCAGCAGTGAGCATGAGGCGAATAGCCAGGGTATGTATGGCACACTGCCTGTACTAGGAGACAACACACAGCTAATACACCAGAATGTGAGATATCACTACAGAGAGGCGTAGCTTCAGGTGCAGCAAAAGGCAGACTCAAGGCAGCTGGGAGGCTGTGCTCACTGGCTTAATAGCAAAAAACAGAAATAAATTTGATCCCAATTAGTACAATAAATGAAGAAAGCAACAAAACCCATAAGAACATAAGAATGGTCACGCTGGGTCAGACCAAAGGTCCATCCAGCCCAGTATCCTGTCTACCGACAGTGGCCAATGCCAGGTGCCCCAGAGCGAGTGAACCTAACAGGTAATGATCAAGTGATCTCTCTCCTGCCATCCATCTCCACCCTCTGACAAACAGAGGCTAGGGACACTATTCCTTACCCATCCTGGCTAACAGCCATTAATGGACTTAACCTCCATGAATTTATCCAGTTCTCTTTTAAACCCTGTTATAGTCCTAGCCTTCACAACCTCCTCAGGCAAGGAGTTCCACAGGTTGACTGTGTGCTGTGTAAAGAAGAACTTCCTATTATTTGTTTTAAATCTGCTGCCCATGTTCGTCGTAAACCAGCACAAACCTCAGACTTGAGCCCTACAAGGCCTGGCTGGCATTAAATCAAATGTCCAGAGCAGTGGTACCCTTTCATTGCTGTCCCAATTCTCCCAGAATGCCTTGCTTTGGGGAAAAGGCATGCTGACTCAGGCCGAACCAGCCCCGTGTCCCAGGTGCTCCAGCCCTGGCAAAGGCTTTGTGTTAGCATCAGTGCCACAGAGGCACAACACGCAAGCTGCCAGTAGGAAAAGTTTGCATTTAAATATGTAACAGCAGCTGGGATGTATCTGACTGGGTGGGTGAAGTAGGCCCACTGCGGCTTTGCCTCCTGCCACACACAGAGCTGATTTAGAGCACCCAGTAAGGTATGTCCTACACTGCACACTAAGCCCTGCCTCTGACTCAAGTTCAAGCCCAAGCCCTGCTTTTGTCCACACACAAATCAGTCTGACTCGAGCCAGCAAGAACTCAGGACCCTCCTAGGGAGGGTCGGTCAGATCCCGAGTCCTGCTAGGGCTCGGATCCAAGCCTTGTCATTATGTAGTGTGGAATCAAGCCAGAAGGGCTGCGTAGTGCAGTGTGGACATGTTAGCATGGCTGTGAGACCTGAGTCCAGCAATAGTAAACCCAGGTTTGCAATGCAGTGTGGACGCTCAAGCATGGGCTTAGAAACACCACATCCACAAGTCGGTGTCCCACAGATCCGGGCTTAATGTGCAGTGGAGATGGACCCTTTGGGTCCAGTAGTTAGGGGATGATGCTGGAGGTTGGGGGACCCGCATTCAAGTCCTCACTGTGTGATGTCGGGAAAGCCGCTTAACCTGCTGGTGCTCCAATGCCTCAGTGCTACAATGGGTTTAACAACCTCACGGGGTGTTGCGAGGATAAATGCCTTAACGATGACGAGGTGCTCAGACACTGAGGAGATGGGGGCCATATAAAATAGATAGTTAATCTCAGTCTTGTCAGGATTGCATCTCAGCCAGCTGGCTCCCATCCATCCCCTGTCTGTACGGAGGAGCTTTTTCCACTTGATTTCCTGCTTCTCTTCCTCTGACGGCATCACGGTGCCCTCCACTAACCCTGTAAATACGTAAAACAAACAGAACTCTTGCACGGTGCTCATGCCAACATTGATGGCTCTTGTAAGTGATAATCAGAACAAGTGCGGAGGAAAAGAGCCCTCCTAACTGATGATAGGAACACCCGCCATGGAGAAGGATAAGCTGGCAGCACCATGATCTAATTTAATTTGGCTGAGGAAGATCCTATCAAATAAAAATGTATCTGAATTGGTTTGGAGACAAACTCAGGCTCAGTCAGTTATTGTCGGAGGACAGCTCAGCAGCATGCTGCATATAGTATTTGACAGAGCACCTACTCATTTGTAAATAAGACGTGATATGGCTGGGAAACCAAAAAGAAGTTACATGCCCTGTGATACGCCATCAAACCCGCATGTAAGAATGGGTCTCCTTTTATTTACTTTTTATTGTAATATGGGAGGTCTAACCTTAATCAGATGTATTTTAATGCTGCTGAAATTATTCTAGCTGTGCCAGAAGTTTTCTCATCTCCTACATTTCTTTATTTCCTTTTTTTTCCCACTGTGTGGGGCATGCTTAGCTAATGTGACCTCCAGCTGTTTAATATAATGTTAGCTAAAAGTAAAACGTATTCCATGTGTCACACTCCATCTGTTGCATTCAGCCCAAGGAAAGTTTTAAAAAAGGCATTCTAGAGCTCATTTAGTGAGTTTACTGTAAGTGTTACTGGTTCTTATCTAGTACGTAGCAAAATCTAAACCATGATGGACCAGATTCGTATCTCGGGCACACTGGGGCATATTGCCAGATAGAGCACTTCCTACTATTAAGGTTTCCATCATGGGTGGCGCGTAATGAAGGCTGGGAGAGGCTCAGAGCTCCTCCAACTGACCAGGGCTGGCAGGCTGGGCCTCTGGGCTGCTCGGCCGAGCCAGCCGAACTCCTTGGTCACGGTGGGGGAACTCGGGGCGCCTCTGGTCCAGGTGGGTGAGAGTGGGGGAGGGGAAAATGTAGGGGTGGGACCTCAGGCAGAAGGGGTGGGGTAGAAGCAGGGCCTCAGGTGGGAGGGGTGGGGCAGGTGTCTAGTCTCCCCAAACAGGGGTTCACATGCTGCCCATGCTTCCCATTATAAGATCCTGTTTTGAGATGCTTATAACTTTGCTCAACTTTAAATGTTTGGGGCTGAAATTTTCCAAGCCCGGTGTCTATCTCAGGCTGATTTAGTTTTAAATTCATCCAAAATGGCTCAGCTGTTTCCCAGAACAAGGATAGGGGAAAAGTTAAAAAATTCAGGTAAGCTTTTTTTTTTTTTTTTTTTTTTTGAGAACCTCTAGAAGCCTGGTGCTTGGCGCAGACTTAACATTTGGCAAGGAGGTGGCCTTTGTATCATGGATGTGTCTTGTGCCTTACTTGTGAAAATCCACCCAAATTTGGCCAAGTCATAAGCCTTGAAAAACTGTCATTCGTACATGCTTGGCAGAGGGATCGCTTAATTTTAGCAGCTAAATTCCCCAAAGATTCCACCTGCTCTGAGTATGCTCCAGTCTGGGGCTGGGCAGGACTTTTCCTGCAAGTGACCTCCTGAATGGCAGGTCACTAAACACCACCCAGCCACCCTGACCCCAAGCCCAACAAGCAGAATGCTCCAGTCTGGGGCTGGGCAGGATTTTTCCTGCAAGTGACCTCCTGAATGGCAGGTCACTAAACACCACCTAGCCACCCCGACCCCAAGCCCAACAAGCAGAATTAGACCAAAGTATTACAGCCCTCTGCAGTCATGATAGTGCCTGTCACTGCTGTGCCATAAACTTCTCCAATAAGCCTGCTGACAAGGGGGTCAAATTGGTGCCCCTAACAATGGCAGCAAAGACGCAAGTCCGGAGACATGTGAACCTGTCTTCCCAATGCAGTAGCCAATCTTTCCATGCCCCAGCCTCAGGACTCTATAAGGGGGAACTCGACGGATGAAATCCTCTCTCTAGCATCATGGACTCCAATACAGTCTCTAATAGAGCTGGTTGGACAAATTATGTTGAAATGTCTTTTTGGACAGGAAATGGGGTTCTTGGGTGTGTGAACATTTTCCCAGACAGTGTCTGCTTTCCTTGAAATGTTTTTATTTTGCTGTCCGAAAACCAGGAAACTGAATTGTTTTGGCCACAAACTGAAATGGCTTTTGTTTTCATCTGAAAAAGTATAGATTTTGCAGCAGTTGTGGACCAAAAAAAAGGGTTTGGTTTTCAGATGTTTTCAGCTGAAAATCTTTTTTTTCCAAACAAAAAGTCAACATTTTCCATCAGAACCCCCTTCCCCTTTTCTGGACAGCATTAGGAGCTACTACTGGTTATTTTCAGAGACAGGATGCTGGGCTAGATGGACCATTGGTCTGATCCAGTTTGACAATGGCTATGTTGCTACAATTAGAGGTTTGCACATACATCCCCAGTGGGTAATCTCTCATCCCCATGAAATCACAGTGATGTAACACTCAGTTAATTAGGGTGCTTTGAGATCCTCGGCTGGACAAATTATTATTTCCTTATTATGTTTGCTTCTCCCATGTAAAGGTTGGTAATAGGGCTGGCTGGGAAATAAGAATTTTCTTTTACAACAAAACAAAAAAATCGAGTTTTGTTTTTGTTCTGCATCAGAGGGACAATGAAACCTTTCTAAAATGTCCACAAGAAACAGAGAGAGAGAGAGAGAGAGATGCACCCAGCTTATCTAGTAACCAGCCCTACTCTGCCTGTATCGGAAGAGTGTCTTTAACCTGACACACAGCCCAGATGAGTGCCCTAACCAGTGGACTACAAAGTCACTGGTGCTCTTTATCCCTATGGATATTTAATTACTTATTGTCACCATGCCTCCGTGGGTCACAACTGAGAATATCGAATTCAGGACAAGTTGCTGGAAAAAAGAGCAGGACCCCCCCCCACACACACACACACTGGTGGGTATTCTTCCATGAGCTGTACCAAACCAGCAACAACAGTAAATTTCTGTCTCATCACCAGAAGTCAAAAATGCAGCCTCCTTAAGTATTCAAGTTCCAGATTCAACACCCAGACACTATAAGTCCATAGTCCAGAGGTTTGAGCAGGAAAGAGGCAAAATGGAGCTGTTTCCAGGGCCTTTTATAGCTTCTGCAAAGTGAAGGGAAGCCCATTGTTCTCAATGTGGAAAATTACAGAGAACAAGATGGTGTTTGGAGTCACATGGGCAAGTCACATGTCCATGCATGCTTCCCTTAAGTCATAGTAGAGGTCATCATAGGAAAGTCCATTAAGTGTAGATAGGCGTCTCCCATGGTCCATTGTGAGATAAATGTTCTTTGATGGGCCATTTAACTTGAATAGTCCCCTCAAGATGTGCAGGCTACATACCTTGTTGTTGTTACCACAGGAAGAAGCATTTAAAATGCAGGTACAGAGTTAATATTCATAACTTCCGAGATGAAGATGATACATGCATACAAACAGCATAATCATATTCACCAAATCATAACCTTCCCACAGACACCTTACTTGACATACTTTGTATAAGATTTGTTGCAATCATATAACAGTGGTAGCAACAATAATCTACATGGGCATATTTTAATCAGATAACATCACACTTATGCAAAGTGGAACAGCTCCAACAGGAGCGACTGAGAGCAGGTGTGAGAATGACTTACAAGTGTAATGGTTGGAGCCCTCAGCTGTAATTTGGGGGAACCAGGTTCAAAACCCTGCTCTGACTCTGGCAGAGCAAAGCCTTTACCCTAGGTTTCCCACATTCCAGCTGAGAGCCCTATTGGCTATTCTGCGGTGCTGACCTCTCTCTGGTTTTGATGAGAAATTCCATCTTGACCCAAGAGCCCATCCCAACAACATGTGAGTTGAAAACTGATACGTTTCCATGAAAAATTTCAATTTTGACAAATAGGCATTTTCCAGTGAAAAAACATTTCACCAAAAAATTCCCAACCAGCTCGAGCTGGTAATTCATCTGCAATACCGATTGCTACACAACGGTTGGTCTCATGTGCTATCACATGATGTGAATTATTGCCCCTCCCCCCGACTCATCTTCAACCCGCTAATTCCCTCAAACTCTGCGCCTGCTAATGTGACTTCCTTGGGATTTTTTGGCTCCCGCAGTGCATGTACAAGGACATCAGTCTCCTATGGCTCAGAGGAGCGAGCTGGAGAATGGGAAAGCTGCAGGTGATGAGCAGGGCTGCCAGCTGGCATCAGCGAATGCTAATAAATCTTTATGAATTTAGACTATCCATTTCTTGTTCCATTAGGGGGTGACAATTTAAAGATTTCCAGATTACACCGAGGCGAGTAGCATGTGCCTGGATCCTGCTGACACCCATCTCCCTGTATGTGGCAGAAGACAGTACATAAAAAAATTAACAGCTTAATGCCAACGTTTTCAGGGCCAGTCCCTGATGGGAGTGGATCTTACCCACGGGAAATTAGTAGTAGTTCTGTACATAAGAACAGCTATACTGAGTCAGACCAACAGTCCATCTAGCCCAGTGTCCTGTCTTCCGACAACGGCCAATGCCAGGTGCCCCAGAGGGAATGAACAGAACAGGTAAGCATCAAGTGATCCAGCCCCTGTCACTCATTCCCAGCTTCTGGCATATAGAGGCTAGGGACACCATCCCTGCCCATCCTGGCTAATAGCCATTGATGGACCTGTCCTCCATGATTTTGTGATTAAATCCAGAATCAGAGACTCTAGCGACAGAACAGAGCCACATGCCTTAGATCGCCCAATGTATATTATTGATTAATTATTACTATCGTTAGCTAAACACCGGGCGTGTTCTCAGTGCTGTGCAAAAGGTTGATCCTGAAAGGCATCTCCGTTCAGGAAGGGTGCTTGAAGTCAATGGAAATTCAGCGTGCCCTTAAGTGGTGTCCTGAACTGAGGTCACAATTAATAGATTCATAGATTTTATATCAAATTCACCCAGTGCCTAAAAGTAAGCACCTACTTCAGTGTTCTCCTGAATAGGGATGCTTTCCTAAATCAAGGCTGATGGTTGCAATGAAGCACCGAGAGCAAATAGAAAATGGATTTGTAATTAACTGTACAGTAGGATTTGTCAACCATAATCATTTACCTAAACCCATAGCAGAAAAAGGAAATAGCTGTGGTTAGTTGTCTGTGTACAGGCAGTGTATATTTCCTAGATACTTAAGTTCTGTAAATCAAGAGAAAATACATAGTGGCAATGCTAGATGGTCAACAGTAGATTATGTTAAACAAACTATATGCAGCTGTGGAATAGACTTTTGATTGATGATCCCTTACATGGCACTAGATAGCTCCCGTAATTTGTGCTCAGTTTAAATCTCTTATGATTAATTTGAGTAAATTACCAGCTAGAAGTCATTTGTAATTTTAAATTAGTACAAGGCTCCAGACAGTTCTCTGGTGGGATTGTTCCAGGGGCTGGTTCATTGCCATCATCCACATGTTGAAAAAAGTAGACTGCTTGGGTCAAACTCCAACAGTACCTGTGCAGCCATTCACTTGAAAGCCAAGAACAAGATAGGAAAGGAGGGGAAGGACACTAAATTAATCCACAAGGTTGTTTTGTTTTAAGGCTTTTGTTTATTTCATTTTTTTTTGCCATGGTGCGAAGAGCTGAGAATAATCCACCTGTGTGAATGATCTAATTACCAGCTCTCCTGGACTGGAGAAAGTGATTACAAGGTGCAGGAGCAGAGGAAGCTGCATGGAAGATTTAACATAATTCAACGTGCTTATGTTGGATAAACTCTCTGCTAATTGTCTTTTTTTTTTTTTTTACTGAATATGGAGCAGGACAACTTTAAAGAAAAAGACTAAAAGAAAAAAAAGATGGAAACAAACAAACCCCCAAACATACATGGGATTTGTTTCTATCTAATCCACTGGTTCTCCCCCATTTCTATACTAAGCCCCCCTTTTCTGTCCTGTATTCACCTTCTGTCTAACCAAGATGTAATTGGAACAATATGGAAAGGACCACCCCCAGACACCTGTTTGCAACCCCAGGTCGAGAACCCATGATCTAATCTATTTATATCGCACTCATTTCCATGGTATTGGCACAATTACCACCTCTTCTGCTTTTGAAGTCTGTCCATCCCCACTGTATGAAGGGAGGGGAGAATGACAGTGAAACAGGACAGTGGCAAAGAGCAGAGCCTAAAATAAGTAGAGATGGAGAAAGAAATGCTGCAAGATGCTGCAAGCCTAGTTCGATGGGGAACAACATTTGGGGCCAGGTCAGCTAAATAGTTTGCCACCATCATCTCCTCCAGCAAAGATCAATTGCCGACTCGCGTCTCAACCTCTCTCCAGACCTTTACAGATGCCTGTGCCCCAGGCTCACACCCAAATCTGCTTTAATGTGAATGAACAAAACAATCTCAATTTTAATAAATAAACAGCATGCCCATTAGAGAAAAGGATAGCCTTGCAGTTAAGATCCTGGTTTGAGAGTTGGGAGACCCGGCGTCAATTCCTGGCTCTGCCACAGACTTCCTGTGTGAACTTAGGCAAGTCATTTAATCTCTCTTGGTCTCGGTTCCCATCTGTAAAATGGGGGTACTACTGCTTCCTTTGTCTGTCTTGTCTACTTAGATTGCAAGCTCTTCAGGACAGGAGCCTGTCTCTTTCTATGTGTTTATACAGTACCTAGCACAAAGGAGCCCTCACCTTGGCTGAAGAAAAAACATTTTTACAAATCAAGAATAATAAAGTCCCTGAAAAGCAGGAAATTCATAGATTGTACGGCCAGAAGATATCCCATAGGCTGCAGAACTTGGTAGGCTGCAGAACTTCATCCAGTAACGCGTGCATCCAGCCCTATAATTTTGGGTTGAGCTAGAGTATATGTTTTAGAAAGACATCTGGTTTTGGTTTAAAGACGTCATGTGATGGAGAATCCATCACATCCCTAGCTAAGCTGTTTTGGAGGCTAATTATCCTGTTCTCAGGGTCTCTCCTCTCCATTTTGTCCTGGTTTTGGTAAACCCACAGAGACTGGCCACATAAAGAGTGGAGCTACAATGGGGCTCCGAGCTCACTTCCTCATAGTTCATTCATGCATTATCAGGAACTAGCAACTTGTGAACTATAGAGTCATGGAATGCTCAAAGACCAGTGTATCAACTTTACAGATGTCAGACATAGATGTATGAGCTTGCGTTTGTATTGTAGCTCTCTGGCTAGGGGTGGAGGGGGTTACAGTAGTTTCCTGCAGGAACTATAATCACCAGGGGTAATTAAAGCAAATCCCTAGGCAACTAAACAAGTCTGGAGAACCCTGACCTCCTGGGGAACATTATTTAAACTAATTTGATCTGGTTAAAGAAGGCGGCCAAACAAAGAACTGAATAAAGTGACCACCCTGACACAGGGGAAGAGGTCACGCTTACCTGAGCCAAGAACTGGCACAACAATGTCACTAAGAGAGACAGAGCCTGCAAAAAGGGTCTGAAGGACTTTGAAACCTGCCAGGACCTCCCTGAGAAGATGGACCACTACCTGTTAAGCTAGGACCTGAATGGAAGCTGTATATTTATTTTAGGAGATATTTTCTCTTCAATGTTTTTGCTCTGAATAAATAGTACTTTGCTTTGTGAAGGCTGGCTGGTCACTGGTTAACGCGGTCGTTGCCCCTGACAGAACAGGACAGCAGGGGCTGAATGAAAGTCAGATCAGAGTGAAGTGAAGGAGGAATTGCAGCCGAAGTCCCCAGTTTAGAGGGAGAGAGTCCTGGGACCCCACCCCAAAAAGTGTAGCTCAGCTGTGGTGGTGCTTTTCACTGCCGTTGTGTGGCCCGTCAAGGGGTATAGGCTACAGCTGGCCACAACCATGCTGTTTTGCTAACATAACTGCGCTGTGCGACAATCCAATCCCTCAGTGCAGCACTCCCACCTGAGCTGGGCCAAACAGTGGGCCCCAGGGGTAGAATTAATAAAGCAAAGAGAAATGAAGGCTGGGCATCAGGAAGACCACCCTGACCGTGAGCTCTAGCATGCTGTGAAACAGTTTCCCAGGGAAGTGGTGGAAGCCCCAAGAGGGGAGGGAACAACCCTGGGGGACTGACTTATGGATCCATAGGTTTTAAGGCCTCCTTATAATCTCGTTTGGCCTCCTGCATAGTTCAGGCCATAAAACCACACCCAGTAATTTTTGCATTTATACGGGACGTGTATATGCAGTAATTTCTGCATTTATAAGGGAGGTGTGCACAGGCTGCATGTGAGAGCTGCGCAGAATATACATGGGTGAGATACAGGTTCACCAACAGGCTGTGCCAGCAGGGACGCCAGCTACACTTTTACATGCCGCCAACCATGAGCGCACCATGGCCAAGCAGGAACCAACGCAGGAGAAGAGAAGCAGGGCAACAGAGTAAATACTGGTCTAAACTGCACCTGTACTTAAGCCCCATGCTGCCCTTTGGAAACTAGTTCATACACAGAGATGCAGAAGTGCCCTTAAATCACTGCATGTACAGGCCACACCCAGGTTATACCTACTCCTTGACTATCACTAGCCATTCTGGGCTGCACTGGCCTCCTGTGGGGCTTATGCCAAAAGGAGGTTAATATACCGTACAGTATAGAGATGGCTGCATTATCTTCCAGCACAAGGCGGAAGGGGACCATGGTCTACGAAACTACACCATAGTGTAACTATGTGTGTATGACTTTATTTTACATCTGTGAATTTCTTTCTATTCTCTTTGCCAAAATAAATGAAATATTCTTCCCCAAATCCCTCCCCACCTGACCTGTCACCTCAGTTACACAGAATTCGATCTGTTCTGGATCACTTCTGTTGTACAGCTCAGTGGGGGTTTGGAGCTGCTCTGTAATCATTTATGAATGCTGCATGTTGGTCTGGTTATTGGGGTGTTTGCTGCATAACTATATTTAGGTTTGGAAAGATCAGGTTTTTGTGGGTAAAAGTTAGTGAATGTCAATTTCACTATACAAACAAACTGATAAAAGAGTGTTTTCATCAATAATAAAAATTTACACTTAGGCAAAGTAAGAAGAATGCTGCTTGAGAATTAGCAGAGTCCAAATCCAATGATCTAGACTTTGAATTAAGCTGGTTACAAATGGACTAGCAAATGAATCGTAAAAACAGGTAGGATTGGATTTAAGGATATTGACTTTGTATATTTTGACACGTGATGTTGACAGTGTGTCTTTTAATGGGTTACAAAGCTTTAACTTTTTGAATCTCAGTGTCTACAGGTATTAAATCATTGTTTGACTCCCGCAATAATGTCCCACAATTGTGAAAATAAAAACAGAATTCTGCCAACCCTTAATACATTGGGTTAACTGACTAGAGGGTTGCCTGGGAAAACAGGCAGCAAGGAATAGGAAGCCTCCAGATAGCCACCTCCACAAACACTTAAAGTGGTTAAGGGACAACTCCAGAATGATAGCTTTGATGGTTTTGCCTCTATCTCCTGTTGAGCCTAAGGGCTGATTTTGACCTGAAGGGTCAACACTGGGAACAGAGAAGAACAAAAGAACTGTGGGATGATTAAACAGAAGCCTGGACGCTACTGGCATGAATCCCTAGCCCAGGAAGGACTAATGCCACACCAAAGTCTGGTCAGGCCCTTCCTTGGGTGGGGAGTTTCATTCTTTAAATACAAAAGTACCACGTGGCTGTTCCCCTGACCAAAGGCCCATAGACCTTTCCCCTTGCATCTCTCTCCCCTGTTTCGAAGCCACCCACAGGAACCAGCTCCCATCCAGCAGCTCCCTGCTCAACTGTGCTCCTTTGACCTTTTCTAGGAATCACCTGGCCCTTCTCAGCTGAGGCAGAGAACCTCCTCTCCCAGGGCCAAACACCTGTTCTGAAAAGGACTGTCTCCTCCTGGCCCTTAAAGAAGCAGACCACCTGTTACAGACCGTCTCTCAAGAGAGGCAGTAGTTGTGTGGGAGAACTGGACTGAGACCCAAGACCCCGTCTGGGGGTATCTGAAGAAGCTAAGTCTGGTTAGTTTACCACAAGGGGATGGTTAGATTTCAGATTAGGTAGGCAAGTGTATGGACTATTTGTTATTTCAAAATCCTTTTTTCTGTCAAGCTTCGCTCCTGCTGTTAAATAAACTATTCTTCGGGTTTTAAGAAGGCTCTTGTGTCACTGAATACATGGGCCACAGACTCCCAAAGCGAAGTACTGCTGATGTCTGGCCCAGTCAGAGCTGCTGTGTAAGCATGGTTGATACACATGGTACCGCAGCCCCAGACCTGATCTCAGAGATGGAGAAAGAGAATGCACTGAGAGAGCCCCAAACTGGCCCTGCAAGTGTGACATTGTCACTGGATTCTCCTAGTCTACTGGATTCAGTGGATTCTAGTCTGCTTTTTTAGCTTGCTTTATCTCCTGCATGCTGCTTCCCCCAGCTCAGCTTCGCCAACTCCTTAGCAGTACAAGCCCTTTGAAAACTTAGACGGAACTCCTCCTAGTTAAAACCAAACCAAAATAAAACACAACCAGCTTCAGATCATTATGTTTCACAGCATAAAACCACAAAGCAATTGCATAAAAACATCCAATACTCTTGCTGGAAATTTACGAGATTACACTATTTTATTCCTTAGAATTCAGAACAATAAACACACAGGCACTAGTAAGAGAGAGAAAGAAAGCAGACGGCTCCCTAAAACAGAGAGGCACAATTCACTGCACCTTACTCTGAGCTGGCTGACTGCAGACTTACTGCTGCTTCAAGCTTCCTTGCAGAGGCCCTTACCCTACAAGCAGGAGCAGGAGAAGCCCTGAGAATTTAAAGTGATCAACAATGTTAACACAGTTTTCAGTTCACCATACAGGTGGCCTAATGAGCCTGTCTGAGAAGTATTATGGGACACAGCGGCACTTCCAGACTCTAACATCTTGTTGATCACTGTTAAGCGAGAGGGATGGTGGAAGCCAAGGGCAAGGACTGGACATGCTTGGCAGCATGAGAGAATGAAGCACGGAATGCATGGATGCAAACCTGTCAGTCTCAATAGTTGAAGAACAATCACTGTGAGACACATTTCATCACTGATCAGGCACAGCATGATAGTGGAGAAGATTGTTCTTCCAAATAGGGCCTTTTAAAATGTACTTCCCTTGTAGGTTTTATTATTTGCTAAAAGGCAGATTGACTTCCAAATCATTTGGGCTATCTAAAAGCTCCCCACGGAAATTAAACATACACTGCTTGATGTTATCTATGCACAAACCAGCCGTATGTCAATCCTCTTTTGCTTGGTGCTGCGGTGGAGTATTTTAACCAGACGTCTTTATCAGGTCTCCACTGACAGCTGTCAAAGCGTGCTAGGGGAATAACATGTTTGCAAATGGTTTTCTTACCTTTCTCTTCTCCCTTTCTCTCTCCTCCTAAAATTGCCTGCTACAAACTGTCTGCTCTTGAAGAAGGAGAGGTAGAAGTACCATGCAAACTGATGGCCGGATGTCTCTGAGGGCCAGCATTTTCATTAAATTGCGCCCCCAAAATTGCATGCATACATACTGCCTTTTCAGGATTTTGCCAAGGGACATCAAAATTGTCACCCTTAATCAGACCAATGGGCCATCTTCTCTGGGCCCATATCTGTGACATTGGCTAGATACACATGGGGAAGGCATAAAACCTTTAGAACGGATGTATTTCCATGCTGTGCCCAAGGGGTAAGTTTCTTTATAACCCCAACATGTGAGTTGTTGGCTTTTGTCCTGGTGCATTGGGATTAATATTATGCATTTTTGTCCTAGATATTGTAACTGTGGATGTTCATTGTATTATTCATATAAATGTCTAGTCATTTAAAAAACATATGCTGATCTCTTGACCTCAAGAATAACCTGTGACAAGAAGTTCCACAGGTTAAATATGCATTGTGTGTTTTTTAAAAAAAGTGTATGTGAGCAAATTTGGTAGCAGTGTGTTTCACTGTCCAACTTTTATACACGTCAAAGTGTCGAAGGCAGGGTTTGCATGGGCAAAGAGGTACATGTGCAGTTTTGGAGGATATTGTGCAAAATTTGGTCCTTTCTCTGTGGTCGCCTTAATTAGCACATTACTTCACCAGTGGTTGCATTGATTTGAGTGGGTCCACTCCAACGGATTTTAATGGGCCTGTACCTGTGGGGTAAGGTACTGTTCAACATGAGTAAGAGCATCAGAAGCTGGCACTTAATAATAACTAGATATGGATTCCAGTATTAGAAAAGATAAGAAATATAATTTCAGTTCCAAGGAGAAATCCCCTCGTGCATTGCATTTCAGTTGTTATTCCTGCAAGTTTCAGGCACATGAGGAATTCATGATGGAATCAAATGAAATTATCCCTTCCTAGGAATCAGAGCACAAATGCAAACCATAAATCGTTAGCCATTGCGAGGAGGAATTCTATAAGCACACACACATTGCTTCTGATGGGGTATTTCATCATGACAGAGACAACCCCACACTTCTGTTAGGATATAGATATTCAGGCCTGCCTGTAAAGGCCTATACTTTAAGAATGTAGGTATATGTTTATCATTTAGCTAGTAATAGAGGTATACAAGAAAGAATCTGTGTAAGGGCCTTCTCTCACTGTGACAGTCTGAGGCCCTGTTCTTAGGCCAATGCCTTTGGCTAAGCAGCAGAGGCAGCCATAAGCTGGGAAGCGACCGGTCACCTCCTCACATTCCAAACTAGTCAATATGGGGCTGTTAGGAAGGTGATCC
The DNA here is from genome assembly GCF_965140235.1 of Caretta caretta. Classification (NCBI taxonomy): domain Eukaryota; kingdom Metazoa; phylum Chordata; order Testudines; family Cheloniidae; genus Caretta; species Caretta caretta. The sequence continues at coordinate 8,789,722 of NC_134207.1, read as the reverse complement.
AATCTATCACCTCCAGAGAAAGGGAAAAGCCTAGAAGATGTAAAAGGAAATTTAGTTTGGTAGTTTTCTGTATGGTAAGAACTCACTTATCAATAGACAAAGCTGGGAAACCCTTATATCTTTATAGATGTAGTTGTGAAATCCTCACTTCTGTATTGTTTTGTCATTATAGTTCCCACTTTGCTATTGCTTGTCTGTATAATCTCTGTCTGGTTCTGTGATTGTTCCTGTCTGCTGTATAATTAATTTTGCTGGGTGTAAACTAATTAAGGTGGTGGGATATAATTGGTTAGCTAATCATGTTACAATATGTTAGGATTAGTTAGGTAAATTTCGGTAGAATGATTGGTTAAGGTATAGCTAAGAATATTACTATATAAATTAGGGGCAAACAGGAAGTAAGTTGGGATTCGAAAATAAGGAAAAAGGAACTTGTATTTAAGCTTGCTGGAAGTTCACCCCAATAAACATCGCATTGTTTGCACCTTTGGACTTCGGGTATTGTTGCTCTCTGTTCATGCGAGAAGGACCAGGGAAGTGGGAGAGTGAAGGAATAAGCTCTCTAACAACTTCTGTTTGGGCTTTACTCCCCTCCCCCTTGCCCCTTGCCCACCTCCTTGCATTTTGCAGTATGAGATATCAACGTCATGGTTTCAAAACACAGACAAATTATCTGCCAACACTCAGCTCCCTCTCATCTTTTCTGGCACTAAGTGCTGCAGGATTGGACTAATCTCTTCACACTCTCTCTCACACACGCTGCAAATTGAGTTTCAAATTATTTGAGGGAATCTAAACCGTGCAGCACAAATTTCATGAATACCTAATTGGCCTAAGGGTAGTTTTGAATGCTGTTTCTCCAGATACTGATCTTATTGTTTGTAGAGTAGTTATCAGAAAGACTAACAACACATGGAAATCAAATAACACTGATTGCCATGTTATCTCGATACAGTGGCAAGAATTATGCCGATTTGTTCATCCTGACATCCATCTCTTTGTGATTTTGTACCTTTCTCGATGTACAGAGTTGTTTGCAGGAGTGCTATAGCCGTGTTGATCCCAGGATACTAGAAAGATGAGGTGGGTGAGAAATATCTCTAATTTGATCAACTTTGATTGGGAAAAGAGACAAGCTTTCGAGCTTACACAAGCTTGAAAGCTTGTCTCTTTTCCCAACAGAAGTTGGTCCAATCAAAGATATTACCACACCCACCCTTTGTCTCTATGGACATAGGCAATAACTGTGTTGCAGTTAGGGTAATGCTACTAAACTGTACTTAGGTGAATTAGGAACAAATAAGTGTGTGTTGTCTAGCATCTTTCCCACTTTATAACCAGTTGTAGCTGAGAGTAGCTACCAGGAAATATGGAGGGTATGTCTATAAAGCAGTCATGGCATGTGGATTGCAGCTTCTGTAGACATACCTGATCTAGTTTTAACCTAGCTAGCATGGGTACTGGAGCAGCAAAGCCATGGCAGCATGTGCTTCAGTGCGAACCCTGAGTAATTACCTGGTTTGCTAGCCCACGCTGCTGCAGCTTCACGGCTCCCGTACTCAAGATAGCCCGAGTAAAGCTAGCTCAGGTGTGTCTATCTGAGCTGCAATCGCACCCCAGGATTTGCGTAAACATACCCAGAGGCAGCCTGCAGGGACTTCCGCCCTGTAATATGGGACTGTCCAGGTATTTACTTTCATTGTAAGCTCTTTGGGGGAGGGACTAGCTTTTTGGTCTGGTTTGTACAGTGCCTCAACACTGGAGTCCTGGTGCTAAGACCTAAGCCCTCCTTCAGCACAAATAATGATAATGCAGGACAGGTGCAATCCAGAACTATAGATAGCCAGGCTCCTTTCCTTCCTGTTTGATGGTAAGAGCTTTGTGGGAGAGACTGTCACTATGTTTGTAGTCGTGCTGTGGGGCTCTGACCTCTGATGGGACACCTCGTTGCTTTTGTGATACAAATAACGAACAATAATAAGTGGATATTCTTGCACGTTGCTGTCTATTAGTGTTTAAAGGGTTCATTTCTGTTCTCAGCTCTATGCACACAACTCTTCCTGGAAAACATCAAAGGTACCCAGCATGCATATGGACAAAAAGTGGAAGATTTTTGAGCAGCTATCTTCTATTTCATAGTGAGCAGAAGCATGGCTGGTGTTGCCAATGGTACACAAAGGTCAGCCGAAAGCCAGATAAACTGTGAATGGAAATGAGAGCAGTGACAGTATGCGAAGGGCCAGATGAGGGTATTTCACTGACTAAAGAGAAACTGGAGTGGAAATTGAAATGTATCACATTGCTTCATAAACTCATGCAACCAAATCCCAAGAGGAGAGAGCACTCCCACCTCCCTTTGGCTTCAGCGAGTGCTTCCCAGCACCTCTCAGGGTTGAGCCCATTCGCAAACAGAAGCACGGTTGGGGATATTAAAACTGGCTCTGATTTGAATTCATGCTCACTAAGCTGCAAAGCAAGTTAAAAAGGAACAAGACGTTTGGCAACAAACTCTGCCATTAGTAAAAAGGTGGCAGAAGGAAGGGATTTTCTATTTGTTTATCTGAAATTGAAACTATCAACACGTCCATCTCGAGAGGTGCTGCTCACTGGAAGTGTTTGAATTGTATGCAGGGATTGTAAATAGCGCAGTAAATGGCTGGCAGTCTGTAGGGGACGTGTCTGATTTAATATCAGAGGGATAGCCCTGTTAGTCTGTATCCACAAAAACAACGAGGAGTCCGGTGGCACCTTAGACGAACAGATTTATTGTTTTTCTGATTTAATAGGGAGCCTTTGTAGCTCTTTACAGGGGCATTGCCGTCTGAAGTGCAGGAACCAGTATTAGCATTCCTGGCTCTGCCTCTGGCTTCTCTGCGATCCCGGAGAATGGTATTTACACTCAATTTGCTCAGTTATAGACCCGGTGTTGTAGTGTAGTCAGCAGTCCACTCCACGACTGTGGAATCCAGGTAGGGTGACCAGACAGCAAGTGTGAAAAATCAGGACAGGGGCTGGGGGGTAATAGGAGCCTATATAAGAAAAAGACCCAAAAACTCAGGACTGTCCCTATAAAATCAGGACATCTGGTCTCTCTGGGTCCAGCAGCCTCAGGGCAGAATCCCCTTACAGTCATCCCTAAGAACTCCTCAGTACCATCTGGCAAAGGGGTCACTGTCCTGCAACAGCAATTCCGATCAGACTCACTACACAAACTCACTACACCTAACAACCCCCCAAAGGGTTGTCTAATAAAAGCCTATATGATACTCGTGTTAGCAGCCTTCACAACGCTTCACAGCACTAAGTTGTTACTGCTGCTGTTCTTGGCACTCCAATGGCAGCTGCACCAGCAGACGGGGCAGCCTGTTAATTCAGCAGACCTTGATGTTACTCATGTAGGAAGACCACAGGCTCGGTTTGGTGGCAAAGGGACTAGACCAGGTTTACTGTTGACGGAGCACAGTACTAGCGCCATGGCTCAATGATTATCGGTACACTAACACCAGTATGCCCGTAACAATGGTACCCGCTCAGTCGTCACACCAGGGTGCTGTCCCCTTGGCAAGTACAAAGGTACCCCGCCTCTGACTTCTCCTTTTATACATTGATACAAGCAAGTTATGTATTACACTCTAGACATTGACAGTTACCACCCTTCTCCTTGTACCTGCTACTTCGGACTGTGACACTGAATGGAAGATGGGAGACGCTGTATGATACTGTTGACACCAATATTATACAATTAAAAAGAGTCAGACCAGATATGCCATGTAAGGTATCTGTGAAAATGATTTCAAAACGTGTGCTATGTTTCTGGGGGACACCGCCAGACACATTGGCATTCAGCACTGCCTAGCCTGTTCGATGGCCTGTCAAGGGTCATCAGCTGTAAAATGAACCCATCGAAAGGCCAGAGACTACACCTTATGACTCAGTAAAGCATGCAGAACTGCTAACTGTAGTCAGTAACCGATCATTTAAATCAGCTTCTGTACCAAATGACTGGAGGATAGCTAATGTGATGCCAACTTTTAAAAAGGGCTCCAGAGGTGATCCTGGCAATTACAAGCCTGACTTCAGTACCAGGCAAACTGGTTGAAACTATAGTAAAGAACAAAATTGTCAGACACATTGATGACCATATTTTTTGGCAGGTTACAGAGTGGTAGCCGTGTTAGTCTGTATCAGCAAAAAGAATGAGGAGTACTTGTGGCACCTTAGAGACTAACAAAGAGTCAACATGGTTTTTGTAAAGGGAAATCATGCCTCACCAATCTACTAGAATTCTTTGAGGGGGTCAACAAGCATGTGGACAAGGGAGAACAAGTGGATATAGTGTACTTAGATTTTCAGAAAGCCTTTGACAAGGTCCCTCACCAAAGGCTCTTAAGCAAAGTAAGCTGTCATGGGATAAGAGGGAAGGTTCTCTCATGGATTGGTAACTAGTTAAAAGATAGGAAACAAAGGGTAGGAATAAACGGTCAGTTTTCAGAATGGAGAGAGGTAAATTGTGGTGTCCCCTAGGAGTCTGTTCTGGGACTAGTCTTATTCAACATATGCATAAATGACCAGGAAAAAGGGGTAAACAGTGAGGTGGCAACATTTGCAGATGATACATAACTACTCAAGGCAGACTGCAAAGAGCTACAAAACGATTTCTCAAAACTGGGTGACTGGGCAAAAAAATGGCAGATGAAATTCAATGTTGATAAATGCAAAGTAATGCACATAATCATAATCATAAAATATTAGGGTTGGAAGAGTCCTCAGGAGGTCATATAGTCCAATCACCTGCTCAAAGGAGGACCAACACCCAATAAATCATCCCAGCCAGGGCTTTGTCAAGCAGGGCCTTAAAAACCTCTAAGGATGGAGATTCTACCACCTCCCTAGGGAACCCATTCCAGTGCTTCACCACCCTCCTAGTGAAATAACGTTTCCTAATATCCAACCTAGACCTCCCCCACTCCCACTTGAGACCATTGCTTCTTCTTCTGTCATCTGCGACCACTGAGAACAGCTGAGCTCCATCCTCTTTGGAACCCCACTTCATGTAGTTGAAGGCTGCTATCAAATCCCCCCTCACTCTTCTCTTCTGCAAACTAAATAAGCCCAGTTCCCTCAGCCTCTCCTTGTAAGTCATGTGCCCCAGCCCCCTAATCATTTTCATTGCCCTCCGCTGGACTCTCTCCAATCTGTCCACATCCCTTCTGTCGTGGAGTGACTAAAACTGGATGCAATACTCCAGGTGTGGCCTCACCAGTGCCAAATAGAGGGGAATAATCACTTCCCTCGATCTGCTGGCAATGCTCCTACTAATACAGCCCAATATGCCATTGGCCTTCTTGGCAACGAGGGCACACTGCTGACTCATATCCAGCTTCTCGTCCACTGTAATCCCCAGGTCCTTTTCTGCAGAACTGCCACTTAACCAGTCGGTCCCCGGCCTGTAACAGTGCATGGGATTCTTCCTTCCTAAGTGCAGGACTCTTCACTTGTCTTTGTTGAACCTCATCCGATTTCTTTTGGCCCAATCCTCCAATTTGTCTAGGTCACTCTGGATCCTATCCGTACTATCCAGCATATCTACCTCTCCCCCCAGTTTAGTGTCATCTGCGAATTTTCTGTGGGTGCAATTAATCCCATCATCCAGATCATTAATAAAGATGTTGAACAAAACCGGCCCCAGGACTGACCCCGGGGCACTCCGCTTGATACTAGCTGCCAACTAGACATCAAGTCGTTGGTCACTACCCGTTGAGCATGACAATCTAGCCAGCTTTCTATCCACCTTATTGTCCATTCATCCAATCCATACTTTTTTAACTTGCTGGCAAGAATACTGTGGGAGACCATATCAAAAGCTTGCCTAAAGTCAAGATATATCACACCCACTGCTTTCCCCATATCCACAGTGCCAGTTATTTCATCATAGAAGGCAATCAGGTTGATCAGGCATGATTTGCCCTTGGTGAATCTATGTTGACTGTTCCTGATCACCTTCCTCTCCTCTAAGTGCTTCAAAATGTATTCCTTGAGGACCTGCTCCATGATTTTGCTGGATAATAATAATCCCAACTATACTTATAAAATAAGGGGTCTAAATTACTTGTTATCACTCAAGAAAGAGATTTTGGAGTCATTGTGGACAGTTCTCTGACTCAATGTACAGCGTCAGTCAAAAAAGCAAACGGGATGTTGTGAATCATTAAGAAAGGGATAGAAAATACGACAGAAAATATCATATTGCCTCTATATAAATCCATGGTATGTCCACATCTTGAATACTGTGTGCAGATGTTGTCACCCCATCTCAAAAAAAGATATATTGGAATTGGAAAAGGTTCAGAAAAGGGAACAAAAATGATTAGGGATATGGAATGGATGCCATATGAGGAGAGATTAATGAGACTGGGACTTTTCAGTTTAGAAAAGCAACAACTAAGGGGGGATATGATAGAAGTCTACAAAATCATGACTGGTGTGGAGAAAGTAAATAAGGAAGTGTTATTTACTCCTTCTCATAACACAAGCACTAGGGGTCACCAAATGAAATTAATAGGCTGCAGATTTAAAACAAACAAAAGGAAGTATTTTTTCACACAATGCACAGTCAACCTGTGGAACTCCTTGCCAGAGGAGGTTGTAAAGGTCAAGACTATAACAGGGTTCAAAAATGAACATGATAAATTCAGGGAGGGTAGGTCCATCAATGGCTATTAGTCAGGATGGGCAGGGATGGTGTCCCTAGCTTCTGTTTGCCAGGAATGGGCGACAGGGGATGGATCACTTGATGTTACCTGTTCTGTTCATTCCCTCTGTGGAACCTGGCATTGGCCACTGTCAGAAGACAGGATACTGGGCTAGATGGACCTTTGGACTGACCCAGTATGTCCGTTCTTATGTAGGGGCATGCCTATGGACAGAACTCTAAGGCTTTTCCATGCCATGTGGTGTGAAGCTTGTGTTTGGGATAAAGGAAGTACCAGTCACCCCGGTTCACATGGACAATACTTCTTTATCCATTATCTTGTCATCCCATCCTTATTTTATGAGGTGTTGGTGTGTGCCTGTATCATATCTCCAGAATGTGTTTATGTAGTTACCTGAGAGATCTGTGTGTTTTTGTACCATCCTCTCAAGTCAGGAATGTGCTTATTTAGTGTTAGATAATACCTAGTGTGTTGTTATTTTGCCAAGACCATGCCTACTCAGGTTCAGAGACTTTGATTCACACAGTTAGTTATGCCTAGGGTTCCAACAAGGCCTACAGTACTGATCTTCATAATCATTGTGAGAGGTGTGTATCGATGGTACATAATGAGTTGTGTATAGGTACTGAAATATATTTTAGAGTCTGTGTTCCAGGCAGGGTTGACAAAGAGGTTTTACCAGACAAAGGTTATAGATTCACTTGTCTGCTTAGGTTGATTGATATCTTAATAAATTTGAAAAAAAAAATCACAATTTTTCAATCAGCTCTAATATATAATAGAAACCTATTGTTAGAGAGCTTATTCCTTCACTCTCCCACTTCCCTGGTCCTTCTCGCATGAACAGAGAGCAACAATACCCGAAGTCCGAAGGTGCAAACAATTCAATGTTTATTGGGGTGAACTTCCAGCAAGCTTAAATACAAGTTCCTTTTTCCTTATTTTCAAATCCCAACTTACTTCCTGTTTGCCCCTAATTTATATAGTAATATTCTTAGCTATACCTTAACCAACCATTCTACTGAAATTTAACTAACCAATCCTAACATATTGTAACATGATTAGCTAACCAATTATATCCCACCACCTTAATTAGTTTACACCCAGCAAAATCAATTATACAGCAGACAGAAACAATCACAGAACCAGACAGAGATTATACAGACAAACAATAGCAAAGTGGGAACTATAATGACAAAACAATACAGAACTGAGGATTTCACAACTACATCTGTAAAGACGTAAGAGTTTCGCAGCTGTGTCTATTGATAAGTGAGTTCTTACCAAACAGAAAACTATCAACCTCAATTTCCTTTTACATCTTCTAGGCACTTCCCTTTCTCTGGAGGTGATAGGCACTATCAGGACAGGATTGTATTCCTAACAGCCCAATAGCACCTTCTTTCAATGTGACTACTTTGGAATGTGAGGATGTGACCGGTCGCTTCCCAGCTTATGGCTGCCTCTGTCACTTAGCCAAAGGCCTTAGCCTAAGAACAGGGCCTCAGACTGTCACAGTAAGAGAAGGACCTTACACTGGCAGACAGTGATTTTGATTCTTTCTTTTATACCTCTAACTAGCCAAGTGATAAGAATACACCTAAATTCTTAAAGTACAGGCCTTTACAGACAGGCCTGAATATCTATATCCTAACACCTATAATCTTTTTTATCATTTGAGGTGTGTCTTAACACAAAGACGACTGCTGAAGGTTACATATGCGTCTCCAGAATTCTTATTCTATCTATCCATTGCTGAGTATATAGCATTGCAGCTGCACAGCAAACATATTGGCCAACTGGTTGCTAAGAGACTATGGAAATATTAAAAACCAAAGTATCAAATTACAATAGGAAACTCTAAAGAGAAGGTAACAAAATAATGAAAATACAATAAACACTCACATGAAGTATTATTAAGACAATCATTTTGATAAGTGTCCTGCCTATGCAGAAGTGAACAGTCTAATTCTAGGAAAATCTTTATTGGTCTTAAATTATTTTCTTCCTCCTAGGAACATAAGAATGACCCTACTTGGTCAGACCAATGGTCCATCTAGCCCAGTACCCTGGCTTCCAACAATGGTCAATGCCAGAGGCTTCAGAGACAGTTAACAGAAGATGCCCACTGCCCAATATTCTATCAATATGTACCTGAACATTAGCATAGACAGCAACCTAATAAAGTTTTCTCCGGGCTGGGAAAAGATCCCTAGGTTCAACACTGGGTCCTAGTGCAATTTTTCAAGGGATCCATCCCCTGTCATCCAGTCCAAGCTTCTAGCAGTCAAAGGTTTAGGGACACCCAGAGCATGGGGTTGCATCTGTGGCCATCTTGGCTAATAGCCATTGATGGACCTATGCTCCATGAACTTCTCTAATTCTTTTTTAATCCAGTTACACTTTTGACCTCCACAACATCCCCTGGCAATGACTTCTACAGGTTGGTCTTGTGTGAAGAAATACTTCCTTATGTTTGTTTTAAACCTACTGCCTATTAATTTTATTGGGCGACCCCTGGTTCATCTGTTTGCTATGTAAAGGGTTTAATAGCATTACCTTATTCACTTCTCCACTCCTCCCTTTTTGGTGAGCAACCCAAACCCCATGAATGGCATGTTGCATGCATGTAGATCTGGGTATGAACAGATGCAACTGAACCCTAGTGGCAGGGGACAACTGAAGTTGCCTGTTGAGTTTGTTAGAGGTTTGGCATACTGAATAGTTAGGGCAAGGTGGAGACAAATGAGCCAGACATTTCTGGGAGGGGACACACGGAGAAAGAGTCTACTGAATCTTTAAACAGTGCCAAATTATTTTGAAAGCCCAACTCAGAGCTTTTCTTTTGCCGCCTGGTCCATTGGTGAGCCCATGATCTAGCCTAGGTCTCCACTGGGATAAAGCATGTTTGTTCTGATCTGGATGCTCTAAAGGGAGTGGGGGAAGCCCAAGGACTCCAGTGGAGCCCATGTTCTGTCAAAGCCTCACTGAAGGGAAGTCCAGCAGAGCACAGATGATTATATTTGGAATACCTGCTACTACAGTCTACCATGAGCGCTGCTATCTCATGTTGGTGGCTCATGTGGGTGGAGCTTGGCTTGTAGGTGGAGCTTGGGAGAATGCCACTATTTTTTTCCTTTTCCAGTCCCCATGGTAGAACCCTATCTGGTCACAAACAAGTTTTTAACTGTGGTTCTGCATAGTTTTAAAATGTGGTTTTATGGCCTGTGTAGACACAGAGTTTAATATTTTTCTTGATGGCAGCAGTCAGTGGACTTAATCAAAAGTAGCACGGAGGTTCCTAGGGAGTGCAGACTTGCACCTGACCCTACATACTTAACACATGAATGCCAGTCATAATTACTTTTAGTAGAAGAATAGCATGAAGTCTGTTTTGCACATAGCCACATAAAATAGCTCCACCTAATGATCAGGATGCAGAGCCAATAAGTAAGCATTACAATTGCATCTTGTACCACTGCCCAATATTCTATCAATATGTACCTGAACATTAGCATAGACAGCAACCTAATAAAGTTTTCTCCGGGCTGGGAAAAGATCCCTAGGTTCAACACCAGGTCCTAGTGCAACAGTATAGCAAGGACTACAGAATGTCACAGTGATGGGTTCCCGCCAGGGTGCCACCTGGAACTGGGTACCACGGAGCCCCCTGACCCACCAGCCTGGGCACCCTTCTACACTCTACTGCTATGACAAGCTGCAAAGCCCTCCAGCCTGCATGTTCACCAGCATACATACAGGTAGGGATACACCCAGCTGCAGTATATGCAGGCAGGCTCTTTAACCAGCCCCTGCATGGGAAGGCTTCAGCTAGGGCACCTCCCAGTTCCTAAGGCACGCACCCCTTCTGGAGTATAAACCCAAAATTATACCATCTTGCGCTGCAAAGGGAACTGTACAGCGTAAACTCATAAAATTCACCCCCTCCCTCAATGTGGAGAGGAATATGCAATAGTTTTCTCCCCCTGAGTTAGGATTCCCACACACTGGTTTTAGATAAAGCAAAAACAAATTGATTAACTACAAAAGATAGATTTTAAATGATTATAAGGGATAGGCAACAGATCAAAACAGATTACCTAGCAAATAAGCAAAACACACAAACTAAGCTTAATATACTAAATAGATTGGATATGAATAGCAGATTCTCACCCTTAGTGATGATACAAGCAGGCTGCAGATCCTTAAGGGGCAAGCTGCACTTGCTTACAGCTTAGAATCCCCAGGTGTTCCATTCACAGGCTAAAAATCCCTTTAGCCTGGGTCCAGCACTTCCCCCAGTTCAGTCTTTGTTCCTCAGGTGTTTCCAGGAGTCTTCCTGGGTGAGGAGTCAGTGAAGAACCAAGATAATGTCACTCCCCTGCCTTATGTAGCTTTTGCATATGGTGGGAACTCTTTGTTTCAAAGCTTGCTTCCCGTGCCAGTCAGTGGAAAAATACTGACACCCGAAGATGGAATCCAGCACCAGGTGACCTGGTCACATGTCCCTATAGTGTCATAGCAGCCATTACTCGGAAGCTGTTTGTAGCATCCTCAAGAAGGCTCCCCAGGTGGGAGATAGGCATTTCCTAAGGCCTATTGTTCTCTCTAATGGCCCTTCCCCACCCACTATCTAGGCTGAAAACATCTTGTCTAGTGGTTGTTCCCCAGGTGTAAACACATTTGTAATACAGATACATAGTCAATATTCCTAACTTCAAATGCAAAAATGATACATGCATACAAATAGGAAAATCATATTCAGCAAATCATAACTTTTCCAATGATCTCTCACATGACCCATCTTGCATAAAATACATCATAACTATGTCATAATCATATCATAATAATACTGCTATGAGGAGTTCAGTGTCACAGTCACTCCAAGCACATTTCAGTAAAGATTGCAGAGAAAATTACATGGTCTTCTACTCCAAGTCTGTAAAATCAGTGTCTGCATAACTGTCTCAGGACAACAGCAGGCTGGGCCTGTCTAGACTCAAATCACCGGGTTCCCAGTGTTACCAACTATCACAATATTTGGGTGGTTTCTTAAAACCCCAGCTCCTGGAGTCAGGTGATCATATGAAACGCTCAACTTTAAGTTAAAAAAAAAAAAAAGAAGGAAAGAAAACCCAAATCCTAAAAGCTCACATATTAAAAGGGAAATGAAAAATCCCTATTTTCCACTCATGATTTTAAGCCAATTTTATGATTTTTCTGGTGGTGAGGCTGACTCCTGGTTTTCAAATCCCTGGAATTTGCAATACTGAGTCTGTTAATTAACACAGGGAAACACCATTTCTATTCTCATGGCCAAAGCCTAGTAGGGGATTGTCATAAATATAAAGGGAAGGGTAAACCCCTTGAAATCCCTCCTGGCCAGGGGAAAGCTCCTCTCACCTGTAAAGGGTTAAGAAGCTAAAGGTAACCTCGCTGGCACCTGACCAAAATGACCAATGAGGAGACAAGATACTTTCAAAAGCTGGGAGGAGGGAGACAAACAAAGGGTTTGTGTCTGTCTGTATGCTGCTCTTGCCAGAGACAGAACAGGAATGGAGTCTTAGAACTTTTAGTAAGTAATCTAGCTAGGTATGTGTTAGATTATGATTCCTTTAAATGGCTGAGAAAAGCATTGTGCTGAATAGAATAACTATTTCTGTCTGTGCATCTTTTTTGTAACTTAAGGTTTTGCCTAGAGGGGTTCTCTATGTTTTTGAATCTAATTACCCTGTAAGATATCTACCATCCTGATTTTACAGGGGGGATTTCTTTATTTCTATTTACTTCTATTTTTTATTAAAAGTCTTCTTGTAAAAACTGAATGCTTTTTCATTGTTCTCAGATCCAAGGGTTTGGGTCTGTGGTCACCTATGCAAATTGGTGAGGCTTTTTATCCAACATTTCCCAGGAAAGGGGGGGTGCAAGTGTTGGGAGGATTGTTCATTGTTCTTAAGATCCAAGGGTCTGGGTCTGTAGTCACCTAGGCAAATTGGTGAGGCTTTTTACCAAACCTTGTCCAGGAAGTGGGGTGCAAGGTTTTGGGAAGTATTTTGGGGGGAAAGACGCGTCCAAACAGCTCTTCCCCAGTAACCAGTATTAGTTTGGTGGTGGTAGCGGCCATTCCAAGGATAACGGGTGTAATATTTTGTACCTTGGGGAAGTTTTGACCTAAGCTGGTAAAGATAAGCTTAGGAGGTTTTTCATGCAGGTCCCCACATCTGTACCCTAGAGTTCAGAGTGGGGGAGGAACCTTGACATGGTGGCACAGTGGTGGGATTAACCTGAAATCATTTGAGATCCAGTTGAGATTTTTTGAACTAGAAATACAGATTTTAAAAAAGGAATTTTTTTTTCTTTGGAAAGAAAGTCCAGAAAGCAGCTTTGAAACTGAAAGCAGCTTGGTTTCTCTCTGCTTTGTGGCCAAGCAGAGATAAAAGGGGATTATCTTGTGAATTGCAGGTTTTTTTTTGCCTGGAGGCAGGGTACTTAACTCCTGCAGGGAAGTCTTCCATCCCAGAGGTTTTTTTTTTCTTTTCTTCCTAAAAGTAAATAGGGGGTGTGTGTTCTACCCATTTGCTTTTTCTTTGGGCTGGGTAAGCAGGTTTCCAAGCAGTTGGAGGTTTTTTGCTTTAATTTGGGCCCAGAGCAGAGACAAGGGAATTGTCTTTTTCTGTAGGCTGACAATCACTATCAGAGAATAGGTATTCTATTGCAGCACAGCAAAATTTTACAGCCAAGTTTTGTTTGTTTATTTCTAAACCTCAGGTGTAAAGTTAGTTAAAAACAGAGAGGTTAGAATGACCAAATCCTCAGCTCGACTACAGCTGGAATTAGCCAAATTTCAGGCTGAGGAAAGACAAAGGGAACATGAAAGACAGATAGAACTCATGCGGCTGGAGAAGGAGGTACAGGAGGCTGCCCACAAGAGGGAAATGGAGGCAAGGAAGCATGTGGAGGAGGAGAAGGAAAAAGAGAGGAAGCATGTGGAGGAGGTGGAGAGGATAAAGGCCCAGCAGAATATACCAACAAACCCTAGCAATCCTTCTCCAGGTACCACTTCCCATCCCAGAAAGTTCCCCACCTACAAGGCAGGTGATGATACTGAGGCCTTCTTAGAAAACTTTGAAAGGGCCTGCCTTGGGTACAACATCTCTACTGACCAATACATGGTAGAGCTGAGGCCGCAGCTCAGTGGACCCTTAGCTGAGGTGGCAGCTGAAATGCCTAAAGAACACATGAACAAGTATGAACTGTTTAAATCCAAGGCGAGAGTCAGAATGGGGATAACACCCGAGCAGTCTCGTCGGAGGTTCAGAGCCCTAAGGTGGAAACCAGACATGTCATTTACCCGACATGCCTACCACATTGTGAAACATTGGGATGCCTGGATATCAGGAGCAAGTGTTGAATCTCCAGTAAATTTGCCCTTCCTAATGCAAATGGAACAATTCTTAGAGGGTGTTCCTGAGGAAATAGAAAGATACATCCTAGACGGGAAGCCCAAAACTGTAATCGAGGCAGGAGAGATTGGAGCCAGATGGGTGGAGGTGGCAGAGAAGAAGAAAACTGGTCGCAGTTGGAGTGGAGACCAGAAGGGACCACCCCAGACCACACCCTATTACCGGGGGCCGCCCAAAGCCCCACCTACCTCCCAAAGAACCCTCCAGACCCCTTATCGTCCCACCACCCCGTTCTCCAGCAACCCTCCTCGCCCCAGTGACCCGTCAGCTGGACGATGTTTTAAGTGTAACGAGCTGGGGCATGTAAAGGCCAACTGCCCCAAGAACCCCAACAGATTACAGTTCATTGCACCGGAATCACACCAGAGGTCCACAGGCCCAGATACCTCCCAGATACCCTTGGAGCGGAGGGAAACTGTGAGTGTGGGCGGGAAGAAGGTCACCGCGTGGAGGGACACCGGAGCACAAGTGTCAGCTATCCATGCTTCCTTAGTGGACCCCAATTTAATCAACCCAGAGATCCAAGTGACAATTCAACCCTTCAAGTCCAACTCTTTCAATTTGCCTACAGCCAAGTTGCCTGTCCAGTACAAGGGCTGGTCAGGAATGTGGACTTTTGCAGTCTATGATGATTATCCCATCCCCATGCTGTTGGGGGAAGACTTGGCCAATCATGTGAAGCAGGCCAAGAGGGTGGGAATGGTCACCCGCAGCCAGGCTAAACAAGCCGTGAGGCCTAGCTCTGTTCCGGAAACTTCTATCAGGACCCAGTCAGAGGTGATGGACCTGGACCCCAGGCCAATGTCTGCAACAGCAGTAGTGGATCCAGTCCCAGAGACCCAGACGGAACCAGTCCCAGAACCGGAACCAGCCGAACAACCAACACCAGACCCCGTGTCAGCACTGAATCCAGTACTTGCAACCTCAACACCAGAGGGCCCCACTGAACCTGAACTGGCAGCAGCCGATAACCCTACACAAGAGGCTCAGCCGGAGCCTGAATCCCAACATAGTGCACCAGCGGAGAGCGGTTCACAGTCAACAGAAACAGCTCCATCCCCTATATCGCTTCCAGAGGGACCAAGCCTAGGTCCACAATCCCATGAGGAACTGATGTCTCCAGCATCAAGGAAACAGTTCCAGACCGAACAGGAAGCAGATGAAAGCCTCCAGAGAGCTTGGACGGCGGCACGGAGCAACCCACCGCCTCTCAGCTCTTCTAATCGATCCAGAGAATTAAAGGTTTGTCAGTTTACAGCCCAGGGAGGAGACGACGCTGAGTGGCCTGAAGGTGTCTACTATGAAGGGAAATGTGGTGGTGGTGTGGAAGAGGTGAACCTCTCCATGACCCTTGGGCGTATACAGTGACAGCAGATCCAGGAGCTGTGCACTAGCTACGCGCCAACGTTCTCAGCCACCCCAGGACTGACTGAACGGGCATACCACTCCATTGACACAGGTAATGCTCACCCAATTAGGGTTCAACCTTACCGGGTGTCTCCTCAAGCTAAAACTGCTATAGAACGGGAGATCCAGGATATGTTACAGATGGGGGTAATCCGCCCCTCTGAAAGTGCATGGGCATCTCCAGTGGTTCTAGTTCCCAAACCAAATGGGGAAATACGTTTTTGCGTGGACTACCGTAAGCTAAATGCTGTAACTCGCCCAGACAACTATCCAATGCCACGCACAGATGAACTATTAGAGAAACTGGGACGGGCCCAGTTCATCTCTACCTTGGACTTAACCAAGGGGTACTGGCAGGTACCGCTAGATGAATCTGCCAAGGAAAGGTCAGCCTTCATCACACATCTCGGGCTGTATGAATTTAATGTACTCCCTTTCGGGCTGCGAAATGCACCCGCCACTTTCCAAAGACTTGTAGATGGTCTCCTAGCGGGATTAGGAGAATATGCAGTCGCCTACCTTGACGACGTGGCCATATTTTCGGATTCCTGGGCAGACCACCTGGAACATCTACAAAAAGTCCTTGAGCGCATAAGGGAGGCAGGACTAACTGTTAAGGCTAAGAAGTGTCAAATAGGCCTAAACAGAGTGACTTACCTTGGACACCAGGTGGGTCAAGGAACTATCAGCCCCCTACAGGCCAAAGTGGATGCTATCCAAAAGTGGCCTGTCCCAAAGTCAAAGAAACAGGTTCAATCCTTCTTAGGCTTGGCCAGTTATTACAGACGATTTGTACCGCACTACAGCCAAATCGCTGCCCCACTGACAGACCTAACCAAAAAGAAACAGCCAAATGCTGTTCAGTGGACCGGAAAGTGTCAGAAGGCCTTTAACAAGCTTAAAGCGACACTCATGTCTGACCCTGTACTAAGGGCCCCAGACTTTGACAAACCGTTCCTAGTAACCACAGATGCGTCCGAGCGTGGTGTGGGAGCAGTTTTAATGCAGAAAGGACCTGATCAAGAATTCCACCCTGTAGTGTTTCTCAGCAAAAAACTGTCTGAGAGGGAAAGCAACTGGTCAGTCACTGAAAAAGAATGTTACGCCATTGTCTACGCTCTGGAAAAGCTACGCCCATATGTTTGGGGACGGCGTTTCCACCTGCAAACCGACCATGCTGCACTGAAGTGGCTTCACACCGTCAAGGAAACTAACAAAAAACTTCTTCGGTGGAGTTTAGCTCTCCAAGATTTTGATTTCGACGTCCAACACATCTCAGGAGCCTCTAACAAAGTGGCTGATGCACTCTCCCGTGAAAGTTTCCCAGAGTCAACTGGTTAAAATCGTCCTTGAGATGTAGAAAATATTGTTAGTCTTTATGTACTTGGTAGTATATTTAGAGATGCATGTGTCTTATTAACTCTGTTTTTCCTAGAGCTCCAGGAAGAAATCCCAGCCAGTGTTTCACCCTAGCTGAGATTTGGGGGGTGTGTCATAAATATAAAGGGAAGGGTAAACCCCTTGAAATCCCTCCTGGCCAGGGGAAAGCTCCTCTCACCTGTAAAGGGTTAAGAAGCTAAAGGTAACCTCGCTGGCACCTGACCAAAATGACCAATGAGGAGACAAGATACTTTCAAAAGCTGGGAGGAGGGAGACAAACAAAGGGTTTGTGTCTGTCTGTATGCTGCTCTTGCCAGAGACAGAACAGGAATGGAGTCTTAGAACTTTTAGTAAGTAATCTAGCTAGGTATGTGTTAGATTATGATTCCTTTAAATGGCTGAGAAAAGCATTGTGCTGAATAGAATAACTATTTCTGTCTGTGCATCTTTTTTGTAACTTAAGGTTTTGCCTAGAGGGGTTCTCTATGTTTTTGAATCTAATTACCCTGTAAGATATCTACCATCCTGATTTTACAGGGGGGATTTCTTTATTTCTATTTACTTCTATTTTTTATTAAAAGTCTTCTTGTAAAAACTGAATGCTTTTTCATTGTTCTCAGATCCAAGGGTTTGGGTCTGTGGTCACCTATGCAAATTGGTGAGGCTTTTTATCCAACATTTCCCAGGAAAGGGGGGGTGCAAGTGTTGGGAGGATTGTTCATTGTTCTTAAGATCCAAGGGTCTGGGTCTGTAGTCACCTAGGCAAATTGGTGAGGCTTTTTACCAAACCTTGTCCAGGAAGTGGGGTGCAAGGTTTTGGGAAGTATTTTGGGGGGAAAGACGCGTCCAAACAGCTCTTCCCCAGTAACCAGTATTAGTTTGGTGGTGGTAGCGGCCATTCCAAGGATAACGGGTGTAATATTTTGTACCTTGGGGAAGTTTTGACCTAAGCTGGTAAAGATAAGCTTAGGAGGTTTTTCATGCAGGTCCCCACATCTGTACCCTAGAGTTCAGAGTGGGGGAGGAACCTTGACAGGGATAAAAATAGTATGGGAGTAATCAGGTTATTGGCAGTTATTGGCACAGGAAATTCCCTTCATACAAGAGGGCAGCATGGATGAGTCATGGCTCTACGGGGGGACGACGGTTCTTCCTAATTCCCAGAAGCTGTTATGAATTTCTTAGGGACTTTGAGATCTATTGATGAAAAAGTGCTATATATAAGGGAGGTATTATTATTATTATTGAGGGTCAAATGATCTCTCGTGAGATGTGCCATGCTACCAGGCCATTCCAGCAGCCTAAGTCAGGAAAAGAGTGACAAAATGGCTGCTCCCTGCCATACAAAACCAGTTGCCTTAGTAACCAAAACATAGTTCACTTGTAGAGCACGTGCACAGGAAGAGTAATACTGGAGATTCCTGTAGCAAGCTGAGGGGAGCACAGTCACAGCTTACTGCTCATGGACAAATATGGCGGAGAGAAGGGTTATATCAATTAAAAGGGGCACATGGTGTGTGTGTGATACAGCAATTATAAATGTGATTTTTCCAAGAATCAGTGTCTGAATGAACTAACATAACTAGCTCCATTTTTAAACATGTCGAATTCCCTGAAGTTTCTCTTTCTGATTCTAGCAAAATGCACTCGTGTTTTGGTTTTTGAGATGCAAGTAAATCGACATGCATTCTCTGATGCATGATTTTACCCCTACAGTGCTGTCTTTGCAGTTTTTATACACTTTCCCCACATAAGTGCCATTAATCTGTAATTCAGTATTTAATTCTAGACCTGTTTCTAAATAAAGAAAGGGAAAAGAACTGACATTTGATCATGCTAGAAGAGGGTGAGTCATTTAAACAGGCAAGTGAAATGAGACATAATTAAGACCAATATCTTAGTACGCTTTGGCTACTTCAGAGCTCCCACGTATAAATTTATTAATGCAAGGAGCGCATCTGCATTAGCACTGCTAAATAGCTAACACCCTGTGAATAGCACGGTTTGTACTGATATCACAACCCTTTATTTGGCTGGCCTTTTTATTTTTAAACTTTTTGTGTGTGTGCAGGTGAAATATTATGATAGAGTGCATGAGTGATTTTTTTAAAGCACATTTCCATGTTTGTCCTTGCAAATTTGAGTTGAGCAAATATTTGTGAGGGTAAATACGTTAAAGATTGTGAGGTATTTAGATGCAGCAATAATGAGGCACAAGGGATAGATAGACAATAAACAAACAAAGTGCATATGTCCAACAAGTAGATTTGCACCTGCCGTTGCTGTTTGCACAGATACATTTGGATTCCTGCACATGCATTGAAAACGTGGAGGCTAGACTGAGGGCCCTTTTCAATAGTGCTGGCCTCATGCATTGAAGATCTGTGGAGAAAAAAAAAAAACGCATGATTTTGAGTTGTAGTTGACAATCCTTCCCCTCATTTGTCTGGGCCACTATTTTCTTCAGAGATCTCAGAACGCCACTGGATCCCTACTTAGGTTCTTGCCTCTCCCTTCATCCCCTCCATCCCTGTGGCATGTGAGCACTTCACTACACACATGAATTTGTTCATATAACACTCAGGCAAGATAGGAAAGAAGCATTATCCCCCTTTTCCAGAGGGAGGGAGAAATAAAATGATTTACACAGAGGTCAGAGTCTGTGGACGAGCTAGGAATTGAACCCAGTGTGGGCCCCAAACAATAAAACCATTCTTCCTTCCTTCTCAAATGTACTAATTTGACTCTACCTGCAGTAGAGAGTCCACCTGTGGCCCTGTATTAGGAAAGAACCAGACATCACATTTGCAAGCAGCTGGTGCTGTCTACGATCCTGTGGAGACTCTGAACTCACCAGCTGTTCTGTGGATAACTAGATTCACCTGCACCGTGGCTGCTGCATCCCTGTTCATTTTATTTGTACTCTGCATGCTGCTATCAGACTCAGATCTGCCGCCTGTACAGAGACAGATGCACTCTGGAGATTGGTCTTTTGTACCTCCCTGTCAATCTCAATTACCAGTTGGACCTTTATATTGGCTATTTATGACAGATAAGAGGATGTCATTCTGGGCTGTGGGCCCCACAGCAGCAGACCTACCATGAGCCATGCTTTTAGATGTACTCGCAGTATTAGCTCAGCTGCCATGGGGTCAGATGAGGCTGATAAGATGCTGCTGTTTCTATTCTGTGGTTGCAGGCATCACTTTTCCCCACAGTGCAGCCTCCAGAACAAGAGAATTGCCATGTCTGGAGCTTCTGTTGGCTCACTTCTGGTCTATTTATATTCTCAGCTTGGTGTTTTAGATTCTAGCCAGTGCTCCCCTGGGAGCTGCACAAACTTTGTTATGCCCAAAATAAAAGCAGCGGTTGGTTCTTTTCTTTCCCTTTTTGAGGGGGTGGGAGGAGAGGGGCTTGGTCCATTTCCAGTTCAGGGGGTGTGCAGTTTCTGGCATTTTGCTCTCTGGTGTTTGCAAGAATGAAATACAAATGTTGTGGCTGAAACTGATTTTTCTATCCCGGTACGCTCATGGTCCATTCAGTGAAAGCCCCGGGGGATTTGGTAGCTGCTTTCAACTCCCTGAAAGGGGGGTTCCAAAGAGGATGGATCCAGACTGTTCTCAGTGATGGCAGATGACAGAATGAGGAGTAATGGTCTCAAGCTGCAGTGGGGGAGGTCTAGGTTGGGTATTAGGAAACACTATTTCACTAGGAGGGTGGTGAAGCACTGGAATGGGTTCCCTAGGGAGGTGGTGGAATCTCCTTCCGTAGAGGTTTTTAAGGTCAGGCTTGACAAAGCCCTGGCTGGGATGATTTAGTTGGGGATTGATCCTGCTTTGAGCAGGGGGTTGGACTAGATGACCTCCTGAGGTCCCTTCCAAACCGGATATTCTAGGATTCTATGAAAAAGCCTGTGCTGAACTCTCTGTATTCTGCAGTAACAGTCCCAATCTCTGTCAGCCAAGTGCTGCAGTCCATAGAGCGAGGGAGATCCCAGGAGAATCCGCCTGTATTTTCTTTAGGCATCCTCATCACCCTTTTTTTCATCCAGCAATCTCAAAGCACCTTGCCAGGGTGAATAAACATTTATTATTGGCAGAGGAAGTGTTGTCTTGTGACTGAGGCCCCGGAGCTGGACCCAACTCTGCTATAAATTCACCATGGGCAAGTCAGCTAGCCCCATTGTGTGTCAATTCCCCACCAGTGGACGCTCACACTTCCTTTCTGATACCCTTTGTCCGTCTTGTCTATTTCATTCATAAACTAGTCAGGAACGGGAGTGTCTCTTGCAGTGTGTAGGCACAGTCCCTGGCATGGTGGGGTCCTTTCAGCACTTCTGCATCTCATTATGTGGATGGACAGTGGAGAGTGTAAGCCACTTCCTGAGGGTCATAGATTCATAGATGTTTAGGTCAGAAGGGACCATTATGATCATCTAGTCTGACCTCCTGCACAATGCAGGCCACAGAATCTCACCCACCCACTCCTGCGATAAACCTCTCACCTATGTCTGAGCTTTTGAAATCCTCAAATCGTGGTTTAAAGATTTCAAGGAGCAGAGAATCTTCCAGCAAGTGACCCGTGCCCCATGCTACAGAGGAAGGCGAAAAACCTCCAGGGCCTCTTCCAATCTGCCCTGGAGGAAAATTCCTTCCCGACCCCAAATATGGCGATCAGCTGAACCCTGAGCATATGGGCAAGATTCACCAGCCAGATACTACAGAAAATTCTTTCCTGGGTAACTCAGATCCCACCCCATCTAATATCCCATCAGAGGCCATTGGGCCTATTTACCATGAATATTTAATTACCAAAACCATGTTATCCCATCATACCATCTCCTCCATAAACTTATCGAGTTTAATCTGTGTCATACGGTGAGTCCTAGAGCAGGCAAATAGGACTCAGGTGTCCAACCTCTAACTGCACCTCTGACCCCCCCTCGCCCTGTCAAGTGCAGCCCCCTCAGGTATCAGGCCTTTGGCTGTGACCAGGCTCTGGGTGGACTCAGAGGATTCTCCCACTCTCAAACCAGGCCGTGCTGGAAGTGCCCTGCTACTAACTGTGATTGCCTCAGCAGATCTGACAAACCTTCTGTCTCCTCCTGGGCAAGGATGGTGGCAATCAGTGACCAAACAGTCTCCTCACAGCAAACACATTTAAGAGAAAACAGATCATGAAGAACAATCAAACAGCAGGTACGCATGTCTAGCTCTTCCCTGTGGCTTCCGATTCCTTGGATCTGCGATGGCCCAATTCTTTCTCCCTCCACATTCTCTCTCTGTCGGCTTCTGACATGTGACCCCTTCTCCCCCCTTCTTCCTCTGAGAAAGTGCTTTTTGACTGTGTGCTTTTGATCTCCTGTTGCGCATCCTGGCAAAACAACTGTGTCACTTCAGCCTGGATCCTGGAAATATCCCACCGTGCTGCAATTGCTCCCAGTGTTTGCTGGGATGGTCTGACGTGGCGAGCCATTGGATTGCCTTTCTGCACAGTCTCCATTGAATTAAAACATTATAGCTGTGTAGTAAGTATTCACTCCCCCAGTGTAAGTTAGATCAATGAAGTCAAACAGGAAATTCTAAAAACCCAGCATACAATAATTTCCTTTCACTGACTCGCTCACAGTGTTCATAAAATTATCACATCAAAGTACTCAGCTGGGAATAGGACTCATGTTCCCTGTGTCCCAATAAAGTGTCTTACCCCCCGCACCATGCTGCCTCCTTATAAAATATGTTTGTTTTGTTTCTTTCAATTTAGAAAGTGCACCCGGCCTGCCAAACCTGCAAGTGCACAATGAAAGGGTATGCAAAACATACAGCAACCTTTTCAAGCGGACAATCAAAATCCTCTACACCCATTACAAGTAACTGCCCTACTGACTGCGCCCACCCAGCTGCCTTCCCTGAAAACTTCTAGGAAGATATAGAAAAGTATCTCAATGTGTCCCAAAGGACAGCAAACCTGGGGTTGTTCTGACCTGCTGTAGGTGTGAGTTCCAGAGTGGAGATCCCTTTAAGAATGCCCTGACATCAGCCCCATTTCCTGTTTATCCTGAGTTTATAAAGATGATACCGTATCGCTCAGCTGATCACACACTGTCACAAGTGGCGATAGAGGAGAGGCTGCTCTTCCTCTCATTTGGCCTGCTGACTTCACTTGAGGGACTCTGGATTTACACCAGCGGAACTGAGCTCTGCATCAGGCCTGAGGTCTCTAAAGAAGCCAGGATCCAAAGCGCTCACTGCTTTGCAGGTCAAAGCCAACACTTTTGGATTTCACCTGGAGATGAAGGGGAAGCAGATGCCATGTACAGAGTACCGAGTACAGAGCGCGTTCCCCGTGGAACCACAGCTGAGTAAGTAGGCCTGCTGCATTAGGCACTGGCTGTGATGCTGTTTATTTACTGTTCTATTTAAGGAGCAAAACACAATTTTTCTTACCATAGCAACGGCACTTGGTGTTTACCGCACACTTCCAAGTTCTCTGAATCATCACGAAAGTAATCATCATCGTGGCCACCAGACTCCAGCAAGCATCTTATTATGCAGAGAGCCCCTGGAATATATTTAGTGTATATTTTCACTTACACTCCTTGCCCCCTTCCATAAAGATCTTGTTGTTTCAGTGGCTTGGTCTAGCTCCATGGGAATTCTTCTTTCAGGGCACTTTTCTCAGTCAAGGTAATCACCTGAGCTATACAGTTCTGAATATGTGAAAATGCCCCATTTGTCATGGGAGCAGGCCCGCTGTTTGTACTCTGTAGCAGAGGAGCTCTTGCCCGTGGTTCACCTCTGTAGCTTCTCTTGTGTTTTTTCAGTGATGCGTCCAGTTTACTGGGAAATGCACACTCAATCCCTGTTGTTAGAGGGCTTTCCCTTTACCCCTCTCCTGGTTCTTGTCACGCAGACAGAAAGCTGAAGATCAGAAGTCTGAAGTGCAGGCAATGCGATGTTTATTGGGGATAGTTCCAAGCAAACGTATTGAGAGCTCTACACACCGGCAGAGTCTGTTTCCCAGTGTTCTGTTCCCAGCTCTGAGGCTGCAGAGAGTTTACCCACTGTCCCCCTTCCCAGCTCTGGCGCCGCAGATCATTTACCCCATGTTCCCCTTGCAAGGCTCTGACACCGCAGAGCCTTGCCCTGTGTCCCCATTCCCATTTCCCACTTCCCCCTTATTAGCAGGCCCAAATATACCTGCAACACATGCCCACAGTCCCACCCCTTGTGTACCCCATGGGAGGGGTAAGGAGTGAGGCTGTGTTGTGGTCAGGGACAGGCATTTCTTTGGTCTTTTAGAGTTTTACACCTTCCCCCAATCCCCCTTTGCCACTCCCGACTGGTTGCTTGACCTTGCCTTGAGTTAGGGGTTGAGGCAATCTTAAAGCGTGTTCTCGAGTAACACTTTTACCACTCTTATCTGTTCCCATTGTACTAACAAACCCATCTGACTAGGCAGAAGTAACGTACACAGTCTTTGTCTTTAGTTCACGCATATCAGTAAGGATATAAGAGTATTTAAAGGTCAAACCCGAAATTCTATCTCAGGCTGACAAACAGGCTTATGTGCTAACACTGATCAGCTCCTAGGACTGGGTCTCTCTACAAACTCCTATCAAAGTACCTGATGACTTTCACTCCAAATACCTATCAGGTATTTGGCCTCTGAAGTCACCAGTCATGGCCATTTGACATGTCAGGCTGTCTTTGAAAAGGTCTGAGTCGCTTGGTTCCCTGTACAGCAGGGGCTGTTTTATTCCCCCTACCCAAAACACTCTCTCTCTCTCTCTCTCTCTCTCTGTGTCTCTCTCTCCACATGCAAATAAAGGGAGATGGAGCAAAGCTCTGAAATGTTATATGAATGAACCCTCCTTGGGCAGACTCTCTAATGTTTTCACCTGCATTCATGAGACACCCTGCACCGACCTCTCAATCCCAATTCTCACGCTGGTATTTGCTGAAGAAATGTACCCCGTGTTTGCGGCTGAGCTTTGCTGCAGAGAGCTGGGAAAGTGTTAGTAATTGCTGAATGTTATTTAGTGGTTTAGGGACAAGAGTCAGGACTAGTGGATTCTGTTCCTTGCTCTGACGCTGGCTCAGTTCATTGGTCTGTGCCTCTGTTTACCATTTCATAAAACCGGCGTCATTTATAGATTTTTAACTTCTGACGAGACGGATATTTTTGCCGATCTCAGTGGGACTGCATGTTTCTTACGCTGCTGCACACCGGGGACTTCATGTCAGTAGTGGGGAGAACGCTATGATGCCTGGGCTCCAAAACCCCCGCAACCCCTTGAGCTAAAGGATAATGGCTCTTAGTGGTATGGAATACAAGCCATACCATGCAGTTGTGCTGGTCTGATTCCATGCAGCAGAGGGCAGGGGTACCATGGCAGA
Source organism: Caretta caretta (assembly GCF_965140235.1). NCBI lineage: Eukaryota > Metazoa > Chordata > Testudines > Cheloniidae > Caretta > Caretta caretta. The sequence continues at coordinate 8,764,360 of NC_134207.1, read as the reverse complement.
GTGGACTCACTCCCACCTACTTTCTAGCCCACAAATGGCTCAGAGACTTTCTTCTGGTCACACACCTCATGTAGTTTATTTACAGCGTTCTCGTCCACCACTTTGACAGACTGTACAGCCTCACATGAGGCCTCACCCCTTAACCTTCTCTTTGTTAAACTAAATAGATTCAGATCCTTGGGTCTATCACTATAAAGCATGTGATTAAGTCATTTACAGTTGTCTGCAATCAAATTCTTTATGAAGCACCACACTGTGAACGTCTTACTCGGGTGAGCAGTTACTGTTTCACATATCATGTGTTGGGTAATAATATGAGAGGTCTTTATACTTGTAAAACTATACTGGGCTCTTTATTAAGAGAACTATTTGCAGAGATCTGCAATTGCAGCTAACATTCCAGTCACGTACACACAGACTGACTCCCCAGTGCCTCCTCCAAACTCTTCCTTCACGCAACCTGTGCTTCTCCTGGTCATTTGTCCAATCTTCCACTTCTTGTAAGCTTCTTGTTTGTGTTTAAGATCAGCAAGGATTTCACTGTTAAGCCAAGCTGGTCGCCTGCCATATTTACTATTCTTTCTACACATCGGGATGGTTTGTTCCTGTAACCTCAATAAGGATTCTTTAAAATACAGCCAACTCTCCTGGACTTCTTTCCCTCTCCTTCCTCACAGGGGAGACAGAAATGATAGCAAACTCATGAAAATTTGGTAAAGTGGATGGAGCTAGAGAGGGATGAAACTGAAGATGAGCTCAAAGGAGGCTCTAAAACCACTGGCTACTCCTGGGGAAATTCTGTGCCAAAAAATTAAAAATTCTGTGCCAAAAGTTAAAAAGTCTGCACACAATATTTTAAAACAATGCAAATTTTATTTGTCAAAATAATAATATATAGTCACACCAATTTCAATTATTTTTGTATTTATTTCAAATCACCTGTCAGCAAGTATGTCTGTAACAATACAGACACACACAAAAATTCCCCCAGAAGTAGAGTTAAAGAAACCCCTACAACAACGCAGTTCCTGTTTCTCTGTTCCCTCCCACCCAGAGCCCAGCCGTGTCCCCCCCAGCCCAGACACTCACACCTCCTACCTCCCCGGAGGCCAGCTGCAGCCCCTTTCCTCTCCCCCCCCCCCCCGGCACCAGCCACTCACCCCTCACCCTCCTAGAGCCCAGGGATCCAGAGGGAGAAAGAGCCTGATGCTGGGTCCCAGGCTTGCACAGGGTTTCCTGTGCATCTCTGCCTCCTTCCTTCAGGGCGTGCTGGGAACTGCAGCTGCTGGAAATCCTTCCATTCCCTCCTCCTCCTTCCAGCCTTGTGTCCTATTTGTGAGCTGGGCTCTGCTGGGTCCAGCGGCCCCTAGTGGCAGCCAACATCTCTGCAACCCATTTTTGTGGGTGGGGGGAAGAAATTCTGCCCACCCAACATTAATTTCTGCAAAATTCTGCATTGCGCAGCGGTGCAGAATTCTCCCAGGACTAACTGGCAAAAGATGGGAAAGCAAGGCCATGTCTAACAATTCCCAGCAAAGTCCCAAACCCTTGGGAATGGGAACTTGAAAGACGTTGGTCACTGCATGGAGGAGCCATCAGTATTTCTGGGAAGGATCTTCCTACTTACTATTAGGGTTGGCCAAACTGGGTTGGACAAAGCCATCTTCATGCCGGCATGGCCCCATTTTATCAAATTTAGTTTGCTTGTTAGTTGAACAGGGACTAGGTTCACTGCAAGTTGCGATTGGAGCAGTTTACTCCATGGCTGTTAGCTTGTAATCTTTACCTGGGGCAAGTGCCTTGCTACCACATTGTGGATGCTACTGCCATATAAACTAATAATCACCTGGTGTTAGCCTGAGCTCTAATCCCTCCTGAGAGCTCATGTCTGGGCTCCATGTGCTATCTAACCAATATGGATCACATAAGGATCCCTAGAGTACCTGAGATCTTTCTCTGCAGCCACAGACAACTACCCTGCCTACCCTTTTTGCTTTATTGTGCGTTTTCTCTTTCTCCTCTAGGATTCATCCATTTGCTGTTCTTTTAGTATCTTCTATCAGTTTGGTCTCACACCCAGTCACCACCTCTACCCAGAACCTGAGCAAGAGGGATTCAACAACTCTTATGCCAAGATATCAACAGTTCTCCACCATTAAGGCCCTAGATCCAGCCAAGCACTTATGCTCATGTGTAACTTGAAGCATGGGAGCAACTCCATTGGACCAGGGCCTAATTAATTAGAATAAGACACCTGTGAGGTAGATAAGTATTATCATACTTATTCCAGAAACATGAAATAATAGGAAACGTGTAAGAAAATCTCTTCTCCTGAGATTTTCAACTGAAGTTTAAACACCCAAGTTTTCAAATAAGCATCAAAATTTGTTTGTGTTTCTCCAACCTGATGCTGAAGACTTTGTTCCCTTTTGGGCCTCCCTGTCATTACATCCCAACCATGAATTTTTTGGATGATGCTAGCTTTATTGATGCAGGTGACCGAGGGCTTAATCCAAAATCCACTGAAATCAATGAGTCTTGATTGATTTCATTGGGCTTTGGATCATGAAAAATAGTCATTATGTATGTGGTACACACTGCTCTGAGGATATTTGCATTGTTTTTAAAATTTTATTTTATTTCTTTTTTGTATTATGGAACCTTTTAGCAATTCCCATTTCATCAGTAGCTGGAAACGAGAGTCTAAAAGTTCTTCCAAATCTTTCTTGGTTCTTTGGTTGGAATAACCACGCATCTCCCATAACACCATATTGTACTTAGTTTGACTTTGAAAACAATAGTGTTTGTGATTGTGCCATAGAGATATGCAGAAAGCCTCTGATGCCTCTGAGCCTGGCTCACTACCCAACTGCAACCCCCTGTAAATGGGCTTGTTTGTTCTTTTTATTGCAGACATCTCTTTCAAACATGTAAAAGGCTGCTATGAAAAACCCCATTGTGTTCTTGCAGGCCAGATGGCTAAAGGGGCATTACTACTCTGTCCCCATAAAACTGTCTGCTTCTCTGCAAGCATTAACAAGGCAATATATTTTTAAAGAGCCATTAAATACTTGAGATTTAGGTAGTGGTAGGTATTGCTGTTGTGGGCTTGAAGATGCTTTTAAAGTCCTTCACTTTGTCCTTAAAAACTCTGCTGAAATTAGGTTGCCTCAGGAGACAAATAAAAATAAAAATATCCTTCTAAAACCAAAATTCAGCAAGGCTCCTGAGATCTGCTTTAGCTAGAAACATTATCTTGTCAGTTGTGAAATGCTGTTGAACTTCCTGTGTGAGATGCAGTTTCAGACTTGGATGGGTACAATAAAGAATCTCTTCCCTCTGTAGTAGCTAGCCTGCTCCCTTATAGGTGCCTTTTCCTGTCACAGTCCAAATGCCTCAGTAGAATTAAGTATCTGAAGCCCAGATAACCCGATTAACAAAGCAAAGGAAGAGAACATAGAAGTCATGGATTCCAAGACCAGAAGGGGCCATTGTGATCAGCAAGGCTGACCTCCTGTATCATACAGGCCAGAGAGTTTCTCCTCAATAATTCCTAAAGCAGATCTTTTAAAAAACCATCCAGTCTTGATTTTAATATTGTCAGTGATGGAGAATCCACCATGACCCTTGTTAATTGTTCAAATGGTTAATTATTCTCACTGTTAAAAAAAATTATACCTTATATCCGGTCTGAATTTCTCCAGCTTCAACTTGCAGTCATTGGATCGTGTTATACCTTTCTCTGCTAGACTTACAAGTCCATTATAAAATATTTCTTATCCATGTAGATACTTATAGACTGTAATCAAGTCACCCCTTAACCTTCTCTTTGTTAAACTAAATAGATTCAGATCCTTGGGTCTATCACTATAAAACATGTGATTAAGTCACTTACGGTTGTCTGTAGTCAAATTCTTTATGAAGCACCACATTGTGAACATCTTACTCTGGTGAGCAGTTACTGTTTCACGTATCACATGTTGGATAATAATATGAGAGGTCTTTATACTTGTAAAACTAAACTGGGCTCTTTATTAAGAGAACTATTTGCAGAGATCTGCAATTGCAGCTAACATTCCAGTCACGAACACACAGACTGACTCCCCAGTGCCTCCTCCAAACTCTTCCTTCACGCAACCTGTGCTTCTCCTTCCAAGTTCCATGCAGGTTGCAACAGCTGCTGCAATGTAAGTAGCTGCTCCCCACTTATAATGGGTTCAAAATCTGGCCCTTGAATGTCTATACTAAAGAAGATTGGGCCTGGATTGGAGACCAGAGCTGCCAGTAAATCTTAGGTGCTGCAGGGAAGTGTGGTTGATGATTCAGTAAGTGGCACTCTTCTCCATGTATCTGTATTGAACCAGTGTTCCAGTTGAGGGTTCTGTGTGTATTTTGGATGAAACATAAACCTGAGGTCTTATTTGTGATCCATGAAAATAGGAGCTAAAATTAACCCTGGTGTCTGGCCAAATTTAGTCTGGATAATAACTGTAAATTTGCTTCAGTGATATTCATGGTTTCCACTATTAATTTTCTGGGGAGAATCATACAAGGAAATTTGCCCCATTGCCTGCAAAAAACATGAACAGAATGAAAAAACATGCCAAATATGTAGAGCAACGTGTATTTGTACAAGACCCGGTAAAAAGAAAATCAGCTAAAACTGTTTCCCAGTGTTTTGTCAAAACCTTTCTTACCAGCTCTTATTCACAGACACATTTGTAGCTGAAATCCATCCCATCCACACACAGCCCAAGAAACTGGGCTCTGCAGAGATGTGAAATCCACCCACTGGATCCAGGGCTGCTTCCCAGTAGCCACAAGCCCCTTTTTGACGGGTCTTTCTCAGTACTTACATGTCCCTCATTACTCTGGTAACTGAGCAACTCACTAACAATAATGAATTTATCCTCACAACACCCCTAGGAGGAAAATATCATTATCCTCATATTACTGATGGGGAACTGAGGGGTGAAGTAACTTACCTAAGGTCACACAGTTTGTGTCTGGCACAACTGGGAATCGACCCAAGGTCTTCAGAGTCAGAATCCAACACCTTCACCACAGCATCATCTTTCCTTGGTTCCAGTTGCCTCAGTAGCACCTGCATTCCAAGACACTTCTTTCCTAGGGTTGAAGTGATATGGAGGGCCTTACAGTGGGCCCCAGGAATAGCTAGGAGAGGAAGGCTGATCTCGTGGTTTGGGCATCATTCTGTGACTTGGAAGACCTGGCTTCAGTTCTTTGATCTTCCACAGACTTCATGGGTGATCTTGAGCAAGGCTCTCTGTGTCTCAGTTCCCCATCTGTAAAATGGGGATAATAGCACTGCCCTGCCTTTCAGGAGTGTTGTGAATGCATTACAGATGAGGAGCTCAAACATGAATGACTTGTCTTCATTTTCGTGGCCCATCATCCCTCATGGGCTTTTGAAATGTTGATCCCAGCCTTCATGGCCCACTGGTTACATTTTCAAACAAGCACCTTGTGCTTTCTTCCATGCTGCCCCGCAACATGAGAGGAGCTCCATGTAAACATTTGGATCGCCATTTCATTGTCCTTCTTAAAACTCTCCTTTGCCCTGAGGCCTACAAAAAACTTGACCACAGTAAGGCTGCTGCTGTGCCATGAGCCCTGCCTATCGTGCTGACCGATATTGTCTCATTGTTTCCGTGTGCTCCCCCATTTCTTTGTAGCCATCTGTTGTCTTTTGTCTGTTACTTAGATTGTGAGCTCTTTGGGGCAGGGACTGTTATTTTTGGTCTGTGTTGTATTGGGCCTAGCACAGTGGGGTCCTGGTCCATGACTGGGGACCATAGGTGCTACTGCAATACCAATAAATAATAATGATAATTAATAATACAATTTAATTAACACAACAGTAAAGTAAATATAGTATCAAAGATTGGGCCTACCTACCTTGGTGAATCTTACACTTTGTACACTTGAAAGTTGTTTTGTGGCATAAACAATATCATGTGACTTACATTGAGCAATTTCACTGCAGGAATAGCAATTTTGAGCTGCAAATGCTCTCAATATTACTGTCAGAAGTCTTGGAGCAATCCATAGGCTGGCACATGTTTGTATTGAAGGAGTTCAAGTCCCAAACAAATATGTAAAAATCCAATGCTGTTAAGTGGATAATTTGCAAAATGGAAAAAGGAGGGTAAATCCTTCTAATAAATTGCTCCCTGCAAATAATTCACCCAGCTCTAATCTGCAGGCATAACAATGGGAATAGAAAAGTCTGCAGACAAATTAAATGGCTTCCTCTAAGTGATGTTGTCATTTTTTCAAGTTCCTGAGTGCAAAAGTCCCTTTTAAAATGATTTCTGGCTTGGGTTTTGACAGCTTCTATTGTCTTTATTTCCTGATATGTGATTGCTGTTGCCTGGTCTCAGTTATTTGAATGTTTTCTGCCCATTAGGGCATCTCAATCAAAATTCAAATTTCGATCGCATCATTTCTCTGAGTCTGAGAACAATGGCAAGACCGAGTCAGGGCACCGGGGCTAAAGTGATGAGCCATAATTATTGTCAGTGACACGAAGAGCTCATTGTACTGGGGGATCTGTTTTCACACAGCTTAATGATCTCTCTGTTCCATTACCTGTTCCATCAAGCATGTGTTTTTGCAGTATCTATTATTGCTGATGGTTGATTGCACTTTGGTATGATGATCTTTCAACATTTCACCAACTTTCAGACTTACGTGTCTTTCTTGTCCGGGTCAGAGCAAGTCAAGCTGATTTACATCTGTTTGAATGTGACTCTTTCCTAGTTTGCTTTGGTTTGGTCTGCTGATGGTCCAAGTGGGCCTGGTTACACCCACATACTTTATATCTAAGTTAAATATCCGCAAGGCTAGTTGCTGGGCTGTATCAGCAACCTCTGCGGCACCCACAATAATTCTGTAATGCAGCAGGACACAGAAGAGCAGGCATAGAGAATCACTGGAATATTAACGTGCCTGAATATCATGGTTTACAGCATTCCTCTGGCATCTCTATTTGCAAAGGCTATGTTCAGCAGGCTGGAAACAATACCATTTTCAGACAAGAATAGAACTCAGTGGGTGCTGCCTACTGCCAAAGAAAACAATGCAGCCCAGAGAGCAGTTATTCCCATTCAAGTGACAGTTGAATAAAAATAGCAAATCTATTGAAACTAACTACACTGAGCTTGTCTGCACTCCAGTGACAGCTCAGTGCAGTTGACAAATTGTGGGAGATCATAGGAAAAAAAGCTGTGGGCATTTTGGGTTCACCAACGAAACTCCTAATCATTCTCATTGGGGAAACTCAAGTGCTTGTTATTTCCTCATGGTTGGCTTTGTTGTGCGTATTTGATGAAGGTGACATTGTAACTCCTTCTAGGTATTTGCTGGCACAGGGGATCAATGCACTAGCTTTTCATATTGTGACACGGAGATTGGATGTGTTTCTAAAGGATGCTCTTTACTTTAACCACAAGTTATGGGGCACCACCATATTCACCTGTTTAATAGAGAAGAATGATTCCCTGAACTGCAGGAAATGCCGGGTGAAATTGTATGGCTTGTGTTATGCAGGAGGTCAGACTAGATGATCCCTTCTGGCCTTAAAATCTATGAGATTTGGGTTAAAATAAAAGCCCAAGTGAAAACACATTTGTTGCTCTTATTGCAGCCCCTAGTGGGTGCTGGCCACATCACAGAATTACCACCACTACATATTTAGCACCACCGACACATTTCTGAAGCTCAGAAGAGATCCAGACTCCAGCCATTGAATAGCATGGGATGCTCAAGGTCAGGAGGGTAGCATATAAAGCAGAGGAATAGAAGGCCACACACCTGGAACAGCAAGGGATATTTTGAAGATCAAGAATTAGGGATGTATAGGGGGGTAGGACCACAGTTGCAAGGATAGAGTAGATTATGATCAGGGCATATTGACAAAGCTGTGGGGGATCCCAGGACTGGAATAGTAACTGACACAGGAATGGCTCGTTGGCACTACTAGAAATAGTAGAAATACTAGAGATAGAAATGAATCATTGGACATATTTTAATAGGTGAAATTAGCTCCTTTTCCTGTCCGTGAATTACCTGTGGCAATATTGTGCTTCAAGCAGACACATGCTCTTTTGGAGTCCTCTATCTTGGCTCTCCCAATCCTCCACCCTCAACAGCGGAGCGTCTGCTGGGGACTGAGTGAGCATGTTCACAAAGGTCCTCCTGGGTTTAAGGATTGTCCATCACCCCCAACTTCCTCGATCTCCAAGTCTCTTGATGCACTGTGAACAGCATGGAAGAATTGGTCTTTAAGGTGGATGTAAATGTTGACGGGCTGGAGCTTTATGATAACAGGGGACTAGACTCCATTACCCAGAAGGTTCCTTCCAGTCCTATGTCACTATGTTTTTATGAGCTTAGGTTGGTCGTAGCATGCATAGGGCAACATGGAAGAAGGCAGGGAGTTGATTGCACAAGAAGCTGACAATGGGATAGCACAGGTGACAAAATGGGTAGACACAGGTGGACAAAATTCTATTCTATTTTACTCTAGTCTGTCTAGTATATTCTATGCATATTCTTATACCGCATTCATCACTGTAATATCTGAGCATGGTCCAATTGTGCATTTAGTGACATGACTAACATCTGTTAGCCAGATAAAAGGTTTATCTTTCCCACCCATCTCCCAGCCTTCAAAGAACTTTCAAAATGGCCACTGGATCGAGTATCCTAATTTGTATTCAAATTAATATTGCCAACACTTTTGTATTCCACAAACACTCTTGAAAATAAAAACTCACCACCCAAATTCTGTCCAATAAAATATGGTTTTAAGAGATTCGGGCTATGCTGAGCTGAACTGAAATGTTTCAACTCAGCCCAAGAAATCAAATTGGAACGTTTAGCTGCAGGAATGTTGAATTGTTTCATTTTGATTTGAAATGTCAAAATAAAATGTTTCCAATAGAAAATTTTCAGCACTTTCCATTCTGCAAAAACATGTTGATAGTTCAACATTTCATCTCAATTCGGGACAAAAACAAATGTAAAACAAAACTGAAATTTTCCATGGGGAGAGAAATTTTCATTTTGGATCAACCCTAGTCCTAAGTCCTGCTACTCATGCACTTCTTTGGTCTTTAACACAAGATGCCTGTGTATCTCACAAGTTTGCCTGCATATCTCACTTAGGATATTTTGCATAAGGTGAAGCTATGCAACTATCAGCCTAGAAGGAACAAAATCTATAAAAACCCACCTATTCCCCCGCCCCCCCAAGAGCCAAAAGCTTCATTACAAGAAGATAACCTTTGTTTTGAGGTGTCTGCAGTGACGAATGAGGTAGATATCAACAGTAATTATGAGTTAGCATCACTTTCGTGAACTGTTTTGCTTCTTTTTCTTTGGAGAGATCCCTTCAACCAAGGTCAGATTTCTCCAATATTCTTATTCTCCAGCAATGTGGGTGATATCCTGTCTCTCCCTATGAACATGCACAGACAACTAGCTTTTGTCACTTATCTGAGGAACCTTCTGAAAAGTATGTGCGGGGACAGAAAATGACCAAAAAAAGGACTTTTAAATTCAGAAGAGAACAACATGTCAAAATTCTTTAAACCATGATAAATGTTCCCAAAGCGTCCCAGCTCTTTCTGAGCACCACTGAGTGATGGTGATTTACGACTGTGGAGAGTTTTCTTAAGCAAGCGGTTTTCAGAGAAGAAAGAAAGGTCACCGTCGCTTAGGCCTTACGTAGTTTATCTTGCTTTCCTGTAGTCTGCTATTCCCTTTGAACTAGTCAATGTCAGAGCAGACCTGTCGCTGCTGGGGAACTACCATTACAATAATAAAAATGATCATTGTAACAAAAATATATACACACGGGTTGTGTTTTGGGGCCACATGACACCACAATATAGATAAAAGTTATGGGTCATGGATGAGCAAACTCATTCCTATCAGGCAAAAATAGCTGATCCCAAAACACGGCAACAATGAGCAAATCAAGGAAGTCGAATGGAACATGCTACCAATGCGCAATCTGCACTGTTTCAGGCAGATCTGCTGGTCAATCATTTATACTTAATGACAACAACAACAACAAAAGCAAAAGCACTGGTGAAATCTTCCATGGAAGATGAGATTCTAGGTGTAGGTAGGAGGGTGGAAAAACATTTTCAGCAATTGTCCCTTCCCTGTTTGCCATTGATAACAGAATCTCAAGCATTATCTCCCTATGCATCCCTTCAAAGGTGATCTCGCTTGGTTTTTGATGACAGATATGGTAGGGGCCAGGAGAAAAATGTTTGAGTTTGTTCTGAACTCATCCCTTGGTTTCTTGAGGGCCTATGGGACTGTCCAGTGTGGGAATGTATAGGCTGAGATTTCCACAGCAACCTAGGGCAGAGGTTCTCAACGTGGGGGTTGCAAACGGATGTCAAGATGTTGCAATCAACTTGCCCTTTTACTATGTTGCTAAATTGGAAGTGCTTCTGGCTTGATCGGAGGGGAACTCTAGGGGGTCCTACTATGGAAGAGGGGGTCCCGCTATGGAAAAATGTGGGGAATTCTGCTCTAGGAGACTTAGATGCACAACTTCCATTAGATGTAATGAGAATTGTGCATCCAAAGCTCATGAAAGCTTATGCTCAAATAAATTTGTTCGTCTCTAAAGTGCCACAAGTCCTCCTGTTCTGTTTGCAAATCCTTTAGGTCGTGCATCCAAATCCCAAACTCGAGAGGAAATTCACTCTGTACAGAGAGACAGCACAAGCCCTTTGAAATAAAGCTGAATTGGGACCGAATTCTTTTTATGCTGGCCTCATGCACAGGGGTGAATTTCCCCCATAAAGAAAGAAACTATCTGGATAAGTTTCCATTGTGTGAGCTCAAACGCAGCTAACAGATCGAAGCTGAGAGCAAGTGTAAATGACATCAGATTGGTTAGATGTGCTGGTTGGCATCTGACAGGTGCTCTATTTCCTACCCTTGTTAACACTCTGGAAGAAGAGGCACACTCTACACTGAGCTAAGTGTGCAGACAAGGAGGAATTGCAACACAGCGTGAGACAAGCAAGAAACTGCAGAATGATCTGAAAGTTTCAGAAAGATGGGCGTTTCTCAACATAATGAGATTCAGTTTAGATAAATGCCAGGCAAAGTATTTTAGGCTTAAGGAAAAATAACCCCCAAGCAGATGGAGGGTGTGCTTCTTAGAAAGGAATGCTGTGGGGAAGGATCTGGGAATTATTATAGATAACAAATTAGACAGGAGAGAGCTGTGCAATGTGCAGGAAGATTTAAGCTGGGATGTATTCCTTGTGGAGATAAATTGAAGAATCAGTACATGGATCTGGATAAGGGTTAGGCCATAGGTTGGAGTTTAGGTTAGAGACCAAGCCAGGGCTGCGATTTAGGTTCAGATTAAATTTGTGAGCAAAGCTTGCAAGCTCTTGGCTGCATCTAGACAATAGCGGAAAAAATTGGATCAGCCCCACCCCCAAAAGTGGAGTGGAAGCGGCTGCCGATACTACTGACGATTCATCATTATTGTTTTGTTACAAGGCATATGTTAATTTCAGAGTGCTTTGCAAACATAATAGAAGCATGCTGTCATGCCCTCAATCAAATCTAAATAAGGCAAATAAACAAAGACAACATTTAACCAGAAGGTGGGTGAATGGATTAGTGGCTGTGAAGAAAATGAAGGGTTGCTTGAAGAGGCTGGTTTACGGGAGGTATTTCAAAGAGAGAATGGGTGCTGGGGGACAGAGTCCAATGCAAGGAATCGAATGTTCCAAGCATCGCAGGAAGCACAATGGGAGATGTGAATCTGGAGTAGGAAAAGAAGTCATGGGACGAAGTGAGTTGAGAGGACTGGGAAGAGGCTAGAGAGAGGGATTGTAGGGGAGTCCTAGAGCAGAGGTAGTAGTAGCCGTTAGAGTATGGTGAGCCTGGTAGGGAAGGTTGGGGAGTAGAATGCACTAGAGCTGGTTGAAAAACTTTCCATAGAACAGTTTTACGTTTGAAAATGCAGCTGTCATCAAACTGGAAACATTTCACAGGAACATGTCAATTTCAATGAAAGTTTCAGTGGAAAAGGGTCAAAACCATTTCATCTTTCCTGTTTTGTTTCCATAATGTTGAAATCTTTCATTTCAATACGGTACACATATTTCATTTTGACTTTATCACTTTAATTTTCTTTTGCTTTTTACTCTATTGTAATATATTTTAAGAGTTTAATTTTATTTATATATGTAGTGAGGCGGTGTGGCCTCCCTCCAAGCCAGAGGCAGAGGAACCACCCTCTATGCCCAAGTGGGCGGAGCCAGGCCTGCCTCGCCCCTCTCACCGGAAGTGGTTAACAGGGACAGAAAGTATAAAAGGCGGAGTCTCCAGCTCAGCTGGAGCTGAGACATCGAGGGAGGCAGACAGATCTTGCTTGCTACTGGCCGCTGACTCTGCTGCCGAGCCCAGCGGTGCCCTTCCCGCCAGGAAACTTAACGTTTACCACAGAGCTGCCGGGACTGCCGCTGGCCACCTACCCAGAAGAGACGGAGGGCGCACCACTGATCCAGGTACACCCCAAGGGGAGGAAGTGGCCCAGGGACAGCAGACCTCAGTCTGGCTATCGCTTGGCCTGAGGCACGGTCGGCATGATGCGGCTCGAATCCCTGCTGACCCAGTGGTGGACCACTCCACCTCTGTTAGGGCCCTGGGTTGGGGTCCAGTGGAGTAGGGTGGGCCCGGGCCCCACCTGCCATCCACCCCGGAGTGGCAGCCTCCCCTCACCAGGCCCAGAGGCCTGCCGGAGCTAGGATGCCTGACACCTTGGGCTTTTGCTCTGTCTCTGCACTAAGAGTCCAGAGCTAATTGACTACTCGGTTTGCTCTTGCTCCTGCCGAAGGGACCCCAGGCCATAGGCTATGGTGTTTGCTCAGTTCCTGCTTAAAGAGCTCACGGGCTGTAGACTGTTGTCTGTTCAGCCCCCGCCTAAGGGCCAGGACATACAGACTCCTGGGAGAACCTGTTTCTGCCTACGGGCCAGAACTCATTGCTTATCTTGGGGTTCAGCCCCCATTAGGCTTTAGTGTCCGGACTGGCCTAACTTGCTAATTCCCCAAATATTAGGTGCAGATCCCGACAGCAAAGTGAGGCGGTGTGGTCTCCCTCCGGCCCAGAGGGGGAGGGACGACTACCACCTGACTACAGTATATATTAAATTCATTATCATCACTATATGACATTTAATATTTTATATTCGGTGATCATTGCAACCAGAATAAAACAAAATATGTAGCTGTGGTCTGAATCAATATCTTTTCAGAATTTCCGTTCTATGAAAAATTTCAAAATTTTGCCTTTGCGTTCTGATTTGGAACTAAAACCAATTTTGAAATGCTGGAATTTCCCCATGTATTCTGACCAGCTCCAGAGCAGACACCCACAAATGGAAAGGGCAGACTTGTGTTACCATGCACTGGACAACACGTAATCCACATGATGTAATCATTACAGAATGGGAAAAAAGGAGCCTTCAGCAGGTGTTGGGAGTTTGCAGACGATGTATATCTTATATGAACTATATTGACTTCCACTGAAGGCACGAGTAAACCCAGCCCATTTCCTCTGCAAAGTGATTCAGCTGGGATCCTCAATCATCTGGTATATAGTGTCCTTCTCAGGCCCTCAGCTTCGATTGCTGTGCTGACCTGTTGCCCCTTGTAGCTGCAAATTTGGTGTTGATCTGTTTACAGTGATGTGCACTGATACAATACAGAAATAAGCTTCATGCTGAAAAGCAGGGTTTGAGAAGTGGGTATTAAAGGCTCCTGAATGGTGTTGATCATGATCTCCCATCCTGGTGTATGCAGGTGAGTAAACAAAAGCAGACAGGTGAGATGAGATGAGATGAAGGAAAGAGGACTGGATTCTCAGCATGGAGACATAATAAGTTTTAACTATATATGTATACATACACACACACACACAATTTACACATAGACGCCTAGGTATAGTTAGTTAGCTAGTTAGTTACATCAGACAGTGCACTGATATACAAGACTATCAGACAGTACATATCCACAGCTCGGGATATATCTACAGTACATGATGCTATACAGATACACATAGTTTTCCATAGTCACTTGGCTGTACAACCTCAATGGCATAGCAAGACAGGTGAGAGGTTACATATATATTCACAGTTTTAAAGCTGTAAATCCAGATTCCTCAACAGAGTCGAGCAAAAGTTTTTGGATGAAACGTTTTTTGTCTGAAAAATGCAAACACATTACGCAAATGTGTGACAAATTTGCTGAATTGTTTCGATCAGAAAAAAAAAACTAAGCATTTTCTTTCTACATTTTCAAAATAAAATGCTTTAATTTTTCAATTTGAAATGACTTTTCATCATCATTATTTCATCATTATAATATTTAGTCCTGCCTTCAGTGTAGGAGACTGGAGTAGATGACCTCTGGAGAGGTCCCTTCCAGTCCTATAATTCTATGATTCATTTCAAATTTTACTTCAATTTTATTACAAAAAGGAAAAGTTAAAAAAACCCTCAAACGCAAAATGAAATGTTTCGTTTTGGGTCAAACAAAATGTTTTCTTCAACTTGAATTTTTTTTTTTTTTTAAGTTTTCTGGTTGGCCAAAAAAAAGGTAAAATAAATAAATAAATAAATCTGAGGACACCCCAAAAGGAATTTTTTGTGGGGAGGGAAGATTGGTCAGTAGACTGAAAAATCTGTTATTTTCACAGTGAGGTAAGGTGAGGTGATGTAATTTACCCACTGTCACTCAGCGCCAGAATTCCTGTCTCCCAAGTGCTAGTGGGATACTCTGTCCAATAGGCCATACTGTCTGCCTTAGCGAGAACTCAGAATTCTTAGCCAAAAAGAGGAAAAATCCTTCTTTAGTACCTTAGCAAATGTGTGGTTACCGAAGAACTTCACAGTTGTCACTACGCTCAGTATTGCCAACCCCAAGCATTCAAAAATCATGCTTCAGACCAAAAAAAGTAATGAGATTGGCTTAAAAGACATAAGATTTGAAAAAAAGTAAGTGCATTTTGGGTTCTTTTGATTTGCCTTTTACTTATTGATCCTTTACTGGTCTCCTTTTCAGGCTTTTCTTTACAACCACGAGGGCTAGAAATGAAAGCTTTTTAGATTAAAGTTGTGATTCTCATGTAATCATAATCATATGAGTCCAGGAGCTTGGGCCTTACAAAAAACTCCAGATATTGCTAGAGTTAACAAAACTGCAGGCCGTGGCACCTCTGAACTTCAAAGCAGCTGTGGGAATGCAACTTGAATTCTCCTTCTAAAAGCACAATTCCATACAAATTAAGTTTAAGGAGAATCATGGACTGCTGTAGGGGATGGTAGTTTGGGGCATATTCCAGTGGCGATGATTGCGTGATGTTTTTATTTTGCATTCCATGAACATTGCTTAAATTAGAGTAGTTTTATATTCGTTTTCTTACTAAAATCTTCAGTTTTTGTTGGGTTTCACCCTAATTTCAAAACACGCCAACCCTAAAATATAGAGGCCCTGCTTCTCATTTATACTACACCCCTTTACGTTGCTCTGTCGGTACGAAGGTGCCTGACAGTGAATGCAAATGTAATAAGGCCCCTTTGTGCTGTTTGTAAAGGGACTTTAGGATAAAAGAAAATCAACCCTAGATAGAGTCAATAAAGTATATTCTAAATAGGTCCAATGTTTCTGATTCTCGCCACCAGAGGGCTGTATGACACATATGTAGTAGCCATGCTTGTTCATTACACTACAACTAAAGAAAAGAGTTCCTTTCTCCTGAGCCCTCTCTCATTCAATCTCTCCGAACACACAGCCCTCACCAGCTCCATCTGAGATTTCTGGTTTGCCAGGAATCTGGGAAAACTGAAATAAGTTCAGCCATTGATATTTATAAGACTGGAATGTTAGAAGAATGGCTGTGTATGCTGTATAAACGTTAATACAGCCAAATCAGTCTGGGCTTAAATAGTTAGTTACTGACATTAATGTCTGCTTAGCTGCATTAGAAAAATGAATGTAACATATCTTCGTGCCAGAAGGCTGCTTCACATATATTGCTCTGTTGATGGGTTTGAATAGCTTCCTAATATTGATTGGTACAGCGGAGAGAATGGAAAATAACAACACGGCTCTTCAATAGGTTATAAAAATAGGAAAGAAGGCAGCTCCACCACCGTGTGGAATTGAACTCCTGTCCTCACAAATGATCCTAACAATGGTTTTTAAATCACTGGGCCATTTAAGAAAGAGCTGACACTCCAACAAAACAACTAATTTCTTCATCTGCCATATGTCTTCGGCGCCACATGCCCTCCCCGAGAGAACAGGCAGGAGAAACAATCAATTTGGAGCCCGTCCCTCCAAGCTGTGCTTTTATATTTTGCCCGCTAGCACATAGGAAAGATCTGAGATAGGCCACAGGGCAAGGTTTGGATGGTTTAAGCTCATCAGCTATCTACTGCATGGCTGAGCTTGCTGTCGGGCTGCCTTGGAGCTTAGCTTGGAAATAAGAGCACTTGGTCTGTTGTCTGCTTTCATGCGAGAGGCAGCCCGTTTGAGGACTAATGGAAGCCAGGCCATAAGGCTCCAATTCAATAAAGCACGTGCTCATTATATACTATTATTGGTATATGCTTAAGCACGTGCGTATTGCTGTCAACTATGTTTATTATGCAAGTGTCTAAGGGTCAGCCAAGAATGAGGCCCAATTGTGGTAGATGCTGTACAGAGTAGTAGGCAGTCCCTGATCTGAACAGCTGGGGTGGGCAAACTTTTTGGCCCAAGGGCCACATCGGGGTTGCAAAACTGTATGGAGGGCCGGTTAGGGAAGGCTGTGCCTCCCCAAACAGCCTGGCCCCCGCCCCCTGACTGCCCCCTCTGAATCCCCAACCCATCCAACCATCCCTGCTCCTTGCCCCCTGACCGCCCGCTCCTGGGACCCCGGCCCCTAACCGCCGTCTGGGATGTCACCCCCTATTCAACCCTCCCTGCTCCCTGTCCCCTGACTGCCCCGACCCCTATCCACACCCACACTCCCTGACAGGCCACCCACACCCCCTGACAGGCCACCCGGGACTCCCACACCTATCCAACCCCCCCTGTTCCCCATCCCCTGATCCCCCCGCCCCAGAACCTCTACCCCATCCAACCACCCCCTGCTCCCTGTCCCCTGACTGCCCGCCGGGACCCGCTGCCCCTTATCCAACCCCCCCCTCCCCGCCCCCTTACCATGCCACTCAGAGTGGCAGGAGCTCGCAGCCTCGCCACCCGGCCAGAGCCAGCCATGCCACCGCGCTGCCCGGCAGAGGCAGTGGGCCAGAGCGCTGGTGGCGAGCTTAGGCTTCAGGCGTGGGGGGACAGTAGGGGAGGGGATGTGGCCCGCGGGCCGCAGTTTGCCCACCTCTGGTTTACAGTCTGAAGAGACCAGACAGACGCAGGGGAGGGGGAGGGTTGGCACACACCAGCTGAGTGAACAATGGGGTGGTGGCAAACGGCAGGTTAGTGCCACAATTTCGGGAGTGGGGTTTCTTAGGAGGGGATCAGCTAATGGGGGAAATAAAGGGAAGGAGGAGAAAGTGTGGAGTGAAGCTGAGCTTTTGGAGGCTGTGAGGGAGGGGGTGGGCTGGAGCAAACGGCCAACCAGTGCAGGGCAGAGGAATTCGGAGAGTATTGTCCAGAGGTCCCTGCTGTGGCTGCTTCTGCCCCAAATGGCTGGGGTCGCTGGCCTGCTCCTCTCTGCAGATTTCCTCCAAGGCCACATGGCGGGGAGGGGAGGCATTGCCTAGTTCCTTGTGCCCCTAAATTGGGGAAGGGAGGTTTCCCCTGCACAGCCCTGGATCCAGAGGGATGCTGCAGACGGGGGATACTTAATCGTAACCTGCGAGTAATGTCAGGGCTTTGCTGAGAAGGGGACCCAAAGTACACACAAATGGGCTGTATCACAGGCCGTAAAGGAGACAGTGTGGTCTGGTGGAGAGGCCACGGCTCGGGGACCTGGCTTCTAATCCCAGGTCTGCTACTGACTTGCTGTGTAGAAGTCATTTTTCCTCCTACCCCTTGTCTATTTAGACTATAAACTCTTTGGGACATGGACTATCTGTGTAGCACAATGGGTGATTCTGTAATGTAAACATCCCGCAAGGCCTGTCATCATGTTTAAGGCCAGAAGGCACAACCAGATCACCTAGTCTGACCTCCTGTATATCACAGGCTATCAGCACCCCCCAGCACCCACCTACAAAAGCCAACAACTGAAATTAGACCAAAATGTTACACCCCTCAGGAGACCAGATTGGTAAATGTCCTGCTGGCAGATACTGGGAGGGATTGAGGTACATCAGTGCTTGAGGCCTCTGCAATGGTAGGGAATTGATTAATTGAGATATACCGGCCTCCTAATGTCTTTGCTCTTTGAGTAAAGGAATGTGCATGTCTGCAACGGCCAGGATGGCTTTGAAAAAATGTGGGATTGTTTAGAGCCGGAATGAATAGATGGGAATTTGAATGGATATTTGTGGGGAAAGGATTCTGGTATTTGCTTAGTATAGAAGGAAGAGTGCCTGAGACATAAGCCCTTGTATCAGAGGCCTGGCATGAGGCAGGACCTGCTCACAGAATCTGGCAAGAACAGGGCTGATATTTCAGGTTTCAGAGTAACAGCCGTGTTAGTCTGTATTTGCAAAAAGAAAAGGAGTACTTGTGGCACCTTAGAGACTAACCAATTTATTTGAGCATAAGCTTTCGTGAGCTACAGCTCACTTCATCAGATGATATTGCAGAAATACACATTCCAAAGAAGTGCTAGTCACAGAGCACTTATGCAAACACATCCCGATATTAAGTGGTACCAAAACATCCCCCAAGAATAACAGGTGCACACTGAACCCTCCTAAAAGATAAGGTCAGGATGACAGTACACAATAGAGATGTTTTAATCAAACCAACATGTAAAAGTTTATGGGTGATAACTCGTCATGTCAAGGGGCAGTAACTAACTACGCCAGAAGGGCAGTATGTAACTTGTTTGTATCAGGGTATAAAAATGGATCTCAGAGGAAGTATCTTTGTCTGGCCTAGGGAGGAATGGAAAGTCCTGCCGTTCACTGAGCTGGTCCACTGTTACAGGCATACACGTGTTAGTGGTCCTGTAGAGTCTGGGGGATACTAGTACCATGCTTTCTCAACAATAAACCTGGCTGTGTGCCTTCATCCCTTAACGGATCTTGTGGTCATCGAGCAGTTTGCTCGAGGTCCACTGTGCCAGCTGTCTGCGCAGGGCTGGGGCAGCACACAGAGGGAACACACACACGCAGCCAAATATCTATCAACATCAAACCACATTTAGCTCCAAGAAGAAAAGATGGAGCACTTTTTAACTGAGTCTCATTCTTGGCCAGCACCCATGCTAATCTTCTCTCATTTGTATCATTCCAGTTTTAGGATTGCATGTGTTGGTTACAGTGCACTGAAGAGTTCATAAAAATCCCCCAATCCTGGACAAAATGAGCTGAGCTGTGCCTTCAGCCTCCCATGGTCCAACTGCCAGCTTCTCAATGTTTTTAAAGTACAGAAGAAGGTGCTTGCATCTTAGCCTAAGAGTACATTATCTGTTATGATGCCTCTGGCTTTAGATCAAGCAAACTTCAAAAGGTAAGTGTCGCTACACAAAGTAACACCCTCTTTTTATAGTGGTTTGGAGCCAGTTAGGTAAAGGTGCAGTGGGGATGTTTGCATAGATGGCTCTCTGGGACCAATTTTGCAGATCAATGGGGATGGTTTTGGCATGCTCCTATGCACTTTTCTTATCCAGCCTGTAAAGTACAGGAGGCTCGGTGGGACGTAATTTAAGCCTCGCAAATTTGCAATGTATCAACATGACGAAACAGACCATTATGTGCTAATCCCTCAAGTCCAAACTATCTGACCCAACACTCAGAAAAAAAGAACAACTCCCAGCCATTGAGGTAAATAGATGAATGCAGAGGAAAACATGTATTTTTATGTAAGACCGCAGGACAGAATGTAGGTGTGAGGGGATGGCAGGGGCGCAGCTAGTTACCATGGCTATTGTCGTGATGATAGTATATCTTCCTGTGGCACAATAATTCAGTCGCTTCCCCTGAGAACACTGATTTCAGGGCTGGATTTATAATTTGCCTTTTAGAAGAACTGGGGCAAGTACGGGCTGAAGATTGATGTGAAAATCAAATGGCGCCGTGTGC
This sequence comes from Caretta caretta, assembly GCF_965140235.1. Classification (NCBI taxonomy): domain Eukaryota; kingdom Metazoa; phylum Chordata; order Testudines; family Cheloniidae; genus Caretta; species Caretta caretta. The sequence continues at coordinate 8,744,085 of NC_134207.1, read as the reverse complement.
TCTGTGAAGGTGGAGGAAGCTGTGCTCCCCTCCCACCTTGTTAATTCTGCCTATTCTGGCAGCCGGAGCTGCTGTAGTATCTCAGGCTCGGAAGCGTCATTCACCCTTCATGGACAATTTCTATCTTCAGGAGCTGCAGAAGAGGCATTTAGGCCCCGATTCAGGAAAGCATGTTTATCCAGGGCAGATTCGTAGAGTTCCAGGCCAGAAGGGACCATTCAGTCATCCAGTCTGACCTCACAGGTCATTACATTTCACTCAGTTACCCCTGGACTGAGCCCAATAAGTTGTGTTTGACTGAGGTCTGGTCTACACTCCAGACCTATATCGATATAACTAGGTCGCTCAGGGTGTGAAAAATCCACCCCCCTGAGTAATGTAGTTATACCAACCTCACCCCCCGGGGAAACCGTGCTATGTCAGCGGGAGAGCTTCTCCCGCCTCTCCTGGAGGAGGATTCACTGAGCTGACTGGAGAACTCTCTCCCGTCGGCTTAGAGCATCTTCATTAAAGCGCGACAGCAGCGCGGCTGCAAGGGTTCAGCTGTGCTGATGCTGCGTTTTAAGTGTAGACTTGCCCTAAAACATAAAGCTTGTGCCCCACTGGAGTCAATATCAGCCGAAGTCAATGGGACTTAAGTCCAAGGGCTTTCCTGAGTCTGGGTCTTGGTGCTCCGCTTCTACAGTGATGAGTTCTCTCAGTACCAATTAGATTGAAGAGGGCACAGCCTGACCAGTGGCAACGCTTGATTCCACACTATTGTTGTACCCCCCTAAGCTGGCGTGACTCATTCCCAGTGGTGAGAATGTCGTGCATGTCTCCATACCTTCCTAGAGCTGGGTGCTGCCAGGGCGTAGTGGTAGCTGCACAAGGACAGGAGCAGAATGGCTTCAGAGCATGTTCAGACTGCTTAACCAGGATACTATATGGTGCCAATTTCGATGGCGTTCTTTTTTATGCAGACACCTGACAGCGGTCGACCACCATCGACTTATCTCACCCTGGCCCAGGAGCTATTTGCAATCCAGATAACCTTATTCACATTAGTATTATTTGCATGGCACTCATGTGCCGAGCGCCCATTAGGATCAGGGCCCACTTATGCTGGGTGCTGTAAAATCATGTAGTGCAGAGACAGTCCCCGCTCCAGGACCTGATTCCTATTGAAATCAATGGAACTACTTACAGTGCTTCATCTGCTGATGGGGTTCCTGTCAATCATGTATCCATATGCAAGCATAATTGCATGGATGCCACACTGACCTCAGACTTATCAGTGGAAACTGTATATAGTTGAGGTCTGTTACTGAAATTTCTGTTAATCCAGAACATGTTGCCCCGCTGTCACCAGGGCTCAGCAAACAAACAGATGTGGAACAACTGAAAAGTGCTTTAGTTTTCTCAGGATTAGATGATTCCTAATGTTTGTCTTCTGGAGCCCCTGATCACATAATCTCAATGGGCAGCAGGACGGAGTTTATTCAAAACACAGCGGTTCGCATCCGTAGAGATCCTTCATATTCCCAAGTCTGTGCACTAGGTTCCTGTCAAATTAGATATTGATTTTAGAGTTCTTTTTGTTCCCATTCAAGGACTGAAATCATTATGGGCCATTCTGTCTTGGGGATTTTACTGTCTTTCATGGTCCCACCTGAATATTGCACTCTGAGGGTATGTTTACCCTGCAATTAGACACCAGCACCTGGCCTGTGCCAGCTGACTCCGGCTCGTGGGGCTCAGGCTAAGCCGCCATTTAACTGCAGTGTAGACGTTCCGGCTCAGGCTGTAGCCCAAGATCTGGGACCCTCCAACCCTGCAGGGTCCTAGAACGTGGTCACCAGGGCAAGCCCAAATGTCTACATCATAATTATACAGCCACTTAGCCTGAACCCCGTGAGCCCGAGTCGGCTGGCACAGGCCAGCCCTGGGTTTTTAATTACAGTGTAGACATACTCTGACTCATCACATTATTTGTTTTGCCATGGTTCTAAACTTGAGCCAAAGGGAGCCAGGGCATTTTTATGACTATACCCCATCTGTGGAATTGGCAGCCTAATGCAATTAGAAGTGCTCTGTTTGTTACATCCTACAAGGCATGGTTAACGTCAAAGAATCAGAGAAATGGGCTGGAAGGGACCTTGAGAAGTCATCAAGTCCAGCCACCTGCACTGAGGCAAAAAGAAGTAAATTTAAACCACCCTTGACAGGGGATTGTCCAACCTGTTCTTACAAACCTCCCGTGATGGGAATTCCACAACCTCCCTTGGAAGCCACTTCCAGAGCTTAACTACCTTTATGTTAGAAAGATTTTCCAAGTAAAGTATCTATCTAAATCTCTCTTGCTGCAGATTAAACCCATTACTTCTTCTCCTACCTTCAGTGGATGTGGAGAACAACTGATTAGTGTCCTCTTAATAACAGCCCTAATGCATCTGAAGACTGTTAGTAGGTCCTCCCTTAGTCTTCTCCTCTCAAGAGTAAAGATGCCCAGTTTTTTAAACCTTTCCTCATAGGTCAGTTTTTCTAAAACTTTATCATTTTTGTTGCTCTGCTCTGGACTCCTTCCACTTTGTCCACATCCTTCCTAAAGTGTGCTGCCCAGAACTGGATACATTACTCCAGCTGAAGCCCCACCAGTGCCGAGTAGAGTGGGACAATTGCCTCCTATGTCTAACGTACAACCCTCCTTTTAATATACCCCAGAATGTTATCATCCTTTTTTGCAGCTGCATCACATTATGGGCTCATATTCAGTTTATGATCCACTATAACCCCCAGATCCTTTTCAGCAGTACTACCGTCTAGCTTAAATTCCCTATTTAGTAGTACATTTGATTTTTCCTTCCTAGTACTAAGTGTAATATTAAGGATTGGTCTTTATTGAATTTAATCTGGTTGACTTCAGACCAATTCTCCAATTTGTCAAGGTTGTTTTGAATTCTAATCCTGTTCCCCAACATGCTTGCAACCCCTGCCAGCTTGGTGTCATCTGCAAATTTTATAAGCACACTTTCCACTCCATTACCCAAATGATTAATGAAACACTGAGTAGTGCTGGACCCAGGACAGATCCCATGGGATCCCACTAGCTGCACCTTCCCAGTTTGACAGCAAACTGTTGATTACATTTTGAGTACAGTCTTTCAAGCAGCTGTACAATTACCTTATATTAATTTCGTTTAGAACAAATTTCCTGGTTTGCTTATGAGAATGTCATCAGAGACGATGTCAAAAGTCTTACTAAAATCAAGATACATCAAACCTACTGCTTCCCCCTATCCACTAGGCCAGTAACCCTGTCCAAAAATATGTTAATAAACTTACAATTAGTGGCACAGATTCTGGATCTAGATTTAGATCCAGAAGTCACAGAGTTTATGAGTATTTGGAAACAGGATATTGCTCAGGTCATTAGAGAGGTACTCAGATATCTTGATGATGGGGACTGCAGAAGTACGTATGATAGATAGATAGATATTCAAAGAAAGGGCCAGTCACAACACCTAGGTCCAAATCCAGATCCAGACTTCTTCAAGGTTTGGACCCGCTTGGTTCAGGCCATCTTTCTTGATAATTCTCCAATGGCTAATTAGATTGTACCCTGAACCTTTGAAGGGCTCTTTATCTATACAAGTTGTCTTTATTCTTGTCTAGCAGCTGAGCTCAAAGAGAATCTTCGTTAGCTGCCAGCAGTACAGGGACCTTTATCTTTTTTTAGGCCAGTAACTAGTGGGCGACATAATCGCAAACATCTGATTCCTTTCAATAGAGAATATACATAAACCAATGCATTCGAGCAGCTAGTTTTCTTTGGCTCTCCTGACTCTGAAAGGCTTCTTCCGACGTCCCCTGGAGTCAATGAGAGCCCTTCAATTGAATTTAATGGGCACTGAATTAAGCCCATAGATCACTGGCACTGTAGCTTAGCTGGCTAAAGCAATTACCTATTGAAGAGTGTGGGTTAGAGTCCTAGAGTTGCCCTTCTTAGGGATTCAGATACCAAGGTGCTGAACGTGATGTAAAAATCTGAATAGAACAGAACAGAGCTGGCAGCTTAGCATGAGTCACTGAAATCTCATACTGTACGTGCAAGCAAAACACATATTAAATCACAATGCAAAGCTATCCTTTGCAATATAAAGCACCTGAAAAATGTGGCTGAAAGTTGTTTTAGAAGCATTACCATTTACTGATTTTACTTATTTATTTAAGATAAAGAAATGGGAATCTATAGGCCTCTTGGCATTCTTATTCAGCACACCACCATGGGTTTTAACAAATACTTATTCTATTCATTTTTCCTCTCCACCACAGAAAACATAAATGACGCATGGCCACTAGCGTCTCAGATGAGAGGTGCTTGCTGCGGAGCCAGATAAGGATTGTTCTTGTTTTCCGTCCATGAAGGTTGTAGACCCAGCTTCGGGGTTTTTTATGCTAGTGCTTGCACTTCTAATATGTGTCCCTTGGATTTATGTGGATCTCAGTGAGCAACTGCACTGAAGCATCTCATAAGCTTCTGTTTTTTCATTTTGTATTTACAGTCAGTAATTACACGCTGTGCATATAACAGAGGATCTAAAGTCAATTGTGCACTTTATATGTTACTGGACACTTATAATTTCAATATCCGTCTATCTCATGAAGTGAATTTAATTGGCATTCCATGCATAAGTAAAAGTATCTTTCTGGGGATGCAACAATAATCTGTTAGTGACAGTTATGGATACTCTCTCAATGCTAGGTGATGCTTTGACCTGAAACAATAAGGAAATATGGAATGATTGATGTTGCACTTTACTGTCTCCTTGGAGAACTGACCTGCAGCCTAAATTTGTTACTTCCACTTCCTACGTTATGAGTCCCAAAGCAACACATTCTCAAATGCTGTTATGCAATCAGATTTGGCTGCAGAGCTTATAAAACAAGAATCCCATTAGAATCATAGCATATTACGGTTGGAAGAGACTTCGGGAGGTCATCTAGTCCAATCCCCTACTTAAAGCAGGACCAACACCAACTAAATCATCCCAGACAAGGCTTTGTCAAGCCGGGCCTTAAAAACCTCTAAGGATGGAGATTCCATCACCTCCCTAGGTAACCCACACCACCTCCCTAGGTAACCACCCTCCTAGTGAAACAGTGTTTCCTAATAGCCAACCTATGCCACGGACTTTCTTGGTAACCTTGGGCAAGTCATGGCATCTCTCTGCATTCATCTCATCTGCAAAATGGTATTAATAATACTTCCTTTGTCCTCCTTGTCTCTTTAGATTGTAAATTCTTCAGGGCATTCACTGTCTCTTACTCTGAGGGGACGTCTACATTCATGGCAGTGTATCGAGTACAGACACTGCACGCCCAGCTAGCAGGGGTATAAATAGCAGTGTAGATGGTTTCAGAGTAGCAGCCGTGTTAGTCTGTATTCACAAAAAGAAAAGGAGGACTTGTGGCACCTTAGAGACTAACCAATTTATTTGAGCATAAGCTTTTGTGAGCTACAGCTCACTTCATGGGATGTAGATGGTGACACACAGCTGAGGTGAGTAGACTGCCCTACATGCCTGAACCCTAGAGAATATACTCTGCACAGCTCTCTACACACCCAAGCAGCACCTCCCAAGTTTACACTGCTATTTTTAACAGTACAATGTCCTGCTGCCTCCCTGCTGCTGGAGACTTTCACTGTGGCGTGTCGTTACACGTGTAGTGTCTGTACTTTACCAGGTGCTCTAAGTGCAGACCTAGTCTGAGTCTGCATCGCACTTAGCACAATGGGGCCCTGTTCTCAGCTGGAGCTTCTAGGTAATACCATGGTAAAAATAAATAATAGTTATATTTGTGTTCACCCCAATAGCCTCTCCAGTTTGTCTCCCAAAGGATGTAGTGCAGCTCCAACAAGGGGCTTGAGACACGTGAATCTACCCTGGATAAAACACTAGAACAACAAGTGAGTCCCCCCACCTCCAGGACTCAGAACACAACTGTTAGGGATACCTGCATTGTTCTTCTAAAGTTGTTCAGCCTTGTAACAATGAAATTATGCATCTTACTGTTGAATTCATGGTAATACTGTAACGACAGCAAGCTGCTAAAGAACCTCTCTTCCAAAGTGCTAGACAGATTTCTTAGATTGTAAGTGTGACTCTCTGGTTCAGTGTATTTATATGGGGTCTCCTCTGGTGGCTGGTTCACATAAGAAGATGAGAGTTCTGCTGCTAGGTAATGAAGTTAGCTTAAGTGCTAGAGGTTCATGTTTTAGTGCTGAAGTTTAATCCCCACTGATGATCTATGGTGAGAGATCATTGCATAAGTTCTACATGGCAGGGAGCAAGTCTTCTTCTGTGTTTATACAATTCGCAGCACAATGGGGCCCTGATTTGACTGGGGCCTCTGGGTGCTACTGTACTATACCTCAAATATTAAATAATAATAAGCAACATCTTGCTGTAATATTCCATATGAAAATGTTTCTAAGGATTTGAGATGGGGTACATAAAGCTACACACCGGTGAAAAAGGGGTTAAGAGTTGCTGTGGGCAGGGCTGGCCCCACCCCTCTGGCCTTGCCAGTCTTGTGGCCTTGTGGCCTTGTCAGGGGTGAAGTAAGGGTTTAAAAGCAGAAAGTTCCAGGCAATTGAGGGTCAGCTCTGGGAGAGAGCAGGCAGCAGCTCGACAGCTCCCAAGAGGAACTCCTGGAAAGCTTCAGGGAAACTGCCCTCAAGAAGGTCACACACTGATCCTGCAAAGAGGCAGCAGACGCTGGTATACCGGCCAGGCAGGATAGGTTTGGCAAGCACCAAAGCAAGCCGTTGAGCAGTTGGTACCACTATCTTCAACCCTTCCTGGGGTTGGTGAATCCGGGACTATACTGAAAAGACTTGGGAAGTGAGACCCAGGAGCCCCACGCCCTTCATATGCAGTCAGACTATTCAGCTCAATTTAGTATCACAAGGTATGTCTATACAGCAGCTGGCTCGTGTCAGCTGACTCGGGCTCGCGGGACTCATGCTGTGGGGCTGTAAAATGGTGGTGTAGATGGTTGGGCTCAGGCTGGAGCCCGAGTGCTGGGACCCTGCCCCATCCTGGGGTTCCAAAGCTCGGGCTCCAGCCTGAGCCTAAACATCTACTACACCACAGTTCTACAGACCCACAGCCCAAGCCCCCCGAGTCGGCTGACACAGGCCAGCTGCGGGTGTTTCACTGCAGTACAGACATACCTACTGTGAGTCCTGTTTAGGCAGACAGGGGCACCCTATGTGTTTTGCAGCATCCTGACAACAGGAGGTGCCCGCCTGTCATCCAAGAACTGTGGCAGGTTTACACTGATAAGGCTGTAGGTTTGGGATTCAAGGCAAAGATCCCTACCAGGGAGAGAAGAAGAGCAAAATCCACATCATGAGGTGCACTAAGATTCTTGCTCCATAGCCCTAATATATATTGGAAATGTTCCAATAACCCCAAGGATAGATTCTGATTCCCTGATTGGGCTCAGCAGTGCCTTACTCCACGGTCACTGAAGGGAATGAAACTGCTTTTGAAATAAGGTGCTTCTCCATTTTGTTTATCTAAATCAAAAATGTATCTGAGTATGTCACAGTCATGGATGTATTTATCATCATAATACTGCTGGGAAGAAGGAAAGTGCTAATAACCCCATTTTACAGACACAGGGGGTACGTCTACACTAGAAGCGCTACACCAGCACAGCTGTAGATCTGCAGCCATGCCTCTATAGTGTAGATAGACACTTACTACAGTGTCAGAATGGGTTTTTCCATTGCTGTGGTAAATCCACACCCTCGGGAGGTGGTAGCTAGGTTAGTGGGAGAATTCTTCTGTCCACCTAGTTGCATCTACAGAGAGTGTTAGGTTGACCTAACTACGTTGCACAGGGCATAACATATTTTACAGTGCTGAGCAATGTAGCTAGGTCAATCTAATTTTTCGGTGTAGACCCGGCTGAAGTGACTTTCCCTAAAGTCACATGGAGAATCTGTGCAACAGCAGGGAACTGAACCCAGATTTTCCAAGTAACAGATTAACATGCTAACCACTGTACCATCCTTCTTCTGCATTAAAATAGGGCCACCAGAATGTGGCTCTAAAATAGACAGATAACCCTGGCATTTCCATCTGAGGTTTCTGACTCTCCTGCCCCTGTATGCGTTATGACAGCCTTTAACTGCCCTAGAATCATTGAGTTACAAGGGACCGCAAGGCTCATCTAGTCTGACCCCCTGCCAAGATGCAGGATTTGTTGTGTCTAAGCCATCCAAGACAGATGGCTCTCCAGCCTCCCTTTGAAAACGTCCTGAAAACCTCCAGTAAAGGAGCTTCCACAACCTCAGGCATCTGTTCCATTGCCCTAAAGTTCTTAAAGTTAGGAAGTTTTTCCTAAGATTTAATCTGAATTTGCTATGCTATGGTTTGAACCCATTGCCTCTTGTCCTGCCTTCTGTGGCAAGACAGAACAACTTTTCTCCATCTTTTTTATGGCAGCCTTTCAAGTATTTGAAGACTGCTATCAATTCCCCCCTTAATTTCCTCCCTCCAAAGGGATAAAAATTTGTCCGATGAAGTGAGCTGTAGCTCACGAAAGCTTATGCTCAAATAAATTGGTTAGTCTCTAAGGTGCCACAAGTACTCCTTTTCTTTTTTTAATGACAGAAAGTTTTTCTACAATTACATTTGCAAACTGGTGCTGGAGGTACAGGCTGGGTTTTTGCAGTGGATGCAAATACAAAGAGTGTGATGCTGGTAAGATTACTTCCAGGTAATTGTTCATAATTTACAGCTCTTTCTCATTCGTTGGTTTTATATTTGCATACTTCAAGCTCTTGAATTCAGTTTACTCGATGGCTTAGGAGAATTTGTTACATGCATTCCAGGGTATTTTCTCCTTAAAGAAATGAAAAATAGGTGACAATCAAACAAGTTCTGCTTGGGGTTTATTAACTCACATATCAATCAGTCATCCATTAATAATTCTTCTTTGCTTCTCATTCAGCAGAATGAACAAAGATAATTAGTTCCCATCAGCTGTGACCATATTTTCCCAACATATGTGGAAGATAAGGCAGTAACTGTGGAGTTGCACATTCTGAGAGCTGGGTTTTTTAGCTGATTAAGGGAAGGGAACATTTCACCTGTTGTATTCCCTGCTGTCAGTTTGTCTGCATACCTTACTGATGAGGAATATTCCCTTACACACAAATTTTCTTTGGGAAATTTCTCAGACGCATTTTTATGGACCATGACCTATGGCAGGACACCAAGATCCAGGTCTATAAGACAATTGTTGCTTCTACACTCCTCTATGGATGTGAAACCTGGGTGACCTATCAACAGCATTGCAAGAGTTTGGAGAGGTATCACCAACGATACCCCCGGAAGATCCTTTGCGTCAAGTGGCAAGATCGCCGAACTAACGCCAGCATCCTCGCTGAAGCCAATGTCACCAGCATTGAAGCAATGATCCTCATGCACCAACTTCGCTGGGATGGACATTGTGTGCAGATGCCAGACTCTCGCCTCCCAAAACAAATCCTCTACTCTCAGCTCACCTATGGTCAGAGATCCCGTGGTAGTCACGTGAAACGCTGCAAAGACATACTGAAAGAACATCTTAAGAAAACTGATGTGGACATCACAAGCTGGGAAGAGCAAGCCACCAACCGACCCCAATGGCACCATATCCTCCATTAGGAAGTGGCCCACTTCAAGGAGAAGCTTCTTGCCCTTGAAGCTGAAAAGAGAGAGGGGAGGAAGGAAAAAGAAATAACTTTCTCCCAGCAGGCCGCTTGCCTGCCACAAAATGTCTGTACTTACGTGGATTTGCAGTTCCAGGATCGGACTCCTGAGTCATCTCAAGAGATACCAGCTTTGCCCGTTACTTTGGGGTATGCTCATTTATTAGGGTTACTCTTCTGGCGGCGGCGGGGGGGGCATCTGTACTTCTATCAATGTACTGCTTGTGTCACTTGTGTTCCCATATGGAACTCAACCTCTCCCTGCTGCAAGTTTCCTCCCAATGAAGCTATCCTGCAGGACCTAGGTTCCCAAGGGGTGGGTTCTTCCAGCACCAGAATCAGATGAACACACACACACAAATTAACAGAGTGCATCTGAGTGGACCAGGTCCACCACGGGATCTCTGACCCTGGGTGAGCTGAGCGTAGATGATTTGTTTTGGGAGGCGAGAATCTGGCATCCGCACACAGTGCATCCGAAAAGCACTCCCAAGCTGACCCCTTATATGCCCCTGGATTCAGCAGACTGGGTCGAGCAGCACTTCCAAGCTGCCACTTTCATATGTCCCAGGTTCAGCACGTCCCTATCCCCACTTTCATTTTACAATTGTTCTGGTAATAACCCACTTGATAAGCAAACCCCACAGGATTTTTGGGCACCGCAGGGATCTTTTAGCTTATGGACAAGGAGTGTTGTTGCAGAGCAAATGAGGAAACCAAAAAAAAACCCATGATGGGGAGAGAGAGAGAGACGCAACCAGCTTAATCATGAAAGTTATTTATTGTCAGGTAATAACCATACAAGGGGAGCCAAACAAACAAAACAGTTATAATATTAAATCTAACTTAAATTTTATTATAAAAGTCAGGTTTAGAAAATTATAACTGGTCACACAAGTCAGGGTCAGAAGACCGGGAGAGAGAGAGAGCGAGAGAGCTGGGTTCTCACCACACTGTGACGCTTGAATCGATCAGGTGTCCCAGATGGTGGTGGTAGCTGAGGGTCCGGAGTGCTGGAGTCAGGCAGAGCTCCCAGCACGGTCGGTCAGGAGAAGATTATGTCCCAATGGAACTGATGCAGATTTTGGATCCAGGCATCAGAACACTTACTTGAGCATGGGTAGGGGTTTTTGTAGAGAAACAACAGTGGTTCAAGGGAGAATACTAGATTGATTTATGTGTAAACTGATGGCTCAAGGGAGTATACCAAAGTTGTTTTGTTCAGGCTAGACCATGGGAACTGATCATTTCTGGCTATGGGCGGTGTTCCTTGGAAGGAGCTCACAATGTAATTAGGGAGCGTCACTACTTTGGATACCAATAAAGGATTTATTACTAGAATTGGTCTGATAACTGCTGAGCTGGGTGTGTGCAGGCGTGGGTTCATCAACATCTGGAGCAGAGAGCCCCCATCATGCAGAGCTTCCCTGCTTTTCTGGTCCCAGAGTTCAATGTGGTTCTTGCCTTGAAATCTCTGTTCTCCATTCTGTATGCTAATGGAGATGCCTCCTTGTCCCATCTTCAATGCAAATAATGCTAGGTGAGTTTCCTTAATCCTGTCACCCTTGTCCGGAGAGCTTGAGGTGTGTCTCCCACTGCCTTTTCATTGCTTTTTGTAAGTCTTTCTTCTGATTGGTTTTGGTTCAAGCAGAGTCGGGTCAGAGTTGCGGGGGAGGTCTTTCATGAGTCAGACAGTCTGGGTACTGTGCCCTGGCTCCCCAAGAACACAGAGCTGACAGGTAACACAGGATGCATCTATGAATCCGTGGTAGAGATCATCCTCCAATCAAGGGATTGCCAACCATCATCAATCATCCCCTTACAGGCTAAGGGAATAGCCAACCTCTTCAAAGATGTCATTTTGCAATGACAATTCAGAATGCTAACATTTCCATTGATACAAGGCAGGAGAACATCCCTTCATAGGGGACGGGTAGGTGAAGGCATGCGGGATCAAGTCCCCACCAAGATTTCTGCTTGGCCTGCCGGGGAGGAGGGAGAGGGCTCTGTCCTTCTCTCACTGTGCCTGTTCCCCGTCACGCTTGGCCCCTGTTCTTGGTAGCCAGGCCAGGCAGTGAACGGAGGGGGTGGGACCAGCCACTTCTCACACCGGCCACTCCGGGTGGCTGCTCTCTGCAGCGTGGCAGCTGCCTGGGAGAGTCCGGCTTGGGAGGCAGTGGCAGTGGGCCACCCCCGGCCTGGGCTTGGCTGCCGGGGACAAGGGCCGAGTGAGCCGGAGTTCCCTCTCCTCTCCCCCAGCACATTTCCTGCTCACTTGGCCCCTGTCCCAGCAGCCGGGCCTGGGCAGGAAGCGGGCTGCTGCTGCCATCACTCCAGACCCAGAGCAGCCAGCTTCACTCAGTATGAAAAGCGTCTCTGTCTTGTTCCCCGCCCAGGCCTGGCTGCCAGAGACAGGGGCTGAACATGTCGCAGGGGAGGTGCAGTGGGAGAAGGACAGAGGACAGAGAAGGTCACGCTGGTGGGGTGGGGAGCACGAGGTGGCAGTGGGATAGGCACAGGGCACAGGGGTTGCTGGGCAGAGGAGACACATGGGGAGGTCACGTGCCATCCCCTTTGGATTGTGCTCCCCCATAATCAGGAGGCACGAGTCGACCTCTTGTCCCCACTATGCCCCTCTCAGCCTCTCACAGTCACCCTCACCCCTCATCCGCCCTTACCCCTCGCACCCCCTCACAGTCACCCTCACCCCTCATCCGCCCTTACCTCTCGCACCCCCTCACAGTCACCCTCACCCCTCATCCACCCTCACCCTCTCACAGTCACCCTCACCCCTAATCTGCCCTCACCCCTCACACCCCCTCACAGTCACCCGCACCCTTCATCCTCCCTCACCCCTCTCATCCCCCTCACAGTCACCCTCACCCCGTATTTGCCCTCATCCCTCCCATCCCCCACACAGTCACCCGCACCCCTCATCTGCCCTCACCCCTCCCATCCCCCCTCACAGTCACCCTCACCCTTCATCCTCCCTCACCCCTCCCATCCCCCTCACAATCACCCTCACCCCGCATCCGCCCTCACTCCTCCCATCCCCCCTCCCATTCACAGTACTCCCCTTTTGAAAATGGGACTTAGGCACCTAAGTCACTTAGGCACTTTTGAAAATTTGACCCTAAGCTCTTTTGGACAGGGACTGTCACTCACTGCATGCAGAGCCATCGCTTGGGTAGGGTGAATTGGGGTGACCACTCCGGGTCCCGCTCTTTGGGGGTGCCCTGCGGGCTGGAGCGATTGGCGGGGGCGTTCGGTCCTGAAAGAGACAAATTCGTCACTTCCACGCCTGGACCTGCAGCTCCCAAGGAACGGCCCTGACTGCACGTAGGTCCAATTGGACCTTCAGCTCAGCTGTGGCCTCTGCGTGCTAAGGTAATACAAAAATAACAGCTACGACTAATTCCCTGTGAGTAAGAATGTCGCAATCTGGCTCCATATTGTTGGTGCTCAGAGAGTCGCAGCGTGCACCTCAAGAGTATGACAAATGCCTTGTTACTTAGCTAGCCAAGCTGGCATTCGTCTCACTGCACTGCGAGGTTCCTGAGGAGCAGATGCTGTACAGGTTCGCTCCCTTTGTTAGAAATCTCCTACACCCACTGCCCTTTGGAAGGAATTGCATTAAGATTATTCATAAAGCTCTTCTGGAGGGTTTCGTTTCAATCCTAATTTGGAAAGGCTGATGGCAGGTTCTTAACAGATCCTGGCTCTGTTGCCTGAAGTGCCGTTTATGTACTTGTCGCTGTACATAGAGAAGCACAGAGGATATAAATGCATGGATAATATATTCCACACATGCCATTCCACCCCAGCATGGGGCTTTAAAAATTTAGCAACGTTTTATTTTAAAGCTACTTCTGCTTTGACACATATTAAATTTGGAGCTGCTGGTTTCCAGTTGCCTCTGATCATGAAATTTTCTCCCAGTCAGCGGGGGTGGGGGTGGGAATGACATTGTATTTAAAGTGCTGCAAATTGTATCATCTGAATAAAGAGCCAATGCATGTAATGTTATTTCTGCCTTTGGAAAGCACCTTTCCCTGTCAGCCCTATGACGTCCCTCTGACCGAGCTGGATGCAAGCTTAAATCCGGTTATAACCTTCCCCCTGTACTGGGTGTGTGGGGATTAACAAGGCAACAAAACTAGTCCAGTGATGTCTGGCCAGGGCTCAGAAATCTTTTGGGTGCCATGCCAACCGTCCTCTCTGCTTCCCACGGGTCTTTAGAGAGAAAGCTAATTTTGGTGTATGCACCACAAACAAGCCAATCCTGGAGGGAAACTTGAACAAAGTACCATGGCCTGGGGAACTGTGCTGGCCAGTCCCTAGGCTGCCGGCTTGAAACACCTGCAGCCAAAGATTGGGAAAATCAACATAACAGAGAGTCAAACTGGCTTCTACTGGCAGCATATGACAGAGACTTGTCATAGAAAGGCTGGCTGTATTGCAGCCTTGTCTTTGTAGGTCTGCTGGGTGGTGTTTAAAGACAAAGGCAATGGGATGATAGGGAAAGCGGTGTTTAGGATTGAACATGAATAGGCCAGATGTGCAAGGCAGTGTAATGACTTTGTGGGAGTAATCCTGATTTATAGGAGTCGGAGATCCTGCGAGGTAGGGAAGTAATACCAGCCCCATTTTAAAGATGAGTAAAGACAGGCACGGAGCATGGAGTGGAGTGCCTTGCCCATGGCCCACAGAGCCAAGGCTAGACCCCACAACTTCCTGCATGCCCAGCGAGAGCCACCATCAGACCATCCTTTGTGGCATTCACTGCCCTCTAGTGATGCAGTCAGAATTTATTTTGTAATGACTGCTAGTGAAGGACCCCCTCCAAGGAGAGTCGGCCTGGAGACAGAGTACATCAAGGGAAATTAGGCCCAAGTTGTTAAGAATTCAGGGCTGTCAACATAATACTTTTCACCACCATTAAACATCCAGCTCAAAATAATAAATGCACACACCTGTGTAGCTCTGGGAAGGTAATGTTTGCCTTTTTCGACTTATTAAACCACTATGATCAGAGACGAAGGAGAAGATTTGCTGTGTAGTTGTAGCTGTGTTGTCTCTCTCACCAACAATAAAAGACATTCCCTCACCCACCTTGTTTCTCTGAGGAGAACAGAAGTCTTAGGAAGGAAAGAGATTTCAAATTCCGCTATAGACTTTTCTATTAGGAAAAGGTATCCATAGAACACCACTGATCTTTGGGGGTCTGGATCCAGACTTCATGGCTTGGATCTGTATTTTACTGAAAAGTGAATATGAGATTTAAAGGGGCTCACACACTTATGTGACTAGAACCACTGAAGTCAAGGGGAGTAGCAGCAGGAGCTGAGCCCCTCTTAAAACTGGTTTCAGAGTAACAGCCATGTTAGTCTGTATTCGCAAAAAGAAAAGGAGTACTAGTAGCACCTTAGAGACTAACCAATTTATTTGAGCATGAGCTTTCGTGAGCTACAGCTCACTTCATCAGATGTATACCGTGGAAACTGCAGCAGACTTTATATACACACAGAGATCATGAAACAATACCTCCTCCCACCCCACTGTCCTGCTGGTAATAGCTTATCTAAAGTGATCATCAGGTTGGGCCATTTCCAGCACAAATCCAGGTTTTCTCACCCTCCACCCCCCCACACAAATTCACTCTCCTGCTGGTGCTAGCCCATCCAAAGTGACAACTCTTTACATAATCAAGTCGGGCTATTTCCTGCATAAATACAGGTTTTCTCACATCCCCCCCACCCCCATACACACACAAACTCACTCTCCTGCTGGTAATAGCTCATCTAAACTGACCACTCTCCAAGTTTAAATCCAAGTTAAACCAGAACATCTGGGGGGGGGGGTAGGAAAAAACAAGAGGAAACAGGCTACCTTGCATAATGACTTAGCCACTCCCAGTCTCTATTTAAGCCTAAATTAATAGTATCCAATTTGCAAATGAATTCCAATTCAGCAGTTTAGAACACTTCAATCTCTCTGGTCACGCAATCACAGACATGAAGGTCGCTATCTTAAAACAAAAAAACTTCAAATCCAGACTCCAGCGAGAAACTGCTGAATTGGAATTCATTTGCAAATTGGATATGTTCTAAATATGTTCAGCACCTGGCAGAATGAGGCCCTAATCTCAGTTTGGGCCTCTAGTCATTACGGCAATACAAATGTAATTAATAATAATTTAAGTCTTTGGGAGTTATGCCATTGACTTCAAAGGAAGATGCATCAGGTCCTAGCTTAAATTAGTGGAACTGACTAGTTACAGTCCCCCCTGTGTGCCTGATCCACAGAGGATATGAAGGTTACGCTCCCCTCCCCCATAGCTAGATACCTTTATCTCAAGCTGTAGTGACTTGTGATTTTTGATCTGGATACCCCTGTTTGGTTCATGCGGTCAGCCAAGATGGAGGCCATCTCATTAGCATGGTGCTTTGACGGTGAAAAATGCCAAGTGTTACCATAGAAGAAATGCTGGGATACATGTGTATATTCCTATATGACTTTTGGATTTTTTTTCATCTGCTTTGTAATGAATCAAATTAATACAGTGCAGTTCAAATCAGTAAAGAAAGAAAATGCCATATCTGTCTGGAAAATCAAACCAAGACTGCGTGCCGTGGCCACAATAATCGTTTTTTAAAAGCATAAAGATGTTTCTGTATTGTACTCTCAGTGCTGATGGCACCAAAAATAGCATTCTGAGGAGACCTAGCTATAACAAATTTCACACCAAGAAGCTTTGAGTGCAATATTTTCACAGCTGACATACAATTTCGCAGCTGCTTCTGCCACACAATGACTTACACTGGGATTTACACTCATCAGTCCTGATACAATTCACATCTATCTCTGGGTGGAAGTGGGACGGATACTTGTGACAGGCTGATTTGGAATTGCTTCTATGGTCCAGGCTGACACACAGCCTCTGGCTTGATTTATACAGTAGAATGTGGTAGCTTGTTTATAACATAATGTCATCCAAAATGATTTCACTTGCATCTTATACAGAGCATTCACCCTCAAAAGCACTGGGAAGCACTTTTCCCCACAAGAGCACATCTGGACAATACCCTATCTCTTACTGTGTTCTTCCCACTGTCACACAACTGTCGATCGATCACTAGATAGATATGAAGGACCTGGTGCTAAAAACACCACAAATTCCATTGTCTCTTAATGCAAAACAGTATTTTAGTCCACATACAGATGCTTCACACTAGAGGTTCCTGCATTGTGGGAAGACTAAAGTCTGGATCCATATATGTGTGGATGAAAGCCCTGAGCTGGAAGGGCTTTCAGAAACCAAGAGATTTTGTGAACTGTTGTTCTAAAGAGATTTCCACCCCAGATTTTCTTGTTTTGTTTTTTTAGATAAAAGATGTTGAATGGGGTTCAGATAAACCTCTGAGCTTGCAGTTTATCTGAATTGAAGCTTTTGTGGGTCACAGATTATTAATCAGTTTTAAAACAGAGAGATTTCGAGTAACTGACAGGTTTCAGAGTAACAGCCGTGTTAGTCTGTATTCGCAAAAAGAAAAGGAGTACTTGTGGCACCTTAGAGACTAACCAATTTATCTGAGATGAAGTGAGCTGTAGCTCACGAAAGCTTATGCTCAAATAAATTGGTTAGTCTCTAAGGTGCCACAAGTAACTCACAGGCATTTTCAAACTATTATTTTTAGGAGAGGATTTCCATGCTGTCTGTATGCAATGAGCGAATCTATACTTTCATCTGGGATGGATTTTGTTGTAGGTTAGAGGAAAATAAGCAAAAGATAGAAGGGAAACATAAATTCTCCCGGAGGGAGCACAGTGTGTGCCTCTCCACTGTAACATGCTGCATTTCTTTGCCTCACAACATGTAGCTACCCCTGCATACAGTAGACCCTTAGTCGTAGAAGTTAAAGAATAATACCTAGCTACAAACTGACAGTGCACTTTGGCTTTGATCCTGCAAGTGTTTGTGTGGTAAGGTGTGTAAAGACTTGCACTCCACATAAATACAGGTGGAGATTACATCTGGGTGCAGGTGAGGTTAAACAATAGACATGGGGTGAAATCCTGCTCCACCGGAGCCAAGATTTCATCCATTGTCTTTGGCACTGAACACTAATAAATCTCTATTCACTTGTGTACCATCTCCCTCAGTTACAAATGCACAGGTTACAGAAATAGACAGGGTTTTCAGGCAACATGGTGGAAATACATAGACAGTGTGAGTGGAGAATTGGTGGGTCATAAGAGATATGATTTTAAACCCAATCCTTCAGCATGCAAATGAGGTTCTGAGCTACACACTCCCTTTTAGGCCTTGCTAATTGACAGTGACACATCAGTGCTCTCGTTAAAGCAGGATCACATTCCCTGTTTGGTGTACTATGGGTAATTCCCTGCACCTGTACTTTGCAGGATCAATGCCTCTATCAATGGAGACAGTAGCAGTCTTTCCACACTGGTTCCCAGCTCACTCTCTGTGCCTCACTTAACCTTTGGCTGAATAGGAGAAATTAGCTGGGTTCCTGGTTCCCAGTCTTGGAGAGATTAAAACCTGAGCCAATTATAAGAAAACTCTTTTTCAGCCCCTGACTGTGCCGAATTACACAAGTCAGTGCTAGTTCTCCCACACACCCTCTAACTGCCCTGACAGCTCTGGAGATGGCCTGGCTAGTGACATCTGTCTTTTTCTTTTTTAATTAAAAAAGGAAAAAGCAAATTTAGGAAAAGAAAAAAAAGGTAAAACTCGCTCTGTCTGTCTGAATTTAATATTGGTGACACACGAAAGATCAACAGCTTCCCAGGTGAAAATCCTGGGTCTACAGAATGGGCAGTGGCATAGTAAGTTATTCTCCCACCAGCTTCCCTCACGCTTTTCCCCCAGTGTGTGGGAAACATGCCTTAACCCTGCTTATTTGTGTATTTGTATTACAGTAATGCCGAGAGGCCCCAACTCAGATTGGGGGTCCATTGTGCTAGCTGTTGCACATACCCATGGTAAAGTCAGTCTCTGCCCCACACATAGAACAATCCAAACAGACAAAGGATTAGGCAAAAATAAACATTTTCATCCTCATTTTACAGATATGGAACTGAGGCCCAGAGAGATCCAGTGACTTGCTCAAGATCATACAGGAAAATCCCAAAGCTAGGACTTGAACCTATGTCTGTGGAGTCTAAGTACTGTACCTTAACTAGAAGACCAGCTTTCCTCTCTCACATGGAGGGGCAGTGCAGACAAAACTGGGGGCAGGGAGGAGGTGTGAGAATGTACAAAACCAGCAGCTGCATTGAGGAAAGACATCAGCTGTATAGTAAAACATTAGGGGACTTGTCCCTCTTCTTCCCCTCACCAAGTGGTTACCTTCTGCCTGGAGGGACCATCTATAGTAATAACTTTCTAATTCAGCCTCCACAAGCCATTTAGTCCTGGTCCTCTGCAGATACAGGCAAGTTCCCTTGGTGAGGGTGTTTTTGTGATAGGTACACTTCTCGCATAGGAAGTCATCAGAGACCCATAACTCATTACCTATGCCTGTTCCTGAATAACTTACATCTGTCTTGCCTGGAGAACCATTTATAATTGTTTGTTTCCCAGCCACAACTAGTATATTTACTAATCAATCTTCATTTATATTTGCTGATCTGTATTTGCTTCCAGACTAATATTTTTTACTTATATTGTGCTGCTGTTATTATTAATAATAATGATTATTTGAGCAAGATTATTCCCATTAGATGTAAATGCAATTTCCAAATGAGATATGAAGCTAAAAATATCAGCTTCATCAGTTTCTATAATTTATTGTGAAGCCTACACAATGGAGCAGGAACCTATTAGTTCAAATTAAAATATAGGACCCATATTCCAGCATCTTTCTTGAGCATAAAACCCCTGTTACTAAATGCCGTGAAACTGACCTGAATACTAACTGGATCACTTTAAGAATAGGTTACTAGCTATATACCGGATCACTATAGCTCTTTGTTATGATATGTGGAATCACAATTCTTCTTGAACTGAAAGTGTTTATTAAAGAAAATAGCTACAACTACAGAAGTAAGCAAACAGGTTTCCACACAGCTCCAGTTCCAGCTGTGTCTCCTGTTATATATCCCCCTCGCCACCACCACCCTCTCTGGAACTCCAAACAGCACACAAGAGGCGTCTGGTGGTTGAATGATATACTGCAAGTAAACCTATAATTAAAGTCTTTGCCCTGGTTTACACTACAGAATAACTTCAGGATAACTACGTCACTCAGGGGTGTGAATAATCCACACTCATGAGCGATGTAGTTATACCGACCTAAGTGCAGGTGTAGATAGCGCTATGTTGGCAGAAGAAGACATGGTTATTGCCTCTTGCGGAGGTGGATTAGCTAAGCCGATAGGAGAAGCTCTCTCCCATTGGCTTAGAGAATCTTCATTAATGTGTGACAGGACTTGCAGGGATGCGATGTTTTAAATGTAGACCTGCCCTCTAGCTGGTCTGAAGGCAAGGACCACATAGAGACTTCAACTTGTGCAACATACTGTGGCCTTAAGCAGGGAAACCTCTGAGGGCTTGGGCACCCTCCATTTAATTCTGGGTCCTAATCTTTACGGTTTCAACAGGTTAGAGCCTAATTATCTCAGAGACCACGTTTCTATTCATGATTCACTGAGACAGCAGTGCTTGACTGAGATTCTAAGGCTGTTAGGGCTCGGGGAGGAGATTTCAGGGGCTGAGGGACAGTCGTTTCTGGCAGAGGTTCTTCAAATGGGTAACTAGCTGCAGAAGGAAATTAGAGTGAGCCCAAGCCTGGCTGGCTGGCTGGCTACAGGTATTAGTACTGGGTGGCGTGGGCCGCTTTGTGAGGCCTGAAACATGAATTGCACCTCTGTCTCTCTCCACTGTGGAACATCAGAGCTAATTTTGGGAATTAGGAGTCTAGCTGCAGGTGCTGAGCTGAATTCACTTTGGGCTTATGGTGCACCAGCACTGCGGCTCCCACTACTACAAGCTGAAATCACTAAAGAGCTAAAATCACTGAGAGCTGAAATCACTGAGCACTGTGTTAAGTAGTCGGGAGCCTGAAGATCTATTGCGGAGCGGAGCAGTTCACGGGACGGCTGGAGCGGCTTGTGGACCGGCTGGTGGAGCAGTTCACGGGACGGCTGGAGCGGCTTGTGGACCGGCTGGTGGAGCAGTTCACGGGACGGCTGGAGCGGCTTGTGGACCGGCTGGTGGAGCAGTTCACGGGACGGCTGGAGCGGCTTGTGGACCGGCTGGTGGAGCAGTTCACGGGATGGCGGGAGCTGCTTGTGGGACGGCAAGTGGAGCGGAGCAGAGCGGCTCGTGGAGCGGATTCGAGTGAAGCCCTATGGAGCTGCAGGGCAGTCAGTTTCAGAACATGTAAGGTGCCCCTTACCTCTTCCCCCCCCCAACACACACACATTTTCACCCAGACTGGGGAGTAACACTCTGCAGATGAACTTTTGAACTCTGGGGCTGGACTTTTGGGTTTATGGACTTTTTGGACTTTGGGTGACTTTTGGGTTGCTGGACTCAAGAGACGTTTGGGTTGTTGGACTCAAGAACCCGAGGGAAAGGACATGGCCCAATTTGCTGGGGTGGGTCTTTGCTCATGGTTTGGTTGATGAACCCTAACTGTGGTGTTTTCCCAATTTAATGCTGATGTCATTTACCTCGTGTTATTAAAGATTCTCTGCTACACCGAGAGTCCGTGTTTGTGAGAGGGGAAGTATTGCCTCTTTGAGGCGCCCAGGGGTGTGTGTAAGATTTTCCCAGGTCACTGGGTGGGGGCTCGAGCCACTTTTCATTTGCTTTGATGAGAGGGAACCCCTGTGTACTGAACCTGGCCCTTGCTGCTATCAACTCGGCCTAGCAGAAGGGTTACATGTGCTTAATATTTCATATCAATTGACCAAAAGCAAGTTTAATATTTTCCCTCCCCTGCTGTTGTAGTGTGAAGTTTCATTAAATGTTCAATTAGTCAAATGTTGCACTTCATCAATATGCATTTGTCACCACAGGCATTTGCTACGTCTGCCCCAAAACACCATGAGGACTCTGATTGTCTAGAGTGTCTTTTAGTCTTGCAGCTGTTTTTTTCTTTGCATAGGAAGCTAGATAAGACACTAGATAAATTGGTTAATTAAAACATAATTCCCAGATGCACAGGAATGGATAGTTGGGCTTGCTGTGTTACTTCTGATTGTTAGTTTAATAAACCACTAAAGATGATATAATTGTATTTCCTGGCATGTGTGGAGGTGAAATGATCTTTTTTTAAAGCAGATTTTTACAGGAATATCACAGCAGAAATACTAATGTTGTTAATGTTTTAAAGTAAACTCATCCCTATTAGCTCAGTCTCTGTGGCACTAGAAGAACCTTTGAATCCCATCTACCCTTGCATACAGAGCTAGATAATCAGTTGTCAGCATGTTTTGATTTAATTTAGTAAACATCTTCATAATTATTTAACAACCGACTGCAACGAAAGTTTTGGCACAAAGAGTGGCTTCTTCACCGTTTGCTTATGGTAATGATCCCCTTCATGATCTGGCTGTGCCCATCTTCTCCCAGTTGCAATCTGACCAGAATTGTGCTACTCACGTGATGTTTCTCTGTAACAGTATGCAGTACTTCTATAGCACATTATGCATTTAAATAACTGTCACAGACATGAAATAATTAATCCTCCCAAAAACCCCTGTGAGGCAAATGGCAAAGTAGTATTTTTGCCATTTTACATATGAAGGAAACCAAGACAGGAAGATGAAGAGATGTTCCTAAAGTCACATATCAAGTAAATAGCAGAGCAAGGTTTAGAAATCAGGACCGCTTAAGGCCCACCTATGTGTTTATTCCCCCATACCACAGATCCTTTCTCTGTTCCTCATGCCTTCCTCATGTAAACTATGCTGCATGGGTCTTTGATGGCGATCCTTCCCTTGGGAGACCTGTGTTACTGACTCATTTTAGCAATTCAAAGTAAAGCTTAAACCTTTTCATTGTTCTAATTCCTCGGCTTCTTAATTCCTCTTAGCTCTCTTGTTTCAAATTATGCACCATGTACAGGGCTCTGGGGCTTCTTCAGTATGCTTTGCTAAAGGCACGTGACAGAACTGAGGCAAGGATATAACCCTTACAACATTCATGTTATGACCAGATTTTTCCATCTGTGCCTGATATGGTAACTGGGTGCATAGGAACCTAGGAATTGCTCTAGTGGATCAGATCTGTTGACCATCTAGCCCAGTATCCTGCCTCCTTCAGTGGTCAGTGCCCGATGCTTCAGACAGATGTCCATGTGCATATTTTTCAGGGGCATTCTTAAGCATATATCTGTTTGGAAAACGTGGTCCCATAGTAATGTACACAAACACTGGGGGTGAAATCATGGCTCCTTTGGAATCAATGGGTATTTTTCCATTGATGTCAGTGGGGCTTGGGAAGTGTTTGGTTGGAAGCTGAATGGACAAGGTACCCGTTTATTACATCTAACCTGAGGTCCTTGCTCATTTCAGACTGAGGAAAGCTCCTCAGGAAATGTTGCTTAAGGACTGATTGAAAACCAGTGCCTCAGGATGCCCCCTTTGCTTAATCAGCATTGGAGACATTTCTAAAAGATTCTAAGTGACAAAGACGAGATCATCCTTAAAGATTCTGCTTTGGGAGCCCCCAGCATTTCTCTTGAGGCAAGTTACCACCTCAGTATTTCATTGGTAGAATTATGAGGCAGAGAGGAAGAAGGGTCTTGTGGTTAAGGCCCTGGTCTGCGACTCAGAAAATCTAGGCTCTGGCTCAGCCCCAGACTGCTTGTGTGACATTGGGGCCGGTCACTTCATCCCCCTGGACTTCAGGGGATACCAATACTTCCTTCCTCCCACATTTTGTCTATTTAGATCAGGAGTGGGGAACCTACGGCCCGTGGGCTGGATCCGGCCCGTTGCTCAATTTCATCTGGCCCGTGGCAAGTCTTGGTGCCGCAGGCCGGAAGCCCTGAGTCTTGGTGCCCCCCCGCGGGGCTGGAGCTGCAAGCGCTGGCTCACTCCGCTGAGGGCATGAAGCCCTGAGCCTTGGCGCCCTCCTGTGTGGCTGTGTGTGGCCTGCAATTGATTTTTTCTCTGGGTCAATGGCCCATGATAGAAAAAAGGTTCCCCACTGCTGAGTTAGATTGTCACCTAGCACAGTGGGGCCTCAACCTCACTTGGGACATCTGTGTGCGATTGTAATTCTAGTACTACCAGCAGTTACCACATTGGTGTGTTTCCCCACATAAGGAAAGAAGAGTGTCATATCAGTGGGATTTGTTATATAATCACTTAAGACCCTCCCTTTCACATCCTCACAATGAAATCAACAGGCCTTTTCCTTTCAGACAGGAAATTCTTCTCGTATCAGAATGATGCAGCCCTAAACTTTTTCATTCTGAAACTAAGGCTCAGGTAACTCCTGTTCAACTGATTCTGTCCCATACTGCCAGCAATTTACAGAGCAGTGTAATTTCAAGATCCCAGTCTGTGTTTGCTGTTAACTCTGGGTCACTTGATTATAGTAGAAGGCATGGCCATTGCTAACCTCAGTCCTGCTCTTACAGGGCCTGTTGCAGTCTATCTACGGGTGACATTTGTAGTTGTTGGATCAAGGTGGTCAGCTGAAAGGCATGCAAATGGGCTTTGCTTGTCCACCATCTTGACACATTCTTTTACACCCTGACTTAAATGATCTGGTCTTCCTGTTACTGATTTGCAGAGCAGTAAAGGCACAGACTGTGTGTAAGCCTGAGTGCACCTGCCTTTGATTTTGGGCTCCAGTGACTTTTCTTCTATACTGACGTTAGGTAGGCTCATGGCTTTTGATCTAAGCAAAATATTAAACTCTTTAATTTAGGTCTTTTCTGCCTTAACACTTCCCACATCAAGCCCTTATGCAGGAAAGCATCTTAAATCATAGCAAGGCTTGGAAGGATTAGATTTGTATCAGTAAATGTCAACAAACGTGAATTTCACCATACACCAAGAAACAGATGATGTTTCCATCAATAATAATAGAAATTTACAAAGAGGCAAAGTAAGAAAAATACTGCTTGAAGATGGGTTAGAGTTTGATTTAAGGCTAAAATTTTGACGTATGATGTTGACCGTTTGTGTTTTAACACTTACAAATTTTTAAGTTTTGGAATTTGAATGTCTACTGACTTTAAATAATTATTGCCCACATAATTTCCTGCAACTGTGAAAATTTAAATTGATAAAAATAGAAAAAAATGCTTGAAAATAAACACAGATATTATCCACTGAAATTATAATAATAAAATAAAAATTGAATTCTGCCAAGCCTAATCATAGTTTAATAAAGCTGTTGTTAAAGTGAGCAAGGAAGGGATCCTTTGTTTTGAGGGTTAGTTGGGAAACAATTATATTTCCTATATAATCCTTTGTGTTAAGATTTTGTTTATAAATGGTTTAGAATGGGTTAATAAATGATTAATGTATGTCACAAGCATGTTACAGCCATGAGGAGCATGCATCATAAATGGAGCGGGTTGAAATTTTTTCGCACAAAGCTCTTTTTCAGTGAAAAATGCTGATTTGGTAACATCTAAATGTTTTGTTAATTCACATCAATTTCAATGACTTCTTTGCTCAGGGGAAAAAACCCCTAAATAATGTCTGAAAAAATCTAAATGTTTCATTTAGACATTTTCAAAATGAAACAGTTTGATTTTTCAGCTTGAAAAGACTTTTTCTTTCAAAATTTCCTTCAGTTTTATTTTAAAAAAATAAAAAATGTTTAAAAATTATTGACATCAAAACAAAACATTTCAATTTTTGTTGAACCAAAACATGTCATTCAACCCGAAAGGATTTTTTCTCAACTTTTTGAAATAGCCAACAAACTGAAAAATTCATTATTTGCCCAGCTCTAGTTGTAAACATAGCAGCAGAATGAAACATTGATGGTGATAAGCCATGGTTAGAAGCAAACTATCAACTTGTTGAACTTCATAACAATTGAATTCCGCCAGGTCCTTTCACACAGGCCATTGAACATCCAGCTTTGAACAGGTAACCGAGAGGCGAAAGCCACATATTCCATTACCAGCCAATCAGCAATCTAATCTGCCACCATAGTTTTCTATTGCGGTGTGCTGTAAAACAGCTGCAGTGTTCCACCCCAGAAGTAGCTGCTTTTCTGTGACAGTTGAAATGACTTATCATGCAAAGCTCTTTGGAATCCTTTGGAGTAAAAGAAGCTGTATGAATATATCAATTACTGAGATGTACTCGCACGTGAGCTCCACCTTAATGAAGTTTTTTTCTGGGAATTAACATATGCATGAGTCTGTGATTATGAGTACTGCTGATTCCGTGCCAACCATTTATTATTATCCAACTCCCCCCACACACACACACTCTCACACGTCTTCTCTTCTACCACACAATAGATGTAGAACAATTCCTGTAGTCTGATGGATGCTGGAGCAATGGAATGATAGTAGTTCCCTGTGACAGGTTATTCTCAGCCACTACTTTTCTGGTAACCACTTTGACCCCTAAATTACAAACTGTGCTATGCACAGAAGCCCTGAGGCAGAACGGGAGATTCTGATGCTCACACTGTTTGCAAGAGGCTGCGGGACAACAAAGCCGGTCAACAAATCAGCAGCAGGTTTGTTCCAATTGGCTGGACTTACTCTGTTTTGTTCTGATTGGCTAATCAGAGTAGGGCTTATTCATGCACATAAATTGTTTTACAGTATACCGTACTAGCTTCTCATGGACTGAAGTTCTGCAATTGCTAAATGCAAAGGGCTCAGTTCTGCTACAAGAAATATGGGGCCCAATTCACAGTTGCTCCCTCCCTACGCGTGGGGTCTGGCTTTAAACCACTTTTGTTATCCCAAGTAGTTTGGCTGAGGTGTCTCTAGCCCTGGGTAGAACTTAGAACAGCCTCAGTGCTGCTGTGACTTTATGCTCTACTTCCCATGGCTGACTATGGGCCTGGGAAAGAAGAGAACAGCCTTAGAGCAGTGTTCTCCAGGCACACACCTTTGGGATTGGGAGCAGTGCGAGAGCTCATGCCAACTCTACATAGGCTGGGAACAGAGGTTACATTTAGGAGGCTATTTTTGTCCACTGTCGAGCTCCATTATACTGCCAGTATGGTGTAAAAAGGCCCTAGTGAATCTAAGAATCAAGCCCAGGGATTTCAGGGAGAGCTGCAGTCTCTCGGTCTTGGGGCTGAACACAGATCTGGGAACCAGGAGTTCTAATCATTCATTTTTATGCACTTCTGTCCTTCTTAGTCATGGAAAGAGATGTGTCCAAAGACAGAGGCTAGCAGTAGATTGCAACAGCGATCACATGAGATAGCCTGTTCTTGCAAGGTTCCTAGACTTATTCTGAAGACTCAAGAGGCTTGACTAATTATTAGCTTAGGATAAACTTTAAAATTGTCAGTTGTTCATTCAATGCAAATCAAACTTCTAAAACCATTGAACACACCATATCTCTGCAAGGCACCGTTGAGTTCATTATCATCCATTTTGACAGGTTTTACCCAGAGGTTTAGGTTTACACTTTCAACAATGTCGAGTCATTATGGATGACTCAAGTTTTCGGTAACCAACCTAAGACAGCTACAGCATGATTTCATAGAATCATAGAATATCAGGGTTGGAAGGCACCTCAGGAGGTCATCTAGTCCAACCCCCTGCTCAAAGCAGGACCAAACCCCAACAAAATCATCCCAGCCAGGGCTTTGTCAAGCCTGACCTTAAAAACCTCAAAGGAAGGAGATTCCACCACTTCCCTCGGTAACGCATTCCAGTGCTTCACCACCCTCATAGTGAAAAAGTTTTTCCTAATATCCAACCTAAACCTCCCCCACTGCAACTTGAGACCATTACTCCTTGTTCTGTCATCTGCTACCACTGAGAACAGTCTAGATCCATCCTCTTTGGAATCCCCTTTCAGGTAGTTGAAAGCAGCTATCAAATCCCCTCTCATTCTTCTCTTCTGCAGACTAAACAATCCCAGTTCCCTCAACCTCTCCTCATAAGTCATGTGTTCCAGTCCCCTAATCATTTTTGTTGCCCTCCGCTGGATGCTTTCCAATTTTTCCACATCCTTCTTGTAGTGTGGGGCCCAAAACTGGAGACAGTACTCCAGGTGAGGCCTCACCAAGGTCGAATAGAGAGGAACGATCACGTCCCTTAATCTGCTGGCAATGCTCCTACTTATACAGCCCAAAATGCTGTTAGCTTTCTTGGCAACAAGGGCACACTGTTGACTCATATCCAGCTTCTCGTCCACTGTAACCTCTAGGTCTTTTTCTGCAGAACTGCTGCCGAGCCATTCTGTCCCTAGTCTGTAGCAATGCATGGGATTCTCCCATCCTAAGTGCAGGACTCTGCATTTGTCTTTGTTGAACCTCATTAGATTTCTTTTGTCCCAATCCTCTAATTTGTCTAGGTTTCCAGAGGTTCTGAGCATCCATAGCTCACATCAACTTCAACAGGCCACGGTTACATTGACGCTGTCATGTTATTGGGTGCTGCTGTACTCCACCCCAGATCAGGCTGCATTTCAGTGGCGCCTATATGTATATAGTTATGAAGCGTTCTCATATCTGTCAGCAAGAAACACATGGCAAATGTTGTTATTTTCCCCACTCACAAGTGCCACAAATAGATCCTTCCTCATTGTCAATATGGCTTTATCTGTTGCCAGTGATGAGATATGGAAATCACTGGTGGAATTACTGTAGTAGTAGAGATTTGTGCCTTGGATACTTTGTGATTTATATCCCAGGGAGAGGGATGCCACTGGTTCCAGTGTTCTCACTGAACACAATTTATTTCCTAATTAAACTTTGCTGTCAAATTGTCCATCCTATCATTTTTAATTCTGCATCTAATATCCTAGACAACAGAATGTTTAGGCAGAATGCTTTATACCGGTGGAGAAGATGAAGAACGATGCCAGTGTGTGTGTCTTAATAAAAGGCAATAGTCTATCAGGGACAATAATTGGTAGACAGGACACTTCTTCCTATGACATGCAAAGTGTATAAATCGGCCAGTGTTTGGTGACAATCGTCCGTCTTTCACAGATAAGGGACTGGGAGCAAAATGGCTGCAAACTGGGGATCTGCGCAACTGTGCAAAACTTTTGTAAGAGACCCAGAAAAAAGACAAAAAGCTCACCTGCTTTGGAGTTTGTCTCACATGCAGACTGGATTCTTTGAAAGGTTTGTTGGGCCAAACTGGGATTGAATTTCATGTGGGCTGGGGGATGGGGAGGGGCGGTTTATAGGAGAAAGCATCTACATAATGGTGGCCATTACCATCACATTTGAGTAGCTCACAATACCCCTATGACACAGGGAAGGGCTATTAACTATGCTTTATAGATAGTCCTAGCTACTGGCCCCTTCTTCCCCTCTGAGATTTTGCCCCAAAACTAGACAACTAGAAAACTATTCAGGAGTTTCGTAGGGTTTCCACCAAAGCTCTTGGCTTTGTCCACACCTGAGAGCCACAGCAAAGCACGGGGCAAATGGAGCTGGAAGAAATCAGTCTCGCAAGTCACTGCAGATGGACAATGCCGTGTTTCACTGGAGTCTAACTATTATTATTATGTGTCCTAAGAGAGTTGTTCCCTGGGAATTGGCCTATAGCCATATAAAGATTAGGTCATTCTCCCTATGACCACACTAGGGAAATGTGCCTTATAAAGCTGTTTCAAAGGCAGGTTTATACAGATGAAGAAGCTCATTCCTTTCAAATCCCATCTTAAAACAGCAATTTTTGGTTTGTGAAAAAGGCATTTGAATTTCCACAAATCACCCCTTCGCTGCTTTTAAAGCTGGTTTCAAAACCATCTGGGACCCTTAATCAAGTCCTCAGTAGTTTAATTATTACTCGTTTGGGAGGGGTAATATAATTGTAATTAATGATTATACTACAAAGCTCTCCCTAGCTCTGTATTTATAGTAGAATCTGTATTTAACCCATCCATCCATCACCAGCCTCAGTTTCATCTCCCCGGACCAGCACCATGCAGTCTTCCGTCTGCTAAACAGTGTGACCACAGCCTGGGGGCTACAGTCAATACTGAGGTCTGCTGCTATAAAGACTACAGAAAACCTTGTGAAGGTGAGCAAGAGACACAGATTAGAGACAGTCTCAGCAAATCCGTCCCAGGTTTTAACAAAGGCCGGCACACATTTGGGGCAAGTTTAGGAAGGTCTAAAGTAGCCATCCAGACAGTCAGGATGTACTCATCGAGGGCCTGATCCACAGCCCCTTATGTCAATGGGAATCTGTCTTTTCACTGACATCAGTGGGCTGTGGTCATGGATCAGGGTCTTTGTTTCTTTCTTTTATTCTGAGTCTCAGGGCTCATTTGTGCCTCTTCAGCCCAGCCCCCACTGGGGGAGAGGCAAAGAAGGAACCTGTTGCCTGAAGCAGGTACAGCGCCTTTTGGAGCTGTAGAAGGGTGTCCTCTCCCCTCTGTGTCTGGCCAGCCCCTTAGCCAAGGCAGTGAGATGTGGGACCATGTTTATGCCATGTCCCCCTTCCCATCCCTTCCTGCTTAGTTGCAAGTGGCTAGAGCTAACTGTGGGGCTAGCCTCTCTGTGTTGTGCTTGAGGGAATGCACAGGACGGGATTATGTCCAGCAGCTACATGGGTGCACAAGGGAATGGGGCTTCCTCCCTACTTGTGCCTCCAGACAAGGCCAGACACCATCATGTCTCTTCCTGTATTAATTCAGGTCAGTAAACTGTGAAACAACACACCTCCCTGGATGAGGTAGCTGCAAACTTCTCAGAGACATAATGAGCTTTGATTTGGAGACTGCCTGATTTACAGGCCAGAGGGCACCACAACTTCAGGTAATTACCTGCTCAGTTGCTTTCTGTGCACATATTTTGCTTTATTATATATATTTATATATTTCCTCTTGTATCTATTTAGATCTAGTTATTTTATCCTCCAGATCAGAAGAATGATGCACTCTGCTGTTATTTTACATGGCAAGCCAACATGAAAGCCAGGGAGAGCTTAGATCTGTATCCGTCTAACTAGTGTATGTTGTTGTTCCAATTAGTATCTTCAGGTAAATCCTGCAATATCATCTGACAGAATTAATATCCCCTCAAGTCTCTCAGTGATTAGCATCGCTAGCTTTATTCTGCTGAAGGTGAGCAATAAAAACAAACAAATAAATAAATCAGGATTTCTTTTCCTATAATATCATCCCCCTAAAGTCATTTTGGTAACATGAAATATTATTTTCCCTCCATTGGAGTCAGCTACATTATCCTTTGTGTCTTCCCCAAGTAAAAATTCTCAATGTCTTTTTCATGCTCCTAAAAACCCCCAAACCATCCTAGTTTGCCAGCTCAGCATGTTTTGGAACACTGCTTTTCTGCCCTGGTCTACACTAGGACTTTAGGTCGAATTTAGCAGCATTAAATCGATGTAAACCTGCACCCGTCTACACGATGAAGACCTTTATTTCGACTTAAAGGGCTCTTAAAATCGATTTCCTTACTCCACCCCTGACAAGTGGATTAGCGCTTAAATCGGCCTTGCCGGCTCGAATTTGGGGTACTGTGGACACAATTCGACGGTATTGGCCTCCGGGAGCTATCCCAGAGTGCTCCATTGTGACCGCTCTGGACAGCACTCTCAACTCAGATGCACTGGCCAGGTAGACAGGAAAAGAACCGCGAACTTTTGAATCTCATTTCCTGTTTGGCCAGCGTGGCAAGCTGCAGGTGACCATGCAGAGCTCCTCAGCAGAGGTGACCATGATGGAGTCCCAGAATCGCAAAAGAGCTCCAGCATGGACCGAACGGGAGGTACGGGATCTGATCGCTGTTTGGGGAGAGGAATCCGTGCTATCAGAACTCTGTTCCAGTTTTCGAAATGCCAAAACCTTTGTCAAAATCTCCCAGGGCATGAAGGACAGAGGCCATGACAGGGACCCGAAGCAGTGCCGCGTGAAACTGAAGGAGCTGAGGCAAGCCTACCAGAAAACCAGAGAGTCGAACGGCCGCTCCGGGTCAGAGCCCCAAACATGCCGCTTCTATGATGAGCTGCATGCCATTTTAGGGGGTTCAGCCACCACTACCCCACCCATGTTGTTTGCCTCCTTCAATGGAGATGGAGGCAATACGGAAGCAGGTTTTGGGGACGAAGAAGATGATGATGATGATGAGGTTGTCGATAGCTCACAGCAAGCAAGCGGGGAAACCGGTTTTCTCGACAGCCAGGAACTGTTTCTCACCCTGGACCTGGAGCCAGTACCCCCCGAACCCACCCAAGGCTGCCTCCTGGACCCAGCAGGCGGAGAAGGGACCTCCGGTGAGTGTACCTTTTAAAATACTATACATGGTTTAAAAGCAAGCATGTGAAAGGATTACTTTGCCCTGGCATTCGCGGTTCTCCTGGATGTACTCCCAAAGCCTTTGCAAAAGGTTTCTGGGGAGGGCAGCCTTATTGTGTCCTTCATGGTAGGACACTTTACCACTCCAGGCCAGTAACACGTACTCGGGAATCATTGTACAACAAAGCATTGCAGTGTATGTTTGCTGGCGTTCAAACAACATCCGTTCTTTATAACTCTGTGTTATCCTCAGGAGAGTGAGATATCATTCATGGTCACCTGGTTGAAATAGAGTGCTTTTCTTCAGGGGACACTCAGAGGAGCCCATTCCTGCTGGGCTGTTTGCCTGTGGCTAAACAGAAAAATGTTCCCCGCTGTTAGCCACAGGGAGGGGGAAAGGTTGAGCGGGTAGCCACGTGGTGGGGGGAGGCAAAATGCGACCTTGTAACGAAAGCACATGTGCTGTGTATGTAATGTTAACAGCAAGGTTTACCCTGAAAGAGTGTAGCCACTGTTTTATAAAATGTGTCTTTTTAAATACCACTGTCCCTTTTTTTTTCTCCACCAGCTGCATGTATTTCAATGATCACAGGATCTTCTCCTTCCCAGAGGCTAGTGAAGCTTAGAAAGAAAAAAAAACGCACTCGCGATGAAATGTTCTCCGAGCTCATGCTGTCCTCCCACACTGACAAAGCACAGACGAATACGTGGAGGCAAATAATGTCAGAGTGCAGGAAAGCACAAAATGACCGGGAGGAGAGGTGACGGGCTGAAGAGAGTAAGTGGCGGGCTGAAGAGAGTAAGTGGCGGGCTGAAGACAGGACTGAAGCTCAAATGTGGCGGCAGCGTGATGAGAGGAGGCAGGATTCAATGCTGAGGCTGCTGCAGGACCAAACCAGTATGCTCCAGCGTATGGTTGAGCTGCAGCAAAGGCAGCTGGAGCACAGACTGCCACTACAGCCCCTGTGTAACCTACCGCCCTCCTCCCCAAGTTCCATAGCCTCCACACCCAGACGCCCAAGAATGAGGTGGGGGGCCTCTGGCCACCCAACCACTCCACCCCGGAGGATTGCCCAAAAAAAAGAAGGCTGTCATTCAATAAATTTTAAAGTTGTAAACTTTTAAAGTGCTGTGTGGCATTTTCCTTCCCTCCTCCACCACCCCTCCTGGGCTACCTTGGTAGTCATCCCCCTATTTGTGTGATGAATGAATAAAGAATGCATGAATGTGAAGCAACAATGACTTTATTGCCTCTGCAAGCGGTGATTGAAGGGAGGAGGGGCGGGTGGTTAGCTTACAGGGAAGTAGAGTGAACCAAGGGGCGGGGGGTTTCATCAAGGAGAAACAAAGAGAACTTTCACACCGTAGCCTGGCCAGTCATGAAACTGGTTTTCAAAGCTTCTCTGATGCATACCGCACCCTCCTGTGCTCTTCTAACCGCCCTGGTGTCTGGCTGTGCATAACCAGCAGCCAGGTGATTTGCCTCAACCTCCCACCCTGCCATAAATGTCTCCACCTTACTCTCACAGATATTGTGGAGCACACAGCAAGCAGTAATAACAGTGGGAATATTGGTTTAGCTGAGGTCTAAGCGAGTCAATAAACTGCGCCAGCGCGCCTTTAAACATCCAAATGCACATTCTACCACCATTCTGCACTTGCTCAGCCTGTAGTTGAACAGCTCCTGACTACTGTCCAGGCTGTCTGTGTACGGCTTCATGAGCCATGGCATTAAGGGGTAGGCTGGGTCCCCAAGGATACATATAGGCATTTCAACGTCCCCAACAGTTATTTTCTGGTCTGGGAAGAAAGTCCCTTTCTGCAGCTTTTGAAACAGACCAGAGTTCCTGAAGTTGCGAGCGTCATGTACCTTTCCCGGCCATCCCACGTTGATGTTGGTGAAACGTCCCTTGTGATCCACCAGAGCTTGCAGCTCTATCGAAAAGTACCCCTTGCAGTTTATGTACTCGGCGGCTTGGTGCTCCGGTGCCAAGATAGGGATATGGGTTCCGTCTATGGCCCCACCACAGTTAGGGAATCCCATTGCAGCAAAGCCATCCACTATGACCTGCCCATTTCCCAGGGTCACTACCCTTGATATCAGCAGATCTTTGATTGTGTGGGCTACTTGCATCACAGCAGCCCCCACAGTAGATTTGCCCACTCCAAATTGATTCCCAACTGACCGGTAGCTGTCTGGCGTTGCAAGCTTCCACAGGGCTATCGCCACTCGCTTCTCAAATGTGAGGGCTGCTCTCATCTTGGTATTCATGCGCCTCATGGCAGGGGAAAGCAAGTCACAAAGTTCCATGAAAGTGCCCTTACGCATGCGAAAGTTTCGCAGCCACTGGGAATCGTCCCAGACCTGCAACACTATGTGGTCCCACCAGTCTGTGCTTGTTTCCCGAGCCCAGAATCGGCGTTCCACAGCATGAACCTGCCCCATTAGCACCATGATGCTTGCATTGGCAGGGCCCATGCTTTCAGAGAAATCTGTGTCCATGTCCTGATCACTCACGTGACCTCGCTGACTTCGCCTCCTCGCCCGGTATCGCTTTGCCAGGTTCTGGTGCTGCATATACTGCTGGATAATGCGTGTGGTGTTTAATATGCTCCTAATTGCCAAAGTGAGCTGAGCGGCCTCCATGCTTGCCTTGGTATGGCGTCCTCACAGAAAAAAGGCGCGGAACGATTGTCTGCCATTGCTCTGACGGAGGGAGGGGCGACTGACGACACGGCTTACATGGTTGGCTTCAGGGAGTGTCTTTACATCAAGGAGTATTTCAGGCAGGACTTCACGGAGGGTTCCAATAAGAAATGGTGCACCTAAGTTATTGTTCTTATTGGAACAAGGAGGTTAGCCTGGCCTCTGATTGATACATGGCTAGATTTACCTCGCTGCACCTTTCTGTGAGTGACTGCAGTGTGACCTAGAGGAATGAGTCCCCTAGACAGGGGAGGAGGCAAATGAGTACAAAACAAATCTGGTCTATTTCTTGTTTTGATCCACTCCACCTATCTTTTACATCTTTGGCTGGCAGCAGACGGTGCAGAAGGACTGCATGCCATCCACATCTCACGGCTGCTCGGCAGAAGATGGTACAGTATGACTGCTAGCCATCCTCATCTCTTGCCTGCCCAGCAGAAGATGGTACAGTACGACTGCTAGCCATCCTCATCTCTTGCCTGCCCGGCAGAAGATGGTACAGTACGACTGCTAGCAATCCGTATCGCCTGCCTGCTCACCATAAGATGGTTCAATAGGACTGACTGCAGGACTAAAGAGAATGACCTGGCCAAGTCACTCCAAATTTAGTCCCTGCGCCCATGTCTGCCCAGGCGCTCCCAGCCGACGTGGCCAGGAGCACCTCGGACATGATGATGACGGCTACCAGTCGTATTGTACCGTCTGCTGCCACAAGGCAAGGGGTTGCTGCTACTGTGTAGCAATGCCGTACCGCGTCTGCCAGCACCCAGGAGACATAGGGTGACGGTTACCTGAGCGGGCTCCATGCTTGCCATGGTATGGCGTCTGCACAGGTAACTCAGGAAAAAAGGCGTGAAACGATTGTCTGCCCTTGCTCTCACAGAGGGAGGGAGGGAACGGGGGCCTGACGATATGTACCCAGAACCACCCGCGACAATGTTTTAGCCCCATCAGGCATTGGGATCTCAACCCAGAATTCCAATGGGCAGCAGAGACTGCGGGAACTGTGAGATAGCTATCCACAGTGCAATGCTCCGGAAGTCGACTCTAGCCTCGGTACTGTGGAAGCACTCCGCCGAGTTAATGCACTTAATGCACTTAGAGCATTTTCTGTGGGGACACACACACTCGAATATATAAAACCGATGTCTAAAAAACCGACTTCTATAAATTCGACCTTATTCCGTAGTGTAGACATACCCTCTGTCTCCTAAACTTTGAATATTTGGGCATTGCATTAGAATGCAATGCTCTGGACTAGTCTTTGAAACAAAATCTCTCTCTGGTCCAGGAAGCCATTTCCAGTGAAAATTACAGGACAAATTCAACACTGGTATAACTGCACTGACTTTGGTGGTAGGGGATGGCTGGTCTTGTGGGCCAGGCATTGGGGTGAGACTCCAGAACACCATATTCAATTCCTGTTGTGGCCTTAGGCAAGTCATTTAATCTCCCCGTGTCTCTGTCCCCATCTACAAAAAGAGGTTATTAACATTTGCTGCTATCACATTGATCACTCTGCTTGTATGCTACTTTCCTCTGCTCTATCCGTTCTGTCTATTTAGCATGTAAAGTCTTTGGTGCAAAAAACTCTCTACTGCTCTGAGTTTGTAGAGCACCTACCACAAGGGGGCAGTGATCTTGGCAAGTCCCTAAACACTACTGTAATAAACTTTATTAATAGTAAGAATTCTTTCTTCCACGCTTTGTCTGCCATGTCTATATATATCATAAGCTCTTCCAGGTAGCAAAACTTATTTTTATACTAGCATTATCAGTTGTGGGCATCTGGGTGTTACTGTATTACAAATAATAATGATCAGTGAAGTTCTGCCAGGGATACATTTAGTTTTCCTCCTTTCTCCAGTACAATAACCGGAAGTATCTTTTCCCCTCTGCCCGGGAGTTCCAATCAACCTTGAGTTCTCCATGTGGACACCGAATTGAACACACTGTAGGGAATGATCCTGCACTGAGGAGTTGCAAAGGAGAATGGACAAGATGAGGTTTCAGAGGAACAGCCGTGTTAGTCTGTATTCGCAAAAAGAAAAGGAGTACTTGTGGCACCTTAGAGACTAACCAATTTATTTGAGCATGAGCTTAGATGAGGTTGTCAGTCTCATCCATCTGATTTCAATGGCTTGGATGTTTCCGTCCTGTGCATGAGGGAGAACAGAGGAATGCAAACCTCTGAAGCCACACTGGAGCTGTGGAGCCCAACTGTTCTTTCCTCTGTCTGTGGGACCAATGTTGTCAGACTCCAGGAGAACATGTGGGTTGAGGCCTCCAGCAATACGGATTCTAGTCAACTGCATGGAGACATCAAGAGGGGGAGGCGGACTCTGTGTTCTTCTGCAGCCCAGCCCCATGCATAGCAGCACACCGTGTTCAGCAGCCATGCCATTGACATTCTGCAGGGAAGGGCAGCTCTGCGGGCTCCCCCCATTTGAGCTGGCTCACTTATCCAAGGGGGGCCGGCAGCTGCCAAGATATTGTGGGAAGATGGGAAGTGTCTGTGTAGATAGAAGGGGGTATCCCGTTTAGCTCAAAGTGGCTTTCCCTGCACATTTGTGCCCCTCTGCACTGTACAGGTTGGGAGAGCATGGGGAGCAATGATTCCTTCATCCCCCTTGTCACAAATGCCTTGTGCAGACACAAAAACACACCATCACGGGGGAGGGGGAGGGGGGGTTAGGGTTTTGCTTTTATAGGCAAATTAAATATGAATTGTGGCGGCAGTAGGTTAATCCCTGTTCTGTATTTATAAATGATCTGGGCTGAAGGTTACAATATGCCCCTTTGATATCATATCCAGCACAATGTTTCAGGGGAGCACACATTAGACGTCTTCCCTGCTCAGTGAACTCCTACGCCTCAGAGTTACAAAAAGCACTATACAATGGGTCCAGTAGCATTTCCCAGCCTCACGGGTATTGCGAGGGCAAATGCATTAAAGATCATGAAGTACTCTGACACCAGGATGATGGGGACCATAGAAATAACTAAGGAAGAGAGGTAGACTTCAATTACATTGCAACAGTGGTAAAACACAAAACACTTTGTTGCAAACTGGAATACAACTGTGTAGCAATGAAAAGATTAGAGCTATTAGTTTAATTTACTTTTGTTTTAATTATCTAGAGAAAATTATTCTGCGCTAACAGATTAATTTATTTTCACTCGGGGCTGGTTATGATAATTCACATAAGCTCTGAGTATTAAAACACTGATGCTGTGAATAAGATAATCAGACTTATTAAGAGGGAGAAAATAAACAATAAAAGAGTGAAATTGGGAACGAAAGGAAATATTTGGAAACTTGCAGCAAATGCGCAGAGGCAGTTTTGACGCAGCTGGTTTGAAAGACACTGTCGCTGCTTTAAAACAGTCAGCATCCAGCCGTCAGTGTGGATTCCCCTGGCTGCATACTTCTCAGGAGACAGCAAGCAATAAGGCTAATTCTAGGGACCTGCTCAGCTCAGAGTCTGCCTGTCTCCCAAAGACATGCTGCCATCTGACCTCTGGCCCCACTGGAATAAAAAAGGGGGGCTCTCTATCGGGGCCCTTAACTTCAGAGTCACTTCCCTTCCCCTCAGCCCCAAATGACTTGAATCTGTTGGCCTGTGAGACACAATTTTTTAGCTAGGTTTTAGGGAAGAAGCATTTTTAGATTTAAGGATAAAGCTACTCAGCAAATGAACTGGCTGGGCCCCCATGGTAGGGAATCTAGGAATTGCTAGGCCAGAGCAGAACCAAGGTCTGTGACAGTGGCCGGAACCAGATGCTTCAAAGGAAGGTGTAAGAACCCCACAGTAGGCAGAGGTGGGGTAATCTGCCCCCCACATAGGTCTCATCTGATTAGTAAAGACAGAGCTGAGACAGGGTTTGTATTCATAGATTTTAAGCTCAGAAGGCATCACTCTGATCACGAAGTTGCACCTCTTATATAACACACACCGCAGCACCTCACCCAGTGAGCCCTGCATCTAGAGGCGGACTTTGAGATGGAGTTGGGTGAGGCTGGTGCAACAGCCAGGGTGCATGGGGGTTGGTGGGGGAGGAAGAGTGGCAAGGTGTGGGGTATTATGGTTGCCTGGCTTGTGGCCCCGGGAAGGGTTGAAGAAAGAAGCAGGCTAAGGAGCCAGAGCAGCCACTGAGCCAAGCAGGAGATAGAGAGGCTGGTGCTGAGAGTAGCCTATTAGAACAAATAATCCCCTGCTTCACCTGCTCAAGAATTCCCCGCTGGAAGGGTAGCTGGTGCCTTTACCTACAGCCTTCCATAATATGCGCTATCTGCACATCACTGTCATAGGAGGCATTGCACTCCAAGAGTTGCCCTTGCTCCCACTTGCTCTACAGGGCAGGAAGTCATTTTTCTGGGGACCCTTTGAAAGGCGGCGTTTTACCGTCCATCACCAAGGCTCTGCCCACTCCCCATCCTGGGCAGAGTGTCCAGACTGAAATCCTTGCAGGTTGCACTGGGCTCAGCCCCCATGTCCAGGCCATACAAGGGACGTGGGACGGGACCTCGCTCCCTGGCACAGCTGCTTTAGGGGTAGTTAATCTACCTCTCGACTTTTCCCTTTCTTGTTGCAGTTCCTTATAGGAAAATTTGGGGCAGCAGCAGAGAAATGTCCTGGTTCCTGGATAAACCTTTACCTCTTCACTCGTACATCAGGCCCCTAAGGAAAAGGGGCAAGTCTTATTCCTTCACTGCCCCACTACAAATTGGTTATGGCGCATACTTTGCCACGGCACAGACGCAGGTAACATATGCACTGCAGACACGTGGAAGGCAAATGCCCTGCTCCGAGAGCCTACAATCTAAACTGGCGGACTGCAATGTAGCCACCTGCCCCCCCCACTGCCACCCAACGGGAATAGGTATTCATTAGAACCTGAGAGAAGTGTCACGCAGCTCACAGGAGAACGGCTTGAAAGCGCCGTCACCCATAACTTCCCATTGATGGGCATGGCAGTTCTGTTACAATCCTAATGAGCCACAGCTAGTGCCAGTTCTCGCCTACCACTGAGTTCAATTGAACATCTTGTTTCCTCGGAGGCATTAACTCTCTGGATGCATCCACATTACAGACAGCGGCAGCTCCTGTAACTCCAGAGATAATGATGAAAGGAAAACAAATGAAGGGTGAAATGGGAAATGCCAGAATATGCATCAGATGCATTATTAGTCTTGTGTTAGTTAGCACTGACGGCACACTCAACTCTGTACAAAATACAGAGGAAGACACAGTCCATGGGCCAAGAGCTTTCCATCCCTCCACTGCAGAGCCGTGAGGACAGCTCACTAAAGTCCTAACTCCAGTCTTCTGACCAGGTAATATGAAGACTGACTTAGTGGATCAGGAGAGGTGGGTTTAAATCCCAGCTCTGCCAAAAAAAAAAAAAAAAGAAAAGAAAAAGAAATAATATGTCACCCGAGGCAAGTATTTAATCTTTCTATGCTTGAATGCCCTGTCTATGAAATGGGGGCAAAAATTCTTCCTGCCTGTTCAGCTCATCAGCTTTCCAGGGCAGGGACTGTTTCTCACTGTGTGTTTGTACAGAGGATGATTAAAGGTCTAGAAAACATGACCTATGAGGGAAGATTGAAAAAAACTGGGTTTGTTTAGTCTGGAGAAGAGAAGACTGAGGGGGACACAATAACAGTTTTCAAGTACATAAAAGGTTGTTACAAGGACGAGGGAGAAAAATTGTTCTCTTTAACCTCTGAGGATAGGACAAGAAGCAATGGCCTTAAATTGCAGCAAGGGAGGTTTAGGCTGGACGTTAGAAAAAACTTCCTAACTGTCATGGTAGTCAAGCACTGGAATAAATTGCCTGGGGAGGTTGTGGAATCTCCATCATTGGAGATTTTTAAGAGCAGGTTGGACAAACACCTGACAGGGATGGTCTAGATAATACTCAGTCCTGCCATGGGTACAGGGGACTGGACTAGATGGTCCCATCCAGTCCCCTGTACCCATGGCAGGACTCGAGGTCCCATCCAGTCCTACGATTCTATCATTGCATGATGACCCAGAACCTTGCTACTGTAATTAAATAATAATAAATCTGACTTAGAGCCACTTAGGATTTCACATGTCCAGTATTTTAGATATTTTCACAGGTACTTTCTAAATGTGAGCCCTTTTTCTGTGTCAGGGAACACACAAATACTATAGCCTTTCGAACTCTGAGGGCAATCTGCACCAGATCTGAATCATTATTGTCCAGAGAGGAGACACAGCCTGCTTGCCTGGCTCCTTCCGCAGCTGTGATAAATGAGCAGAAGGTTCTAGGGCAGAGTAAACAGCATGGGGAACACACCCAGATAACATCTCTCTGCTTCGGCATGGACCAAGGTCTCCCCCATAGAGTGTTCTGCGGATCAACTCACTCTAAGCCCAGCTCCCAGATGGGGAGACATCTATTAAGGTGCTAACCACATAACACACTGGGCATCTCCAAATCTCCGAACACAGAGCCTGATGGTTTTCCCCTGTGGGTGGAGTAGTTGAAAATCTTGTGGCTCCAGGTGAAAGGTAGGATGGGGTTGGGGACATGCCACTTTTGCAGCAGCATCTTCGCCTTGCTGCTGTCTCCATAGAAGTCCCACAAGTATAAGGAGGAGGCAGGAGGGGATAGGGCTGGTAGGATGGGCGATATGGGGGATGCTACCCTCCTCAATCCTTATAAGGGTTTCCTGAGTAACAATGCTGGCCCTTGCTGTGGCTCCCCTGTAGGGTGACCAGAGAGCAAGTGTGAAAAATTGGGATAGGCGGTGGAGGGACAATGGGTGCCTATACAAGAAAAAGCCCCTAATATTGGGGCTGTCCCTATAAAATTGGGACATCTGGTCACCCTACTCCCCTGTGCCAAGTGACACTTTGCTTGCTGAGTGGAATGATGAAAGTGGGCAGCTGGTGATGAGATCTTATCTACTGCAGTTGCCATGCTGCAATGAAGCTAGGTGGAGGGCCAGTACTCTGTGCAGGTGGCCCTGGCCTCTGCAGATCTATCCATGGGTCTGGAGGATGTCCCGGGCCACGGGGTGCTGAACTCCACCCCAATAGGAGGCTGTGTGACTCCATACTCTGGAAAGGCCACATTGTGACTCTCTCCTATGCAGGTGCACTCCATGTGCAAGGACCAAACACAATCACTGTTCCTGAGCGTGGGGGACCAACCATTCACCCCTAGAGGCACAAGCCATTCCAGAATAACTGGGGCCATGGCACTGCATCTCCCACCAGCCCACAGAGTATGTATGTGGAGGAACAGGCTGCGAACTATGTACCTTGGAGCTTGGGGAAGGATTTGGCCTCCATGTAGAACAACCCGTTCCCTGGCATCCCACCCCCAGCACCCTGGTACTCTGATATTATGGGGCGACTGGCGCCAGTACAGGCCCTAACATAGCTGTCCCTGTGGCCACGTGGTTCTGCACCTTCACCCCTATTCAGAACAGTACATGTCTGGCACACTGGGGCCTGGATTTTCCACGTCCTGTCCCGGTATTAACCCATAGAGAGGCAACATCTGTCCCTTGGTTTGTCTTGTCCTCTAGTTTTCCAGTGGGATGAATCACGAGTGCAAAGAGAAATGAATCCAGGGATGTATGACCAGCCTCCACGATGTTTAGCCAGCTGCATGTTTATGAGTGCTACGCCAGCCGCCTGGGATAATCAGGGATCGCACAAAGCACAGGCATCTGGGATCTACAGGTGTCCATCTAGCTGCATTGTTGCCACTAGCTAGAGGCAAAGCCAACGACTGCACCGGTAGATGACTCTCTTTTTATACCAAGTTTAGCAAACCACTGATAACAGCTTGAAGTGTATGGGGAACTGGAGAATTCTGGATTGTCGCCAAGCGGCTGCATGAGGAAACTCTCCATACCTGGTATCCTTCTATGTATCAAAACCAGTTGAGAGCTGATCTAGCCTTTCAGAGAGGGCCTTCACACCAGGAGAGAAATGAGGGGGGGTTGATGGAGGCATGAGAAAAAGGAGAAATGTGATTATCATAGAGTCATAGTGATTAGAAACAATAAAGACCTATGCGGTCATCCAACCATCTCACTGCCAGATACGGTTATTGACTACAGTCTATTTTCTATAGTGTATTGAGGGGTGTAAATGCTCCAAATGAAAGAGAATCCATCCACAAGGGACTGGTGATTTTAGCAGCCTACCTTGAGATGCTTTAAAAGGGTCCGCTTTCCAGAGCGCAGGGGCTCAGCTTGTGCTGAGAATCAGCCTCTTTAAGGTTTCTCAAGTTGGGCACCCAAAAATGGAGCCCTGCCAAATCACTATTCACTTTTGGAAACCTTGGTCTCCATCAAATCCCTTTATAGCACAGGCCAATAGATTTTTGAAGTCAGCACCAGGTCACACCTGGCAGTAATATTACTATGAGGTAGGGTGTGAATTTAAAACACTACAGCTCCATCAGTATAACTCCTCATGTGGACACTCCAATTCTGCTATAAAAGGGCCTTTTCCTGGGTTAGCTCATGTCACTTTGGAAGCGGTTTAAGCTAAGCTGAAAAACGTCATGCTTATTCTGGAATTAGAATGTCCACATAGAGAAGTCAGATCATTACAACTATAGTTCTTTTACTCTACTAGTATCATTATAATGATGTCACTGGAATAATCTCCTGTGTAGACAAGCCCTGATTCTCCTGTCTAGTCATTCACATCCATGCAATGGGGGTATAAAATTCTACCTTCTGACTTGGCCGTCACTTATACCTGCTGTGCACTGGTGTACGTGCCTGCGCAAGGTGCAGGACAATGGAGACTTTGGCCTCTTACCATTAACATTCCCCTTCACATTAACTCTTCT
Organism: Caretta caretta; assembly: GCF_965140235.1. Taxonomy (NCBI): domain Eukaryota; kingdom Metazoa; phylum Chordata; order Testudines; family Cheloniidae; genus Caretta; species Caretta caretta. Next base: position 8,700,349 of record NC_134207.1, on the reverse strand, counting down.
TTCCCTCCCATCACTCCTAGTTACACCTTCTTCAACCCTCTGTGCAGATTTTCTATCCTTTGGTACAATTGGCACCATCAACAAAGGAATGGATATTTACTTCACCTTGGTATTACCTTTCCTGAATGTTTTGTGGAGTTTCCTGGACTTACAATGGGAAGCACCACAACTACCATGGTGCATTGAGCTTTAAAAGTCCCAGATATCTAGTTTTCATGGAGATCACTGCATGTACACCTTTCAGATATGTGGTTACTTACACCCTTCACATTATCATGTCCCTGAGCCATCGGTTAGCCAGATGCTACATTCTCTCCAAGGTCTGTTCCTGTTATCAGGTCCATGCTCTTGGGGAGGGGTGGGGTGGGGTGGGGTTGGGGGAGGTCCCTAAACCTACTGTTTTCAGTGGGACTTTGCACAGATCACAATGCAAGATCAGGACTGAACACTGTCAAATTTGGGTAACTGATAGTTGGCTTCTAAATAAGTACAGTAGAACCGCAGAGTTACGAACACCAGAGTTACGAATGGACCAATCAACCACACACCTCCTTTGGAACCAGAAGTACACAAACAGGCAGCAGCAAGGACAAAAGCAAATAAAAAGAAAAAAAAAGAAAAAGCAGCAAATACAGTACAGTACTGTGCTAAATGCAAACTACGAATAAAATAAAGGGAAATCAGCATTTTTCTTCAGCATAGTAAAGTTTCAAAGCTGTGTTAAGTCAATGTTTGGTTGTAAACTTTTGAAAGAACCACCATAATGTTTGGTTCAAAGTTACGAACAACCTCCATTCCCGAGGTGTTCGTAATGCTGAGGGTCTACCGAAGCTGATTTTCCAAGACACTGATCCATCGCATTGACTTCAATGGAAGCTGAAGGTACCTAGCACCTCTGGAAAGTCAGCCACTTATTTAGGTACCTAAATATGAAGTTAGGACCCTGACTTTATTAAAGACCAGGATGTGACCTTTGTGAAGGGCAGATTATCCACATCTGCCTCCTGTCAGGATCTTGCACGTTTCTTCTGAAGTAGCTGGTTCTGACCACTGACAGAGACAGGGTTCTGGCCTAGATGGACCTTGGGTCTGATCCAGTCTGGTGATTCCTCTCTGCCTCTGTTTAAGTACCCAAGATCTGAAGATGTAGCCTCGCATCTTTCATTCTTTTAACCCTTCAGTCCCCAGAGCCAAGACAGATTCCTGTGCGGAAAGGAAAGGCTGCTTTACACACAGCCTGGCTGCTTACTCCATCCTCCTCTCTCTCATCTGAAGGGATATTTTATGTCCGAGACTTTGGATTGCTTCCCATGTTGGTTCACATAGAAATGCAAAAATTCACCGCTCTACACACATCATTTCACTAAAACAAATATCACAACCTTTAATATTTAAAAAGGCTTAGCAATAGCCCAGAGGATGGAAAACACAAAACGGGGAAAAGGCTCAGTGTTTCATAGCTCTACCAGGGCTCGTTTTTCTTTTCCTCGCTTTAACTTTGGTGGTTCTTCACCTCATTTCTCTTGGAGACCTCCATGGCCACACGCCATGCAGTGAGAATGGGACAGTGCCCTTCACAGCCCAGCAAGCCCCTGGCTGTTGACCATCACAGCATCAAACACCTTTTCCAAGTTAAGCTGGGAAAACATGGACCAGAGAGAATCGACGCCGGCCCCCAAGATTCCTCACCCCATGACTTCCTTTATGCCAGTGTGAATGGCAAAGTAAGGTGTCATAAATAGAAAGGGAAGGGTAAACCCCTTTGAAATCCCTCCTGGCCAGGGGAAAGCTCCTCTCACCTGTAAAGGGTTAAGAAGCTAAAGGTAACCTCGCTGGCACCTGACCAAAATGACCAATGAGGAGACAAGATACTTTCAAAAGCTGGGAGGAGGGAGAGAAACAAAGGGTCTGTGTGTCTGTCTATATTCTGTCTTTGCCGGGGATAGACCAGGAATGGAGTCTTAGAACTTTTAGTAAGTAATCTAGCTAGGTACGTGTTAGATTATGATTTCTTTAAATGGCTGAGAAAAGAACTGTGCTGAATAGAATAACTATTTCTGTCTGTGTATCTTTTTTGTAACTTAAGGTTTTGCCTAGAGGGGTTCTCTATGTTTTGAATCTAATTACCCTGTAAGGTATCTATCATCCTGATTTTACAGGGGGGATTTCTTTATTTCTATTTACTTCTATTTTTATTAAAAGTCTTCTTGTAAGAAAACTGAATGCTTTTTCATTGTTCTCAGATCCAAGGGTTTGGGTCTGTGGTCACCTATGCAAATTGGTGAGGCTTTTTATCCAACATTTCCCAGGAAAGGGGGGGTGCAAGTGTTGGGAGGATTGTTCATTGTTCTTAAGATCCAAGGGTCTGGGTCTGTAGTCACCTAGGCAAATTGGTGAGGCTTTTTACCAAACCTTGTCCAGGAAGTGGGGTGCAAGGTTTTGGGAAGTATTTTGGGGGGGGGAAAGACGTGTCCAAACAGCTCTTCCCCAGTAACCAGTATTAGTTTGGTGATGGTAGCGGCCAATCCAAGGACGACGGGTGGAATATTTTGTACCTTGGGGAAGTTTTGACCTAAGCTGGTAAAGATAAGCTTAGGAGGTTTTTCATGCAGGTCCCCACATCTGTACCCTAGAGTTCAGAGTGTGGGAGGAACCTTGACATAAGGTAACCACATAACAGTGTTTAGCCCACTGGGGCATCTTCAGTCCATGCATTATGCTTTGCTGGGCTGTTGAGTCAACATCCTCGCCATAAAAAGACAAACCATGGGGAATGTAGTACGAAGAGAGCCTGAGACATAAGCCCTTGTATCACAGGCCTGGTATCAGGCCTGAGGCCAGAACTAAAATAGTGGTCAAAACTTTGCTGATATGAAGCAGTCAGGTTGTGAGCAAGAGGCAGGCCCTGCTCACAGAATCTGGCAAGAACAGGGCTGATAGTGCAGAAACACACATTCCTAAGAAGGGCCAGTCACAGAGTGCTCATGCAAACACATCCCGATATCAAGGATGGTACAAAAACATTCCCCAAGGATAACAGAAACACACTGACCCCTCCTAAAAGATAAGGTCAGGATGACAGTACGTAATAGAGATGTTTTGATCGAACCAACATGTACAAGATGATGGGTGATAACTAGCCATGTCAGGAGGCAGTAACTATGTCAGAGGCAGTACACAGCTTGTTTGTTTTGGTGTATAAAGATGTAACTCAGAGGGAGTGTCTTTGTCCAGCCGAGGGGGAAAAGGAAAGTCCTGCCATTCACTGAACTGCGTCCATTGTCACGGGCATACGTGTCTTAGTATCCTTGTAGAGTCTGTCAGGTGCAATTGCTGCGCTTCATCGGCAATAAACCTGGCAGGGCGCCTTCACTATTAACTGAGTCTGTGGCTTTACTGGGCAGTTTAATCGAGGTCTGCTATCTCCGCTGTCTGGGACAGCACACTGAATGAACACACACCCAGCCAACATCTGACCACAGACACTAACAGTGGCATTTAGACATCCTAATAATAATAGCAATGGTCTCATTCACATCTACCCAATGATCTCAAAGCACTTTATAAAACTGGGTAAATATCATCCCCATGTTACAGCTGGGGAAACTGAGGCACAGAGCAGGGACATGTCTGGCACAAAGCAGCAGAGAGAGCTATTGGCAGAGTGGAGAATGGGAATCAGGTCCCCAGACTGCCAATCCTCTGCCAGACAGAGCTGCCTATCTGATTATACATGTTTGAGTGACCGTGTGACTGCGCCAGGACACAAGGTGCTCACCTGGTGTGCCTTGTAATGACATTGCTCAAGATACAGTCCAAAGCATCATAACAACGTATCTGTGCCCAGTAAGAGAAGGCGATGCCTATTAATCTAAACAATCTGTAACTAGATGTGGGCAAATGCACTGACAAATAAGAGGAACACATCCAAATTGACTAGACTTGTGTTTAATGTAGCTCGTTTGACATTCTAAGTTTCCTGAATCCCCCTGTGCAATAATGAGCTCTGTATATATTGCTTCTGCTGTATCATCTGCCTAGGCAGACAGAGCAGCTACTCTGCATTCAGCAGTCGTGACAGTCATGGGCATTCAAATCTGTTTTACTCAAAGAGGGGATGTTAGCTGGGCAGGGGAAAATATACCGCTGAGATCTTTAGCTACCACTAGGACAACCCTTGCCAGACAAGGGCAAAAGGGAACTTGGTTTACCATCTCGCTGGAAGGACAGCACTGTGGGAGACAACATCCTGGGGATGCAGGAGTTATCAGCCACAACCCTCTCTCCAGGATGTGAGCAATGCTTGAAGATTTGCTCCTCTGAAACTAGCCGTGGGCCAGATCCCGAGAAGCGATGAGTCCATGCAACTTCAATGGGAGCTGTGAGTGTCTGGCCCATCGATAGTTACACAGAAGCATCAATCACTTCCTGCCTTTATAGTTCTGAATAGGCAAGCTGCAAGATCTGCTTCCATCTGAGTCCCCCTTTTTCTTCTTCTTCCAGTGAAATCTCCACTAACTTCTGCAGAGGAAATGTTTTAAAAATGTTCTGATTCTGATAAGTTGCACGGTGTTCCTTTACTTAGACAACTCCAGTACCTACAAACTCCAGTCCTTCCCCCCTCCCTCCACGCACACCCACACACCCCATCTTGCTCTAGGGCAATGGTGCAATTTCAAAATTAAATCCATCCAGAGCTGTTCCCCAGATGCAGGGCCAACCAAGGTGGTGGTTTGTCAAGATTGGCTGATGGAACTATGTTTCCTCAATATGTCTGACATCACATCCCTGTCCCCTACAGCTCCCAACTCTATCAACCCCCCACATAACCTGGTTCCCCTTAAGATACCCATTAAAGCCTCCACCCCATTCCATCCATGCCAGACCGCACACAGTCCTATTTCCCAGCATCCTTATGTGGCTTTCTCCATACTTACATATCCACTATATGGTTAGAGGATCACACGGCTTGCTCTCTTACTTCTCAGCTATTCGAGTCTGCAGGATATTATCACCATCCAACTTCTTTCAGTCTGACATTTAGTAGATTTGAGTTCCCAATGCTGCAAGTTAGAAATGTTCATTGTAGTTTCACCATACTATGGTTTAAAAACACCTGACAGGACAGATAACAGAGACATAAACTGGACATTGTGTTATGAGCACCACTGCCCTCTACTGGATGGAATTGGGACTATATAACTGTGTCTTAGCCCTGGTCTACACTAGGAGTTGAGGTCGAATTTAGCAATGTTAAATCGATTTAACCCTGCACCCGTCCACATGACGAAGCCCTTTTTTTGACTTAAAGGGCTCTTAAAATCGATTTCCTTACTCCACCCCTGACAAGGGGATTAGTGCTGAAATTGGCCTTGCTGGGTCGAATTTGGGGTACTGTGGACACAATTAGACGGTATTGGCCTCCAGGAGCTATCCCAGAGTGCTCCATTGTGACCACTCTGGACAGCACTCTCAACTCAGATTCACTGGCCAGGTAGATAGGAAAAGGCCCGCAAACTTTTGAATTTCAATTTCCTGTTTGGCCAGCATGGCAAGCTGCAGGTGACCATCCAGAGCTCATCAGCAGAAGTGACCATGATGAAGTCCCAGAATCGCAAAAGAGCTCCAGCATGGACCAAACGGAAGGTATGGGATCTGATCGCTGTATGGGGAGAGGAATCCGTGCCACCAGAACTATGTTCCAGATTTCAAAATGCCAAAACATTTGTCAAAATCTCCCAGGGCATGAAGGACAGAGGCCATAATAGGGACCCGAAGCAGTGCCGTGTGAAACTTAAGGACCTGAGGCAAGCCTACCAGAAAACCAGAGAGGTGAATGGCCGCTCCGGGTCAGAGCCCAAAACATGCCGCTTCTATGAGGAGCTGCATGCCATTTTAGGGGGTTCAGCCACCACTACCCCACCCATGTTGTTTGACTCCTTCAATGGAGATGGAGGCAACACTGAAGCAGGTTTTGGGGATGAGGAAGATGATGATGATGAGGTTGTCGATAGCTCACAGCAAGCAAGCGGGGAAACCGGTTTTCCCGACAGCCAGGAACTGTTTCTCACCCTGGACCTGGAGCCATTACCCCCTGAACACACCCAACGTGGCCTCCCAGACCCGCCAGGCAGAGAAGGGACCTCTGGTGAGTGTACCTTTTAAAATACTATAAATGGTTTAAAAGCAAGCATGTTTAATGATTAATTTGCCCTGGCTTTTGCAGCTCTCCTGGATGTACTCCCAAAGCCCTTGTAAAAGGTTTCTGGGGAGGGCAGCCTCATTCCATCCACCATGGTAGGGCACTTTACCACTCCATGCCAGTCGCACGTACTCGCGAATCAGTGTAGAACAAAGCATTGCAGTGTTCATTTGCTGGCATTCAAACAACATCCGTTCTTTATCTCTCTGTGTTATCCTCAGGAAAGTGATATCATTCATAGTCACCTGGTTGAAATAGGGTGCTTTTCTTAAGGGGACATTCAGAGGTGCCCGTTCCTGCTGGGCTGTTTGCCTGTGGCTGAACAGAAATGTTCCCTGCTGTTAGCCATGGGGAGGGTGGAGGGTGGAGGGGCTAGCCACGTGCTGGGGGGAGGCAAAATGCGACCTTGGAACGAAAGCACATGTGCTATGTATGTGTAAGCAGTGTCAGGATGGGCTCCACCCTGACATCTGGTGGTGAGGTGTGGCAAGTTGTGGAAAAGAACTTCAGGGGCTGATCTCATTTGCATAGGCACACCCACCCCGCCTAGAATGAGGCCATAACTGCCCAAATGGTCACTTTGGCTGCTGTGGGATCCCCAGTGTCTCTGTTATTGGGGTAGGAAGAATAAATTGTTATTATCCTGATTATGGGAACTGTGCTTGGAACTGTACGTGGCCTTTTGTTATGATGGAGGGACTCACCATCAACTAAGTACCACTCGCTAGGCAAGGGTCATGGGTTCCAAAACTCTGTGAATTGGGAGAGGCTGGGGACAAGTATTAATACTTGGTGGCATGGGCCCCTGGGTGAGGGCCTTACATGCTAATTGCACTTCCTCCTCTCTCCACTGTGGAATATCAGAGCTAATTTTGATTTCATTAGAAGTCTAGTTACAGGCTGCTGAGCTCACTTTGGGCTAATGGTGCACCAGCACTAAGGCTCCCCTACTACAAGCTGAATTCACCAAAGAGCTGAACTGACTAAGAGCTGAAATCACTGACCATTGTGTTAAGTAGTGGGGGACCCTGAAGATATATTGTGGTGCAGTTTGTGGGACGGCTGGAGTGCCTTGTGGACAGGCTGGTGGAGCAGTTCATAGGATGGTGGGAGCTGCTGGTGGGACGCGGAGCAGTTTGTGGGACGGCAGGAGCTGCTGCTGATGGGCCGCGGAGCGAAGCTGAGGAAAGCAATTCGTGGGGCGGCTGGCAGAGTGGAGTGAGGGCCTATGGAGCTGTGGGGCACTCAGCTTCAGATCATGTAAGGTGCCTCTTACCCCCTCCCCCATCTTCACCCAGGTTGGGAGGTAAAGCTCTGCAGATAAACTTTCGAACTCTGGGGCTGCCCTGACCAGGGACAGAGACTGTTGGGTCATTGGACTTTTGGGACTTTGGGTGATTTGGGGTTGCTGGACTCAAGAACCAAAGGGAAAGGGGCATGCCCCAATTTGCTTGGGGTGGGTTTTTTGCTCATGGGTTGTGTTATGAATCCTATTGGTGGTGTTTCGCCAACATAATGCCACATTGTTTCTCTCTGTTATTAAAAGGCTTTTTGCTACACTCAGACTCTGTGCTTGCGAGAGGGGAAGTATTGCCTCTTGGAGGTGCCCAGCAGGGGTGGTATATATTTTTCCCAGGTCACTGGGTGGGGGCTCGAGCCGGTTTGCATGGTGTTATTGGAATGGATCCCCTAGATATTGAACCCGGCCCTTGTTGCTGCCAACTCTGACGGGCAGAAGGGTTACATATGTAATGTTAACAGCAAAGTTTACCGTGAAAGAGTGTACCCATTGTTCTATAAAATGTGTCTTTTTAAATACCACTGTCCCTTTTTTTTCCTCCACCAGCTGCATATGTTTCAAGGATCACAGGATCTTCTCCTTCCCAGAGGCTAGCGAAGATTAGAAGGTGAAAAAAACGCACTCGTGATGAAATGTTCTCTGAGCTCATGCTGTCCTCCCACACTGACAGAGCACAGACGAATGCGTGGAGGCAGACAATGTCAGAGTGCAGGAAAGCACAAAATGACTGGGAGGAGAGGTGGCGTGCTGAAAAGAGTAGTGGTGGGCTGAAGAGAGGGCTGAAGCTGAAAGGTGGTGGCAGCATGATGAGAGGAGGCAGGATTCAATGCTAAGGCTGCTGGAGGATCAAACTAATATGATCGAGCATATGGTTGAGCTGCAGGAAAGGCAGCAGGAGCACAGACCGTCGCTACAGCCCCTGTGTAACCAACCACCCTCCTCCCCAAGTTCCATAGTCTCCTCACCCAGATGCCCAAGAACGCGGTGGGGGGCCTCTGGCCACCCAACCACTCCACCCCGGAGGATTGCCCAAGCAACAGAAGGCTGGCATTCAATAAGTTTTAAGGTTTTAAACTTTTAAAGTTCTGTGTGGCCTTGTCCTTCTCTCCTCCGCCACCCCTCCTGGTGCTTCTCTCCTCCACCACCTCTTCTGAGCTACATTGGTAGTTATCCCCCTATTTGTGTGACGAATTAATAAAGAATGCATGAATGTGAAGCAACAATGACTTTATTGCCTCTGCAAGCAGTGATTGAAGAGAGGAGGGGAAGGTGGTTAGCTTACAGGGAAGTAGAGTGAACCAAGGGGCGGAGAGTTTCATCAAGGAGAAACAAACAGAACTTTCACACCGTAGCCTAGCCAGTCATGAAACTGGTTTTCAAAGCCTCTCTGATGCGCACCACGCCCTCCTGTGCTCTTCTAACTGCCCTGGTGTCTGGCTGTGCGTAACCAGCAGCCAGACAATTTGCCTCAACCTCCTACCCCGCCATAAACCTCTCCCCCTTACTCTCACAGATATTGTGGAGTGCACAGCAAGCAGTAATAACAGTGGGAATATTGGTTTCACTGATGTCTAACTGAGTCAGTAAACTGCGCCAGCGCACTTTTAAACATCCAAATACACATTCTACCACCATTCTGCACTTGCTCATCCTGTAGTTGAACAGCTCCTGACTACTGTCCAGGCTGCCTGTGTATGGCTTCATGAGCCATGGCATTAAGGGATAGGCTGGGTCCCCAAGGATAACTATAGGCATTTCAACATCCCGACTGGTTATTTTCTGGTCTGGGAAGAAAGTCCCTTCCTGCAGCTTTTGAAACAGACCAGAGTTCCTGAAGATGTGAGCGTCATGTACCTTTCCCAGCCATCCCACGTTGATGTTGGTGAAACCTCCCTTGTGATCCACCAGTGCTTGCAGCACTATTGAAAAGTACCCTTGCGGTTTATGTACTCGGTGGCTTGGTGCTCCGGTGCCAAGATAGGGATATGGGTTCCGTCTATGGCCCCACCACAGTTAGGGAATCCTATTGCATCAAAGCCATCCACTATGACCTGCCCATTTCCCAGGGTCACTACCCTTGATATCAGCAGATCTTTGATGGCATTGGCTACTTGCATCACAGCAGCCCCCACAGTAGATTTGCCCTCTCCAAATTGATTCCCGACTGACCGGTGGCTGTCTGGCATTGCAAGCTTCCACAGGGCTATTGCCACTTGCTTCTCAACTGTGAGGGCTGCTCTCATCTTGGTATTCTGGCGCTTCAGGGCAGGGGAAAGCAAGTCACAACGTTCCATGAAAGTGCCCTTACACATGCGAAAGTTTTGCAGCCACTGGGAATCATCCCAGACCTGCAACACTATGTGTTCCCACCTGTCTGTGCTTGTTTCCCGGGCTGAGAATTGGTGTTCCATGCCATGAACCTGCCCCATTAACACCATGATGCCCACATTGCCAGGGCCCATGCTTTGAGAGAAGTCTGTGTCCATGTCCTCATCACTCTCGTCACCGTGCTGACGTCACCTACTCGCCTGGTTTCGCTTTGCCAGGTTCTGGTGCTGCATATACTGCTGGATAATACGTGTGGTGTTTAATGTGCTCCTAATTGCCAAAGTGATCTGAGTGGGCTCCATGCTTGCCGTGGTATGGCATCTGCACAGAAAAAAGGCGCAGAACAATTGTCTGCCGTTGCCCTGACGGAGGGAGGGGCGACCGATGACATGGCTTACAGGGTTGGCTTACAGGGAATTAAAATCAACAAAGGGGGTGGCTTTGCGAGAAACAGAATGGTCCCCTCAGGGATAGAACTCAAAACTGGGTTTAGCAGGCCGTTGACTTCAAGGAGGGAGGGAGGAGAAAATGAATACAAAACAAATCTGGTCTATTTCTTGTTTTGAGCCACTTCATCTATCTTTATACATCTTGCTGGCAGCAGACTGTGCAGTACGACCGCTAGCCATCGTCATCTCCTGGGTGCTCAGCAGAAGACGGTGCAGTATGACTGCTGGCCATCGTCTTCTGCTGGCTGCTGATTAAAAGACAGTGCACTGCCGGTAGGACTGAATCGCCATGAGATGAAATTTAAAAGGCAAATGACCTGGCTGAGTTACTCCCATGTTTTTCCAGGAGCCCCCGACCTCAGTGAGGTCGGTTAAAAGAGCACCCAGAACTACGTCGACGATGGCTACCAGTCATACTGCACTGTCTGCTGCCAAAAGACAATAAACTGCTGCTGTACCACGTCTGCCAGCACCCAGGGGACATACGGTGACGGTTAGCTGAGCGGGCTCCATGCTTGCCGTGGTATGGCGTCTGCACAGGTAACTCAAGAAAAAAGGCGCAAAATGATTGTCTGCCCTTGCTTTCATGGAGGGAGGGAGGGAACGGGGGCTGACGACATGCACCCAGAACCACCCACGACAATGTTTTAGCCCCATCAAGCATTGGGATTTGTACCCAGAATTCAAATGGGCGGCGGAGACTGCGGGAACTGTGGGATAGCTACCCAGAGTGCAATGCTCTGGAAGTCGATGGTTGCCTCGGTACTGTGGACACACTCCGCCGACTACATGCACTTAGAGCATTTGTGTGGGGACACACACAATCGGCTGTATAAAAACACTTTCTACAAAACCGACTTCTATAAATTCAACCTAATTTCGTAGTGTAGACATACTCTTAGGCTACATATGACTAAGGTCTTCTTGAGTTTGTGAAATACAGGTCCTGTGTTTTAGGAGCAGGAGAATGCATTGTGTGCTTCAGCTGGGAAGTTTGGATAAGCAGCACAGGGGCAATTGTGAAGCTCTCAGTGGCCAGTTTTGTTAGGTATGTATAAATCACACTGCAATTCTTAGATATAGCCATTTGGGGCCCTGCTGTCATGGAGTTGGCCCACACAGAAGGCAGCTCATAACCTCATATCTCAAACCTCTGCTCTTGCTCAAAGAGACTACCTCATTTCTTAAAACCCTTCTCTCCCTGTCTTCTAGGAGAGGGCCTGTTCTTCTTCTGCCCTCTTGGTGGCAGTCTTGACACAGGAAACTAGCAAGCAACTCTGATTTCCCTTAAGTAAAAACATCAATCACTAACCTACTGCAGGAAAACTAACGTTTTGAAGTCAATACAAAATACATACAAAGTTTATGTACAGAAAGGAAGATGTTTAAAGGATTTGCCAGTGCTCCAGAAGCTCCATGTCGATGATCCACGCTGACCTACTTCAGGGCTTCACCTGTTCTGCAAACCCTTCTGGTGAGATCTGTCAGATCTCCATGAAGCATATACAGTTCTGGATCCAGCCCAATACAGAGGGGCAAGGAGTGCAGAAAATAAACAGGGAGGATACCGTCTGTATGCTTAGCAGCTTGTTTGCTGCTGGTTGGCTCCAGTGGTTCTCAATCTTTTCCAGGACAGGATCCCCCATCACACACCTTCCCAAGTAACTGGGACCCCCTTTCCACCCATTTAGCTACAGGAAGGGAAGGGCAGCTATGACCTCCTGACTCCTGTTGGTGAGCTCCTGGTTGAGAGCTGATTGTCTATTGACTTGTGGAGTCTAGTTTTCAAGTGAACAATCAAGTGATGGATTTTCCTTCACCTTACTAGGGAGATCCCTCCAGGGTTTGATAGATCTCACCCTTGGTAAAATCTCAATGTCTAGTTGTCAGCTGGTCTCAAGCAGAGTGCCCCAGGGGTCTGTCTTGGGACCGGTTTTGTTCAACGTCTTCATTAATGAATTGGATGATGAGATGGATTGCACCCTCAGCAAATTTGCAGATGACACTAAGCTGGGGGGAGAGGTAGATATGCTGTTAATTGGTTAAGACCTTTCCTGGATCTATAGTAAAACATGGGGAGCTCTGAATGAAGAAATCTTTAAGCTCATTTACCAAATCCATCCCTGGCATAGGTGGGCACAACTCCCACTGACTACTTAAGAGAGGCAGTGGGTCCAGTGGGCAGAGTACTGGTTTATGAGTCAGGAGACCTGGATTCTATCCCTAGCTCCACCACTGGTCTGCTGGATGACCTTGGGCAGTCCCAGCCTCTCTCTCTGCCCCAGTTCTGTAAAATGGGGATAAACACCATCCCTGATAAAGTGCTTTGAGATCTGCAGCTGAAAAGTGCTCCTTAGGAGCTGTGTGTTATTATTACAGCCTCTGTTACATGCTATTATAGAAGATCTCAGTATTATTACTGTCACCTTTCTCTTCTCGTCTTCACCAAGGCCTGCAAACCTACTAAATGTCTGGTTGCTTAGTGTCCCAGTCTTGTCCTAGGAATTTATATGGCCTCCATCTCCATAGTATCTGAGTGCCTTACACTCATGAGTGCATTTATCTTCCTGCTGCATGCTGGGGAAGTGTAATCCCCATTTTACACATAGGAAACTGAGGCAGAGAGAGAGAGAGAGTAAGTGACTTGCCCCAGATCACCCAGGAAATCTGTGGCAGAGCATGGTGTTGAACTCAGCTCTCCCAAGTCCTGCATGGAGCACCCTTCCACTCCAGGCCTGGGAGAAGCCGGGGAGACAGCTCTAGCTCAGGTAGCAGCAATTCAGTCTACTCCTCTGACTAAATTACTCTGCCTTGAGCCTGGTGGTTCATGCACCCAGTAACCAGCCAGTTGTTTTGTCAAATGGACCACCTGCTCCTCTCCCTTCCCTTCTGCTTGGTTTCCATCAGAGGCTCCTGCCCTCCTGTCTCCCTCTCATTAGAATACCACTTTCCCAGGCGGAATTAGAAGCACCAGGTTAAGTATAGCCCTCCCCAAGAAGCTTTCTTTATCTGCACCATGCAGCATGCCTCCTGAGCACCGGCAAATCTCTGAATGGCCACATAGAATTTGCATCGCTGGGGCCTTTTTAGGCCCAGATACCTGTTTTCACCTCCAGCTTCCCAGAGAAAGACCCATATTCTCTTCCATCCCCATCACACTTCCCCTTTGCTTGCATGTAGCATTGAAACAATTCAGTGGAGAGATGAAAAACAAAGCCATCCCCTCCATACTCTACCCAGCTTTGTGGCATTCAGAGCCAAAGGAGGAAACCACCAGGAAGAGAGGTTACGGAGGTAGGCTGGCCTCTCTCTCCATCTCGCTTGCTTGCGGTTGAAATCATTCCATCTCCTTAAACTACAGCTTCGCCTTGCAAATGAAACTAGTTCAAAAGCCCCCCAGGCCCTCGCAGAGTATCCCAGCGCTCCGGTTTTACAGCAAAAAAATCTTGCAGTGCAGCACAGTGGAGAGAAGGGAAAAGAGCCTCGGGACGGAGCAAATCAGTGCATAAGGCCAAGCTGCTGGGTAAATCCAAGGTTGCTTTCGGGGGGGACCTTGCGCCTCCAGCAAATGGGCCCTGTTATGTGCTCGGGGTGATTCACGGAAGCAGAAATCAAGCAAACTGCTCGTTAAAGATTACGACTGTTAGAATAACAGAATCAAAATACTTCAGTGCCCGAGTCCCATCATTCCTCGTTTTGTGGCAGCTGCGATGTAAATAAATCCCTGCAAACTGCCAAATCAGACAGATTTCCCTCTCTGTGGGACGTTGATACTGTGCCTCCGGGGACTAGTAATGAGGCATGAGGTTCTTTCCACTGCGGCTGGAGGTTGCCACTTTGAATCCAGCACAGCTGAATGGGAACTGAAAGTCATTGCCAGCTGACATCACGCGCAGGCTGCCAAGTAGCTATGAACTGGTTGGCTCAGTCTGCTTGGGGATTGGGAAACATGGGCTCAGTTCCCTGCTCTGCCACTGACTTCCTGTGTGACACTGGGCATGTCACTTAGCCTCTCTGGAACTCATTTCTCTCCATCTGTAAACCAGGGCTAATCACGCTGGCCTGCCTCACAGCGGGGCCGTGAGGTTAAATATATTTAGAAGACTGGGAGGTGCTCAGAAACTATGGTGATGGGGGGCCAGATAAGTTCCTGAGGCAGAGAGACCCTTCTGTGAGCACTGCCAGGTGAGAACCTAAGGACGGATGTGTAACCCACCGATCAGTGTCTCCCGCTCTGTGCCCAATCCGCTGAGGATCTGAGTCCGCCACAGCCCCCAGCTAGGAGAACATGGACCTTTAGTTCAGTCTGCAGAAGGTTCTGCTTTGCTTTGTGGGTCCAATCCCCAGGGGTGACAATGGTGTCAGCTGTTACACAGACTAAAGTGCCCTCCTTCCCCCAGAGTCCCTGTTACATGTGGTCTCTGTGGTCTCTCCAGTTAAGGTCTGAGGCACAGGTGTGGCGTGTGGGAAGCTTGCACTATTAGTGTATGTGGTTCTCAAACTTGTTTTTTTCGCGGACCACTTGAAAATTGCTGAGGGTCTCGGGGGACCACTGAATGATCTTTCCAAACATTGTTTGTACCGTTAGCTACCTGCTGTAAAGTGCTTTGGATAAAAGCGCTATTAAAAAACAATAATAATTAACGTTTTTTGGTTCTACAAATAAAAGCACACATCTCATATTTTAATATCAGTAGTCTTACCTTTCTAATGCGATGGATGTGCCCTTTCTCCCCCGCCAGGCAGCCCCCAAGCTGCGCCTGGGAAGGAGGGGGGTCTCTCCCTCACCACGGCAGCCCCCAGGTTGGGGCTGGGAAGGAGGGCCATCTCTCCCCGGTAGCCGCAGCCCTGGAGCTGGGGAAAGTCGCCTCTTTCTCTGGCTGCTGCAGCCCTGCACGTCCCAAATTCCCTCCACCCCCTCTTCTCACCCCACTGCCCCCTCCCACCTACCCTCTATTCCACCCAAGGCCACCACCTCACCTTACATGTGCGTCTTCTCCAGGGTCCATGCACCTACTGAGTGGAGCCACGCCTGTGCGGCACCACTAATTAGGTATGTGGCCACCTAGGTGCGCACCTTAGAGGGAACTATCCCTGAATGGAGCTCACGGACCACTGGTGGTCCGTGGACCACCATTTGAGAACCTCCGTGCTACAGCTATGCTGGGACATGAGACCATCACCTCTATAGAACATTCACTTTAAAATATGAAACGCCTCCAAGAAGAGAACGGGCAGTAACCCCAGCAAATGCACACACTCCCACACCAATACCATCGTGCTCAGTTCGTCCCATGGGTGCCCCTCAGAAGCTTCCCCTTGATTGCAGAGGAAGCAGTTTGCTAATTGGATTGAGAATTTTCCATTTAATGATATCTAGGGACTCATACAGTCCAGCAGAATGTGCCCATCAGATCCTTGCTCCATGCACATTAGGGCTCTTTTTTTTCTTTTCAATTTTTTTTTGCTGTGTGTGAACTTTCAGCTATGCTGGGACATGAGACCATCACCTCTATAGAACATTCACTTTAAAATATGAAACGCCTCCAAGAAGAGAACGGGCAGTAACCCCAGCAAATGCACACACTCCCACACCAATACCATCGTGCTCAGTTCGTCCCATGGGTGCCCCTCAGAAGCTTCCCCTTGATTGCAGAGGAAGCAGTTTGCTAATTGGATTGAGAATTTTCCATTTAATGATATCTAGGGACTCATACAGTCCAGCAGAATGTGCCCATCAGATCCTTGCTCCATGCACATTAGGGCTCTTTTTTTTCTTTTCAATTTTTTTTTGCTGTGTGTGAACTTTCAGCGTATGGTAAATGAGATCAGAATCACAGGGCTGCCTGCTATTTCTCTTTAAAACCCATCCTTAGAAATTTATCAGATCATTTAACTGTGGGAAATGTGGTCCCTGTAAGGAATCCCACAATGGAGAAAGAAAAAGCCACAATCCCACAAATGAAAAAGAAGGCCACCCTTGTTAAAAACCAAAGTGGCTTAGAGGGGAAGAGAAGGCAGCTATAAAAAAAAAAACTACATAACAAACAAGAAAGGGGAAGTTGATAGCAATGAATATAAATCAGAAGATAGGAATTGCAGAAAATGTATAAGGGAAGCAAAGGACACAAGGTGAAATCAATGGCCAGTAGAGTTAAGGATAATAAGGAGTTTTAAAGTATATTAGCAACAAAAAGAATTCCAAATTTGGTATTGGTCCATTACTAGATGGGAATAGTAGAATTACCAATAATAATGCAGAAAAGGCAGAAGTGTTCAATAGATATTTCTGTTCTGTATTAGGGGAAAAATAGATGATGTACTCATATCATATAAGGATGCTGAAACACTTTATATTCCAATAGAAACCCCAGAGGATGTTACATAGCAGCTACTAAACTATATAGTTTCAATTTCATAAGTCTGGATAACTTGCATCCAAGGGTTTTAAAAGAGCTGTCCGAGGAGCTTGTTGGACTATTAATGCTGATGTTCAGTAACTCTTAGTATATTGGGGAAGCTCTAGGAGACTGTAAGAAGCTAATGAGCCAATATTTTAAAAGGAGTAAACAGGAAGACAAGAGCAATTATAGGCCTCTTGGTCCGATATTGATCTCAAGCAAGATAATGGAGTGGACAGTACAGGATTCTGTTAATAAAGAGTTAAAAGTGGATAATATAATTAATGCTAATCAACATGGATTTATGGTAAATAGATCCTGTCAAACTAACTTGACTTTTTAAATGATATTACAGGTTTGGTTAATACAGCTAATGGTACTGTTGTAATAGACTTAGACTCCTGTAATGCATTTGACTTGGTACCACATGACATTTTGATTAAAAAACTAGAATGATACAAAATTAACATGGTTCACATTAAATGGATTAAAAACTGGGTGGTTGACAGATCTCAAAAATAACTGTGAACAAGGAAATCATCACTGAGCAAGGTACATTTCTATGTGGTCCTGCAGGGATCAGTTCTTGGCCCTATACAATTTAACATTTCATCAGTGACCTGGAAGAAAGCTTAAACTCTCATCACTTGTTAAAGTCTGCAAATGACACCAAGATGTGGGTAGTGGTTAATAAAGAGAACGACAGGTCACTAATATAGAGCGATCTGGATCACTTGGTAAGCTGGGCGCACGCAAACAATATATATTTTAATATGACCAAATGTAAAGTCATACACCTAGGCAGGGCCATACTAACGGGATGGGAGACTCTATTCTGGGAAGCAGTGACCCTGAAAAAAACTTGGGAGTCATGATGGATAATCAGCTGAACATGAGCTCCCAGTGTGAAGCTGAGGCCAAAATGGCGAATGTGATCTTTAGATGCATAAACAGGGGAAACTTGAGTTTTTGTAAAGCAACTACATTCACTCTCTATTTGTACTGATAGTGGGATGGCTACTGGAATACTTTGTCCAGTTCTGGTGTCCACAGTTGAAGAAGGATGTTGATAAATTGGAGAGGGATCAGAGAAGAGTCACGAGAATGATTAATGGATTCGAAAGCCCATCTTACAGTGTGAAGACTCAAGAAGCACAATATATTTAGCTTAACAAAGAGTAGAGGTCAGGGGTAACAGGATCACAGTACCTGTACAGGGAACAAATATTTAATAATGGGCTCTCCAATCTAACCCAGAAAGGTATAACAAGATCTAATGCCTAAAAGTTGAAGCTAGACAAATTCAGACTGGAAATAAGGTGTACATTTTAATAGTGAGGGTACTTAACCATTAGAACAGCTTACCCAGGGTGTGGTGGATTCTCCATCACTAGCCATTTTTAAATAAAGACTGGATTTTTTTCCTAAAAATCTGCTCTACTTCCTATCAGAATTATTTTGGGGGAAGTTCTCTGGCTTGTGTTATACAGAAGGTCAGCCCAGATGATCACAATGGTCTCTTCTGGCAGTGGAATCTGTGAATTTACAAATACAGTGTCGTCTTTATGTATCTGTTGCAGATATTAATTTAACCGCACAAAAGGCTGGTGGAAGCTGGCTGCAGCTACACCAGACATACTGAGGCACCATATAAATTAACAGCCCATTGCTTTATTGCTCCCGTTGCTCGCTTTGCTTGCTTTTCATTTATGTGGCGCCAGGTTGAAAAAAAGAAAGAAAGAAAAAAAGGAAGCATCCTTGGGAGAAGAGATTTAGTCTGTGGAATGAGTCCTTAAGAGACAGCTCCAAAGTCAAATTAGAAATCAGGTCATTTTTGAAATCTTCACTCTGTTTACATCTGTCCTTCTTTCACTAGCTCCTGTGCTAACTATCTAATGAAGAGGAGCTGGTGCAGGTGCCATGAAAGGCAGCAAACTGGAACAGAGCAGTAAGGCTGGAAACAGGACTTGATTTATCCAACCGTGTTAGAGACCAGCCATCCACTCTACCGCTTTTGTGATTCCTACATGTGGAGTTTTATTGCTTTTCATAGTTCAGTATCCAGCTTTGTCCAGCAATCAGATTTCTCAAGTGCTTTGCACTTAGCAACTTTCACACCAGAGTATCAATGCGCTTTGCACACATTAATTATTAAAAGCTAACAACCTTGGGAGGTAGGTAAGGATTGTAATGAAATGGCTAGTTCTGATGTGCACCAGCAGCCCCACATGGGTAATACTAAAATTACACAATAGTGTGCCATAGAGTTTATACTGCACAAGCAGATGGGAGAGATTCTCCTCCAGCTCAGGTGCTTTTGTATAAGGAGGATCTGAGTTGTATCCCTGCTGCTGTAATGAATTTCTAGAGTAGCCACAGTGACAACCGTGAAGTCATCCTAGATGGCAAGGGATTTGTCACAGCATTATCAATCCCATTTTACAGATGGGTAACCTGAGATAGACAAAGATTAAACAATTTATGCAAAGTCCCCCTGGGGTCCTGCTCCAATCAAAGACCACATACCAATCCTACCAACCAAGAATTTTTGTTATCAGCTGGGGACTCATCAGTTGGAAATAACAGAGGAGGAGAAGGACCTCGCAGTATTGGTTGATCACAGGATGACTTTGAGCCGCCCATGGCCGTGAAAAAAGCTAATGTGGTCTTGGGATGCATCAGGCGAGGTATTTCCAGTAGAGATAAGGAGGTGTAAGTACCATTATACAAGGCACTGGTGAGACCTCATGTGGAATACTGTGTGCAGTTCTGGTCTCCCATGTTTAAGAAAGATGAATTCAAACTGGAATAGGTACATAGAAGGGCTACTAGGATGATCCGAGGAATGGAAAACCTGTCTTATGAAAGGAGACTCAAGGAGCTTGGCTTGTTTAGCCTAACCAAAGAAGCCTGAGGGGAGACATGATTGCTCTCTATAAATATACCAGAGGGATAAATACTAGGGACGGAGAGGAATTATTTAAGCTCAGTACCAATGTGGACACAAGAATGAATGGCTATAAACTGGCCATCAGGAAGTTTAGACTTGAAATTAGACGAAGGTTTCTAACCATCAGAGGAATGAAGTTCTGGAACAGCCTTCCAAGGGGAGCAGTGGGGGCAAAAGACATATCTGGCTTCAAGACTAAGCTCAATAAATTTATGGAGGGGATGGTATGATGGGATAGCCTAATTTTGGCATTTAATTGATCTTTAAATTGATCTTTGGCATTTAATTGACTATGAGCAGTAAATATGCCCAATGGCTTGTGATGGGATGTTAGATGGAATGGGAACTGAGTTACTACAGAGAATTCTTTCCTGGGTGTCTGGCTGGTGAGTCTTGCCCACATGCTCAGGGTTTAGCTGATCACCATATTTTGGGTTGGAAGGAATTTTCCTCCAGGGTATATGGGCAGAGTCTCTGGGGATTTTTCGCCTTCCTCTGCAGTGTGGGGCACGGGTCACTTGCTGGAGGATTCTCTGCACCTTGAAGTCTTTAAACCGTGATTTGAGGACTTCAATAGCTCAGACATAGGTGAGAGGTTTATCGCAGGAGTGGGTGGGTGCGATTCTATGGCCTGCATTGTGCAGGATGTCACACTAGATGATCATAATGCTCCCTTCTGACCTTAAAGTCTATGAGACTGGGATTGTGCTGCATCTCAGAGCTGCTTAAGCTGTTCATTGTGAAACTGTTGGACTTGGCCCCTTTTCCAGTTCAGATCATGAACTTTATGAATCTCATTGTTCAGCCACCAGATTTTACAGACATAGCGGAGCCAGAGTTACAGTTGTCTGTAAACGGTTCTCCATGGGTAGAGTCACATAGTGCAGTTATCCCTGGGCACTTGTCCCCCTTCTTCAAATGTCTGGCCATTCCATAAACACCTTGCTCCCTGTTTTGGGGTTGGTTGGACTATGTGCAAAATGTCTCCAGGCAAAGCACCTTCTGCCCAACTCCTTTATTATGTTGGAAACACTGCCCTACTCTTTCTCTGCCTCCTAGCACCATCCCTCCCAAACACCCAAAGACAGAGTAGCTGCATAGTTAGGTAACCACCTTCAGCAGTAAAACTCACAATGTATGGTATTACTACCCCATCATCCAGAGGCCCTGACTGAGTTCCGGGCTTCATTGTGCTTAGCTCTGTACATCCACAGCAAGTCAGTCCCTGACCCAAAGACCTCACAGTCTAAACTATATCATGGGTCGGAGAATAGAAGTTCTGTTACCACCCTTTGACAGATGAGAACCGAGACAAACAGGGACCAAGTGATTTATGCAAGGTCAAACAGGAATATCTGGGGTTTGAACCCAGATTGATGGTGTCCATTGTGATAACTGGGCCTACACATTTACCCTAATTATGAGCTCAACTGTGAAAAGTGGGTGAGAGTCCATAAAATGTTGCAAAACCCTATAGCAAGAAATGTTGATTGGAAAAGGTATGAAAGGGAAACAGACTGAGTTAGTCCAAACCAAAAAGCCTCCTGATATAACTCAAGGACTATGTTAGGATCATGTGTGGTAAACAAGAGGACCAGAAATCAATAAACCAAAGTTGGTGTGTTGGAAATTAGGCCTCTTCAGTGAACAAAATAATGAGGGGATGGGCTATTTCATACATCACTCCCTGTTGGGCTTCTTTAAAAAGGAAGACTTTGGGAGGAAAAATACAGACAGACAGAGGCTACCAGCAGTGCTGGCTGACTGAAAGAAAGGGAAGGAGTGAGCATCTCTATCATGGCCCCCACCCCTACTGTCTCCTGGGACCCTTGGACCTTCTTCATCATAATCCTGAAAGGTGTGCAGAGCAGACAGGGCCAGAGAGAGAGACTGACATGACCTTGCCACCTCCAGAGGCTTTGGCTAAATCCAGCATACCACGTGGGATGTGAGACTTTTTCTGCCTTCCCCACTGTGTCCTTTTCCTTCCCTACTGTAATAAGAATCTGGCTTAGCCGACCAGGACTGCATATTTTGCAACACTGCTGTGAGCCTGTGACTCAAAGGCGGTAGCTACAAGGAGTGCCATAAACAGCCTGAAGCTGACACAAGTTTGCTATGTCTTGGAGGCAATGTCTATGCTGCAATGTAAGCCCAGCGTTTGAATTCAGGCTCTTGTCTAACCCCTCTTCTGTCTACACAAAAATCACACTAACTCAGGTCTCAGGATCCCAGGACCCCATGGGGATGGAGGCTCTGAGCTTGAGTCAAGTCGGGACCCAGGGTTCAAGCCCTATTGCTTGGCAGTGTAGATGCAGCCCCACTTGGACTCATGCTCTGGAAGTCCACCAAAAGTATCCCCCAATCCCACAGGCTGATTTCCTTTATCCTCTGGACAATTGAGTTTGGTGGACAGTCAAGTTTCCCCACGCTGCACCATGAACAAAGGGCGAGAGCAGCCACAGTTTGGGAGGGTGCAGAGAAGTCTGGGATATGGGTGGTTGGACTCAGACCCGCATAATGCAGACGCTGGAGCCCCAGGTTGGGACCCAGGGTTCAGTTATTCCTAACCTGGAGTTACAAATGAGTGTAGATGCTCAAGCCCTAGGTTAACCAACCCAGAGTCCGCTGACCTGTTTTCTCCAAAAACTAGGGTGACCAGATAGAAAGTGTGAAAAACCGGGACAGGGGGTGGTGGGTAATAGGTACCTATATAAGAAAAATTCCCAAATATCGGGACTGTCCCTATAAAATCGGGACATCTGGTCACCTAAAACTGGGCTTGCATGGCAGTGTTAGAGAGCTTATTCCTTCACTCTCCCACTTCCCTGGTCCTTCTCGCATGAACAGAGAGCAACAATACCCGAAGTCCGAAGGTGCAAACAATTCGATGTTTATTGGGGTGAACTTCCAGCAAGCTTAAATACAAGTTCCTTTTTCCTTATTTTCAAATCCCAACTTACTTCCTGTTTGCCTCTAATTTATATAGTAATATTCTTAGCTATACCTTAACCAATCATTCTACTGAAATTTAACTAACCAATCCTAACATATTGTAACATGATTAGCTAACCAATTATATCCCACCACAATAATTAGATTACACCCAGCAAAATTAATTATACAGCAGACAGAAACAATCACAGAACCAGACAGAGATTATACAGACAAACAATAGCAAAGTGGGAAGTATAATGACAAAACAATACAGAAGTGAGGATTTCACATCCCAGCTATTGATAAGTAAGTTCTTGCCAGACAGGATGCTATCAAACTAAGTTTCCTTTTACATTTTCTAGGCACTTCCCTTTCTCTGGAGGTGATAGGAATACAATCCTGTCCTGATAGTGCCTGACAGCCCAATAGCACCTTATTTCAATGTGACTAGTTTGGAATGTGAGGATGTGACCGTTCGCTTCCTAGCTTATGGCTGCCTCTGCTGCTTAGCCAAAGGCCTTAGCCTAAGAACAAGGCCTCAGACTGTCACAGTAGGAGAAGGCCCTTACACTGGCAGACAGTGATTTTGATTCTTTCTTTTATACCTCTAGAACTAGCCAAGTGATAAGAATATCCCTAAATTCTTAAAGTACAGGCCTTTGCAGACAGGCCTGAATACCTATATCCTAACAGGCAGTACAGACAGACCTGCCGTGGCCGAGGAGACCGTGCGCTGAGCCTGTGCTTCTCCAGCAGTGAGGCTGCAAGTGACAGTCGACATCAGAGGCAGAAGCTGCATTTTCTGCTTTTGCTGTTCTCTTCTCGCCCCTCTGTGTGAGTTTGTCTCCTTTTGTCTTCTAGGAAACAGGATTGGACTTTAACAACAGCGACAATGACAGCTCCTGCCCAACTCAAGTAACATTCCCACCCCTCCCAAAGGACAGTTATCACCATCTTTAATACCTTCTAAGAGATTGTCAGACACAGGAGTTTTCCTTCTAAAGACAGGTTTCAGAGTAGCAGCCGTGTTAGTCTGTATTCGCAAAAAGAAAAGGAGGACTTGTGGCACCTTAGAGACTAACAAATTTATTTGAGCATGAGCTTTCGTGAGCTACAGCTCACTTCATCGGATGCATACTGTGGAAACTGCAGAAGACATTATATACACAGAGACCATGAAACAATACCTCCTCCCACCCCACGCTCCTGCTGGTAATAGCTTATCTAAAGTGATCACTCTCCTTACAATGTGTATGATAATCAAGTTGGGCCATTTCCAGCACAAATCCAGGTTTTCTCACCGCCCCCCCCCCCCCAACTCACTCTCCTGCTGGTAATAGCCCATCCAAAGTGACCACTCTCTTTACAATGTGTATGATAATCAAGGTGGGCCTTCTCCCCCCCCCTTTTTTTTTTCCCCAAAAATCACACACACAAACTCACTCTCCTGCTGGTAATAGCTTATCCAAAGTCACCGCTCTCCTCACAATGTGTATGAAAATCAAGGTGGGCCATTTCCAGCCCAAATCCAGGTTCTCACCCCCCCCCCCCCCCAAAAAAAAAAAAACCACACACACACACACACAAACTCACTCTCCTGCTGGTAATAGCTTATCCAAAGTGACCACTCTCCCTACAATGTGCATGATAATCAAGGTGGGCCATTTCCAGCATAAATCCAAGTTTAACTAGAACGTCGGGGGGCGGGGGGGGGGAGGGTAGGAAAAAACAAGGGGAAATAGGCTGCCTTGTATAATGACTTAGCCACTCCCAGTCTCTATTTAAGCCTAAATTAATAGTATCCAATTTGCAAATGAATTCCAATTCAGCAGTTTCTCGCTGGAGTCTGGATTTGAAGTTTTTTTGTTGTAAGATAGCGACCTTCATGTCTGTGATTGCGTGACCAGAGAGATTGAAGTGTTCTCCGACTGGTTTATGAATGTTATAATTGTGTGTGGGGGGGCGGAAGGTGTATTTGTGCTGGAAATGGCCCAACTTGATTATCATACACATTGTAAGGAGAGTGATCACTTTAGATAAGCTATTACCAGCAGGAGCGTGGGGTGGGAGGAGGTATTGTTTCATGGTCTCTGTGTATATAATGTCTTCTGCAGTTTCCACAGTATGCATCCGATGAAGTGAGCTGTAGCTCACGAAAGCTTATGCTCAAATAAATTGGTTAGTCTCTAAGGTGCCACAAGTACTCCTTTTCTTTCTTCTAAAGACTGTCCAGCTAGAGTGAAAGGGAGCAAGGGATGGTGTTAAAAGGAAGGCCTTATTTAATTCTTTACATTTCAGATGCCTTAGCTGGTTTTCCTTCTTTTCTGAATCTTTACTAAAAGGTGAAAAGTATTTTTCCTAGTGGGTTTGCCATGGTACTAAGCGGGCTGAGGTCTCTGTATACCAACCCCCAAACCTTCCTTAAAAACTGTTCAATATTGGACAGTGATTGGGTCATGTTAACACTTTTGACCCTTTATGCTCATATATTGCATCTAAATTAATACACATCCCCCTCTAGCATTCTGACCACAAGACCACCTCTCCTTTCTCGGGTTCAGGTTCAAATACCTGTTTCTGGGAACAAATACCCATATTTGCACAAATAAAAGCTCTTCCCTAAAAATCCATACAAGCAAAACACCATCACACGAGTTGCCTCTTAAAGAAAAGTACCACAGAACTTAATGAGGATGAAACGAATCGGGGTTTATAGAAATTATTCTAAAATTTATAGAATTTAATAAACAGTGTGAGTCTTTCTGTAGGTTGTTTAAAATCAATCTACTGTATTTTAGAACAGAGATATAGCCCTCTTCTAAATTCTGATCTCTTGGATAGTTTAAAAACCCACCTATATATACCCACCTTTTCTACTAAATGCCATAGGACTTTTCAGAATGGGTCACTGAAAAGGGTATGTACCTGATTAGATTGAATTGCAATTTGCATTGTGTGAATGTGTTTGTGAATAATATCACTCCACTATTTACCCAGCTCTGTCATGGGTGAATATAGATTTAAACTCCCAATAACTTCCTACATTTGCATTCCCTGGCCTATGAGCTACACATCTGAAAAGCAAAAGATCAATTTCATGTCTTTGTTAAAAGAAACAACAAATCAGTCGAATTGGGTACTGGCCATTCAGTGTTTAGCAAAAGAAAGAAACCTCAGAGAGCATAAATGAAACCTGCCTTTCACACCTGCATCACTGCACTTACTGTGGGTACAAATACACCTATTACCATCTCATTACACTCCATTAAATCAATTAGGTCAGCTGCTGGCAGATTTTTCATTGAGCCAAGGCAGCTAGTTGAGCTATATGGGGAACTGCAGAGAACACCAATAACTCATTTCAAGTGAGGCATAGAGAGATTTTCCCTGTAGTAAAACATTTAAATGTCTGTCATCTCTCTCATTCCAGAAGCGAAAATCACTCGGGATTGCTCTTCCCCTCCCCCACCCCACCAACTATTTCTCTTTTTCTCTCCTGCTGCACCTACAAAGGGAAGCAGCCAAACTCTCTCCTGCACAGCTGCCAAGAAGCATATTTCAGGGATCTTTGGCCCCTCTCCCCAAATCTGCCATTTCTCTCACAATAGACGCAAAGGGGCAAGTGTCAATCACCATAGCTCCATTGACAATGTCTTTGGTGGAGATACCCTGATTTCCACCAGCTGAGGGCTTGTAGGCCAAAGGGATCTCCTCTCTCCGAATCACTGTCTGGCTGGCATTTCAAAAATAACAACGTTGAATGTCATTCACGTTTCTCACATTGCCTGGGAACCTAGAAGAGATGATCATTCATTCCCCAGGCACATTCCGGAAACATTAGCCCCTTTTGCTTTTTCTTCATGCTGACAGCTTGTGTTGTCCAAAACATACACAATATATTAAATGTCTCTACGGTCCCAAGCGCACTCTGTGACATTTCTATCCTCCTTGACTGTGACTGTGATCAGGTCTTCTTCTGCGGGATGGTGATTTGTGTTGGCAAGAAAGCCATTTTATCTTGCATTACCATCATTCTCAGCATCTGGCGACACCCAGCAAAATGCGGGTTTCTCTGAGGGTCTGTGATCTAGCTTGCCGCTGGTATTCTGCTGTGTGTGCGGTGAGCAGTTTGTGTGTGAGCTGAGATGGGAGTTCCATGCCGGGAGAGAGACCAGAGTGTTGGAAAATAGCCATCAGAAGACAATCCACCATCCGAAGACTTTTCTTCCTCTGCCGTAGCAATGAGATGCTTATAACATGTGATCCTCTCATAAATGTCATTGCTATTTTATTGCACCTGCTTTATGCTGGTTCTGGGACCCTAGTAGATTGCTGAATCACCACATGGTGGATGAGAGCTTGACAGGTACAAATGTCCTCTCAGTCATTTCCTAGCCTGTAACAATCAGTAACAGAAAGGCTGTCCCAGTTCTCCAGAATAATTGTGTCTTTGTTATAGGTTAGGATTAGGGGTTTTGCTGGATCTTCTGGATAACAAGTTGCCACTTCCTGAGTGGTCCCTCCTGGCCAAAGTTTCCTTTGCAGCAGCTTCCCTCCGTTCTTCCTCTTCTGGGCCCCTTACACTTGGGGCTGGTTTAAAGCCCATAGGCAGGTCCAAACAGTCCCACCAATAAAGTCCATCCAAAAGTTCAGACTTATCTCTGCTGGCTTTTCTGCTGTCCACACGGAGCTCTTCCCCTGCTGTAGCCTGCCCTTCACAGGGTCGCTCCTCATAACTATCTTTCCCTGGGGCTTAGTCCTGTGGCTCTGGCCTCCTTCTCTTGCCAGTGTCTCCCATGCTCTGAGGGAGAAGGCAGTCTATATACTGTCCTCCTCCAGGGAGCTGCTCCTGATTGGCTGCAAGAGAGTGGAGCCCTGTCTCACCCTACACCCTGGGCCCTTAAAGGAATAGTGTCCTGGGTTCCCCCCGCAGGCCTCCCCATCCAACTCCTAATTCCCTGGGACTGCTTACTCTTTTCTGCAATCAGGCCATTTCCTGGGCCTTTGGTCATTCCAGTATCCTGGGTCTTCTGGCCTTCTCTAGTGTACCCCATTACAATCTGCTTCTGGGCCACAGACACCCGTAGTGACGTTTGCTAGGCAATATGGTCTTAGTTTCTTCCTGACAAGTTTTCTTTTCTGTCCTTGTCATAACTACACTGCTGCCTTCCTAGTATATCTTTGTCATGACTACTTTTCCAATTCCACACGGCATGTCAGGGGATGGCATTTTTATATCTATGTGCACTGTTGCTTATTTCAGAGCTAGGCCTTATGTTTCCTGCAGGGCTGGCTGATCTGGGGGGAAACATTTCCCATGGTCCATCTCCTCCTTTTCCTATAGGTTTTGCTTCCACTAAATAATTTGCTACATAACGTACATTGACAAAAAATTCTCATGAAGCCTTCAATTAAAAAAAAAAAATTTCCTGCGGCAAAGTGACTCACCAGCTGGTGTTCCCCCTTGTGGCTAGATGAGGTGTTGCTGCATTTCTTCTCTGTAGTCCAGCCATACAGGTGCACTAGTGGTCCCCTTTTGCCTGATGACTTGGACCGCTGGCCAGCTCCACTTTGGTCTCACCCCTTTCAGGGTAAACCAGGCTTTTCATGCATTAGCCTCAGACCTCAGACCAGGTCGACAGCCCTGGTCCAGGCCCAATAGTGCATCTGGGGCCTTCCTGATAGTCTTCCCAGTAAGTCTGTAGTGTTAGCGGTACTAAGATAGGGGGGTCTAGGCCCTCCTATAACTAAAGGCCTACCACTTCAGCTAAGTGCGAGGAACCTCTAAGCCCCGCTATAAGTGATTTCTGGTGACAACAAAGGAGAACACAGGAGTGGGAGTGAGGTCAGAGGTTGACTATCAGGGAACCCAAGAGGGACACTGAGCAGAGAGCCCTGAACAGCGCCCACTGCTCCTCAAAGGCATCTAAGGACTCAGGGGGTGCTACCCAGAGGAACTCTGCTCAGAGATGTGACCGAACAAGGGAATGGAAATAGGCTCCCACAGTTGCACCCTGTCCTACTTCCTCCTTCTGGTGCAACGATGGCCGTCCTGGCCAGTGCTAGGAGGAGGTTGACGAGGAGGTCTCCCGACTTTGCGGGGCCACAGCTGGGGTGTGCATAAATTAGGAGGTGTGGGGAGAAGTGCAGCCAGGACCTCAGCAAGAGGTTCTGGAGGAGCTGGAATTGGCACTGCAACCTGACACACCCTACATAGATGGTCTCCCTCTCGCTCCAAAAGGGACAGGTGTCAGGGGAGTTTGTGAACCTTGCCTGGTACGCGCCCATGTTCACACCTCCAGGGAGGAGCCGCCAACTGATGTCCCTGGCAGGCCTCCAGTGAGGCTGTAGAGGAACCCGGTCCATCTCTCTTCAGTCCCTCTCTCTTCTTGCTTCAAAGATCCCTGGGCTGGCACCAAGGGACCTTTGAAGCAAGTGGTTAAGGTCTGTCTGGTCATACCTCTTGCATCTGCCCTGGGCTACCACCCAACATTGCCCCCACCTTCTCCTCAGGGGCATGTATTCTCAACAAGGGTCTGCCCCAGGGTTAACTCCCTAGTCTCAGTCCTGAAGGAAATAAAGGCAAGGCAACTAAATTAACAGAAATAAAGAGCAATACCAGCTTCTCTGTCCGACCATGATCCTTCAGCAATCTGTCCTACTGCTCTGTGTTAGCCTAGATCTCTGCTGTGCTCCTCTCTGGGAGCTGAGTAGGAGAGGCCTGTCCACTTCCCCGAGCTGGGCCCTTCTGAATGAGTTGCTCCCCTTTTGAGGCTACTTCTTCAAGACTGTCATGCTTCACAGGTGTGGTGGGGCAGGGGTGCTGGAACCCAAAGCTGCTTTTTAACCCCTTCCTGACAGGTGCAGGGCTTGTACACCCCATCTCACTGCCTCTCTTCTTGCAGAGTCAGTCACGTATCTGGTGTGGATTTAAAACATTCTCATCGCTGAAGCAGAGAAGAAAATAATTAGGCCAAGTTCACGGTTATGTGGGTGTAAATTTGACAACAACCCAATTTTCCATCAAAAAACAGTTCTGATGGAAAATTTTCGAACAGCGTTAATGCTGAATGTCCCCTGCCGTCCCACTCTTTCTTTTCCTATAGCCTACAATATTGAGGCCTGTGATAGAAATTTCAAGCATTCCCACGGTGAGAATTAGCTACGAAATCAATTCCCATCTCCCCTTTGATTCCGGGTCTGAACCAAAGTTTGAAACTGACTACAGTGATTAACTCTGAAGCAGGAAAAAGAAAATAGAAAGAGTATTAGCAGGACCGTTTGGGTTCATTATATTTTCATTTCCCTTGTTACAGTAGGCTCCATGCCGCAGAGTTCTGTGTTTACATAATGAAGCATCTGATATTTAATATTTATTAGTGGGGGGATTTTTGTGTCTGATGCTATCACACACTTTGTCTCTCTCGCTGATAATCTACCAGTATATGCTCCTTTTTCATAATCCTTTCTCAATGCCTGCAAAGCCTATCACTAACAGATATGGACGCCCAGTGTAGCAGCATCGCCACGCCCAAGCCTCGATCACAAGCCAGGACACCCCCCCAAATTCATGTGATTATTAAAAATAATAATTTGGGGTTCTTTTTATTTGCCTTTGGGGTTTTGAGCATGTAGGGATCCTGCTTTCAAGCTTTACTCCATAACCAAGAGGTCTAGAAACTTATTTTTTAAAAAGTTTTTAAATAAAAGCTGAGATTCTCACATAGTCCCATTTCTCCAGGAGCTGGGGCATTAATAAACACCAAGTATCACCAGCCTCACTATTCAATTGTGAAAGCTGGCAATGTATGGATCATTTTATCCCCAAGGAGTTCCCCAAAATGTTCAAGATGCAAAACTAAGGGCTCTGATTCTGCTGCACTTACTCATGTTGATTGGCACTTTACTATGGGTTAGACAGTGACATTTACCTATAAGCCCATGTCGGGAGCAGGAGGGCCCTATTAACACAGGGGAGCACCAGGAAGTATTTTGCAATGGAGAGGCCATTGCCTCCAGGAGATCTCAGTTCACTATAACACCTCTTTTAGGGGTGCAGCATCCTCCCTACAAGCAATGGCCTGGCATGGAGCATGGACAGTCATCTACTCCTCTCCCCTTTCCTCCCTGCCCCATGACTGGCGGCTGTGTAAGGGGATGCAACAATCTGGCCTACTTGAATTAGACTTCAAGGCCAGAAGGCCCCACCACATCCTCTAGTCTGACCTCCTGGACATCACAGGCTACCAACACCACCCAGCCCCCGCACACTAAACCCAGCATGTCCTAGGTGAGCAGTCCTATCAATGGGCTTCCTCGCAGAGTAATAGTGAGTGAAGATGGCAGGTTTGGGCCCCAGCTGACTCCCTAAGGCCTGAAGGCTTTATGGCAAAGTGCGGGGGATAATCCGGGTGCTACAGACCAGAGAGATTAATTCCTTCTAGAAACCTGCACTCAAATCCTGACTCACAGTCCTACATGAGCTAGGACCTGATCCAAAGGTCACTGAAGTCATTGGAAAGACTCCTGTTGTCTTCAGTGGGCTGTGAAGATGCTGATAAGCTCAGTGAGGCAGAGTCTTTGCCTTTCCCCACTCCCTTTGAGACAGCACAAAGGGAGTATGAACTGACCCCCCAATGCCTGCCTGGGGATTCCCCTGGAGTGGAGGACTCCCCACTGGCAAAGACCAGTGCATGATGTGCATTGGAGGGAGAAAGAGGTGGACAGGGGGAGTAGGCAGAGTGCACTATGCTCCGGCAATCCTCAGATAGAGGACGTTCCCTAGGGAACCACAGGCAGCAGGTGCAGTTTAGAGCAGCCCCTGGGTTACTCTAACCTCCACCCAAGGGCAGGAAGAGAATTGGGGAATGGTAGCCAGCTCCCTGGCAGTCCCTACTGTGCTGGGTGCAGCCAGCAGTCTGGCCCAGTGAGTAGTAATTTGTGGGTTCCCTGAAATTCTTCTGCCAATCTAGCCACTGAAGTTTGAACACTTTGGCCTCCCTGACCTGACAGCTCTTCCTCATCTCTAATTGTTGTGACTCTGTGAACGTCCTGACCAAATGCCATTCCCTGTCATATTTATCTTTGGAAAATAGCTGATACCTGTAAGTAAAATAAACTCCCTTTGCAATGAAACAGGCGGCCAGGGCCTTATCTTGAGATAGGAGCACAATTCTGTTAAATAGTGATTTATTTCTGGTGAGCTTAGCAGACATGTTTGTTTTTTTTTCTTGTAAAAGGTTTCTCTGGAGCTTTGCCGGCTCAGACACATCAGGGGGGAAAGGTTAAGATTCTCATAAATGCTGCTCTTTAAAAATAAAGAAGACAAGAATCAATGCTGGGCTGTGTTCTGTGCTCCATCAGACGCTGAGCATTGACACTGCAGCCCAGTGTGAGGTTATATCACCTTCCCCAGCTTCTGTGCTGAGGTGGGGTGGAAACAGTCTCCGGTTTACATCGGAGCAGCCCCAGGGGCTTTAGCTCAGCTGCCTTAGCATTTGCTGAGTGCTAAGGCATTCCCCACTTGTGCTGTCAGCCCTGTGCCTACTCCAGAGCCTGGGCAGGCCTCCTAGTCTGCCCCGGGAGGACTCTTCCTGTGTCCTTTTGCCACCTCTTTATGGTACCCTCTACACCATCAGAGTTTCATATTGGGGTCAGACTGAGGTCCACGATCCCTAGGACCCACTGTACCTATACTGCACACCTAGCACGGTGCAAAGAGACTGTATGGGGACTGTGTATTTATCCCACTGTGTCCCTCTTGAAAGTCTCCCTGTGGTTGATCTCCAGTGCCTCTGTTGGTGAGACTTATATCCGTCAAGGGGTTGTTTTTTTCACATCCCTGACTGACAAAAGTTTTATGGACCCAAGTGCTAGAGAGAGAGAGAGAGAGAGAGAGAGAGAGCGCTTCCTGCAACAGCTCTGATTGGTTACTCTGCTCCAGGAAGCGGGCAAATGGGGCAAGTAGACAATCAAAGGTTTTTCCCTTAGGCGGGACTCAAATCCGCTAGCTTCTTAGGTCATCACTAGACTGGCTCCAGCCCTAGCTATAATCCCGTGAGAGCTGGCAACACCATTAATCTCACCCTAAACTCAGACCCTGAACCTATCCCTGCTGCCTACCTGGCTCATCTCCCCTCATAGAATCATAGAATATCAGAGTTGGAAGAGAGCTCAGGAGATCATGTAGTCCAATCCTCTGCTCAAAGCAGGACCAACACCAACTAATCATGCCAGCCAAGGCTTTGTCAAGCCTTAAAATCCTCGAAGGATGGAGATTCCACCACCTCCCTAGGTAACCCATTTCAGGGTTTCACCACCCTCCTAGTGAAATAGTGTTTCCTAATACCCAACCTAAACCTCCCCCACTGCAACTTGAGACCACTGCTTCTTGTTCTATCATCTGCCACCACTGAGAACAGCCGAGCTCCATCCTCTTTGGAACCCCCCTTCAGGCAGTTGAAGATTGCTATCAAATCCCCCCTCACTCTTCTCTTCTGCGAGTTCTCTCAGCCTCTCCTCATAAGTCATGTGCCCCAGCCCCCTAATCATTTTCATTGCCCTCCCCTGGACTCTCTCCAATTTGTCCACATCCCTTCTGTATTGGAGGGACCAAAACTGGATGCAATAATCCAGGTGTGGCCTCACCAGTGCCGAATAGAGGGGAATAATCACTCATGATGGTGCCCAAGGACTCTCTATGGGATTGGTGCAGGAGCGAGCCTGGAAAGGGGCTGAGGGAAAGGCTTAGAGACAGGCCACAGTAGGAAAAAGCCCAGGGAGGAAGCAGGAGGCCTGAGTAGAAAGACATTAGCTGCTTGCTCCAGGGTCCCTGGGCTGGAACCCAGATTAGAAGGAGGGCCTGGGTTCCCCAACTGGCCCACGGAGGAAGGTGGTGCGAAGACTCCTGAAGACAAAGGTTGAAGGCTTATTGAATCTGGAGTTGGGCTGAAGACCCAGTATAAGGCTGCTGGACAATTGTTTTGTTGGATTCTCTGTTCCCCCAGGACTATACGCTACCTAGCTGGAGGGTCGAATCACAAGAAGAAGTAGACCACAGGGCTGGAGCAGCTTTCAGCAGGGGGCACCAGAGGAGAAGGCCCTGCAATGCCATGTCCAGCCACGAGCAGGCGTGTCCGCCGTTGAGTCGCACTTCTGTATGTACCAGTTCTATGTGTACTAAAACAGCTTTGACTGGGCAAAGGTGAATGATCTCACCTGAGCCAGGCATAGCCTGGAGGGAGCCGCAGTGCAACGCTCCAGCCTCACTCCTACTCAGCCAAGACGGCAGCTGATCTGAAGCAGCCCCCTGTTCCAGTCCTGAAGCCCCACGCTGCCCGTCAAAGCACCTCAGGCCTGACCTGCCGTGCCATTTGCTTATTTCAACCAATGGGACTGAAAGGTGCAAAGGAACTGGAGGGAAGGAGTGATGATTGGCTGAGTAACCTGTGATGTCACAATGCTCCTCTGCCTGCAGCACCAAATGGGCACTGTGTGGAAACCCAGCTTTTTTGGTGTCCCTGGTTGACACCAAATTGCCACCCATTCTTCCCTTTGCTACCTATAATGTTCCCTGAAATTTTGGATTGACCAGACGTGGTCTTCAAAAGCTATCATATACAGACGGACATACCGAGAAATGCCAATGGGTTAAGTGTAACTCATATTTGGGGTCAGGTAGGAATTTCCCCCCAGCTCAGATTGGCAGAGACCCTGGGGATTTTTCGCCTTCTGCAGCATGGGTCACCTGCTGGTTCAAACTAGAATAAATGGTGGATTCTCTGTAACTGAAGTCTTTAGATCAAATGGACATCAGTAACTCAGCCAGAGGTTATCGGTCTATTACAGGAGTGGGTGGGTGTGGTTCTGTGGCCTGTGATGTGCAGGAGGTCAGACTTGATGATCATGATGGTCCCCTGTGGCCTTAAAGTCTACTTACCTATGAGTGTTAGGTCACATGAGCTGACTGTCAGACCTCTGTCTGTTCAGCCAATTTCAGTGCAATTTTTTCTGTGGATTATATTACATGTGCCATTTGCCTGGTTAGTTATATGGTGCTTAGAGCTGGGCGAATAACACTGGCAATTCCACAAGGACCAAACATTTTTCGAAA
Source organism: Caretta caretta (assembly GCF_965140235.1). Taxonomy (NCBI): domain Eukaryota; kingdom Metazoa; phylum Chordata; order Testudines; family Cheloniidae; genus Caretta; species Caretta caretta. Next base: position 8,665,670 of record NC_134207.1, on the reverse strand, counting down.
TTTTTAGTGACTCAAAAAAGTTAAAAAAATGTAAATGGTTTGTGGTCAAACAAGCCATCTTTGTTCAACTTGAAATGAAATGCTTCAATTGTGAGCACTTTCTTTACATTTAAATTGTTTTAAAAATAAAATGAAAGGAAATTTCAACATGAAAAATCATTCTGAGTCAAAAAATTGAACTGTTTTGTTTAGGAAATGTCAAAATGAAATGTTTTGATCTTTTCCGATTTTTAGAGTTTCATAGTGAAAAAATTGGGCAAAATCCGCACACATTTGCACATGTTTCAGTGTTAAGGAATATGTTTTTTTTTTCTGGAAAGCCCCCCCCCCCCCCCTCGCTTCTTTTGAAACATTTTGCCAAGCTCTTTGCAGATTGGGGCTTCTCACTCAACGGATTGTCAGCTAATCACTACACCTCATTTAATCATCTTGCCCCATTGATCTGCTCCAAACGAACTGCAGAATTATTGTCCATATGAAAAGCTCTTCATTGATTTCCTGATTATCCTGTTGATTCACCACTTAATTTGCTGCTGTATTCACTGACCTGCGTCCTAATCCTGATTCCCCCTTTACTCATCTTCAGCTCTCCTTGCACCCTCATTACACCCATGCCCACCTGAGAGGCCCTTTGGGTGTATTGGTTGGTAGGACAGGTTAGAGCAGCTTGCACTGGGGGACTGGTTCAATGCAGAGTTGCCTCGGAAGTGGGGGAATGCCTGGGATCCTGCCTGGGATCCTGACTTTACGGAGTGACCGTCACTGCTCTGCAGATTGCAATCTTCAGCTGAAAAGCTGGCTGCTCCTGGGATTCCTGGCAATCCTGGGGATCCTGGGATTCCTGGGGAATGCCTGGGATCCTGCCTGGGATCCTGACTTTACGGAGTGACCGTCACTGCTCTGCAGATTGCAATCTTCAGCTGAAAAGCTGGCTGCTCCGGTGACGGGAAAAGGGTTCCCTTTGAGCAGCAGTGCACATGAGGAACTGGGGTGTCCTATAACGAAGAGCAGGAATGTGTTCAACAAAACCATTTCGACTCCCATTTTTGCACCCGTCTTTGTAAACTACTCTTGGTGGAATTGTCATTCCTGTTGCAAAATATTTGTGGCGATCAGCGTTTGAAAATCTTCCCCCTCAAAGAAGAAATATTGGATGGGTTTCCCTGTCATATAGTCACCTTTTCCTATCTCCCTGGCCGAAACTCTCAGGATGCTCAGAAGGGAAAAGGCTGTATTAATATTTGATTGGAATTCATTATCAAGCTCTTCAATAAAGCTCTTCAATAAACTGGAGATCTCAGAGTGTTTTTTCCCCCTAAACCTTATACAATGGATGCTAAGAAACCCCTGAGTTTTGTTTAAGATTTTATTATTGCTCTCTTGTATGTGTATTTCTTACTTGTATGTGTATTTTTATAAGCGTAAGCACAGAGCAGGTTCCAAAGTCCTTTCTTAGCTACTTCCTAGCCCTGCCAAATGTTTTAAAACATCATAACAGAGGCTCAAACTAACTGTATACCCCCAAATAAATAATAATAATAATAATAATTAATAATAAAACAACAGCAAGAGAACCAACCCCTCCCCCCCAACAGCTTAGGAGCAGAGTCAAAAGGCAAACATGCATCCCTTAAAAATTGGAAGTCAAATCTGAGTGAGGAAAACAGAAAGGACCATAAAATCTGGCAAGTCAAGTGTGCAGATATAATAAGGCAATCTGAGAAAGAATTTGAAGAACAGCTAGATAAAGACCAAAAATCTAATCGCATTTTTTTAAGTACATCAGAAGCAGAAGCCTGCCAAAGGGTCAGTGGGGCAGCTGGATGATCAAGGTGCTAAAGGAGCACTCAAGGAAGATGAGACAATTGCAGAGAAGTTACATGAATTCTTTGCATCAGTCTTCACTGCAGAGGATGTGGGGGGTGATCCCCACACCCGAGCCACTCTTTTTAGGTGACAAATCTGAAGAACTGTCCCAGATTGATTGGAACAAATTGATAAGTTAAACAGTAACTTGTCATCAAGACCAGATGGGATGCACCCAAGAGGTCTGAAGGAACTCAGATATGCAATTGCAGAACTACTGACTGTGGTATGTAACTCATCACCTAAAACAGCCTCTGTACCAGGCGATGGGAGGGTAGCTAATGTAATGACAATTTTTAAAAAAGGCTCCAGAGGCAATGTTGGCAATTACAGGCTGTTAATCAAACTTCAGTGCTAAGCAAATGGATTGAAACTATAGTAAAGAACAGAATTCTCAGAGGCATACATAAACATGGTACGTTGGGGAAGAGTCAACATGGCTTTTGTAAAGGGAATTCATGCCTCACCAATCTATTAGAATTCTCTGAGGAGATCAACAAGCATGTGGGCAAGGGTGGTCCAGTGGCTGTAGTGTTCTTGGACTTTCCGAAAGCCTTTGGCAAGGTCCATCACAACCGTCTCTTAACAAAGTAAGCAGTCATGGGATAAGAGGGAAGGGCTTCTCACGGATCAATAACTGCTTAAAAGATAGAAAACAAGGCGTAGGAATAAATGGTCAGTTTTTCACAAAGGAGAGAGATAAATAGTGGGGTCCCCCAAGGATCTGTACTAGGACCGCTGCCATTCAACCTATTCAGAAATGATCTGGAAAAGGTGATAAACAGTGAGGTAGCAAAAATTTCAGACAATACAAAATTACTGAAGATAGTTAAGGCCTGTGAAGCGTCACAAAGGGATCTCACTAAACTGTGTGACCGGGCAACAAAATAGCAGATGAAATTCAGTGCTGATAAATGCAAAGTAATGCACATTAGCAAAAACTAAATCCTGACTATACATACAAAACGATGGGGGTCTGAATTAGCTGTTGCCACTCAAGATCTTGGATCGTTCTCTGAAAATATCTGCTCAATGTGCAGCGGCAGTCAAAAAACCAACGAGAATGTTAGGAACCCTTAGGAAAAGGATAGATAATAAGAGAGAAAATGTTATAATGCCACTATATATCTATCTATCCATGGTATGCCCACACCTTGAATGCTGCTTGCAGTTCTGGTCACTCCATCTCAAAAAGATACGTATTAGAATTGGAAAAGGTCCAGAGAAAGGCAATGAAAATGATGAGGGGTCTGGAACAGCTTCCATACAGGCAGAAATTAAAAAGAGTGGGACTATTCAGTTTAGAAAGGAAACAATTTGGTGGGGAGGAGTAGGGTAGAGGTCTATGAAATTATGAGTGGTGTAGAGAAAGTGCATAGGGAAGAGTTATTTACTCCCTTCACAGAACTCGGGCCCACCCAGTGAAATTAATAGGCAGCAGGTTTTAAATAAACAAAAGGAAGAATTTCTTCACACAGTGCAAAGTCTCCCCATGGAAGAGACTGGGTTATATTGGAGGACACCTGGGTTATGCTGAAGGACAAGTCTATCGGTGGCTATGAGCCAAGATGGTCAGGGACACAACCCCATGCTCTGGGTGTCCCTAAACCTCTGCCTGCCTGAAGCTGGGACTGGACAACAGGGGATGGATCACTCAAAATTGTCCTGTTCTGTTTCATTCTCTCTGAAGCACCTGGCACTGACCACCATCAGAAGCCAGGATACTGAGCTAGATGGACCACTGGTCTGACCCAGTGTGCTGTTCTTATATTCTTATACGGTTGATGGTTGGGAAAGAAGCATGAGCTGTCTAACAGAATGGTTCAGGGGGTGTGGTGTGGGATATCAGGGAACAGGATGTCCTTTGAGCAAAACGAAGCCTCTGATTGCTTGTAAGAGGCTGAGGGCTTGATCCTCCATTGCCTTGCAACCTTGTGGCATCATTTACCCCTGTGCAAACCAAGTGCAAAGGGTACGGGGAGGAATGGTATCACCAGTATGAATGAATGCAGGATTTGATCTGCGGCCCTGGCTGGAGCAAATAGCAATTTATGCCGTGTGAAGAACTGAACAATGCTTTTGCCTATTGTGTATGGGACAACAGAAGGTGCAGTGCCCAGGAAGCAGGGAGATCGCAGAAACCCTGCAAATGTGATCTGAGCTGAGAAGGAGCAGGCAGTTTGGCCTGGGGAGACCTTTGCACCTGGATGAGTCACAAGCAAGAGAGGGTTTTGTAAGAGGATGCTAGATGCTGATCTTTGGAGCTGTGCCATTGGTAATATTCCAGTGTCCCCAAATAGTTACAGAGCCTTAGTAACTACAGCTGGTTGACAGTTTTTGGTTTTACCTTTTTAATGACCGAAAAAAGCCTTTATTCGAAAATGACAATTTTTGCCGAAAGTTTTTTTTTAATGAAGAAATGAAAACAATTTTTTTTTTCAAAACTAAAATCAGGGCGTTTTTTTCTCTTCCAGTTTTTGTCTTTTTTCCCCCCATGTATTCCTCCCTCCCCCGGTTTTCAGTTGCAAAATGGAGAAAAGAAAAACTGAGACTTTTCCTGCAGCCTCCCCTCTGCCAGAGCCTTCCGCTCACACGCGTAGCAGCACACGGCAGGGTGGGCTCAGTCTGCTTTTCTCTAGGGCGTGTACCTCCACGTACACGCCACGCCACCAGCAGCAAGGCACAGTATATACGTAGCCGAAGTGTTCATCCGTTTTAAATCTATGTGCGGAAACGTCACCAAGCACTAAAATAGGTGGAAAAGCATTGTTTATGTTGTGCTCGGCTGCCAAGCCCTTCTAACGCTGCCCAGCTCCCCGGGACCATGCTGTCGCCTTAGATCTGGGGTGCTGGAGTGAAGTCTCTGTTTGCCTGATGCTGGCACATTCAGCTTGGAGAAATGACCAGGCTTTTTTGCCTCCTGTTTAGAAACCTATCAAAGGATCCCAAGAATTAAACTCTGAGATTAGGAAGTCTGCCACCTATAAAATTTGTGGCATTGGCAATTTACTTAAATCCTTGAAGGGGAATTGCCTCTGCATGGATTCACTTGTTTGGATGCTCTGATTGTCTGCAGAAGCAAGGATTGCCTCAGTCCTCTGGATAGAGGGTTGCCCTGGACCCATGCCATGTATTCAAATCCTGCCAAGTCTGGGAGCATTTTAATACTCCTTAGTCCTTTCAGAATGTTTTTTGTGTTCATGGTGCTTTACAAATATCCTCAAATTAATCCTTCCAGCAGCACTGCAAGGAGGGTGTGGAAGTGAATGTTGTGAGCCTGCCTGCAGATGGCACCAAAGCACACAGGTGAAGTGACTCGCCCAATGGCACACACTAAGTCAGAGTTAGAGCTCAAGATTTACTGATTTGCAGCCTTGTGCATATACCACCAGCCAGGAGGAAGGACAGTTGTGTGCTTATAACACCTGTCTGGACCTGGGGGGAGCTGGGCTCCGTACCTGCTTCTGCCACCAATTTTGGGTCAGATCCTGAGTTTGGGTAAATTGATGTAGGTCTATTGACTTCAACAGAACTATACTGATTTACTCCAGCTGTGGGTCTGGCCCTTAGTATGTGACCTTGGCTAAGACACTTCTCTGAGCAGAATCCTGCGGATGATCATGCTTCTCTTACCACACGGGCCAGGAATCATTGATCGTAAGGCACTTGGAGATTATGGGATGGGATGATATATCAATGCAAAGTTATATGTTATTTATTACAGACAGATACCTGTGTCTCAGGATTTGATATATTCTCCTGGGCATAAGAAACTGGCTGAGGAATGGGGCTGGAGGGGACCATAGCAAGATAACCCCTGTGATTAGCAATCAAAACAAAGGGAAGGATGCGGGGCGCAGCGCGTGGGGGGGAGGTCAGATTAGAGTGATGCCAATTTGAACCCCAATGAATGATTTCAGTAGCAAAACAATGTAGGAACGCTGGTACCATGATATGTGCTGTTATTGTATCCAGACTTCAGCTCTGCGTAGCTGAAGATGCACCAATCAATTTCCATCAATTTAATCTCCTTGTTGTAGAAAACTGAAAAAAAAAAAAAACCTTCCAAAACCCAACATGAAACAACTCATTATTACAAAGGACACAAGAACAAATGTGTCCGAAACAGCAAGCCAGTATGGGATTTTCTTTCTTCTTGGCTACACTGTACATTTTCTGCTCCTATTAAAAACGCTTTCATCTTCTACAAAGATAGCAGAGCATTCACTGGGCATGCCTAAGACCTGATATCTGCCCGACCCCATAGCAGTAGGGCTGGAGGCAGGCTACTGATATGTGTGGGGGCAACACAACACCCGCACAATAGACAACATGGGGCAAGTGCGAGAGAGAGAGAGATTGAGCGTGAGCAGGAGACAGACAGCGAGAGATAGTTTGGGCTACCAGGGCATGGGCTGCCTAAGTGGCTGACCTGTCTTAGGTGCCTTGCTCCAGCAGAAACTTCATGGCTGAGGGTCCTGAGCAGAGGGAGGTGCTCAGCTCTGGCCTGTCAGCCAGGCACACCAGGGCAGTCACTTAGGTGCCTACGCCCCTCACCTCTCCTCCTCCCCTCCTAGGCATTTCACTCCTGGCTAGTTAAGGCAGCCTCCGGCTCAGCTAGCTTCTGAGGATCCCTTTCTCAGGGGCCTAAAACTCCTCATGAGGAGCCTGGGCTGAGGATTGCATTAGGCAGCAGGTCACCTGGGTCACCTAAGAGATAGGCATTGCAACGCTGGTTCAGTGGCAAAGTGAAGACTGCAATTAGAAACAAAAAAGCAATATACAACAAATGGGAAATGGGGAAATAAGATAGCAATCTAAATTAGAAGTTATAAAGTGCAGAAAATTGTTAAGGGAAGCTAAAGACATCAGGGCTAGTGGGGTAAGCCTATTAGGAACAAAAGAAATCCTAGCAATGATATAGGTCTATTACTAGATGCAGATGGTAAAAATTGTTAATAATGATGTAGAAAAGGTAGAAGTATTGAATAAATATTCTGTTCTGTATTTGGAAAGAAGCAGGATGATGGACTTGTATCATATTAGGATGATGAAGTACTTTCCAATACATTCGTAACTAAGCAGGATGTTAAACAACATCTACTAGGGATAAACATTTTTAAATCAGCAGGCCTGTATAGCTTGCACACAAGTGTTCTAGAAGAGTTGGCTGAGGATATCTTTGGTCCTCTGATGTTCATTTTTAACACACCATGGACTACCAGGTAAATTCCAGAAGACTGGAAGAGTGCTAATCTTGTACCTGTATTCTAAAAGGGGAAATGGGATAACCTGGGTAACTATAGGCCAGTTAGCCTGACATCAATCCCAGGCAAACTAATGGAAACATTGATATGGGATTAAACTGATAAAGATTTAAAGGATAGGAATATAATTAATAACAGTCAACATGGCTTTATGGAAAATAGGTCTTGTCAACCAAACTCGATGTTGTTCATCGATGCGATGATATGTTTGGTTGATAAAGGTAACTGCAGAGATGTAATATAGCTCTGTACTGCATTTGACTTAGTACCACAGGACTTTTTGATTAAAAAAGTAGCACTAGACAACGTCAGTAAAGCACAGGTCAAATGGATTAAGAACTGACAAAGTGATAGACCTCAAAAAGTAGTTGTCAGTGGGAACTCATCATCAAATGAGGGTGTTTCTAGAGGAGTTCTGCAGAGCTCAGTACCTGACTTGATGCTATTCAACATTTTAATCAATGCAAAACATGAAAAATGGCTAGTAATACAATTTGCGAATGACAGCAAGACTGGTGAAGCAGTAAATAATGGTGAGGACAGGCCGATGATACACCGCTATCCGCATCACTTGGTAACCTGGGCCCATTCAAACAAAATTAGTTTAATACAGACAAATTCAAAGTTGTACTTCTATGAACAAAGAACACAGGCCTTACCTATAGAACAGGGGACTGTCTCTTGGAAGCAGTGACTCTAGAAAGGACTTGGGGTCAGAGTGGACAAGAAACTCAGCATGAGCCCTCAGTGTGAATCTATGGCAAAACTGGTGAGTGTGATGGTCACTGATATAAACAGAAGAGGTGTGAATAGGAGTAGGCAGGTGATTTTACCTCTGTAAATGGCATTTGTGAGACTGATCCTGGAATACCGTGTATAGTTCTGCTGTCCACATTCGTAAAAGGATGTTGAGCCATTGGAGAGGATGCAGAAAAGAGCCACGAAGAGGGTTTGAGGGTTAGAGAAAACGCCTTACAGTGAGAGCCTTGAAGAGCTGAATCTGCGGAGTTTCTCACAAAGAAGACCAAGAGCTGATTTGATTACGGTGTATATGTATCTTTATGGGGAGAAAATAGCAGGGACTAATGAGCACTTTCAACTAGCAGAGAAAGGCAGAACAAGAACCAGTGGCTGGGAGTTGAAGCCAGACAAATGCAAGTTAGAAATAAGGCACACTTTTTTAATTGTGAGGGTGATTAACCATTGGAACAAACTACATGGGGAGTGGTGGATTCACCGTCACTTGATGTCCTCAAATCAAGACTGGCTGTGTTCCTGGAAGACATGCTTTAGTCAAACTCAAGTTATTGTCCTCAATACCAGGGTAACTTGGTAAAATGTAATGGCCTGTGATACACAGGAGGTCAGACTATATGATTTCATTGTTCCTTTTGACCTTAAACTCTATGAATCTATAAGCCAACCATGGAGATTTTAGTGGCTTGTAGATGTCAGACAGATTAGGGAAGGGTTAAGATATACACCTACTTTGAGATAGAAAATAAGCAGTACTTTCTCCTTAGAGCAAGAATCAAGAAACACTCTTTCATTATCATAGAGGCAAGAGAAGGAAAGGAACGATTCTATACATCCATATCCTTGCCGGTGCAAGATTATTTCTGGCAGGACATTTTCTATTGCCTTCTCAAGTCTAGTTTTAAAAGTTCCAAGCAAAATTCTCCACCACATCTAAAGACATTCTGAGTTTAGCTGCCAGGTTCGACAGACCCAAACTTCAACTGATGTTGCTCCATGTTTTGGTGTGAAAATGTTTCACTTTCCTTCTCATACTACCATCACACTACATTTTATTTCTGCATGGTCCTATAGAATAAGGATGAAGTAGGTATGAGGAGAAGTAGGTTCAATTCGTATCACAAGCATGATCTTTCTGGGTGACCTTAGGAAGTTGCTTAATCTCTCAGAAGTGAAAGACCTTGGGGCAAGGGATGGCAGAATCTGGCCCTTGTGTCTCAGTTCCCCTTCTGTAAAAGGGGGATGATTTGAATGCCAGAAGGGACCAGTCTGACCTCCTGTATAATGCCTGCGAGAGAACATCTCTCAATTAATTCCTCTTTGAACTAGAGCAGATCTTTTAGGAAAAAACCCATTCAATCTTGATTTTAAAATTGCCAGTGATGGACATGATGTACTGTCCTACTTCCCAGGTGCAAGGATAAACTCATCGGTGTATGTGAGGTGTCTAGACACATTTACGAACCTACAGAGAAATCATATTTGGTGTAAATGCACAGCAGATGGTTATTTGAGCTAGTATGCATGTACGCAATATTCTCATTAAATAAATATTTCAGTGACAACAAACAGAAAGCCCCCAGGCAGGAAAGAACTAGTAACATACAAAGAGACTCTACTTTAACCAAGACATTATCTAAAAGGCGTGACATGAAGCTGCAAGCAAAAAAGTGGTATCTTCTCCTCCCTGGGTTCAAAGTATTCCTTTCATGTGCTGCATGCCAGAGGGCAGTAAAGAGAAAGAAAATGCCAGATGCAGGTAGGCTGGGCTTCATTACACGTTGGGGTCCTGATGTAAATTGTACCAGGAAGGAGACAGAAGGAGAAGCTTAATCAAAGCACCAAATGTGGCTTCCTGTCTAGAATGGCCAGGACAGTGCTGATACCTTGACTTCAATGCCTTACAGTTCAGGGGCGGAGGGTGTGCTCTGTGCCCAGGGCAGTGTGAACTTGCACTATTGGGGAGCAGGATTCGGAGGTGGGGACTGTCCCTCATAAAGCACAATCCCCCCCCGAGTTCCTTGGCCTTTCGGCGAGTGCGACCTACTGCTCAGCCTTCTCCTGAGCTGGCGTGGAAGGGAGAGATGGAGCCAACCTGTAGGGAGCAAGACTCTGACCTCACCTGGATACAAGGATTACAGTCAGGCCCAGGCCTTTAATAAGGCATGCAAGGATGGGGGCGCTCCCCTCAGCATTTCCCCCTCCCTCATGGAGGACAGGTCCACCAGTGGCTATTAGCCAAGATGTCAGGGACACAACCCCATGATCTGGGTGTCCCTAGGCCTCTGATGGCAGGGGCACTGGAACAATTTTTACAATGGGGGTGCTGAAAGCCAATGGTCCCCAAACCTTTTACCTCACCCCCCCCCACCCCCCCGCATGGTTGCCCCTGCCTGTGCCCCCTCTCCTCAGAGCTGGGGCCAGGACTGGGCCGTGGTTCCAGGAGGGGAGGGAAAGCGGACAAGGGTAAGGGGGCTGAGTCTGGGACCACAGCTGGGGGGCGGGGCTGGCAGCCGAGACCCCACATGCGAAGCCAGGAACAGAGCCCTGAGCATGGGGGCGGTGGCAGCCAGGACCCCACATGCGGGTTTGGGAGCGGAGTGCCGGCTACGGGTACAGCGGCAGCCAGGACCCTGGATGCGGGACCAGTAGTGGAGCCCTGGCTGAGGGGCCAGCGGCTGGGACCCCACTCAAAAACTGGAGGTGCTGCAGAGCCCCCTGCACCCCTAGTTCCCATGCCTATGCCAAACAGTACTGGATGACAGCAGATGGATCACACAATAATTGCCCTGTTCGGTTTATTCCCTCTGGGGCACCTGGCACTGGCTACTGTCGGCAGACAGGATACTGGGCTCGATGGACCTTTTGTCCGACCCAGGATGGCCGTTCTTCTGTTCTTCCCTCCCGCATGCTCACAAAGGCCAATCTCCGTCTGACTCTTCTGCGTCTGCCTCAGTCAGCAGCGACTTTGAGCAGCGCCTTCGATCAGGGAGGCTTCGCAAGGAACCGGAAAGGGACATGTTGCTTTCTGCTCTGCTTTGCGGTAATTGTCGCAGGTGTGGGACTTGAATGTGCCTGGTTTTATGGAAGGTAATGTTGTGACTGGGCTGGTTTTTGGGATGGGGGGAGGTGTAGGGTGCTGCAGGCTTTTCTCATGGTGAAGGATAACATAGCTCTGATCAGGAATGGCACTAGCCTCCTAGGTGCAGGGTAGATGGAAACTCATCCCTGAAAAGTGCTACCTGCGGTCGGGGGGGGAAGGGGGGAGCACAAGGAAAAGCTAAGAACCAAATTCCCATGAAGCAGTCACTGAAATCTGTGGAAATGCCCCCCCTATGGCTTGGGCACCGGAGTTGCGGTGGGGCGGGGGGCAGGCACTGGAGGGAGTGAAGGTTAAACGTCCTAAGGGTAAGTCATCACAAAAGTTGCTCCCTCAGCTTTTTCACTTTTGTAGCACAGGGCCTGGTGCAGGTCTGATGGTGGCTGGGATCTCAGCTGGGCGATACATCAGGGTCCAGCCAGTAGCTGTGTGGTCAGTGTCCCTCAGAAGTCCTATGAAGTTCTCCAGCCAGGATGCAACACAACTGGGGTTTAGCTGCTCTCTCCTCTCACTTGCACAGGGATGCTGCACTGTGACATAAGGTTCCACCTGTGGAACTCTCTGCCCCATGAAACAGGCTGGAGGGATCCATGTGATCTGGAATTTACAGGGACTTCCATCCTCTACGTGGGTGTCTCTCAGGAAGGGAACACTTAGGGCTAGAGTCACAAATGGACTCAGGTGCCTAACTGCCACTTCAGGCCCCGAAGTACCAGAATCAGGCCCTGCTGGGATTAATCAAATACCCGCTCCATTGCCACCAAACCCTGTCAGTGCCTAAAGAGGTTTGACGCTTACATTTTTGCAGTCAGAAGTTGAAAAGCTTCAAAAAGAGACTCCAAGGAGAAACTGAGCTGGAATTAATTTGCAAATTAGAAACCATTAACTTGGGCTTGAATAGAGACTGGGAGTGGCTGGGTCATTACACATATTGAATCTGTTTCCCCATGTTAAGTATCCTCACACCTTCTTGTCAACTGTCTGAAATGGGCCATCTTGATTAGCACGACAAAAGTTTTTTTTCTCCTGCTGATAATAGCTCATCTTAATTAATTAGCCTCTTAGAGTTGGTGTGGCAACTTCCACCTTTTCATGTTCTCTGTATGGATATATATCTTCTTACTATATGTTCCATTCTATGCATCTGATGAAATGGGCTGTAGCCCCCGAAAGCTTACGCTCAAATAAATTGGCTAGTCTCTGAGGTGCCACAAGTCCTCCTTTTCTTTTTGCGAATACAGACTAATATGGCTGTTACTCTGAAACCGGAGGAAGAGAAGCGATCCTCCACCTCTCAGACTGGAAAGCACACTCAGAGTTCACCTACCGGATCAGGCCCCTGTAGGCGAGTGTACACAACACAGCGGGAGTGGGAGGCAGCAGATTTCCCTCCTCATTTTTAGCCTACTGGTTAGTTACACACCTGGGATGCAGGAGACCCCTGCTTCAAGCCCCCTCTGCCTGATGGGGATCAGAGATGTGCAGCCTTTCAGGTACATGCCCTAGCCACTGAGCTAGGGGATATTCTGCTGCGGAGAGTCCTCAGCCTCTCCTATTAAAACTGTCCCACTGTGGGTTTAGTAATAAAAGAGTCGTGGGGCCAGCGAGGGAGAGCATGAGAATGACTCAGTAGCCTGGTGATTACAGCACTCCTGTGGTCTGGTCCCTGTGCACCAATGACTTTTAAATGTTTTATCCCCAATGCGGAAGCTTGAACCGGACAGAATGAGAGAGGCTCCCCACCCCATCACAATAGCCCTGTCGCACTCCCCACAGAGGTGGCTGACTGCTGTTCAAATCACTCCCCGGGCACCCCAGGAGAGGGGGCACTCGAACCGGGTGCTCCACTTCCCAGGTGAGTGAACTAACCCCTAGACCACAAGTGAGGAAGGAGCTCTTCCCCCTCCCCCAGAGAGGGTTTGCAGCTGCGGGAATCCCAACCAGAGGCAGGGGCCTGCCCCCGCAACTGAGGCGTTGAACTCCGTGAGGGGGGTGGGGTTCAGCGCACAGACCTTGGCTCGGCATCTCCAGTTGACTAGCTTAGTTGGGGAGCCACTTAGCCTGCTGGCTTTTGTGAATCCCCTTCTCAGGTCCCTTTCCCTCCCCATTCACTGGCTAGGGAACCTAGATGCCGAATGCCAGCTCTGTGAATCCCTGTGATTTTCTAGGTGCCTAAAAGTTAGGCGTGGTGACACGCCTAAATCCCTTTGTGAGTCTGGCCCTTACTCTTCCCATGGTTTTTTAAAAGGTGCCTAACTCCCATTGGAAGTAAATGAGAGTTAGGTGCCAAAGGGCCATCTGTGCCTTTTAAGGTCTACCCCACTGACTTTGTAGCTCTAAATCTCTTTCAAGAATTAAGCGGCCTCTGCTCACTCCTGATACATCCCCCCTTGAACACTTGAAGGAAAGACAGCGCACGCTGGCAGATGACTAGAACGCAGCCTATAAATAATGAAATTCTGGTAAAAGTCTGTCAGCTGTGTGATAGCGTACTTCAGCTGCTAGGAACTCTTTGCTTTGATTGTCCTTCCAAAAACAAAAGGAGATTTACTTTGATCAAAATGTTACAGAAACCATTTCACTATTAAATCTGACGACTTTGCTTACCAGACAGCAAGAAACAGGGTTTAGAGAGGTGTGAATTTCGCATCCATTTCCAGCTTGTTCTAATATCCCCAGCTCTTTTTGTTGCCTCTTGTCACAAAGTCAAAGTAAATACCAATCACTTTGAAAGCCTCTCTCCTCTGACATTTCCTTTCCCTTGAAATCACAGTTTATTTGCATTTAGGAACCTGGCAATGATGGCATGAAACGTGGGGCAAGACATGCTGGGGAGAAAAAAATCCCTTAGCCTTTATTCATGCCATAAGAAATAAAATAAAACAATTGGCAATCAACTCATTTACACGTAGATGCATGTGTTGCATCTGATTATTGTTTTCCTTTCTCTACATTTGCACTCGCACAGCTGAGGAAAGCAGGAGGAGCAGGGGGTTGGAAGACGATAACGTGACACCACATTTCCACTCCCCCCGATTCTAGATCAGCCAGGGGCGAGAATGGACCTAGCTATAATTTAGAGCAGCCTAAAAGCTGCTCTAAATTAGGTCAGCAGTAGTGGTCAAAAAGCTATGACTGACTAAATGGAAAGTGCAATGCAACTCTGATTATAGCATTTGCTGCCACTCCTGCTGTAAAATTCCATGCAAAGGGCTAGTGTGAGCACATCGGTACGTTTCTGAGATGAAGTGCAAGAAATTTTATCCCACACTCATCATCACTGTATCTGAGCACTTTCTAGTCATGCATGAAGGAAAATGATTAACATCTGTCACATGTGGTTCATTCTCTATCTCATTATCTCCCCAGGAGGAGAATTGTGTGTGCCGTGGAGGGTTTTTTGGGGTGTGTGTGTGTGTGTTTTCAATCCTTCCCTACACTACACAGTTTTGTCAGCAAAAGGCAGCGTTTGCTGACCAAACAGTGTAGGTGTACATACTTCAGTGCTACTTTTGGTGGCAAAACTCTCCTGTTTTGCTGACAAAAGAAAACGATCTCATAGAGCTTTTTGCAGCAGAATTAAAGCAACAAAGCATCAGTGTAGACGCTGCCGTTCATTATGTCACTGTAACTGGCCTCCTCCAGTATCCCACCATGCCCACTGCGACCGCTCTGCTCACTGTTTTGAACTCCGCTGCCCTGCATCCAGCCACACAGGCATGCACCCCTCCCCTTTCAAAAACCAGCGAGCTTTGACATTCCTCAGTGTGGAGAACTCACATAGCGACTGCCCAGCTGAGCATGCTGCTCCCAGCAGCAAAACAGCAAACACGCTCTTGCCTGGACTACAGAGGAGGAGTGGGTCATGGGTCTGTGGGCTGAGGAGGCTGTGGGAGAACTCTGTGGGAATCGTTAACGTGCAATCCTGCTCTCCCCGGCACTAGGAACTCAGCGGCAGGAAGGCTGCGGGGGGTGGGAAGACTGCTGTGCGGTGCAGAGCCAGGGAGGGAGGTGGGGGCTGATGTGTGTGTGCGGGGGGGGGGGGTGCCCTCCTCCTCCCCCTGCCTCAGGACTGGTTGCTTCCAGCTGCTGTCTGAACTTAAAGAGACAGTGTGCTCTCCCCCAACACACACACTTCCCCAACACACACTCTGTCTCTCTCACATACACACTCATCCCCACACACACACTCTGCCTCCCCACACAGTCCCTGTCACACACTCTCCCCCCTCACACCCTTCAGTTGAAAATCGGCTGGCAATCTGGTAGGATGCCGATGGAAGGGTGGGATTGAGAAACCTGCATCATGTGACACTGTACCTGCCCCATGAGGCATTGCAAACCCTTCCCAAAGCACCCGCGACCAGCTGCACAGTGGGATAGCTACCCACAGTGCATTGTTCTGTGTCGATGCAAGAGCTGCTAGTGTGGATGCTCTCTGCTGACACAAGATGCATAGTATGGACATGCAGCAGCGGTTTAATTAAAGCGGAGGCAGTATGTCAGCAAAACTCTGTAGTGTAGACAAGGCCTTAATGTACCCATGGCTCTGTGTTTATATTAGTGATGGCAGCTGGGAGAAGTGTGCTCTGAACTGGAAGGGCCAAGGTTTGGGATGGTCCCTAGCTGCTGAAGGAGTTCTTTCCACAGTCTTGGACCAGCCCCTGATCATGTTCTGTCTCCTTGTGACAGAGTGCTGAGAGCCAGCAGCTGAACCAGCACTCGGTAAATCCAATTAGTTTCCCTGGAGAAGGGCCTGAGTGAGGGAGGGTGGGGCTGATTACTAGATTAGTCTCAGCTGGGGAGAGCTAAGGAGCAACTTAATCCATTAAGTAGAAGTGTAGAAAGACACAAGTGCATGGAGAGTGAGTGCGAGCACAAGAGTGGGAGAGGTTTGCAAGGCCAGGGTAAAGGGAGATCTCTTCCCTCTCTTTTCTCTGAGAAAGGGGGATGATGTTGGTAAGCCAATGTGTGACGGGGTCCCCGGGTGAAACTTGGAGTGTGGGACCACTGAGTCCTCCAAACTCACCAGCCTGGGCTGTCCCTCACACTGTGAGGCTGATGTTAAGCTACAAGCTTCTGACAGGCACTGCACTTACACCACCACCCACAGGAAGAGACACACCCAACTTTGTTACATGAATGCTCGCCCAGCCACTCACCCCAGGACTGTACCGTCTTGCCCTGGTCAGAAGTCTGCCCAGTGAAAGCTCATTACCCGGTTCTCCACTTCTTCACAGGAAAATGGACATGCACCAGCCTTTGTAACGTGAGCTGAGATTCCCCAAGCACTTCAACCAAGACACACTGTTTTAGGTAAAATATAAAGCAGATTTATTAACTACAGAAAGATAGATTTTACGTGATTATAAGTAGCAGGCATAAAGATCAAAGTTTGGTTATCTAAGAAACAAAAATAAAATTGTAGTCTAAGTCTAATTTGAACAAACTAAGCAAGATTTGAATCACCCAATGTCTCACCCTGACAAGCAAGTTACAGTTCCTTAATACACAGACTGGGGACTACCTTCCAGCCTGGGATCAAACTTCCCCAGTTCAAAGTCTTTGTCCTCCAGACATTCTTCTAGGTGTTGAGATGGAGGGGAGAGAGGGCAATGCTTGATGTCACTGTCTCTCTTTTACACTTTCTTCCAGCTTCTAGAAAGATCCTTGCTGTGACATGAGTTAGCCCACCCCCTTGTGTATGTACCTTCTCTGAGAAGCCTCTAGGAGAGTAGCCTGGGTGTTGATGAGCCATTGACGACCGTCTGGCCGGCGATGGCTACTCCTTTGTTGTCACTGAAAGACTGGCCGTGGGCGTTCCCCACCTCACAGATATTTCAGTAACACATATAGCAATGTTTCAGAGTAGCAGCCGTGTTAGTCTGTATTCGCAAAAAGAAAAGGAGGACTTGTGGCACCTTAAAGTCTCTAAGGTGCCACAAGTCCTCCTTTTCTTTTTACATATAGCAATATTTCCCAAGGTGCTATGTTGAGGTGCAGAGTGACACACACTGTAAGTAGAGGTGTTGCACACGACTGAAAAGGGTGGTGGCTGAGCTAACATAAATAAACTACTCATCTGTGTTTACACACTGGAGGTGTTAGAGCCATTTGTACAAGAAGACGGGAGTGGAGGGCCATGCCCTGCCACACTCCTGCACAGATAAGCTTTACCTTTATGGTAGAAAGGTCCATTGTGCCAGAGGGGCGGAGTATTTGACTACAGTCACCATCTGGGAGCTTCTTTTAGCTGTACTGAGCTCAGGCCATGAAGCATCTCAAAGTTAAAGTCTGAGATCTTGAACATGAGTCTTCGTCAAGAGAACAAGCACTGCAATGTTCAGGCTCCAAACACCATCTTAATTGCACCCCTGTGTTTATGCCTTTAAAACATTATCGTTACAACTGCTCATATAACTCAGGTTAACAATGTTTGTTACAGTGTTTTTATATTTTCTACACACAATAATGCCAAATATGTTTTTTTTATTACTTGTCTAGTTCTCTTTATTAGTATTATTGCACAGCATTATTATTATAGGTAACACCACCTGTTATTAAGGGGGCCTGACACTTCCCATTATTAGACCCTGCTTTTAGATGATTATAACTTTGCCAAAGTTTAACGTTTTGGGCTGATATTTTTCATGCCAGGTGTCTACCACAGGCTGAACTTTTATGGAAAATATCAGCCAAAACGGTTCAACCATTTCCGTGAACAAGAATAGTGAAAAATATTTCATTTTACCAACATTAAAAAATTCGGGTGAACGATTCTTTTCGTGAAAAGATGTAGTGGCCCCGTGTTTTGGAGCAGAGGCCTGAAGTTTGTCCCCAGGGTAGCTTTTGTGTCTGAGCAGTGCCTTTTGCCACCTGTGTGAAAAATCTGCCCAAATTTAGCCAAGCTACAAACCATCACAGTTCACACAAGCTTAGTAAGGACGAACTGGATTTTAGCAGCTAACTTCCTGGAAGATTTCAGCTGCGCTGAGATGCTCCAGCCTGGAGCTGCGTAGGACATGCTATGCAATTGCAGCTTGCTGGGTTCAAGCTAGGGCAACCAGAGAGCAAGTGTGAAAAATCAGGACACTTTTTTATGGGGGAGGGGGGGCGGGACGTCTGGTCACCTTAGTGCAGGCACCTGATCAGAGAGCCAGGAGCCTGTTTTGTCTGTGCTCTCAGTGACCCCCCTGCTGGACCCAGGCCGTGTGGAGGAGGAAACAGCGTGATATGAATACAGGAGAGACAAAAGTCAGACATGTAGGGGAGGTGGGGGGAAGAGATTACGACAAGGAGCTGTTGGGAAGAAACAGGAACTAGTAGTTGGGGTCTGGGAGGGACTGGGACAGGCTAAGTGAGGAGACTGGGAATGGAGCAAGGAGCCAGGGGTGGGGAAGAAACAGGACTGGGGCAGGGACAGGTTGGAAAGGGAATGGGCAGACAGGGTCACAATGTGGGAGGGAAATGGGCAAGAGAATCACACTCCTCTCCAGAGCTGGGAATGGAACCCTAAATTCCTGAGTCTCATTCCTCTATTGTCTGCAAATATCTGTGAAACCCTCTGGCTCAATGTCCAAAAATAGCATGTGATCGTGTAATGAAGACTGTATCACAATGCATATGCAAAAGGATGGCAAATTAAGGTTGCACAAGCAACCTTACGTTTGGTATTCCTTATGTCTAAGTGCTTGACTTTGCAACCTTACCACTGTTCTCTGAACATAGCTTTTTGTGTGTAATTATGATCGATGCTGTTGGCAGACGGTGCTTAGGGAGAGATATGAGTTGATGGACAATGGTTTAGAAGGTTGTCTCCATGTATCCATGCTGCAACGTATCCCCTTTGCTCTGTGATGATAAGCAGAGAAGGATGTTGTGCCTTTTATCTTCCACTTTCGAATCTTGGCATATGAATAAACACTTTCTTCATGTTAATACCGCCTCATAAATCGACTCCTCAATGGGGGTGACAAGCAGGAAATCAGCAATGCACGGGAACTCTCGAAAGAGCCACGGAAGGGCTGGCACAAAGGGCCAGCACGTCAGCTGACATACACCGCTATCAATGGGGTCATGCTGATTTACAGCACCTAAAGTTTGCTATTAATATTTGTATTATAGTAGTACCTAGGCCCAGATCCTGGAAGTTGCTTAGGCACTGAAGTCCTGTTGATTTCAATGGAAGAACCCACATCTCTTGACTCTCTGCCCTGTTCTCTAGATCAGGCTGCCATTCAGATGTGGCTCTGCTCCCTGTGCTTTGACAATTCCTCTCTAAGAACCTGGTCCATTTCTGAGTGCCTCAGAGGACTGGGCACTCAATTGCTTCACGTATGCACCTGGAATAAATTGCCAGAGTTGACACAGTGAGATACCAACGCTCTCCCTTGCTGCAGTGTGATTGGCAGCAAGTTGTTTTGGCTTCCATTGAAGGACTGTGCATCCTTATTTCCTTGGGTGAGTCAAGAGCCACGCAGATCTGAGCTATTAAAAATACTGTCACCTTCATTGTGCTGAACCAGCAAACTTGATAAAGGTGACAGCCCTATATTGTATTAGACAGATACATGAGGTGGAAGTTGCTTGACACAATTCAGTATAGTTTACAAGCTGAAGCTGTGAGGAAAATATAGTTCTTTAATGTCAAATTTATTCTTTGGCATCAACTCTATTTTCAGAATTACATGTGTCTCAAGGACTTTATGGATTCGCAAATAGTAATACTCAACTCTCACCTAGCACTTAGCATCCATAGAGCTCAAAAAACCTGACAAAGGAAACCTTAATTAACAGCTGGAGAAACTGATACACAGAGAGATGAAACATCTTACTTAAGATCACAGAGCAGAACCAGGCATAGAACCCAAGTGTCCTGATTCTCTGTCCTGTGGCCTATTCACTGAAGCACACAAAGCTTGACGTTTGGGCTACAAATCATAGTTGATATATGACACACCAGCAAAACTGGGACCCTGATTCCTTCTTCTCATTAAACACCCCGAGGCATTTTCCCCAAGGGTAGAGGGGTTGGTTGCAGCTTTTGGGCCCCTTTGCAGTTGGAGTAATTACAGTGACACGTTACGCGTGTGTTTTGCATATAGGCTGAGTGATGAGTGTGCATAGAAGTGGAATCTGTAGCAGCAGAAATGATGATGAGAAGCAACTTATGAGAACTGTATAAAAACCACATAGCAATCCTATAGCAGTTTTTCCTAAGTGATTTACAAAGACAAGTTTTACAGCCAGAGAAACAGACACAGAGAGTACAAGCGATCAAACGGCAAGGCAATAACAGGATGAGAACAGAACCCAGGTGTGACGTTGCACTCCATATATTTATGGAAATATGCTTATGAGTGTGATGTGTTCATCCCATTTGTTTGCATGTATTATTTCTGTGTCTAGAGTTAGGAGAACAAGATATAAACTTGTATTACTGATGTAGACATGTTAAGTGGAAGAAAGGTGCTTCAGAATCAATTATCTTTAAATGGCTCTGTTACTTGCAAACCTTCCGGGATAAATGCCAACCAGCCCTGGAAGAATGGAGGCTGGGGTCTCATAGGACATGTGACTATGTCACATGATACTGGAATCCATTTTAAACCTGGTGCTTTTCCATTTAGAAGGAGGGGTGGGAACCCAAGGAGACAAAGGATTCCCGCCTTGGGCCAAAGCTATAAAAGGGGAGGGAACAGAACAAAGGGGGCTGCCAGTCATGAGAAATCCCCTAATTACCACCTGAGCTGGATCAAGACTGTACCAGGGAAAGCACTGGGCCCAGACTAGGAAGAAATCTAGTCTGTGTTAAAAGCTTTTTGGAACATCTCTGAGGGTGAGATTTTATCTGTATTCAGCTTCTTACTGTATTAGACTTAGACTTCCGTGTTTTATTTTATTTTGCTTGGTAATTTACTTTGTTCTGTCTGCTATTACTTGGAATTTGGTATTTTTTGTTTCCCCCTCCTCCTTGTAACAACCTTTTATGTACTTGAAAACTGTTATAATTTCCTCTCTCAGTCTTCTCTTCTCCAGACTAAACAAACTGAATTTTTTCAATCTTCCCTCATAGGTCATGTTTTCTAGATCTTTCATCATTTTTCTTGCTCTCCTCTGGACTTTCTCCAATTTTTCCACATCTTTCCTGAAATGTGGCACCCAGAACTGGACACAATACTCCAGCTGAGGGCGTATCAGCGCGGAGTAGAGCAGAAGAATTATGTCTAGTGTCTTGCTTATAACACTCCTGCTAATACATCCCAGAATGATGTTTGCTCTTTTTGCAACAATGATACACTGTTCACTCATATTTTGTTTGTGATCCAATATAACCCCCCAGATCCTTTTTTGCAGTACTCCTCCCTAGGCAGTCATTTCCCATTTGTATTTGTGCAATTGATTGTTCCTTCCTCAGTGGAGTATTTTGCATTTGTCCTTATTGAATTTCATCCTATTTACTTCAGTCCATTTCTCCAGTTTGTCCAGATCATTCTGAATCATAATCTTATCCTCCAAAGCACTTGCAACCCCTCCCAGCTTGGTATCATCTGCAAACTTTATAAGTGTACTCTTTATGCTATTATCTAAATCATTGATGAAGATATAGTATTGAACAGAACTGGACATAGAACTGATCCCTGCGGGACCCTGCTCATTATGCCCTTTCAGCATGACTGTGAACCACTGATAACTACTCTCTGGGAATGGTTTTCCAACCAGTTTTGGACCCACCTTATAGTAGCTCCATCTAGGTTGTATTTCCCTAGTTTGTTTAGGAGACGGTCATGAGAGACAGTATCAAAAGCCTTACTAAAGTCAAACTATACCGCATCTACTGCTTCCCCCCAGCCACAAGGTTTATTACCATGCCAAATGTCACTTTATCCACAGACTTCCATGAGAGTGGGATTGGGTCCTAAATTAATATTATTGGTCTTTATCTAACCTCCACCCCATATTAAACTCATTTTGATTCCCTTTCCAGTACAATCTTGAGGCTGAGCCCAGTCCTTTCAAACCAGCCTGGATGGATTCAGGATTCTGAAACCAGGTGAAATTCAGCTGTTTCACCTGGGTTCCTTTTTGAATTCTTAGATTCATTTGAGCCCAAAACTCAGAGAAGGGGAACCCAGGTGGACTGAAACCAAAGGGAAAACCCCAGACAACACTGATTTCACACAGTACTGCAAGCAACAGAAATTGGAAATATTAAAGAAGCCAATGCCAGATGATTTAGGAATGGAATAGCCATATCATACAAATCATCTTAAAGAGGTAGCCAGCGTACCTGAATTATTTAAACCAAACCCCACAATGAGGTCAAGTAGAAGACCAGCCCCGTGGGAGCTCTTCTTCATAGAATCATAGAAGATTAGAGTTGGAAGAGACCTCAGAAGGTCATCTAGTCCAACCTCCTGCTCAAAGCAGGACCAATCCCCAACTAAATCATCCCAGCCAGGGCTTTGTCAAACCGGGCCTTAAAAACTTCAGCTTCTGGATAAACCAACATGAGCCTATTGCATCTAGAAAGTAATATACTGACCAAGCAACACCGCCATCTCTGTGTGCTTTGAAGTCCCCAGAGACAGGAATCCGTAAGCATTCAAACAGCACCCTTGGTAGTTTCTCAGAGAAATCAGCCATGGGATCACCACTAGAGGATGGTGATCTCTCCACTAGCAGATCCACACATATTGTCCTTGAGCTAGTGACAGGAAATCACCAGATGCTTCAGTGAACTTGAGTCTGCCATCAGCCACCCGCAGATCTATCCGGCAAGGTGCTGAGAGCTCCTGTGAGGTGCAGAGAACCTTCGTCTCTCACAGCTGTCAACAGGAGTTCGGGAGCTCATCAGCACCTTGCAAGACTGAGTCTGTGGTGCATGGCAAGGTGGAGAAAAGTAGAACAGCTAATCCCCAACTTCTCCATGGTGCAAGCCATTGATGTAGGCTATGCTGCCATTCTGGGAATATACCCTGTGTTGCACCCACTACTGCACCCTAAGGTTAGCTCAGAGAAGTTGCTCTAAAAAGCTCAGTGACTTTCTTTGGAAAGCATGATGGGAAACGTCCGTTCCATACACCTTTCTTAGCTCCCGGTGCAGCACAATGAGTTTGGAGGATTGCACTGGCCAATGCACACCTCCCTACATCTCCAAAAATATTGTAATGACATTAAATGGTACCAAGATTTATGGAGCTGGAGACAAGATCCTTGAGCTTTGTTTTCAGGGAGGTACGATACATACCATATGTTAAGCCTCCTGCAGCTCAATATGCCTTTTTCTAATAGCATGCAAAACACCTGGCCAGCAAGCACAGGATTAGTTGAACTGAGTTCATGCATTGCATGGATTTTTCTAATGAATCCCTCTTTAGCATGTATTTATGCCAGTTGCCAAAGTGAAAGAAGCAATTTCCTTAAATATTGAGCATTCATACGTAAATTGCAGCCTGCTGGAATCTTCTGCTATCCAAACGGAATCCTTTATTTCTGTTATATAAGGAAAGCAAATAATTTCTTATCGGTCGACTTTGAAATACAGGCAAGTGTTCACTTGGAGTGTAATAAAATGTCAGCTTTTCTACAGCATTTCGTTTTCATGCTCTTAATTTCTCATTTCTTTATCTCTCCTTATTCTCTTGCCACATCAGTGTCTTGATTTGACGGCTTCCATGTGACATGTGCTCTTGCTGCATGAGCTGTACAAATGCAGCTTTAAAAGTGGCATAACTTTCTATTAAGGCAGCTTCCTTCCTTGGGAATTTCTTAAAGCTGCAATGAGACTAAGCATGCCAGGGGAATTTTGCTATGCATATAAGGCCAAATCCTGAGCTCTTGTTACTCTGTGTTTGTGCAACCCACAGAAGGGTGGGTGTTACTGGTCTCGCTCTGTGCCCAATCCACAGAGGACGAGTCTGTTACAGCTCCTGTTAGGGACACTTGGCTCTTCCATCTCAAAATGTAACAGCTTTTAGCTCTGGAGGTTCCTCTTTCAATCTGTGGTGTGTCAGCCAAGATATCAGCTGTCACATTCGCTCAGTCTTTACACAAACTGGACTCCCACAGACATTAAAGGAAGATTTGCCTGAGTAGGGAATAGGTGAAAACGGAGGGCTTGATCATGCATGTACCATGGTGAGTGGAACTGGAGAAAGCTGGTGAGAGGTTTCCAGAGGGACTTAGTTTGATATGGAACCAGGGTCTCAGGAATGCAAGCTGGTGCCAGGCTGCTACCTCACAAACTCTACAGCCTCAGCGTGCAACATTACAACTCAGACTGCTCACTGCACCATTTACGATGGATGAAAAACTGCAAACCTTTACTCATGCAGAGAGTCCAACAGATGGCAATTGGGCTACTCAAGTGAATAAGGACCATCCTTGGGTCCTGAGCAAGGGGTTCATGCTTTGGTGAAGAGCATGCAAGGGCACTGGTTAATTAATCCTTCCTCATTTAGAGACAGAGGAGCACTTGTAAGCCATTTAAATCAATGGGACTTTTGAAACATAAGAACATAAAGAATAGCCATACTGGGTCAGAACAATGGTCCATCCAGCCCAGTATCCTGTCTTCTAACAGTGGCCAATGTCAGGTGCTTCAGAGGGAATGAACAGAACAGGTAATTATCAAGTGATCCAACCTCTGTTACCCATTCCCAGCTTCTGGCAAACAGAGGCTAGGGACAGTTCAGAGCATGGTTTTGTATCGCTGCCCATCCTGACTAATAGCCATTGATGGACCTATCCTCCATGAACTTACCTAGTTCTTTTTTAAATCCTTTTATAGACTTGGCCTTCACAACATCCTCTGGCAAAGCATTCCACAGGTTGACTGTGCATTGTGTGAAGAAATAATGTTGCATGATGAAACTCTTTGCATGAGTTTCCAGGATCAGACCCATAAGAAATTGCAGCAATATGTGTTCATGATACTGACACGAAACGTCCATTAGCAATAGTGGAAATTATATCAACAGGAGTGAACAGAGCCCTTTGTATGTAGTTCAGCTACCATTATGCTAATCACACCTCCTACATCAGATTTTCTACACAGAGCAATTTAGCTTGATGACTAACTCTGTTGCTTACCAGTTTGAACCAAGAAAAGGAATAAAAGCCAAATTTTGAGTGCAGGTTAGAAGGCAGAATATTATTTCCTATCCTCCAGTGCCTTCCTCACTCATGGTATTTCAGAATAAAGTAGTGGACCAAAGAGAGTATTGTTGGCAAGGTGATTGCATAGGAGTGGTAGCTGGTAGACATGCTCCAGCTTATTTCATAGAAAGTTATGGGATTCGGCCAGAGTTTGTGGCGAAAAGGACAGAAGCTGGGCTGTAAGACTACCTAAGGATGGTAAGTTGCAAGGGAAGGGTGTATTGCATTTTATAACAGGGTGATTCGCCCCTTAAGAGCAGCAAGAGGCTGCAATGAAAGGGAAAATGTTTAGAGATTGCCAGGAGTGAGCAGGCTCTCAACCTTGGTCTACACTATAGAGTTAGGTCGATGTAATTATGTCAGTGTACACACTACAGCCTTGCTCTCGCTGATGTAAGTGCCCTACTACACCGGCATTATAACTCCACCTCTTGGTATAGTTAGGGGGACGAGTGTCTGTGTAGATGCTGCGGATTATTTACATTGGCTGTTAGCTGTCATTTTTGCCAATTGATAAGAAAGCCACTCACAGCTCCAGCTGTCACCTCGGGACAGGTGCGGGGCTCCAGCTAGAGCCCGGCTACCCTCGAGGCTTCCATCTCCTTGCTCGGAGCCAGGCTGCTCCCAGCATTGCTGATGCCTGGACTTTCTGCTCCTAGCCAGGTTATGCCCACCCGGCTTCCCACTCCCTGCTTCCCTGTACTGAGGCTCCTGGCTCCCTGCTCCATGCTGGGAGCATGGTAGTCACCCGGGTTCCAAGCATGGAGCTCCCCACCAGAAGCCCAGGTGGCTGCCGTGCTCATGGTGGAGAGTGGAAAGCCAAGAGTCCGGGTGGCTGCTGGACTCCCGGCAGGAATCTCCGCAGACCTGAGAACCCAGGCTCTCAGCCCTCCCCACTGTCCCTCTTAAGTCAATGGAAGTGCTCCGGGTGAGGATGCACACCACAGACAGAAGGAGGGTAACGTGGACATGAACCACCACAATAATTACTGTGGTGGCCGTAAGTTGACCTAATACAGGTCAACTTAAGTTTGTTGTGTAGATGTGCCCTAAAAGAGAGTCCTGGGGATGAAGACTAAGAGTCCAGCCAGGCAGGACCTGGAAGTGGCCTGCCAAAACAGGAAGGCCTGGGAGAAGAAAGAGAAACTTTTATTTCTGTGGACTTTTGGGTGGACTTGAAAACTTTCTTTTGAATGTTTGCTTAATTTAAGAAAGCACAACCTGAGAAGGGATGGGAATGGACACAAGTGTTTTCTGCGTTTCTTGAACAGTCCAAGAAAGGGGAGACTGAGGCAGACTGCCTTTAGCATGATCCTCAGTCATGAAGGGTGTGATGTGGTACCAGCTCCACATTGGGCTCTAAGGGATTAATAGAGCCCTAGGGAGGCTGAACGGGAGGCAGCCAATCAGAGAAGGGCTGAAGGGAGTAGCCAATAAGGGCCAAGAAGGCCCACATAAAAAGGGAGCTGCAGGGAAGAGGAGGGCAATTCTCTGCTGGGAGCCCAGGAAGGAAGGACTGTATCTCTGAAGGGCTGAGAGAATTGCCAGCACCTTGGACACAGCAGTGATGCTAGCAGGAACTGGGGGAGAGAAAGGCCGCTCCTGACTGGCTGTTGGGGTTTGAAGGCTGAGGCCCTGAGTCAAAGGCAAAGAGGATGCTGGAACTACGAGGAAGTGGCCAGACAATTCTCTGCAGTTGCCACTAAGGGAAGTTGCAGGTTTCAGAGTAACATAGTCTGTATTCGCAAAAAGAAAAGGAGTACTTGTGGCACCTTAGAGACTAATAAATTGGTCTCTAAGGTGCCACAAGTGCTCCTTTTCTGAAGGGAAGTGGCTGAACAGTGGTCTGCAGGTCCCCTGGAGTGGGGGAACACAGTGGGTGGAACGGCCAGAGGACTGTATCACTGGAGAGGACCTTGGAGAGACCTGGGTCCTAGAGCAGGAGTGATGTCTGTGAGGCACTACCAGAAGAGGGTGCATGACCACACAGAGAAAATTCCCAAAACAGCCAACAGGAGGCGCCAGAGTGATGAGTGAACCCCATTACAGGGGGAACACAGGAGGTGGCCAACCTAGTTACAAGTTTAATGGCCAGATCATGGACTACTGTGTTCTATTCTTCACTCTTCCACTGATTTGCTTTGTGCCCTAGAGCAAACCTCTTAACCCCGTGTGTGTTTCAGCTGTCACCCCCTGTAAAATGGGATAGCACAGCTCATCTGTGGGAAAGGGACCAGTGCAGATTGATCCGTACAACATTTGCAGATCCTTGGAGGAAATGAACTACGGTGCATCAGTTAAGTGCAATAACTGTTAATTAAACAAAGCAACATATAGCCAGTTCCTACAGCTGAACCTAGTCCCTTTCTCAAGAAGAACTCTGCTGTCAGCCCTACTCTGGTGAAGCACTCAGGGAGTGAAAAGGCGAAGATTGTTATTGGCCTCTGTGTAAGAGCACAAGGGGGTGGAAAGTACAGGAAGGCATCTTTTGTCCTCCATCCACGCTGAGCACCCACCTAGGGAGGGGCACAATGCAGCTGTTAGGGCCCCAGTTGTGTAACACTTGCCCACACTAATCGGAACTCACACGCCACCACTCCCATTGACTTCTTTCGGACTACTCATGTGAGTAAGTACTCGCCAGCATGAGTAAGGATTGCACAACCTGGTCCTCAGCGTGGATGGTCTCTAAGGCAATGAAATACCTTGTTCCAACCAAGCAAAGTTCCTCCCTCAGTGCGATTTGGAAAAATGACAACTACGGGTTTGGAAAGGGAATTTATTGCACATTCCGTTGGAACCTTTGACACCGTGAAACTGACATGTCGGATCAGTTGCACTGGGCAATGTACATGCCTCGCTTAACAATGGAAAGAAAAGGGGGTGCTGGGAATGGGAAAGGAACCACTGGCCAGATCCTCAGTGTTGTTCCAGTTAACTCAACCGTATGGACTGGAAACATAAGGGCCTTGTATTTTATTCTATGTGCCATTTAATTAGTTTACTTTCACTGTTTCCTGTACAGAGTTTATTTTAATGAAAATGTGCTTTCTAATTTTTTTTTAAAGTGATTAGCTTAATCAACACTTGTGTGATTCATATGGTGTTTTAGAAATTAAGGTTGTCACTCTTCTGGTAAACAGTATGAGAGCGAGATACAAATTAACAAACTCTGTAGAGTTGCTGTTTTAAATCAACAAGTTTGGAAGAGGGTTGGGTCGGCCTCTAATAGCTGGATTAGAAGAACCAGGTCAAAAATAAGGGGGAGCGGAAGTGAGAGACAGAGAAGGAGTGATTCTGCAAACTCTTATTCACATAGGACATGATCCAGTTCCCACTAGTGGACGCAGTAGCCAGGGTGAGAGATAAGCCAAAGTATTGTCGAAGGTCATGGCAGTGAGGGCAGAGGGCGGGTTTTAGGGGAAGAACAGACAGTTTGGGGAAAGGAATAGGAGATGGAAACATGGGAGTCACAAAACTCCTGGGGAGTGTAACAGGGAGGGGCGTGGTGGAGGTTTCACTGGAACTGGGGAGGGAAGTCTGGAAGGTCTCTGTTTTGCTATGCTGTACATGAGAACAGCCAGGAAGAGATGTTGAAAAGACAGAGAGATGGATTTCCAGGGAGGAGCTGAGGGAAAGATGCGAGAGACATCAGAAGAGAGTCAGCGCATGGAGATGGATAAGTGGACCCCAATAATAAAGGATGCAGCCCTGAGGGACTCCTACAGACAGCAGGAGAGGAGAGGGAGCCATGGAAGGAGCTTAGAGTCAGGAAAGCCCAAGGACGAGGGAGAACTGAGGAGAAGGGATGGTCACCTGTGTGGTAGGCTGCAAATAGGCTGAGAAAAATGAGGACGGAGGAAAGGCCTTGGCCAATGGGAGATCAGATTGAATGCAATGGAGGGGGCAGAAGCCATACTGCAGGGGAGCCGGGGGAGGCTGATGCAGGGTGACTATACAGAGCACACTCAAATAGTCTGGGATTTACAGGAAGAAGAAAGGATGTGTGAGGTGGAGAGGCGGGGGAAAGAGGGAGTCAGAAGAGACTGAGAATACAGGAGAAGGATGTGATGGAAGAGGGAGTTCAGGTGACAGGAGCAGGGAGGGTGTGAGATCAAGGGGACAAATCAAAATGTGATGTCAACAAAGCCGTCAGGGGTACAGGAGGGAATGGAGTTGGGGATAGGATGGAGAGATCTCACACTGGCTGCTGCCAGATTTTGTCATGAAGACAGTGATTAGTGCCCAGGAAGGGGGGCACAGGCTGCAAATCTCTCTCGGGGCTTTTATGTCCCTGATCACCACAATATCTGAGAGCCTCACGCTCATTAGGGGACTTTAGCTACACAACGGCCCTGGGTGGGACCTCCCTCCCCCATTGTACAGATGAGGAACAGGCTATAGTAAGCGGCTGAGCCAAGGTTACTCAGGAACTCTCTGATTGAAGGATAAACTGAACCCAGGTTTTCTGAGCCCTTGTTCAGTGCCGTATCTGCTAAGCCACGCTTTCTACCCCAGGTGCCATCAGCTGCAGATACAGGAATGAGCTGGAGGAAAATTGGGTAGGGAGCACTTCCCATTTGGCAGAGCAGGTTGAAAAAATCAGAAAGATGTTTGCACCTTTTCGTGAAAACTTTTCACTGAAATTTCACAGGTCAACCGCTGTAAACTGGAGGAAAGAGCACATAAAAAATGGCAAATCTTTGCAAAAAGAAGCCTTTGTTGTTTGAAAATTGTTGCGCGCCTTTCTTTCCCACATAGTAAGAGGGACTGCAATGAGCAAACGATGTAGGAAATGGAGTCCGTCACTCCCGCCCCTTAAAACAAGGACAGTCTAAACCAGGGGTTTGCCAACCTGAGCCGGAGAAGGAGCCAGAATTTACCAATGTACATTGCCAAAGAGCCACAGTAATACGTCAGCAGCCCCCCATCAGCTCCTCGCACCCCGCTCCCAGCACCTCCCACCCACCGGCAGCTCCACCGGTCAGCACCTCCCCCTCCCTCCCCTCACCTCCCAATCAGCTGTTTCATGGCATGCAGGAGGCGGGGGGGGGGCAAAAGGGGGAGGAGCGAGGGCACGGCAGGCTCTGGGGGAGGGTGCGGGAAGGGGTGGAGTGGGGGCAGGGCCTGTGGCAGAGCCAGGGGTTGAGCTGTGAGCACCCCCCAGCACATTGGAAAGTTGGCACCTGTAGCTCCAGCCCCGGAGTCGGTGCCTAGACAAGGAGCCGCATTTTAACTTCTGAAGAGCCGCATGTGGCTCCGGAGCCCCAGATTGGCCACCCCTGGTCTAAACTTTGCTAGGTGGTGCCAGGTTGGAGACCCATTCCCAGATGAGCCACTCTGGCTTGAAAATCCCTCAATTCGTACATTTCTCTTAAACACATGCTCTTTCATACACATCTTGGCTGCTTGGAACCCAGCGGTTTGCCCTGGGGCATGTCAGCCTTTGATTGGAAATAGGCACTTGAATAAGTTTCCGTTATCAGGGAGCCCCGTCTCTCTTAGAGGCCATTCTGCTCCGAACATTTTGGAGGAGACCAGGGCTCGTGAATGCAGTGGAATGTTTGCAGAAGCGGGGCGGGATTTTATCCTTTTTCACACCCTTAGAGATAGGCTCTGACTGTAATATTCAAACAGGGCACAGTACTTTATGAATAGAGAGGGGCAGAAACAAGCACGTCTTAACTGAGCTGGTGCCGTTTGGACATAGCTCAAGGGAACACCAGTGTAAGCACTAATAAGAGATGTGCTGCAGTGGTCGACTGGAGGGCGCACAGGAGAAGACGGGTGCTGTTTGTGGCTCTGCTGCTGGCTTCCTGGGTAATCTTTTGCAAGTCACTTCACCTTTCTGTGCTTCTGTTTCCCAGTCTGTAAAGTGTTGATAATGACTTCATGGAGTTTAAGGCCAAAAGGGATCATCTAATCTGACCTCCTGTGCATCGCAAGCCACCAGGTGCCCCTCTGTTGAGCCCAGTTAGACAAAAGCACTTCAGTCCTCGGTGACTAAGCTTTGTGGGCTATAGGCAAAGAAGACGAGAGACCCAGATGCCACCAAAGGCCCAGGGCCCTGCTATGGCAGGGAAGTGATTAGGTGAGATATGATATTTCCTTTGTAAAGCTTAAAGAGGTGGTAAAACCCACGGACTTTATAATTCCTCCTGAAGCGCCCTAGCCTTTAAACAGGAGCATGGCACAGCAGTGAACTCGCATTTTACTTATGCCCAATCAATAGTAAATAACTTGTTTTTGCAGACTTTCAAGCTCGGTGTATTAGATTTCTGTGATTCTGACTCCTTTTAGCAATATTCTGACCTGTCTGGCAACCCAAACTGCCAGCTTAATGCTACCACACAGCCTAAAATTAGAGGGGGGGGGGGGTACTGGTTAGACTGAGAGGTGGGCCTTCTAGGTTGTATCACAGCTCTGACACTGTTTTGGTGTGTAACTTTGGGTGAGTCACCTAAAAGTCGATATGTGCCTCATTTTCCCCATCTGGAAAAAATAGGGATAATTACTACCTACCCCACGGGTAGTCATGAGGCTTAATAAATGAATATTCCCAGAGCTCATTTTGATGCATGAATGAAAGAGGACACATACATGGGCCAAATTTATTATTGAAATTAGCAGTATTTAGCCTACTAAGGACAAAGGCATGTTTATAGATTCAAAGGTCAGAAAGGACTGTTCTGATCATCTAACCTTATCTCCTGCATTACACAGGCCAGAGAACCTCACCCACTAAACTGCATCACGTTTGATATTGTGCTTCTCTTTAAGAAAGGTAACCAGTCTCGATTTACAGATTTCAGGGGGTGGGGAATCCATTACCTCCTTAGGTAAGATATTCCAATGGTTAATGTCCCTCACTGTTAAACATTTACACCTTATTTCTAGTCTGAATTTGTTCAGCTTCCACTTTCAGACACTGGATTTTGTTATGCCTTTTTCTGCTAGATTAAAGGGCCGTCTACTACCAAAAATCTCTTCCCTGGTTAGGTACTTGTAGACCGAGATCAAGTCATCTTTTAACCTTCTCTATGATAAACCAAATAAATTGTGCTTTCTTGGTCTCTCACAATAAGGCAATGTTTAAGCAATGGGCTTAAATTGAATCAAGGGCAGTTTAGGTTGGACATTAGGAAAAAAATCCTAACTGTCAGGGTGGTTAAGCACTGGAATAAATTGCCTAGGGAGGTTGTGGAATCTCCATCATTGGGGATTTTTAAGAGCAGGTTGGATAAACACCTTTCAGGGATGGTCTAGATGCTTCTGACTCAGCAATATGGCTGGCTGGAAAACAAGAATTCCGTTTTGTGAAAAAGGTCAAGGTTTGGAAATTTGTTTTCATTCTGCAGCAGAACAAAAATGAGGCCTTTTGAATTTTTTCACAACAAAATATGAATGAGAGGACCTCATGGTTTGGACCCCACAATGGTCCCCTCAGCTGGGACGTGGGAGATCCAAGTTCAAGTTTCTGCCTTGAATCAGGATCTCTTTTCCTGTCTCAGTTTATTCCTGGACCTGAGAAACTTTCTCAGCTACATTTTTATAAAAACTGATACATTTCTGCAATACATTTTGGTTTTGACAAAAAGAAGAAGAAGAAGAAATTTTGCTGAAAAATTTTCAACCAGCCATGTTCAGCAATGACATGTGGACATTTCTTTGCGGGGAGGATTTTTTTCCAGTTGCTAAGGTCCAGTTATTTAAAGGTATTTAGACATTGTTGGGTTCCACATTGCAACGCTGCACTGATTTTAGTAGCTTGAATCTCATATTCAAAAGGGATTCAGGCACTTATGAGCCAAAATCCCATTGACAACTGGTGGGATTTAGTCCTCCTAAGTGCCTAAATACCTTCTGAAAAAAGAGACTTGGGCTCCCAAATCAGTTAGGTGTTGCAATGCTGAGCACAAGAACACCTAGATACCTTTAAAAATCTGAGCCTTCGTGCATTTAATAATTTTCAGAAGTGCTGAGCACCCACAGCTCCAGTTGAAGTGAATGCGCTCAGCACCTGTGAAAATCCAGCTCTCTGTGTTCCAGGTCAGTTTCGGTATGAGCGTTATTAACATTCACTTTGAGCAAAAGAACAGCGCTATATAACATCCACAGCCATCTGACTTTCCTCTGCTCTCAAATACTGTTCATCACCTGTTTCACTGGACTGCTAATAAACACAGAGCAAATTTTACTCAGCGATACGTCTTCAATACATGTTTTGTAGTTAAAAAAAATACACCATCACACCACAGATGTTTTGATTGCTGAGGTGACAAACAGGGTCATTTCTGGTATCCTGAAAGGATTTCCTAGGAATAAATATGACTGTCCCGGTAAAACCAGGTCTGATGGTCAATTGGGGGGTGATGCTCAAAGGCACAAATAGGAGTTAAGCACCCAACACCCACTGGCTGCTGTGCCTTTGGAAATCTTCCCCTTTATCTATGGAAGACTTTCCACTGACTTCACTGGGCACTGGATTGGGCCCATAATACCTTGTCATCCCAAAACACCTTTCCTTGTGCAAGGGTTGTCAACTATATCCGGAACTCGCATTTGGTAGGCCAGAGGTTCCCAGTCTGTGCTTCAGGGACAACAGATGGTCCACAGGGCACATACAAGTGACTTATGGAGGACTGGCTGGGGACATGGTGCTAGTGCTTCCCAATTTTCAGTGGCTATGTTGTTTTAAAAGGATGTTTTGTTGTCTTGTAAAAGGATGCAGCAAATGCATTTGATACGGCTATGGCTTGTGCCACCAGGTGGCGTTGTTAAAACATAGTCATCCAAGTTCTTTTTCGTAGCTTGCAAACAAATGTTCAGTCTTGGGAAGACAAGCTGGTGTCCTGTACTATTGTTAGTTTTTTGGTCGGACAAAGTTCTGGAGAGAGGGAGCTATGCAAGTTGCCGGAGAGCATGCTCTCTGCCTGGGTCTCTGATCAGAGTCAATTTTTGTGCAAGAATTTCTCCCTGGGAAACAAGCATTGGTGCTGGGCTGAGAGTCCTGAAAGAAGGGATTGCCTTTCATTCTATTTGACCATCTCTGTTCCAGGACTGGTCTCTGTGTGTAAATAAAACATGTTACACTGAAAGTACTCTCACATTCCACCTCACTGATTTCTCCTCACGTGGAAAGGCAACCTGCCAGGCCCTGGATGCCTGCTACCGCTCAACAGGTGGAGGACCATACTTTCTGCCTATGCTTTTCCCTTGCTGAAGTTGAAGCAGGCATGTTATGTGATCACAAATGGGAACAGAGATGTCCCAGGCGATAGTGATTGGGAGGAGAGGTGGACATGAGACAATCTCTACTAAGATGTGCTTTATCGTATGAGAAGGTTTGGAAACCCCCTGCTCAATAAATTATGCTAATGAACCAGCAGAAGGACCAGAAAATGGTGTGCTTGTGTGGTCCCTACAAAAATAACAGCTATTTATTTGTAAACAAATTCTCAGTGTATCTAACATTTATCCGTCCCCCCCCCCCCACCACATTCTTTTCAATAATAAGCTCCATTCTCAATAATACTCAAGCTTAGCAACGCCAAATGTGGGACCTTCCAAACTGACCTAGTTCTGGCTAAGCTATAGATCTATTCAGTTTGGGCCTGTGACCCTTGGAAGGGACTTAACTAGGAGGTGAATCAAAGAAAGAGGATGACGGCTAATTGCTGTCGTGCAAATAAAGCAGCCTCCCTGCTGCTTTGAAAACTAACGGAGATTTATATTGCATTGGGCGCATCTAGCCTGACACCTGAACTTTCAATGTAAATTAAGCTTCTTCAGTGCTTTCTATGCGGGCATTTGAAGTACAAATGGAAATTATATACTTGGATGATTTTTATAAAACCCAGTAATAGCCATTATAATCAGCTAAAAAGATAACAATTAAGCCTGCTGGTGGCAGGCTGGGTGGCTCAGGGCTTTAGATGCTTTTTTTTCTCAGTAGGTGTGGGTCATCAGTTCAAGTCCACCCAATGGCTAAATTCAACCCAAGGTTGCAGTGGCTTAACTCTAGGGGAAGGATCTTCTAGGGAGGCTGCATTTACTTGAACTGGTCACACTGTCCTGTCGTTCAGCCTGCTAACATGGCTGTGTTAGCCAGGGAGAGGAAAATGCTGAGGCTGGTGGGGATACACTTCTAACGGGTTCCCCCCAAATGGATTATAAAGCTCCTCCCCCAGAGCTGAATTCCCCCTGCATGCACACCGCTGACACAGAGGGGTGTAATTTATATGTCCCAAATCTACCAAACATGACCCTGGTCAAGAGTGATCAAAAGTAATTAGCAGCTGAAAACCCATCTCCTAGGTTAGATGAACCAAAATGATGTGCAGAGATAAACGGCACAACAATGCCATGGGGGAAAGGGCTGCCTTGGGCTGGATGAATGGGTGTCTTTAGCCTGATGCTCTGTCTCTGTATGGGGCCAGTGCTCAGTGATGTGGAGGCAAAGAAGATCTTCCACTCGCTAAGAAAAGTGGAGGCGAATGTTTGTCTAGCGGACTAGGCTCTGAACTGGGAGTCAGGAGGCTTGCATTCTATTCCAAGCTCTGATACTGACTTGTTGTGTGACCTTGGACAAGTCCTTTCCTTGCCCACCCTTTGTCTATCTTCTCCATCTAAACTGCAAGCTTTCTAAATGAAGGAATGCTTCTCGCCACATGTTTGTACAGCCCCTAGCACAAGGGAACCGTGAGCTTGTTCAGGGTCTCTCAGCAGTCTCCTCCCATACCACACTTTTAAATCTCTTGTCTCTTGCTGCTCTTCATCTAATTCAGATGATAAGCTCCAGCCTGGGGCCCAGCTTTGAAATGTTTTGAAATATGAACTCCTATGGCATGCTGCCATATAAAAACAATCAGCATGGGTACTCACTCCAGCACTAACAGTGTCAAGCTCTGCTTATTATGTCTGTTTTGCGGAAAGGTAAACTGAGACAGAAAGATGATTAAGTGACTTGGCTGTTAGCACGGGAGGGCTTCTATTGCAGAATAGGGCCTAACTCACAAAACTTTAACCTTGAAGGTGCTATTCTCTCTCAGCTGCTCTTGTTGGACTGACGGTCTTGTGGTGGAGGTCCTGGGTGGGGTCTTAGAAGATTTAGTTATTATTCCCAGAGTGATGCTGTCTAAACAGGTTACCAGCTCTGTGATGCAGACAGACCAGCTCAAATCAGAGCAAGGGGGCTATTCACTTGTGTATGAACATCAAAGCAGGGTTGAGTGTGTCAATATGCTACAGGACAGGCCCGACAAAGAAAGTAACAGAACACCACTAGCCGTCACCTACAGCCCCCAACTAAAACCTCTCCAATGCATCATCAAGGATCTACAACCTATCCTGAAGGATGATCCCTCACTCTCACAGACCTTGGGAGACAGGCCAGTCCTTTCTTACAGACAGCCCCCCAACCTGAAGCAAATACTCACCAGCAACTAGACACCACACAACAAAAACACTAACCCAGGAAACCAATCCCTGCAACAAACCCTGTTGCCAACTCTGTCCGCATAACTATTCCAGGGACACCATCATAGGAGCTAACCACATCAGCCACACCATCAGGGGCTCGTTCACCTGCACATCTACCAATGTGATATATGCCAACATGTGTCAGCAATGTCCCTCTGCAGTGTACATTGGCCAAACCGGACAGCCATTATGCAAAAGAATAAATGGACACAAATCAGACATCAAGAATTGTAACATTCAAAAACCAGTAGGAGAGCACTTCAATCTCCCTGGTCACTCAATAACAGACATAAAAGTGGCAATTCTTCAACAGGAAAACTTCAAAACCAGACTCCAGTGAGAAACTGCAGAACTGGAATTAATTTGCAAACTGGACACAATCAAATTAGGCCTGAATAAAGACTGGGAGTGGATTGGTGATTACAAAAAGTAATTTTCCCTTTGCTGATACTCACACCTTCTTGTCAACTGCTGGAAATGGGTCACCTTGATTGCACTGGCCTCATTATCACTACAAAAGTAATTTTCTCTCCTTTGGTATTCACCCCTTCTTGCCCTCTGTTGAGAATAGGCCACTTCCACGATAATTTAATTGGCTCGTTAGCACTGACCCCCACTTGGTAAGGCAACTCCCATCTTTTCATGTGCCATAATATATATTCTTCTTACTGTATTTTTCACTCCATGCATCTGATGAAGTAGGTTTTAGTCCACAAAAGCTTATGCCCAAATATATCCGTTAGTCTCTAAGGTGTCACAAGGACTCCTCGTTATTTTTGCTCACTATGCCAGTTCACTTGTGCTGATAGAAATCAAGAGAGATGTGGATTGTATTGTTTTCAACTGTCTGTAGCCTGTACTTAATTAGCCATAGAATGAAATATGTGTTAGTGTTTAAATGTGAATTTACTTGATGTTTAAAGCTGCAGGAAAACTAATGACGAATTGTTTCTTGCTATCCCGTTGTGTTTAAATGATGTTTATCCATTGGAGATTGGAGCCTTGGAAATGTAAATGAAGGAAATTATGGACTTCAAAGCATGGGTCATTGTATGTTCAACAATGGGGAGTCTAGGGACCCATGCAGTAATGGAAATGCTTGCCAGACTGTTTTCACCATAAGGCAGGACCTTGGGAGAGATTTGAAGCTCTGATCTATTTGGATGCTGTCAGGGGGCATTCCAGATATAAGACAGATGTCCTCAAAGCCATTTGGGACAACCCTGAGAGACATCTGGGAAACTAGCAGATATCACATCACTGCTACCAATTGGACTTACAAACTCTGACTCACCTGTTATATATTTTACTTGCTTTGACTTCTCAATAACTCTCATTGCTTTTTCTTAGCTAATAAATCTGTAGTTTAGTTTACTAAAGAAATTGGCTGTCAGCATTGTTTTTGCTGTGAGATCCAGAGCATCCATTGACCTGGGGTGACTGACCCTTTGGGGTTGGAAGAACCTAATGTAATAACATAAAATCACAAAGTCCAGTTAGTCTGAGTGGCAAGATGCACTGGAGAGCCCCAGGGGACCATCTGTGGCTCTATGGTAAGGCTAACATGGTAATCCAGGAGTCCACGCTTGTTACTGGTTTGGTAAAATCTAAGTATAGAATACCCCCAGTTTGGGGTCTGCTCTGTTTTCTGACAGTCTAACCTCAGATTGGCACTCCCGTTGTGAGCCACATATCAGACACTGTGACACCCAGTTCTACCACTGAACTCCACTATCACTTAGAGCAAATCACTTCATCTGTCCTTATACCTTACTTCCCTGCCTGTAAAATGGGTTCTGTGAAAGTAAGTTCATTAGAATTTGTAAGCTATGATGAGGGCACAGATTACCTTGAAAGTTGCTAAATCCTTTGCTCTAATTGATAGGCAATATACCTCCATGCCAGCTTGCTAGAACAAATAACTCATTCTAACTTGTATGGGATACAAACACTTACCTCCTTGAGCAAAACATGGGGACGCTTACATGAAAGATACATCTTTATTTGTGCCAGGAACTGCAGCAGAAGGAAGACTCAGGCTATGCCTAGGTAAGTTTACCCAAGGCTCTTAGACCTTTTCCATGTCTTTATTTTTTCCCACTGGCTCCTTGCCTTTGCGGACAAAGCTTGTCAGCCGTGCTCTCTCGGGATTTGGCCAGCTGCATCTGTTGATAGTTGAATTTGCCCTCAAAGCACCCTTTAAAATCTCCAGCCTTTCAAAACCATGCATAGCCTTGGCTGTTGTTTTTTTTTTAAATGTATTTCTTCTTAGTGGGTGGCTGGCTTGTCTATATTTAGCTTAAGTGCTGGATTGCCACTGTATGCTTGTCTGATGCCTAAGAAAAATACCATCATCCTGTCTTAGTTATAAGTCGGATAACAAAGGACAAATCTTCTATTTGTCCATTTCCCCCTGGGAATGACACATAAAAGGTGCTGCTGACGGGTTGTTATTTTATTTATTTATTTATTGCTTGCTTGCCTCAGGACCTCAAGTGAATGACAAGGGATAAAACTTCCCGATAGTTTGGAGCTGGATGCTTTTCCATCGTGGTCTGATACCTTTTGAATTTGTTAATGGGAAGAAGCCGGTTGGAGGCTGAAAGGGCCTCATGCATGTTGCTGTGCATCTTTTACTACTGTAAAGTGTTGCCTGCATGGGGGGAGAATGGGCATGGTGTTCTTGTGGCCCTCTCAGTGCTTGTTTACAGAGGGGCAGCAACTGCCCCCATTCTAAATGATGAAGCAAAGGAGAGGCTGGATTGGAATCATTCATTCCTAGCAAAAAAACCAAAACAAAAAACACAATCAAAACCTGTCATGTGCTGCAAGCCCGGTCTTTGCAGTACGGAGACCAGCTGCTTCAGAATGACCTGAGAGCAGGATGTCTTCTCCTGGATCAACACTGCTGAGGGTAGAACAAAACACAGGTGTCTCCGGACATTTTTAACTGTGAGAGCAATTCACTAATGGAGCAGACTGACAAATGATGTGGTGGACTCCTACATCAAGAGCTGATGTCTGACTAAAAAGAGACGGTCTAGTTCAACCGCAGTATGCTGGGAACTACTGGGTGATAGATATTCTCCGGCCTGAGTTAGACGGGAAGTCAGACTAGTAGATCATAACAGTCCCTCTGGCTTGAACATGGGCGGCAGGTCGCATAGGCAGGGGGAGGCATTGCCTCCCC
This sequence comes from Caretta caretta, assembly GCF_965140235.1. Lineage (NCBI taxonomy): Eukaryota > Metazoa > Chordata > Testudines > Cheloniidae > Caretta > Caretta caretta. The sequence continues at coordinate 8,625,850 of NC_134207.1, read as the reverse complement.
AAATAACCAGGGGTGACCCCAACCCCTGCCAACAGCCTGCAGCTGTGACTCCAGTCCTCCTCCCGGCTCCGAGCCCAGACCCCAGTGTTCTGGGGCTGGGGCTGCGTGCTGCCCGCCTTCCCGTGCTCTGGGGTTGGGGAGGCTGGGGCCACATGCCGCCTGCTCTCCCAGTGCTTCTTTGGGGCTGGGGGGCTAGCCGCAGAACTGGGCCAGTGGCCATGGCAGGGGGTTGGCTCTGGACTCTGGTGGGGGGGAGAGGGCTTGGCTCCGGCAGAGCCTTGGGTGGAAGGGGCGGGGCCTCAGGTGGAAGGGGAGGGGCTAGCCTCCCCCAGCCAGCAGTTCACCTGGCGCCCATGGGCTTGAACCAATCAAGATGTGGCCCAAAGTCAGGGAGAGTCACATGGCTAAAAGAACAGTCACTGCTAAGTACCACTTGCAGACAGTCCCGGGGATCTTATGACACTCTGCATAAGGGATAACCCTGCACAAATGATATTCAGCAAGATTCTAGGACTGGGTAAGATGCTGCCAAGAGGAGCTATGAGAACAGCGAATCCTGACAAAATTCCCCTCAGCTGTTCACCTGGGCCAAGTCATTTTGGGATGTTTTTTCCAAAGTTATCCCCATGGTGAGTGGCATGGAGGTGAGGCAAATAGATTCTTCAGCTGGGAAAGTAAAGAAAGGCCAAACATATAACAAAGTTCAAAAAAGAACTAGATACGTTCCTGGAGGATAGGTCCAACAATGGCTACTAGCCAGGATGGGCGGGGATGCAACACCATGCTCTGAAGTGTCCCTAGCCTCTGTTTGCTAGAAGCTGGGAATGGGCACCAGGGGATGGATCACTTGATGATTACCTGTTCTGTTCATTGCCTCTGAAGAACCTACCATCAGAAGCCAGGATACTGCACTAGATGGACATTGGTCTAACCCAGTAGGGCCGTCCTTATGTAAAGTAACTTGTTGAGATGTTTTTACAATGTTGGGTGAAGCATTCATTTTATTTATCGAGCTTGCTGATGACAGCCAGGCTCCTTAATTGGGCCCTGTACTAGCCAGAGTAATGTTCTTCTTTCCCTGGCCTGCCAGCAGTTCATGGGTCTCTGGAGAGCTCTGAAAGAATTCATCTGAATGTGAATTTAACCTTCTCTCCACCCGACCAAGGCTAAAAGGGGTTGTAGAAAACACATTTTCTACCACCACACACCACCCTCCTTACTCTTATCTGTCCCTTCCTCTGAATTCATTTTGTTCTCATTTCATCACAATCGTCCTTCAGCCTGTCTCAATCCCTTCTTATCATTTTGACTCAGCAGTCTATTGGAGGCTAGCAAGTGGACCAGAGGATGGTCTCATGGATAGGGTAATAGTCAGAGGCTTGGGTTCAATTTTTCACCTCAGGTGCAGACTTCTTGTGTGTCACTGAGCAAATCGGAAACTAAATTCAATGCCTTAATCCCCAATCTGTAAAATGGGGATACTTCCCAGCCCTCCCTCACAGGGGGGTTGTGATGAGCTATGGTTGGTGTTGGTCCTGCTTTGAGCAGGGGATTGGACTAGATGACCGTCGGAGGTTTCTTCCAACCCTCATATTCTATGATTCAATGGTACTAGCAGCATGAGGCCATATGAAGTACCTGGCTAGGATAAAATCTGTCTCTTGAATTTGTTTAGCTCTTTCATTTGAGAGACATTTTTAGCTCTGCTTCCATCTCAGCATCTCATGTCCTCCACTCACCCGACCCATCATCTCTCCGCATTTGTCATCTGCATGTCAAGCTTTGTTCCATGCTGGCAAGCAACAAGTCTGCACCTTATAGTCCCCTCCAGATGTGCATATTTGACTCCAGCTGGCAAAGTTGTTTCTGGACACCTATTCCCACCCCCTCTGCACAGACTCGTGTTGAGCCTTAACCTCAGTTGCTGGCCCTTTGTCTTAGAGAAAAGTGGCACCTGTTTGAATTTCTGAGTGCTGTCAGCCTCTGCGAGACACAGACAAGATGAACATCGAGAAGCCAGTGGAAGAATCATTTAAGGATACTGAAAACGAGAGCGATGGGTGAATGTCAGGCAATAATTTGTTTTCTCGAGGAGTAATAAACCTGCGGGATAACTTTCATCTCTAGTCATCACGCTGAGATGGTGGTGGTGGTGAAGAATGAAACACATATTTCACTGTAACAAAATAATGTCAGAAAGGCTAAATAAAAAGACATATTAGACATGTCCATTCCCTCCAGATAACAGGCCAAATCTTCAAGTCTTTGCTGAGTATCCTAATCAGTGGGAATTTTGCTTGGGTAAAGACTGAGTGAACACTCAGTATTTGGTCCGGAGGTTCACTATATATTACCATTTTCTGGAGCGATACAAACATAGGAATTTGCATATCAGAACAGGACAAAGCTTGGACTAGATGACCTCCTGAGGTCCCTTCCAACCCTGTTATTCTATGAAAGGTCCTCCTGCCTTTGTATTTTACACTGGCCAATGCTGGCTACTTCAGAGGCAGGTGTAAGACTCCAATGACCGTTCCACCATGGTTGCTTTAAATGAATTTCTATTGCTTCTGTGACAGCAGCTTTTAGAGGCCCCATCCAAGATGGGGGTCTCATTGTGTTGGGCACTCTATGAATACAGCGAGAGCTTCCAGGCTAAATAGCCAATGTGTGGAAAAGAGGAAGGACTATTAACCCATAGAGACTAAGGGCCATTTAGAGTCTCAGGGCTAGGTTTTTAGAGATATTTAGACACTGCTCTTCCCAGCATTGCAACACCTAACTGATTTATAGATTCACAGATATTAAGGTCAGAAGGGACCATTATGATCATCTAGTCCTCCCTCCTGCACAATGCAGGCCACAGAATCTCATCCACCCACTCCTGCGATTAACCTCTCGCCTATGTCTGAGCTATTGAAGTCTTCAGATCATGGTTTAAAGACTTTGAGGAGCAGAGAATCCTCCAGCAAGTGACCCGTGCCCCATGCTACAGAGGAAGGCGAAAAACCTCCAGGGCCTCTTCCAATCTGCCCTGGAGGAAAATTCCTTCCCGACCCCCAATATGGTGATCAGCTGAACCCTGAGCATATGGGCAAGATTCACCAGCCAGATACCCAGGAAAGAATTCTCTGTAGTAACTCAGATCCCACCCCATCTAACATCCCATCACAGGCCACTGGGCCTATTTACCATGAATATTTAAAGACCAATTAATTGCCAAAATCATGTTATCCCATTAGCCTAAGTCTAATTCTCAAAAGTGACTTAAGAGCAGCATTGAGCACCAACAGTGAAGAAATTGGGAACTGCAGGACCTCAGTGCATTTGAAAATCAGGCCACTAAATGAGATGTCTAAATGTGGGTTTAGGCATCTAATTCTATGCACTGCTAGCCTGAAAACACTGGCTCTAACCTCCCTGTGCTTCATTTTCCCGCATCTTTATACTGGGGATAATGACACTTTCCCGCCTATCCTTTCTTAATGTGCTTTGCACTCTACAGATGAAAGAGGCAATATATAAAAGCTGCTTGTTCTATACAGCATATGGGCCTTTCATACTGCTAATGTTATTTACTAAGGGTTCTGATTCGGATGTCATTTTATGCCAGTGCAAATCAGTTGTAACTCCACTGAATTCAGTGAAGTTATCACTGTATAAAACTGGTGAAAAATGAGACTGGAATCAGGCTCCAAATGTTTTTAAGCCAGAGCAGTGCTTCATAATGCACTACTTTCAACAAGCACAGTGACAAGATGGATAAGACTGTTCAAATTCCCCAAGGGTGGTCCCAATATCATTAAATGTAGTGCACTGGGTTATTGATGGCTACCCTGGCTTTTTGCCATGCCTGTGCTTTGTCGTCCTTGCTCTTACAAAATAAATAGGGACCCCTCTTAGCTAATTGCAAGTTTAAAAATAAAAATGAACTCACAATGCTGCCTCTAAGGAACCACTCCACACTTTCAGTCTGAAATCCCCCAAATCAATGACTCGGCAGCTTTATGATGAGGATGTGATTGTACTTATTATCACTGCTTGCTGATTTAAGACACACAGCACATTAACACAGAAGACACAATCTCCAATTTTTAAAAAAAGTTACAATGTACTCCCTTCAAAAGTTCAGCCTGTTTTTTAGAGATATTACCACTGCCCTATCTTAAGCGTAGAGGATATCACTGAAACTGGTCACATTTCAAAAACTGGGATTAATGGTTTAATTTGGCCACTGTGTATTGCAAGATTTCTCTTGTCCATGGGCTTGTCTACAAACAAAAATTATGCCTCTTTAACCAAACTGTTACAGCAGCACAATCCACTCGGTTGTGCTTACACTCGTATATAGCTTATTCTCCTAAACTTAGGAGAACGAATGATGCCAGTACAAGGCCCTTTTACACCAGTGGAATTGCATCAGAACAAGGGCTTGTGACATTTAACTATTTCAGTTAAAAACAAACAAACAAAAAACCCCACACATATAACCCACCCACACCCCTACCAAAAGTAGCTAAATTGTGCAAAACTTCCTTGTGACTCCAGAGACCGTATGCGATCCCTGTTCTTCAGCAAGAGGGTGTCAACATAAAACCACCTGACAAATATGCTCTGTTGTTACTTCACTCCCGTGGCATTATGCCCATTAGTGTGAAATTCCGCACTGGGCAAAAAGCTAGCCCAGGGCTAATGCAGCACTTTCATCCCCGAAGTAAGCCTTAAGTGAGTCTTAACTGGAGGATCTTGCTGGCCTTCTGCATGGTGATGATTTTCCCCATTTTTTATTCTGTCCCACTCATTCCACTCCCTTTGCCTAAACGCTTCTCTTCAGGCACCACCAGGCCACAGTGAGCAGTAACAGGGATGATCAAAACACCTTGTGAATGTTTGCCTTTCCTGCAAAGTGTCTCTTCCCCCTCCCGCCTTGGGGAGATGATGCCTGGGAGGAATAGCAGTACCAATCGCAGTTCATTGTATGTGGCTATTGCCGTCCCAAGGCATAACACTGAAGCATAAAACAGTTGAACACAAGTTTTAACATCCATACGATTCATTTTAGCATAAATACACAGCCTTGAAAATTTAATAAAAAAAATAGCAATTATAAAAGCTATTTACCCGGCCCAATAAATCTTGTAATCTGTCACTTTTATGAACACACACCTGATTTCAAGCTATCAATCACTTTTACACTCTCTTTAGCTGCTAAATACGCACATGAACACACAGCAGACTGCACAGAATTCAACAGCCATCATGTTTTCTTAAAATAAACACCTTTTTTTTTTATAGTGAAGAGATTTAGCCAGCTTGGTGGGGGGTTGTTACTGTTTTTTTCTGTATGGAGACCTTAAAGTATGCTAGCAGCCCTCAATATTCAGTCTTTTATTATTTATCATTTGGAACACTGCAGCGGGTGGGCTGGTGCACTGAGGTGCTATGGAGAATTATTTCTTTCAGGTGCATGGCTGGCTGGTTCTCACTATCACGCTCAGGGTCTAAATGATCACCATATGTAGGGGCAGGAAAATATTTCTTTCCAGGTCGGATTGGCAGTGACCTTGAAGATTTTTCACCCTTCCACTGCAGCATGTGGGTGTGGATCACTTGCCAGGATTATCTGGGTATATTTCACTTAATTATTTCCCTGCCAGTGCTGGGGCCTTGAGTACTGGTGCACCTCCATCCTTCCTAGTCTCTGCCTGTGGCATGTAATAGTCTGGTCTCCTGCGGGTTGTAACAGTTTGGTCTGGGTTTAGTGGGTGGGTGCCGGGTTTTGTTTAATGACCTATGATATACAGGGAGTCAGACTAGATGATCCGGGGATCCCTTCTGGCCTTAAATTCTATGATTGTATGATTTGTCTTATGGTAGCACCTAAGAGGCCAATAACAGAGATTGTGGCCCCCTTGATGTAGAGCCATTCTGCACTGTTAGAGGGCTTATTCCTTCACCCTCCCACTTCCCTGGTCCTTCTAGTGTGAATAGAGAGCAACTATACCCAAAGAGAAGGTGCAAACAATTTGACGTTTATTGGGGTGAACTTCCAGCAAGCTTAAATCCAAGTTCCCTTTTCCTTATTTTCGAATCCCAACTTACTTCCTGTTTGCCCTTAATTTATATAGTAATATTCTCAGCTATACCTTAACCAATCATTTTACTGAAATTTACCTAACCAATCCTAACATATTGTAACATGATTAGGCAACCAATTATATCCCACCACCTTAATTAGGTTACAAACAGCAAAATTAATTACACAGCAGACAGAAACAATCACAGAACCAGGCAGAGACCATGCAAATAAACAACAGCAAAGTGGGAACTACAAGGATAAAACAGTACAGAAGTGACGATTTCACAACTACATCTATAAAGATAAAAGGGTTCCCCAGCTGTGTCTATTGATAAGTGAGTTCTTACCCAACAGAAAACTATCAAACTAAATTTCCTTTTACATCTTCTAGGCTCTTCCCTTTATCTGCAGGTGATAGATCGGATCACCTTTCTAACAGCCCCAGATTGCCTTATTTCAATGTGACTAGTTTGGACTGTAAAGATGTGACCGTTCGCTCCCAGCTTATGGCTGCCTTTGCTGCTTAGCCAAAGGCCTCAGCTTAAGAACAGGGCCTCAGACTGTCACAGTGAGAGAAGGCCCTTACACAGGCAGACAGTGATTTTGATTCTTTTATACCTCTATAACTAGCTAAATGATAAACATATACCGAAATGCTTAAAGTATAGGCCTTAACAGGTAGGCCTGCATATCTATATCCTAACATACACATGAATAGTAAGAGACAGTCCTTGAATGCCTTATCAGAGAATACCATAACACCCAGGAGTGACACAATCATCTTTGCAATGTCTTAGGCAAATTTCTAGATATAATGATACAATAAATAAAACTCTTCAGTCTGGAGGCCAAGTAAGTCTTGAGAACCAAACTACCCGGTTAAGGGCTCAGTCTCCTGTAAACACCTGCTGTTCTTTTCTGCAGCGTCAATTTTATTTTAGGAGTGCCAAGAGAGGAAATAAAGGTGTTCATATCCCACAGAGAAACATTTTCCCTGCATTAATGAAGCTAAACAGCTCTCATGCTGTTGACTATTACCTCAAGAAAGGAGACCATTTCTGGATGCTATATTGGACTTTACCACTGAGTGTATATTTACTGAACGAGAACATCTAAAAACACCTTAAATAAATAAATAAAAATCCCAGCCTAGAAATACAATAGAGAACATTCAGAGAACAGCTGAATGAAAGAGCTGTCATCAGAGTCTCTGCTGAGCTATTCGATGCACTCCCGATTCTTCTGAAGGAACCTTGAAAGCTAAGCAGGACACTTACTGTATGTACTTCCACGTACCCAGTCTCTCAAAGGAGCCAGTGGCAAAGAGTTAAAAAGTAACTTATTTACCTTAGGTAAACTCCTTCTGTTTGCTTCTCTTCTGTTCGCTGCTCACTGGCTGCCTTTTCATAAGCTTTTTAGCTATCTCAAAACCAAAAGGGATACATACAGGAAACAGAAGGAGGGGCATGTCACCAAGGAAGTAAACATGGGAATAGCCCAAATGTGTAGGGACAAAATCAGGAAAGCCCAGGCAAAGAATGAGTTACAGCTGGCAAGAAATGTTAGAGACCACGGGACATTCTTCAAATATGTCAGAGAAAAAAGAAAGATCGAGGACGGTGTGGGTCTGCTGCTAAAAGGAAAAGGTGAGCTGGCAATGGAAGATGATAGGAAGGCAGAGCTGCTCAATGCCTACTTAGCTTCAGCCTTCTCACAAAAAATAAAATTTGACCGGATGACTAATGAAGTTATCATAGACAATAAAAACAACAAGGAGACCGGTGGCACCTTAAAGACTAACAGATTTATTTGAGCATAAGCTTTGTATATGCTCAAATAAATCTGTTAGTCTTTAAGGTGCCACCGGACTCCTTGTTTTCTTTGTGGATACAGACTAACATGGCTACCCCCCGATACATAGACAATAAAGAGGAAGGAATGCAGATCAGGATATGTAACGAACATTTCAGAGATCTTCTGACCAATTTGAATCCATTCAAATTAGTGGGGCTTGATGCTATTCACCTGAGGGTACTGAAGGAATTAGCTGAAGAAATCTTGGAACCACTGGCAATAATATTTACAATCTCATGGATGACGGGACGGTCCTGCAAGACTGGAGAAAACCTAACATAGTGCCCATCTTTAAAAAGCGGGAAAAGGAGGATCTGGGGAACTATAGACCAATGGTTCTCAAAGCCGGTCTGGTGCTTGTGCAGGGAAAGCCCCTGGCTGGCTGGACCGATTTGTTTACCTGCCGTGTCCTCACGTTCGACCGATCGCGGCTCCCACTGGCCGCGGTTTGCTGCTCCAGGCCAATGGGGGCTGCGGGAAGTGGTGCGGGCCAAAGGACGTCCTGGTCGCCCTTCCCGCAGCCCCCATTGGCCTGGAGCGGCGAACCGCGGCCAGTGGGAGCCGCGATCGTCCGAACCTGAGGATGCAGCAGGTAAACAAACCTGTCTGGCCCACCAGGGGCTTTCCCTGAACAAGCGTCGGACCGGCTTTGAGAACCACTGCTCTAGGCTATTCAGCCTGACCTCGATACCGGGGAAGCTACTAGAGCAAGATATAAAACATTCAGTTTGCGAATACCTGGAGGATGAAGGGGTGATCACTCTCAGCCAGCATGGATTTACGAAGACCAAATCATGCCGAATCTGCTTGATTTCCTTCTTTGGCAGGGTAACTGGTTTGGGGGTGGATAGAGGGAATGCAGTGGACATATATACCTGGACTTCAGCAAGGCTTTGGACACTGACCCACATGACATTCTGATAAGTAAGCTGGAGAAATTTGGGCTTGACAGAACTACCATTAAGTGGACATATAATTGGTTTAATGATCACAAACAATGAGTAACTATTAATGGAATGATGTCAGATTGGAAGGAGGTCTCAAATGGGGTTCCATAGGTCTGTTCTGGGTCCAATGTTATTTATCTTCTTATTAATGACCTGGATGTAAGAATGGAGAGTATACTGATCAAGTCTGCAGATGGCACAACGCTGGAGATGGGGGTTGCCAACATTTTAGAGGATAGAGCTAAAAATCCAGAGGGATCTTGATAAACTGCAGAACTGGGCTTTAGAATACAAAATGAAATTAAACAAAGAAAAATGTAAGGTGCTACACTTAGGGAACAGAGTAACAGCCGTGTTAGTCTGTATTCGCAAAAAGAAAAGGAGTACTTGTGGCACCTTAGAGACTAACCAATTTATTTGAGCATAAGTTTTAATGAGCTACAGCTCACTTCATCAGATGCATACATCCGATGAAGTGAGCTGTAGCTCACGAAAGCTTATGCTCAAATAAATTGGTTAGTCTCGAAGGTGCCACAAGTACTCCTTTTCTTTTTACACTTAGGGAAGAAAAACCAAATGCACAAATACAGAATGGAGGATAACCGGCTTGGCAGTTCCATTGCTGAGAAGGATCTGGGAGTTGTGGTGGATCACAACCTCCACATGAGTCAGCAATGAGATGTTGTTGCAAAAAAAAAAGCAAGTGCAATTTTCGGTTGCATTAAAAGAGGCATAGCATTCAAGTCATGGGAGATGATAGTACTGCTCAGCTTGGCACTCATTAGGCCTCAGCTGGAGGACTGTGTCCACTTTTGGTCATCAATGTATAGAAAGAATGTAGAGAAACTGGAAAGAATCCAAAGGCTAGAGACAAAGTTGCTTAAAGGATGGAATACAAGCCATATGAGCAAAGGCTGATGGAACTGGGTACACTTAGTTTGGAAAAGAGGAGATTAAGGGGGGACAAGATAGCAATCTTCAGATCCTTGAAAGGCTGCCATAAAAAAGATGGAGAAAAGTTGTTCTGTCTTGCCACAGAAGGCAGGACAAGAGGCAATGGGTTCAAACTACAGCATAGCAGATTTAGATTAAATCTCAGGAAAAGTTTCCTAACTGTAAGAACAGTAGGACAATGGCACAGATGCATAGGGAGGTTGTGAAAGCTCCTTCACTGGAGGTTTTCAAAGGGAGGCTGGATAGCCATCTGTCTGGGATGGTTTAGACACAACAAATCCTACATCTTAGCAGGGGGTTAGACTTAATGACCCTTGCGATCCCTTCTAACCCTATGATTCTACCATTATCCGCCCCCTCTTCCCCAGTGTCAGTGAAAAGAAATGAGATCAGCAGCCCTAGAGTCTGGAGTTCTCTGCTTATCGACAGAGCAGGTTCAGTGAAGGGAGTGGTTCCATTGCACCAAGCTGGCAAGGGAGAGGGCCCATAGACAGAGTTTAATTTGCACCCACTTTAAGGTTCCTTTCCTCAGCCTGCCCAGTGTAAAGGACCTTAGTGTAAATGAGATTCAGGTCGTTAAAGTCTCCTGCCAATCACAAAGGGTTAGATCTTCAGCTGGTGTAAATCGGGGTAGCTCCACTGATTTTGATAGGCCTCTACCAATTGACACCAGCTGAGGATCTGGTGCAAAACATGGGGAAACTTTAAAGAATTAGTAATAAGCCACAGACTTGCTCATGCCCAAAGTTGCTGATCTGAAGCCAGCCAGAACTGGCAGCTGCTGAAAGTCATTATCACTGGAAGGCTGTTTGGTGGCGTATGTGAAATGGGGTCTCAGTCTAGCTCCTAGCACACATATCTCAGCTTTGCCAAATGCCTCTGGCACTAATTGGCAATAGAACTGAATGAGCTCTGGATACTGGAGTCCATTTCCAGCCCTGGAGGTGATCTCTTCAGGTCAGCGATGGGAAAGGGCACGTTGGCAGGACAGCAGAGATGCGGTCACGCTGCCCTCTCCATTCTCACAGTAATATTAAAGAGGAGCGAAATCTATCTCCTGGTGAGATCGTCCTACTATATTTAATTAACTGGAAGAAAATGCGGGAGGTCAGCAGTGCTTCTGCAGTATCTTCCCTGAACTTAGTGTTAATAATCTTTTCCGACACATTTCTTCACTGTCAAGTTATCTTCCATACCGACAGTCACAGAGTCCTGAATCCAAATTGATTTAAATAATTCAGTCAAGGACTATGGAATCCAGGCATTTCTTCGTGTAAACCACTGTTCCGTGTGCTTAGGGGTAGGTCTATACAGTCAGCAGTGGCGAGGTTCATGGTGCCCACCTCCCTCCTCCTCCTCCTTGAGAGCCAGAGATCCAGCCTGAGTCTGAACAACTGCACCGCTGTTTTAGAGCTGCAGAGCAAACCCGAGGCTGTCAACCCAGGCTCTGAGACTCGCTGCTGTGGGCTGCTACTTGCTGTGTCGCTGTACCCTTACAAATCCCACTCTGGCCCAGTCCACAAAGGATCTGAGTTGTTACAGCCCCTGGCTAGGGAGCCTTGGCCATTCGCTAGTGATTTTAGATTTGGAGATTCCCCAGTTCAGGCCCTGGTGTGCCAGCCAAGAGACACTCACACTTACAGCCAGAGGCGGCTGACTTACCACGTCATGGGTGCTGGGTCTGCTCAGTTCTGATCCCGCGTGATAGAAGCTACATCGTCAGCTGGTATACACGGGAAAAGTTCCACTGGCATTAGAGAACTGGGCTCTGAATACCTCCATTTACATGTGAGCTGATGCAATGAGTTTGCCATGTGACACCCACCTACCATAGGTGCCGACTCTGTGGGTGGTCCGGGGCTCTAGCACCCATGGGAAAAAAATAGGGGGTGCTCAGCACCCACCAGCCACAGTGGTTCTGGGCCCCGGGGCTGGCCGCCAATCAGCTCTTCAGTGCGGGCCCCTGGGTGGGCAGCTGAGCAGCAAGCGGCTGGCGGGAGGCGCTGGGGGGAGGCAAAGAGGAGCAAGCAGCCGGGGCCCGGTGCCCATGCTGCCTACTGAACTCTAAATTTCTCACAGTATCACAGAACATCCAGCACGTTCTGTGTCTCCTAATGTGCACTGATCCCCCATCACTTTAGTCCCCATTTAAAACCCCAAGGGGCAATGCCATAATCCCTGCGCAATCCTCCAGGTGGGGAAAGGTTTGGTGCAGAGAGATGGGGATTGTGTTGAAGGCAAATTCATCCCCTTCACAAAAAGGCCTACAGGCAAACAAAAGGGCTCGTCACAATGATAGGGAAACAGCTCATTGCTGGTATTTTTTTAAACCGCCAGCCTTGGAAAGCCTAAGTAGGGAGATATAAGTCTGATAATTGATCGTTTAGTCAGGGAGGTGAGGGAGAGCGGAGCATTTTGGTGCACAATAAATGAGCAGGAGGCACTTGTCCTGCTTCATTATTTTCTGATAGCACTTAGGCATTGATTTCAATTAAAATTCAGGGAACAGACCTGGACCCCCATCAACTCTTGACTCGGCATTTCAATAAAGCCACTGCGGGGCTCTCCCAGCATATAAAGGAGCCCGAGAGTGATGAATGCAAATGGCTTCCTCCTCAACACTTTGGTAGGCCCATCAGGCACAAATCCATCACTCCTACAACCCCCTCAATTAACCTGCGCAGAGTTCTCAGAAGGCAGCGCCGGTGTCATGCCACTCAACAAAGGAGCATTGCTGTTCAGCACTCCGGGCAAGGGGAAATGGGCAGGAGATGGCTTCTTTTATGCTCTGGGCAACCAAACTGATTTTACTTCCTCACCTGCGGCTACTGCGACAAGCTTGCGAGTGCTTCCCCCTGCTTCTCTGACCCTGCCCAGTGGCTGCAGCCCGGTCTACATGCGGTGCTACAGAATCAAAATAAAATACTCACTGCTGTTTCACAGCTTGGTACATTATTCTTCACCTCCCCTGCTTACAATGCGCTCTTGCGCAGAGCTGCTCATTGCAAATGGCTGCCCTGTTCCACCCCATGGGCTGGGGAGCGTTTCAGTAGAGGGCAAGGCAAGCTGTTAGGATATAGGTTTCAGAGTAGCAGCCGTGTTAGTCTGTATAAAAAGGAGGACTTGTGGCACCTTAGAGACTAACACATTTATTTGAGCATAAGCTTTTGTGAGCTACAGCTCACTTCATCGGATGCATAAAGTGGAAATCTCCTCACTGTACTTTCCACTGAATGCATCCAATGAAGTGAGCTGTAACTCACGAAAGCTTATGCTCAAATAAATTGGTTAGTCTCTAAGGTGCCACAAGTACTCCTTTTCTTGTTAAGATATAGATATTCAGGCCTGTCTGTAAAGGCCTATACTCTAAGAATTTAGGTGTATTCTTATCACTTAGCTAGTTAGAGGTATAAAAGAAAGAATAAAAATCCCTGTCTGCCAGTGTAAGGGCCTTCTCTTACTGTGACAGTCTGAGGCCCTGTTCTTAGGCTAAGGCCTTTGGCTAAGCAGCAGAAGCAGCCATAAACTGGGAAGCGACTGGTCACCTCCTCACATTCCAACCTAGTCACATTGAAATAAGGTGCTATTGGGCTGTTAGGAATACAATCCTGTCCTGATAATGCCGATCACCTCCAGAGAAAGGGAAGTGCCTAGAAGATGTGAAAGGAAACTTAGTTTGATAGCATCCTGTCTGGCAAGAACTCACTTATCAATAGCTGGGATGTGAAATCCTCACTTCTGTATTGTTTTGTCATTATACTTCCCACTTTGCTATTGTTTGTCTGTATAATCTCTGTCTGGTTCTGTGATTGTTCCTGTCTGCTGTATAATTAATTTTGCTGGGTGTAAACTAATTAAGGTGGTGGGATATAATTGGTTCCATAATCATGTTACAGTATGTTAGAATTGGTTACTTAAACTTCAGGAAAATGATTGGTTAAGGTATAGCTAAGCAGAACTCAAGTTTTACTATATAGTCTGCAGTCAGTCAGGAAGTGGGTGTGGGTGTGTGGGGGGGAATGGGAACAGGGAATGGCCAATTTAGTAGGACTAATGCTGGCCTATTGATGATCTCTGGCTGCACTATAGATGCAACTTAGTGAGCTGTAGCTCATGAAAGCTTATGCTCAAATAAATTGGTTAGTCTCTAAGGTGCCACTAGTACTCCTTTTCTTTTTACTATAGATGCAGGGTACTTGCCTCATGGGACACATTACAGAGATGAAAATAACGAGGAGTCCTTGTGGCACCTTAAGAGACTAACCAATTTATTTGGGCATAAGCTTTCATGGGCTAAAACCCACTTCACCAGATGCATGGAGTGAAAAATGCAGTAAGCAGTATATATATTACAGCACATGAAAAGATGGGAGTTGCCTTACCAAGTGGGGGGTCAGTGCTAATGAGGCCAATTCAATTAAGGTAGAAGTGGCCTATTCTCAACAGCTGATTACTTTTGTAGTGCTAACGAGGCTGATGCAAATCAATGATCTCTAGCAGTATCAAATGGTTTTATGGATAATCTTGAGTATCCATCAAGGTAGACACCCTCCCCCCAAATCACTGGTGGCGCTAGATAGTCTAAAGTAGAGGTCATTCAGTAAGTTATACTGGGACATAGTATTCTTCTGGTGAGACCCTCATTTCCCAGCATGCACTGGTTCAGGGCCTAATCCTGCTGTCTTTACTCAGGCAACATCTCATTGACTTCAGCAAGTGCCCTGTCAGAATACAGACTGAGAAGGGCCTGCAGGATTGGGCCTCTGTTGAGTTTGAATCACTCTAGCTGCAGCACTGTGCCAGACAAATCACGGCTTGTGACTCATGTCGCAATAATAAATTCTAAACATTTCTCATGCAGATAGTGTCTGTTGAAAGCTCTTTAATGGGAGAAATGGAAGTCTGAATCTATAGGCACTTTAATAGAGGTCAGAAGCACTGTTCTTTAGCAGTCTACAAGGTGACCCTATTTGTCTAATAGAAGTGGAGATTGAGGAGAAGAAATATATTTTGTCTCCTTTTTTCCCCCTTCTCTCCTTTGGTCTCTAACTTAAGGCTGCATTTCCAAGAGACGAGAGTAATTCTTCTGAATTTTCTACATTATTTCATGGCTGAGAATGAACAGGCCCTCCATTAAGTGGCAATGATATTATTCAAATTGCAGCAGCTCTGTGGCATTTTCTAAGGCATCACTATGCAGGGATGAAATAATGGTGTTTAAGATTTATTGCAAATTGTGCCACTAAATTTATTCTGTATTATAGAGGGTGGCTTGAGACACACCTATATCTGAGGAAAAACCACTGCTATGAACCTCAGCATAGGAAATGAGTTGATACAGCAGTGACAGGCAGATAGATCAATGATAGCTGCAGCACTTAGCCAGACAGACGGACATCACAAAGGAATTTGTTTAGGAATAATAGATTCTGGTATTTGTGCCACATGTTATGGCTGCATTTTACTCTTTCATTCTATAACATTTTTCAGGGGTAGTTTTGTGACAGAGATCCTAGAAAATAAGGTCTCGTTCAGGACTGTACTTAAGTATGTGCCTCTCTTTAAGTACACAGTATTACTCTGAGCTAGTAATCTTTCGCTTTACATTGTAATTTGAATTGTTACTGGATCCCCCTTGGAATTGAAGCCACACAGCTCATAAGCTCTTTCCATCACTAATTTTGTTGGACCAAACCCTGAAAGTCCTTGCTATGTTTTAGTCAATTTTTAGTCATAAGAATGGCCATACTGGGTCAGACCAATCATCCATCTAGCCCAGTATCCTGTCTTCTGACAGTGGCCAATGCCACATGCTTCAGAGGGAATGAAGAAAACGGGCAATCATTGAGTGAACCATCCCCTGTCATTCACTCCCAGCTTCTGGCAGTCAGAGGCTAAGGACACCCAGAGCATGGGGTTCCATCCCTGATCACCTTGGCTAATAGCCATTGATGGACCTATCCTCCATGAATGTATCTGATTCTTTTTTAATCCAGTTATAGTTATGGACTTCACAACATCCCCTGGCAAGAAGTTCCACAGGTTGACTGTGCATTGTGTGAAGAAGTACTTCCTTTTGTTTGTTTTAAAAAAAGATGCCTACTTATTTCATTGGGTGACCCCTAGTTCTTGTTTTATGTGAAGGGGTAAATAACACTTCCATATTCACTTTCTTCCCACCACTCGTGACTTTATAGACCTCGGTCATATCCCCCCTCAATCATCTCTTTTTCAAGATGAAAAGTCCCAGTCTTTTTAATCTCTCCTTGTATGGAAACTGTTCCATACCCCTAATCACACTTGTTGCCCTTCTCTATATGTTTTCCAGTTCTAATATATCTTTTCTGAGATGTGGTGACCAGAACTGCAGTATTCAAGGAGAGGGCATACTATGGATTTATACAATGGCATGATGAATATTTTCTGTTCTATTATCTATCCCTTTCCTAATGGTTCCTAACCTTCTGTTAGCTTTTTTTGACTGCTGCACTACATTGAGCGGATGTTTTCAGAGAACTATCCACAATGACGCCAAGATCTTTCTTGAATGGTAACATCTAATTTAGATCTCATCATTTTGTATGTGTAGTTGGGATTATGTTTTCCAATGTTCATTACTTTGCATTTGTCAACATTGAATTTCTTCTGCCATTTTGTTGCCCAGTCACCCACTTTAGTGATATCCCTTTGTAATTCTTCTCAGTCAATTTTGCACTTAACTGTGTGAAGTAATTTTGTATCATCTGCAAATTTCGCCACCTCATTGTTTACCCCTTTTCCCAAATCATTTATGAATGTGTTGAACAGCACTGGTCCCAGCACAGATCCTTTGGGGACCTCACTATTTACCTCTCTCCATTCTGAAAACTGACCATTTATTCTTATCTTCTGTTTCCTGTCTTTCAACCAATTATTAATACATAGAGGACCTTCCCTCTTATCCCATGACTGCTTACTTTTCTTTAGAGCCTTTGGTGAAGGACCTTGTCAAAGGCTTTCTGAAAGTCCAAGGACACTATCTCCACTGGATCACCTTGTCCACGTGTTTGTTGACACTCTCAAATAATTCTAATAGATTGGTGAGACATGATTTCCCTTTACAAGAGCCGTGTTGACTCCTCCCCACAGATCATGTTAATCTATGTGTCTGATCATTCTGTTCTTTACTATAGTTTCAGACAATTTGCCTGGTTCTGAAGTTAGGCTTACCAGCCTGTAATTGCCAATAGGAGTTTGAACAAATACTGAGTGACCTTGTGCTCAAAGTCCCAGCCTGGGACTTGGGAAATCTGGGTTCAGTACTTGGTTCTGCCACAGACCTCCAGTGTGACCGTGAGGGCAAGTCACTTAATCTCTTTGTGCCTCAGTTCCCCATCTGTATAATGGGGATAATAGTATTTTGTTCTCCCACCCTTTGTCTGTCTATTCACACTTTAAACTCTCCATCACTGTACTATGGATGTATGGATAGTGCCTAGTTCAGTAGGGCCCTGATAGAATCAGAAGTGTAGGACTGGAAGGGACTTTGAGAGGTCATAGAATCATAGAATATCAGGGTTGGAAGGGACCTCAGGAGGTCATCTAGTCCAACCCCCTGCTCAAAGCAGGACCAATCCCCAATTTTTGCCCCAGATCCCTAAATGGCCCCCTCAAGGATTGAACTCACAATCTTGGGTTTAGCAGGCCAATGCTCAAACCACTGAGCTATCCCTCCCCCCTGGTCATCTAGTCCAGTCCCCTACACTCAAGGCAGGACTACATTATAACTAAACGATTCTTGAGAGATGTTTGTCTAAGCTGTTCTCACCTCCAGTGAGGTTTGGGCCTCCAGTCCCTACTGGAACACAAATAAATAATAATAAAGATCTCTGGACAGGATCTGTTGACTCTCAGGACCTCAGCATATGACTCCATGATTCTTTTCAACCTCTGAGTCTGAAAGGTGAGAAGTGGGCTGGCTAGAACAGAACTTCCCCCAACCTCCAAAAGTGAAGCATCAACCATTAGCCCAATTCACCATCTGTTCCAACACTAACATCTTCACTGATGTTCCTCTATGTGATAAAAGTTTAAGCTTCCCCAGTGCCAGATTGGGAGCAGCACACTGTAAAACAAGATAATGACATACTCCCTCTCTCTGCAAACCACTCTCTAGATAGAGGCTGGTCTGTTGTTTTAAAAGATTTAAGTCATGAGCTAGCACCTCTACATGAGGCATAGATACTACTTTAGAGCCTAACAGCCTGTGAAGCCCAAATGTTGGTCTATTAACTCCAGCTAATGATACCTTCCTGTTGAACGAACGTTTTTATTTTTTTCTTCTGCTGACTGTCTTGTGGAAAAGTCTGACAAGTTATTAATGGCTCTGAGTAAACCTAAATCTTTCATCTACTTCACTGGAATGTAAAAATCCCTGATGATAATTGCAAATAAAGTTTTCCATTTGGGTTTTAATTTGACTGATGTGTTAGGTAGGGTTGCCACACTGAGACTTCTATATTCATTTGACAGCTCAATGATTTTTTTTCCAGTCAGATTCCTAGAGAACAATTTATGTCAAAGAGTGGCTACTTCATAATAACATGCTCAGATTAGTTGTGACTCATTTTCAAATTCCGACTTAACATTCCCCACCAAACGATCCTACATGTAGGCATGTTCTCAGCACACACAGCATAGGAGATTCACAGATTTAATGGTATTAAAGGTCAGAAGGATGATGGCTGGGATTTGATATTGCATCTTTCAGGTTTATATTAATGGTAGCAAGCACTAAACTTAATGGGACAAACCTTCAGATCTGTACTCAGTTCTTATACAAGCCAGGTCCCATGGAACAGCTCCTAAGGGTGCTGAGCAACTACAGACAAGTCTACAATACAGGTGTTTCAGTGGCCTTTTTAGCACCATAATGTAGAGTCATCCTACCCTGAAAGAAGAGTTATTTCCATCAATGTAGGTAATCTTCCATCAACCTAGCCATGTCCACACCAGGGGTTAGGTCGGCTTAACTATGGCACTGTGTAGGACAAATCTAGGTTGGTCTAAATTTTTAATGTAGACCAGGGCTCAGTCTCCTATTGATTCCAAGGACTTCCCATTGATGATGGCAGGCCCATGTGGGAAAGCTTACTCAGTAGATGGCCATAGTATGACTTGGCTCTTGCTGCTCCTTCTCATGCAGAAGCCCCATATTGACTTACATATTTTTGGACCAGATCCTTAGCTGGTAACTTCCACCAGCTGAGGATCTACCCCAAAAGAAGAATGCTTTCAAAAAATGTACTCAGGAAAAATATCTGGTTAGTGATGATATACTCCATATATCTAACACTTGGATGTTTTATTGGTATTACACTGTAAGCCTTTGGGGGCACGAGCTGGCTTTTACTTTGTGTATAACAGAGACCACTAAGGTTCTTGCTCATTCTGATCTCTTCCGCAAGCAAGTTCCATAGCTGTGAGCTGGTCACTATGTAAGATCTGTCTGCTGCGCCCAAAAGTCTTACTTTGGACAGTTCCATTGTGACACTGGAAATCAGCTGTCCTGGGCAGCTAAGAGTGCATCGAACCCTCAAGTAACTTGGGCCAGTTACATGGAAGGTGCTGAAGAGGATGACTAGAAACTCTCAATTTAAACCACCCACCTCAGAGTCCTGGTGCTCCAGATGTGGCCTCAGGCCTGTGAAGAGTTGTCCCATTTGTAAAAGCATTAGGTCTCCTGGGGGGTGAAGGATGCCAATAGCATCTTATCAAGTGATATCAGTGCTATTAGCAAAGAGTCAAATCATAAGCTCATGGGTGAGTCGTTACTAACCTGAACAGTTCTACTGAAGTAAATAAAGGACTCCTTGTGGGAGTAACTACTCATCAATTGTTGGAATGGGTTTACAATCAGGCCTTTACATACAGCTAGATTCTGCCATCCGTGTGTTGAGCAGTATCCTCCTCCATAAGGGGTCCCTGTGATTGCAAGGGAGTCCCTCCCAGAGTAAGGCACTACTCAGTGTGAACATGCAGGGCACATTCTGGCCTGCAGTGAGGGGTTGAAATACTTCAGAGAACAAAATGTAACATCATTTGACAGCCAGCTTTATGCTGCCGACATATTACCATAAACCATGGGGGAACATAGGAGCTTAGTTACAACAATCGTCTTTGAGCCTTTTTCCCTGTACAAAAGTGATTCTTCACGCCATACAGGAAAGGAAGCTGTAAGCATACATTATCCTTCCACCAGCATGGGCTAGCCAGGAATAAAAAACCTTAGACACACATCTGGATACTCATTTTGCTTGATACTTAACGTTAAGTAACAAATTTAGAGACGTTAAGGTGCTGAATCATTTGTGATGGTAACACAGTTGTTATGGCGTTGATCCAGTCCCTGCTCATGTCAACAGGAGCTCTTCCATTGACATCAATAGGCACTGGATCAGGCCCCAAATGAGAGGCATTGCATGAATAATCTGATTCTTGAGTTTAACGTTCTAGATTAGTTTACCCAGCTGTAACATATTTGACACATATACCTGGAAAAATTCGTTAAACATTTGTATATGATGTCATTCAGCTGAAGGCCTTAACTTATTGAATATAGGAATATCAAAATGGTTCTGAACAGTCATCCATCTAGACAAGTATCCTATCTCTGACAGTGGCCAGTATCAGCTACTTGCATTCAGGAATCCCCATAGAGGAAAATTATATTAATTAAGCGTCATATCATTCCTGTAATGGAACACAACTCAATATTATTGTCCTCATTTTACAGATGGGAAAGCTGAAGCACAGAGGCTGAGATAGGAGTTGTTTGTGCCTAACTCGTTTAGGCCCCTTCAAAATCCCAGCCAGAGAGATTAAGGGACTTCACCAAGACCAAACGAGATGTGTGCAACAAAGCCAGAAATAGAACCCAGGTCACTTGGATTCAGTCCTGTGCCTTAAGAACAAAATCAAACTTCTTCCAAGAAATGAAATGGAAAAAAAGACACAAACATGGACTGAAGTCACTCATTGTTAGAGAGTTAAGGTTTGTCTTCATGGGGACACTCAGGAAAATTAATCCAAAAAAACTAAATGTGTGAATTTAAAATGGATTAGTTAAACTGCAGTAAACTACTCTCATTCAGAATTAAAGTGAATTCAACTAAAGTGAACTAAGGCCATTTTAATTCTGAATTAGAGTGTCCACACTGGGGTTTAATTCGGTTTAACTAAACCATTTTAAATTCATACCGTTAATTAATTCGGATTAATTTGCCTGAGTGTCTCCATGTAGACAAGCCTTAAACTTATTCATATTGCTCTGAGAATGCATGAGTCCCCAGTCTGAGCAAAGAAAGAATATAAGTGCCTCCTTGCTCTTGTTGAAAACACCATACACAAAAGCTTAGCTGACCTCAATGACGCCAGGGTTTTCATTGCACAAAATCCCCCTCTGCAAATGTCTCTCTCCTTTGGATGAGATTCTTTTAAGGCTCTGCTGCAGTTGTATCTAAAGGACTGCAGTGCTGGAGCAAAGTCGCTAATGAATAATGGGAAGCTATATGCTGAAGGCTGACCTGCAGGAGCTCACCAAATTGAATATTTTTTCTTTGGATTTAACACCATTAAACAAAATTATTTGTGTCCAATCACTTGCTTTACCAGAGAATTTATCCTCCTGCTGCACTATCCAGTCCCACGCAGGCTAATTTAGATAGCATTAATTGGTAATTTCCCAGCTCAAAGCCCTTAATCAAATCAGTAAAGATAGCCACTGCGCTGTGTACTGATTCCTATTCGTGGCCAGAAAATATGATTTGTCATGTCTACCTTGAGAGTGATGGAAGGGGAATAACTAGGCCAACAATGAAAGATGTGCCGACAGCTTAATACAGTGGCAACACAGAATTCTAGATGCGCAGCTCCTAGATGTGACATGTGGTCTTATCCTGCATATCCAGAAGGATTCTTTAAAGACAAGGCTCCAAGCGAGCATAGATCTATTTAAACTAGCAACAGTGGTACTGCCAGCCCCCGGAGTTCGCAAACTTGGCAAAATGTTGCTATTTCCAGAGAGATATTTCCCCTTTGTTAAACGTTCCCAAGTATTATGCCATACCGTGGACTGGTCATTTGTGCAGATGCGCACAGAGTGACCTGGGATGGCCTTATAACTTCTCAAGGTCTGATGCCTTCTCCAGAGTCCCCCCTGGAGCTGCACACCAGCCCTTATAGGGAACCAGACGCTAAAGCACTATCTAGCCCAGAGCCGTCCCTTGGGTACGGTGAATCAGGGAGACTGCACTGGGCCCCGTGCTTTGGGCAGCCCCGTGGGTGGCGAGGTGAGGCGGGAGGCGGGTGGGAGAGCGGGGTGAGGGGGCAGGAAGAAGCAGGGTGGGGTGGGGCTTTGGGGGAAGGAGAGGAGTGGGGGCAGGGCCTGGGCGGAGTCAGTGGGGATTACCCACCAGCAGATTAGAAATTTGGCGCCTATGTCCTGGGCCCCACCTCCTCTTAGAGACAGCCCAGATCTAGCCCAGTATAAATTCAACATTGTTTCTCAGACTTCAGATTAAACCTGAGAAATCTCTATGTTTTGCAAGCCTGTACAGATGAGGGGGCGGAGGTGGGGCGGGGAGAGGGGAAGTGCTTTTTTTTGTTTTTTGTTTGGCATTTTGAAAAAAAAAAGTTAAAAAACAAACCCTATGAAGAGAGGCTTCTTCTGCCGCTTTCCATCAGAAATCTGACAGCTTTAATTACTGTGCGGAGAAGTAATGAGGTGAGAAGAGTTGTCAAAAAAGATCTCGTCTCTTCTTTCATGGAAACAACTTTTTGTGCGTGTGTGCTCTCTTGCCCCTGAAGTCCAGGTACGATCTACAGCAGGGTTTCTCGACCTTTTTCTTTCTCAGGCCCCCCCGACAATGCTACAAAAATTCCAAGGCCCACCTGGTGCCACAACAGTGGATTTTCTGCATATCCCGTAGATTAAAAGCTGTATTTAAATGGATTGTTACACACTTACACACACACACACACACAACCTATATTAAAAAGGACAATATAGGCAGAAAAATAAACTGAATATTATTTTTACTCAGCGTGAAACTTGTTGTTGGTGCGGATCAAAAATTCTGTCAAGACGTGGGGATGTCTTTGACAAGCACACGCGCGTGCCATGATCAATGTTCATCCTGATTCGGTACTTTGTTTTCATTCATGTCATGGCTGAAAATCCAGTTTCCCAGAAGTAGGTGGTCCTAAAGGGGATTGAACCTTTCAGCGCTGCAGAAGAAGCAGTGATGTATTCATCAGAACACTCGCACCAAAATGTCTCCAGCGGCATTTCTGTGAGCCTGGTTCTGAGGGAGCTGTCTGACGAAATATCAATGAGCTCTGCTAACAATTTTAACGGAACATCTGATGGAAGTTTAGCTTCAATGTTCTTACTGAAGGGGTTTGTGGTCCACATGGGTGTAGCAGCTTGTTCTGTTGTGAGTTCAGGAAAATAAGCATTACATTTGTTCAGCAGACCAGACAGATGCGCTGCTAGCTGAGGTTAATTATGCCAAAGTCAATGTTTCATTCCAGAATGTAAGAACTCAAACACAGCAGTAGTGTCCCGAACTTTCCAGAGTAGACACGAACTTTTCAGAGTTGTAGGTTTTTTTTGAATGCCTCAATTCTTTCACACTGGGCAGTAACATTAGTGTTCCCACCCTGCATAGTTTTATTAATCTTCTTCATTTCACTGAATATGTCTGCATGGGAATCCAGTTTTGCCAGCCATATGTCATCTTTCAGCAATTTGCAAATTCAGTTTCTTTATCAACTAAGAAAGTACGTAACTCTTCCTTGAGATTAAATATAGGGGCAAGCATTCTGCCTCGAGTTAGCCATCTCACCTCTGTATGCATGAGCAAGGAATGGTCCTCTGTACCCAACTCCTCACAAAGTGCAGCAAAACACCAGGAGTTTGCTGGTCTGGATTTAATAAAATTAACAAGTGTTACCTCTGTATTCAGAACACTGTGAGGACCTGGTTCAATATCTTTTGCAGCAAGCGCTTCTTGGTGTAAAAAGCGGTGTGTCCAAATAGTGCGAGGTGCAACTGCTTTTATTTTTTGCACAACACCAGCATGCTTTCTGGTCGTTGCTGCGGGTCCATCAGTGCAGACTCCGGTGCAATTAGTTCAGCTGATTTCTGCTGAAATCATAAAATCATCTCATCGTTTGAAAATGTCATCAGACTTTGTTGTTGTCTTGAGCTCTTTGCAAGACAAAAAGTCTTCCTTTATTTCCTTATTCCACATATCCCAAACATAGGCAAGTAAATGGGACATTTTTGAAATGTCTGTGGATTCATCTAGTTGTATGGCAAAATCATTGTCACGCAGCTGATCAAAACACTGAGAAACTATGTCTTCAGGCATAGAAACGATCCATCGTTTGACAGTGTCATTTGATGTTGGTATTTTGGTCAGTACCTTGACCTTCTCCTCTTCAAACACTTCCTTTGTTATTTCAATAGTACATGGCATTATCAAAATCTCAGCAATCGTATGTGATTTTTTTGTTTTAGCCATTTTCTGCACCGCTATGTAGGATGACCTTAAAAGCTTTTTCTCTGCAGTAGTTGTGGATTTCATTACTGCTTTAGTATCAAGCAGTTCCTTGGCCTCTCACTCAAAAAATGAACCAAGCTTATCCTTATAGATGTTTTGTCATTAAATGCCTCTGTAATTTGGAGGGTTTCAAACATTTGTTGGACAGTACTTGTGAACAAATTACACATTGTGGTTGAGGTATATTTCCACTTCCAGAACAAATAAAATGGAAATTCAAATAGCTGTTTTCGTATTGCCTAAATTTTGTGAAGTTAATAGCAGCTTTATGCTTCTTCCTCACATCACCTCCTTGATGTTCTTCAGCCATTATGGTCATTGAACTTGTTGAGGGAAGTTCGGTATCATTGCTCTGTGAGTTTTGTTCTGATGCTGATGGTTCAATTAAAAATGTTTCCATATTGGATATTTATTGTTTATACTTACACATTTTCCCCCTGTGCTTCTCCTGCTCCTGTTGAAATAGCTCCAACCAGTAAAGGGAGCTAGCTTACCTGCAAGGCTGGCATGAGACTCACTGGGCCGAAGGCAGAAACCAAGGAGTGAGCCCTCACATGCTAAGTCTGGGCCAGAAGGCATTAAGTCTGACCTTGAGGCTGGGTGACCCCCATCCCAGGGGCTGAGCCAGAAAGCACGCACTTTCTGGGCAGGAAGACAGGACTTGAGCTTCATAGGATCATAGAATATAAGGGTTGGAAGGGACCTCAGGAGGTCATCTAGTCCAACCCCCTGCTCAAAGCAGGAGCAATCCCCAACTAAATTATTCCCGCCAGGGCTTTGTCAAGCCTGACCTTAAAAACTTCTAAGGAAGGAGATTCCACCACCTCCCTAGGTAACGCATTCCAGTGTTTCACCACCCTCCTAGTGAAAAAGTTTTTCCTAATATCCAACCTGAACCTCCCCCACTGCAACTTGAGACCATTACTCCTCGTTCTGTCATCTGCCACCACTGAGAACAGTCTAGATCCATCCTCTTTGGAACCCCCTTTCAGGTAGTTGAAAGCAGCTATCAAATCCCCCCTCATTCTTCTCTTCTGCAGACTAAACAATCCCAGTTCCCTCAGCCTCTCCTTGTAAGTCATGTGTTCCAGTCCCCTAATCATTTTTGTTGCCCTCCGCTGGACGTTTTCCAATTTTTCCACATCCTTCTTGTAGTATGGGGCCCAAAACTGGACACAGTACTCCAGATGAGGCCTCACCAAGGTCGAATAGAGGGAAACAATCATGTCCCTCAATCTGCTGGCAATGCCCCTACTTATACATCCCAAAATGCCATTGGCCTTCTTGGCAACAAGGGCACACTGTTGACTCATATCCAGCTTCTCGTCCACTGTAACCCCTAGGTCCTTTTCTGCAGAACTGCTGTCTAGCCATTCGGTCCATTTAAAAGGATTTTAAAACAAGTCTGCACACATATCTATCTTATCTAAAATCTCACCATCCTTTGCTGGTTACCTACACAAGTCTATTTTCTTCTGTCTCTAAGTTTGGTTTCCCAAACATCTCCCCCTTCTGGAGAGAGTGTTTCTTTTTTAAACAGCTATAGTCCTGTAGATCTTCTGGTTCCCAGGCCTTCTTCTGTCCTAGCATTGTCTCTTAACAACTCTCAAGGGTTTGTGGAGAAGTGGCTTATCTTGAGCCTCTCTTTTTTTCCTTCCTTGTTGTTTTTCCTTACTATCCCCTATTAAACTAAACCAGTATATTCATACAATAAACATCCTAATATTCAGGTCAACATACAGTATTCAGAAATTATTACAGAGCAGCTCCAAAGCTGCCACACTAACTGCCTTAAGCCTCACTGCCGCATAAGCTTTGTATCCATGACATGAAGGGACCATTTCCAAGGGTACAAGAGAATTTCTGCCTGTGCTTTTGTAATGCTGACAGACTCTGGTAATCGGCGGGAGGGATTGAACCTGGGACCTCTGCAGCTTAGTGCATGAGCCTCTACCACATGAGCTAAAAGCACAGGCTGTTAGCTAACGCTGTAGAGCAGACTCAATCTCTCTCTCTCAGTGGCCTTGGTGCCACTAAATGGAACAGAACACCAGACCCTGGAGGGTATGTGGGTTACACTTAGTCAGGTAGTGTAGGATAGACTGATACTTTTGGTGTCCTGTGTTGCATCACTACAGTTCCCTATAACTGTCCCTTTGTACAGAGCTCAGCAGCCATTTTGATTTTGGCATTACCGTCACTGCAGGTTGCTGCCCACTCTTTGGATATTAGGAAAAACTTTTTCACTAGGAGGGTGGTGAAGCACTGGAATGGGTTCCCTAGGGCGGTGGTGGAATCTCCTTCCTTTGAGGTTTTTAAGGCCTGGCTTGACAAAGCCCTGGCTGGGATGATTTAGTTGGGGATTGGTCCTGCTTTGAGCAGGCGGTTGGGCTAGATGACCTCCTGAGGTCCCTTCCAACCCAGATATTCTATGATTCACCATTTTAACTGGTTTAATTGGATTCCATGAGGATCTCAGCTTTCATTTTTAAAAATGATGTTACTAGCCCTCCCTATTGCAGAGAAAAGAAAACAGAACCCACGTGCACCCTAAAAGCTCAAATCAGAAGGCAAATTAAAAGCACCCATATTTATTATTTTAAAAAATGTCCTGGTTTAAGTCCAGTCTCATTGTTTTTGCACCTTTGGGGTTGGCAATACTGAGTCTGTCATAGAAGACTCACACAACCTGTGCTCTCCCATGGAGAGTTTACTTTTGTGCTTTTCTTGTGGTTTTCCTTAGCTTAAAATAAAGACCACTATAGTCTGAAAGCACAGATCTCTTTTGACTCCAGTGGAGCTATGTCAATTTGCACTTGTTGGGGTTCTAGACACATAACAGTTCAAGCTTTGGCCTCTTTGTTGAGGTTGTCAACAAAGGGCCTCATTAGTGCCAATCAGAATGTGGCTAGCTGCTCACTAGGAACTGGCTCGACACCCACCTAGTCATTTCTCATAGGCCTCGAAACAGTTTCAGCTGCTAGCTTCTTTCAATCCCTACTTAATGAGTACTGGATGTGAACAAATGGCAAGCTCCGTTTCACATTACCGGTCCCTCAAGCCAGCTGGTCACCCTTGGAAGAGTTACTTTAAAGAACAGTTGTTTGGGCTGTTAGCAGCATTTCCAAACCAAACCTTGTTTTCTTCCCCCAACTGTAGTCTAGGAAACTATTTCACAAGCACAGAAAGGACAGTTACCCTTTTATTCTGGTCCCCTGCCTAATCACCCAGCAGCCCTCTCGAAGTGATATTACACTGTAATTGCATCAGCTGCAGTATTAGCCACTTGCCATAGCTGCTTAATTGCACAATAATTTTGATCAATGCGTAATTCCTATTTTGCTGACTGCTGGGATAACAAAATAAAAACACCGCTTTGAAACTGTGTCATACACGTTTCCCAGGACAGGGTATTTGTGTGCACGCATGTGTTTGCGAGAGAGAGTGCCCGTGCTCTGGGTGGATGTCCAATCAGATGTTCTCTGCTTGCAATTTGAGCCTTCACACCCAAATACTCCCGACTGATTGCCCAGCAGGCCTGGCTGATGGCACTGCACCCAGTCAAGAGCCCTGGCAAACAGACAGGGGGCTAGATGATGAGTGAGCACAGGCAAGGGGACAGCACAAGGAATGCATATGTAATGCTCAGTCATCCTCTGAAGCCTTGTGGTCCCTCTATGGAAGGACGCAGAGAAGCTATTATGGATGACAGTCAGGTGCTGAGTAGAGCAGCATGGACAGAGCTGATGTTACTTTTTGGTCTAGACCGGGAGGAGAGAGGTGAAGCTTAGTGGTCAGAGCAGGTGTCAGAAACCAAGCACCAAAACCAAGGACTAGGATCAAAACTGGAATCAGTAGGCAGAAGACGGAGCCAAGGGTCAAGCTGGAGGGAGGAACTGGAGCAAGCAGGGTAGCAGGTAAGGAGATGGTCAAGGCATGGACAGGACCAAGTTTGGGTGCCAGGCAGAAACAAGGTAACACAGGAGGAGGCCAATGAGTATTAAGTAACCAGCCAGCAAGCTAGAGCCAGCCTGCTGGCCTCTGCAGTAAATCAGGTGGAGTGGCCTATCAGGCAGCCTGCTGCAGACCAGCTGTACTGATGAGGTTGCCTGGAGACTAGTTCTCCTGCAGGCTCTGATTCCTGACAATGGGTACATATAGTGAAATAGATATTAACAACTATAACACAACACAGCAGTTCAAGACAGGAAGTGAAGGACAAGGCAACAGCTAACTGAAATTTTCCTAGGCAGAATGTCATAACCATTCCTAAAATTTGGCCAGAACATGGAGGTAAATACTTTGTAATAGGCTGGCAGTGTTTGTCTTAACTGCTTAGCATGAGATGATCCTGTCGGTGGGGAATGATAAGTGAGTTTTTCTGGCTCCTTGTTGCAATGTGGCTCATTATGGATATTAGGGAAGTGGAGTGGAAATCTAGGGAGGACCTAGCATGTGAGCTAAGCAGTCCTTGGGGAGGAACTCTGAGAACAGCCAAGCTTTGGGAGAACCCTTGGGCTGGTTTGCACATTGTTTCATTTGTATTCCTTTTCTGAATAAAGTCGAATTCCAGGGAGGCAGTTCAGTTCTGACCCACTGCAACTTCGGTGGACTACGTCTGGGGAAAGACACCCACATATCAATGCCTATAAAATGTGCCAATGGAACATTTCAACCTTTTCAAACCACTTCTGTTTATTTTTTTAAAACAAAATGTTGTCCCACTGACAAGTTCCAACTTCAACAAAAGAGCATTTTCGGACAGAAACGTTCCATCAGAAAATGATCGGCCAGCTTTACTGCTAAGTTTCCTACTACCTTGGTATCAAAGCACAATTAGAAAGTTCTTCCCAAGTGTTGAACTAGCCCAACTCCATGTAAGTGGTGTAGGAATGGATCAAGCCCCTCCTACCCAGTCCCACACCTGTGACTAGGGCAGGCCAGAAAAAAAAATCTGTTTCGTGACAGTTTTTGAGGTTTTGAATTTTGCTCTGATCCTATATTGGAATGGAAAAGGAGACTTAAAAAATATGGGAAGAATCACAACATCAAGACCCTCCCCAGTGGTTAGAACACTCATCTGGAATGTGGGAGACCAAAGTTCAAGTCCCAGGTCTGAATCAGGGAGAACAGGGATTTGAAGCTTTGGCTGCCAGCTGAGTAGCCTAACCATCAGGTTATGTGGGACTGTCTCTCTTTTTCTGGCCAGAAATTCCATCCTGGACGTGAAAGCATTTCATTGAAATGGATACATTTCCACAAAAAGTTTTGGTTTTGACAAATTGACATTTTTCAGTGTAAAAATCTTTCATCAAAAATTCCCAGTCAGTTCTGCTTAGGTCCAAAGGTGGGATCACAATACTAGGTGTAAGATGGTTGCAGACAATAAAGGCAAATTGTTCAGAAACACTCCATTTGAAATCTGTTTTCTGCAGGTTTCTTAAGACATGACATGCAGCAAAACTAATGGATTCACTATGGAAGTCCTTTTTAATAATCAAAATGGCTTAAAGGATCTCAACGGTACAGAAAAACA